>NC_072043.1:1200000-1800000 GCF_027791375.1 Indicator indicator | reverse complement strand
TCTTCCCACACCTGGCTGTACATGGAGATGCACTTCCAGCAGGAATTCTTCCCAGTTTGTTTTTTTTTCCCAAAGCCTTTGTGCCTGGCCAGCAAGAGGGCTGTCAGCGAGGGGAGGATGTATTTACTGTTCTATAGGATTAAGGGTTGAGCAGTTGGGCTTCAATCCCTGCCTGAGGTTCACTGTATGTCTAAGCCAGGCTAGTACTCGGTGGCATGTCCTTTGGCAGGGTGATTACAGTGCCCTGGCACAGCAACAGTCAAAGGTTTACAGCTAGCAAAGCATTTCACAAGCAACAGAAAAACCAGGACAGCTGCTTTCTAGCTGGAAACTGAGGCACACAGAGGTCAAGTGGGCTGCCATTGGCAAAGTGAGGAAGGGGATGTGTCCTAAATGTGCCTTTAGTGCCCTCCATCCCTGAGCAGGCAGTCTTACTGGGTGTCCCTTCCTCTTTTCTTGCCTGCAGATAGTGCTGGTCAGTCATGCTGCTTGCTCATCTCTTCACAAAGCTGCTTTCCCCCTGTCTGTCCAGGGCTGGTGAATGCATTCTGCTAAATAAGGAACAATGCTCCTTTTCTTCCCTGAAGCACCAGGGAATGTCTCAGTGCAACTTGTTTTAACAGACCTCAGACTTAGTGTCTGTGTAGGGGAACCATTTGATGATTCAGGGTGAATCATGTGCTCCAAAGCACAGTGGAAGATCTCTTGTGGCTCAGCTTTTTGCCTGTGTGAGGAAAGGTCCTCAAAATACCAGACTGAGGAAAACTCCAGAGGCACTAAAACATCTTGCAAAAGCACCAGAAATTTATCCCTGAAGAGAAACATTTTCATTGCTTCTCAGTTTTCATTTTCTGCTCCTACAAAAGCCTTCTAAAACAGACCCAGTGACAATCAAACTGGAGGAACAGAGGGTGGAAAATTGCAGTCCCCATCTAATTAAAGCTTAGAAATCACACAAGGCCTTAGCCATTGGCTCCTGATGCAATTAGGCTTTGAGCTTTGCTGCTGCAGACGTTTGGTTCAGTGCTCTGAACAGACAGGACACTAAATAAATGCCTTTCAGGCTGGGGCCAACCTCCTAGCACAAGGGCTGTTATTCTTGACCTTGTGAGACCTGGTGCTTGGGCAGAGGCCAGGAAGTATAAAGGGAAAGCACAGTAAAGATTGAGCAGTGTTATTCTTCCCTAAATCCAACTCTAAGGGTGGATTCAAATGCATCAAACGAATGCAGAAAAGTCATCTCCTCCTAGAAGCAGAGTGTCAGGAGGGTCTTCTGTAGCATGGTTTCACAGTGAGGGTGGGGAGACACTGGAACAGGTTGCCCAGGGAGGTTGTGGGTGGACACCCACAGGTGTGGTGTGAACACCCTGGAGGTGTTCAAGGCCAGGCTGGATGAAGCCTTGAGCAACCTGGGCTGGTGGGAGTGTCCCTGCCCATGGCAGGGGAGTTGGAACTGGATGCTCTTTAAGGTCCCTTCCAACCCAAACCATTCTGTGAATCTATGATTGCAAGGAGGTCAGAGCCTCTGCAGGCATCTGCCTGCTGAAGAATGATTTTGTCCAAGAATGAAGATTTGACCAACTTCAAAATCTGCAATAAACTAATCTCAGAGGAGGTGAAAATTAACCTTCTGAGTTGATGGCACTGATAATAAAAGACAGAGTAGCACATCAAGGCACTGTGTGATCTGCCTCTGTTTACCATCGGGCAGACTGATCAATGGTTGAGAGGGGAGAAACCTGAGCCCTAAAGCAGCAGGTGGTGAGTTGCAGTGGTTCCATGAGAATAACAAAGACATCCACAAGAGGCAGGAGCTTTGCAATAAAGCTGCTGCTTTTCTTCCACCTGTGGAAAATGCTGGGTAGTGACACCTAACTGTCATTAGCAGTAAGGGATTACAGCCTGAGAAAAACCTGCTGACCCTGGGAAGGGTCTCCTGCATATCACTGGCTGTCAGCTGAAAGCACAAAGTTATATGCTCCTGACCTCCACAGCTCTTTTCCTATAGCCAGGAAGTCCAAGGCATTCCTTAAGGCTATGTGCTCCATAAATGATCCAAAGCAAAACCCAGCCCTGAGATATACTGTGCTTGCTGAGGTGCTAATTTGCCAGCAGAACCACCTGCAAGCTGGGAAAATCCTTCCAACTGCAGCTGACCTCCAGTACTTTGCTTAAAAAAAAAAAAAATCTTCTCCTGCCCTGCAAAGTCTTTTAAGGCTTCCAGAGTGAGTTGGATATAAACACCTTACAATGATCTGGAGCAAGCTGAGCTCCAACTTTCTTCAGGCAAGGGAAGTGCATTTCCCATTGCAAGATCCAGGTAGAGCAAAGCCTTTTTTTGGAACATAAAGCTGTGTTAACATAAATAGGATTAAGCTTAGCTCCACCATAATCCCAATAACGTGTGCTCTGCAGAAGAAATCTTAGGCTAGGCTGATGTGTTTTCCTTCTGAAAATCCTGGCTTGGAGAGAAATATGGGTGGCAGGAGCAGAGCAGTGTGAGCCCCATCAAGTCCCAAGACTTGGCTGACCAGAAGCTCAAACCAAAATGCAGGGAGAAGCAGAAAACTCCTGAGTGGTTGGTGACTGAAGGAAGATTTTAGCTAATTGTATTGGGCTAATTATTCAATTACTAGGAAGAAAGAGGGTGAGCTAGACAGAACAATAGCTGTTCCCTCTCTGCTCTTGGGTGTAACTGTCTGCTATAACAGGTTAAAAACCCAGCTAGTGGCAAGTCAAGGGGTTTGTTCAGTTCTGTGTAGTTCAGAGATCACAGATTCACAGATTGCAGCAGGCTGGAAGGGAGCATCAAAGAGCATCTTGTCCAACCCCCCTGCAGGCAGCAGGGACAGCTCCAACCAGAGCAGGCTGCACAGGGACACATCCAGGCTGATCCTGAATGTCTCCAGGGATGGGGCCTCAAGCACAGCCCTGGGCAACCTGTTCCAGTGTCTCCCTACCCTCACAGTGCAGAACTTCCTCCTTAGAGGTCCTGTGCAAAGCTGTGGTAGCACAGTGACAGCATCAGAGGATCTGGTGATAAGCACATGCCAGGGAGTGCTTTTCTGGGGTGGAACAGGCTGTGTAGAGCAGCTTGGCTCATGGCAGAATAAATCCTGACAAACCTTTGTTTTCTCTGTGCTGGAAGATGGCACCTGGAGTACCTTGCAGAATAGATGGCATGACTTATGTCCATCCAAGTGATAGTGCTTAGGGCTGTTCTCCTGTCAGTTGAGGTAGCTGTCTTGAGTTTTGAAACAAGTGGAATTCTGAGGGAGTGAAATAAGTGTTGTGCTTTTATTTTTTAAGGGTCTGACTCATTAAACTCATTAGCTGCTGCTGAAGGCCTTGTGCTTGTGTTGGAGGTGTATGTATGGCTCACAATGACCTTGTTACTGCCCAGTTCATACCAGCTGGTATGGAGAAGCTACAGAATCATTTTTGACTCACTAGCTTAAAAATAGCTGCTGGGACTTCTGCTGAACAGCTTGGGGACTTTGTCCCTTCATGCACTGAGCACCACTTTGCCATTTTTAGGTCACTAAACTTTTACCTCTGTTGTTTTCTTGGTAAATCCAGTCACCCACTGAAGTGACAGCTCACTCCCTGAGTTTTTAGCTTTGCAGCAATCCAAGCTTCTTGCTGAAGCCATCAGGTCTTCTAGTTCTTGGATGGAAGGTGAGGAAATGGTGATCAGTTCAACTGGCTGAACATTTCTGCAGGAAAATCTTATGCTTTAGTGGGGGGGAAAAAAAAGAGGCAAACCCAAACAAAGTCAGTCTGCTAATGAAATGTAGGTCTGCAGCATTACAGCAGCAACAAGTAGGAAATTACTTTGTAATGGTGACATCCATATTCCACTGCCTCCAATTCCTCCTTTTCATTGCTTTAAATGTCACTCCCAAATCCACTGCACTGACTTATGCTCTAATAATGTCAACCTTCTCATGCCTTTAAGAGAGAGATTAAAAGTTTGCTGAAAATGCTTCTTAGTGAATGCATAAAGTATGTTCAGAGCTAAAAAAAAATGGGAAACAAACTGCTTGGTGAAAGGATCTGACTGGGGTTGTTTAGCTTGGAGAAGAGGAGGCTGAGGACAGACCTCATTGCTGTCTACAGCTCCCTGAAAGGAGGCTGCAGTGAGGCAGGGGTTGGTCTCTTCTTCCTCAGCCTCAGAAGGAGAGGAAATGGCCTGAAATTGTGCCAGGGGAGGGTTAGGTTGGAGAGGAAGAAAAATGTTTTTGCTGCAAGAGTGGTGAGGGATTGGCACAGGCTGCCCAAGGAGGAGGTGGAGTCCCCATCCCTGGAGGCGTAGCAGAAACCTGTGGCAATGGCACTTGGGGCCAGGGTTTGGTGGCCATGGTGGTGTTGGGTTGATGGTTGGACTGGATGATCCTAGAGGGCTTTCCAACCCAAACAATTCTATGATTCTATGAAAACAGAAATGCCTGAGTGGAAGAACCATGTAGACACATAAAAACCGCAGATGTTCTGTAGGCTGGAAAGGGCTGTGTGGAATTAATACAAATGAAGAGTTTAGAGCTTGGTAAAATGATTTGTACATGGCAAGATGTCCCTGCCCATGGCAGGGGGGCTGGAACTAGAAAAGATCTTTAAGGTCCCTTCCAACCCCAAACATTCTATGATTAGACTACTGCAAGACTGAGCCTCACTGGCTGAACACAGGTCCAGTCAGCTTTCTGAACCAGCAGACCAAGCCATGGTGTGATTAGAGATGGATTTCCTATGTCAGGATAATGAAGAATGAAGCCATGATCAGACTGGCACTTTGATGGGGCTGTAAAAGCATAAACTCTGTGTGACACTGCTGAGATAATATGGAATGGAGACTCACAACCTGCTGCCCTGGCAGAATAATGGGAAGCTTAGTGAAAAGGGAGGTAATCCCATAAATGGATCAGTTTGTTTACCCGCCCTGGACCACACCAGTCCTGCCCAGAGAGATTATAGTGTTCCCAATGCTCCTGCAAGCCATGGAAGTGGTGCTGAGAGGGGGATGGAAAGGGAGAAGTCATGGGAACTTGCTCTTTGCCTTTCAGTCCCTTAATGCTGGATGAATCCTCACGCTGCTCAGAAGCCTGAGGTTCAGTCTGGTCTTCCCTTTGTGGCAAAATGCTCCCCTCTGTGAAGCATCTGAGCTGCTGGAAAGGCAGTGCTGGTGCTGGCAGGTCCTGCAGGTGTTAAGTGCTGTGGCAAGGCAGTTTGCATGTGTACAGAAATAGAAATTGGGCCATTAGAAATGCTGATGCAGCCCGAGGGAACTGGAGGAAGGGGGCTGGACAGCCGGATGTGTCTTTCCTCTGCAGGAACTGTTAGAAACGTGCCATGCTGAGAGGGTTAAGGAGGGAAGCTCCAAGAAATCTGGCCTGGTGGTTTCTTTTGGTAGATGGCGTAGTTAAATGGGCAATAACACAGGGTTTCTGCTTCTGCACCTTGGATTTTCTACTGTCTTGATACGTGGAAGGGAATTGTGTGGGCAGGACACTAAATGTTGTGAGTGAATCAATTCTGGCACCAAAACTGAGGGGGGTGACAGCATTGCTTTGGCACCAACCTAGATTAAGTGTAATGTAAAGCTCTCTTCTCAGCTGTGCTTAGATGGAGCCCTGTCCTGCTGCCTGCTTGCTCTTCCTGTCCTGGCATGGAGTGAGCTGTACCACAGTGTGCCCTGGTGTCAGTTAGTGCTCAGCAGGCACTGGGATGAGATCATTGGAATTGATTTTCAAGGGGCACAAGGCGATGAGGTCTGTGAAAAGGGAGAGCTATGCAACCTGCCCCTGAAATGGCTGTGACCTGTGCATGTTCTGCTTTCTGTTCTCAGCAACAACTCCAGGCATATGTGGCCTGGGTGAATTCCCAGCTGAAGAAGAAGCCAACAGTGAAGCCAGTCCAAGACCTGAGACAAGATCTCCGAGATGGAGTCATCCTTGCTTTGCTCATTGAGATTGTAGGTCAGTGATGCCATCTGGCACTATTTTTTTTCCTTCATCTTGCAATTTGAGATCTTCTGTAGAAGGTCTGGCTTTGGCTCTGACATCTGTCAGGCACACTGGCAGATGTTAATCATGGTGTCAGAGCTTGAGGGGAGGGAGGGAGTGCCTTTAAAAGTAAACAATTCTGAAGCAGATCACAGCTGCAGTTCTGTTTGAGCAGGTACCACAGTAGTTGCCATGAGGCTGGAATGGAGCTATGGAAGAAAGTATCTTGTAGAGGAATGGGTGGGATGGAGCTATGAGAGCAATGGTGTTAGTGCGTGGCACCTTTGGAAGAGTTGCAAAGATCCTCCCTTCTTCCTGGACTCCACTTCCTTTCCCTCTGGAATTCTCTACCTCCTCCAAAGTGCAGGGAGATGGGGAATGGGAACTGTGATCAGTTTGTTATGTGTTGTCTCTGCTGCTCCTTCCTCCTCACACTCTTCTCCTGCTCCATTGTGAGGTCCCTCCCATGGGATACAGTGCTCCATGAACTTCAACATGGACCCTTCCCATGGGCTGCAGTCCTGCAGAACTGCTCCAGCACGAGTCCTTTCCATGGGGTGAAGTCCTCAAGAACAGACTGCAGCAGTGTGTCCCCACTCCTGCCAGTAAACCTGCTCCAGCATGGACTCCTCTGCATAGAGCTACAGGTCCTGCCAGGAGCCTGCTCCAGCACAGCCTCTCCACAGGGCTCCCCTCTGGGGCACATCTGCTCTGGCATGGGGTCCTTCACAGGTTGCAGGGTGGATATCTGCTTCACTATGGACCTCCATGGGCTGCAGGGGAATCTCTGCTCCAGTGCCTGGAGCACCTCCTCTCTCTTTTCCTTCACTCACCTCCATGTCTGCAGAGTTTTCTCTTGCACAATCTCCCTCTTCTCTCCTGCCAGCCACTGTGCAGCAGTTTTTACCCCTTCTTACTATGTTTTTACAGAGGTGCTACCAACACTGCTAATTGGATCAGCACTGGGTGTATCTTTAACCTGAGGGAAACTTCTAGCATCTTCTCATAGAAGCCACCCCTGTAGCCCCCCAGTCCTACCTTGCTCTGTAAACCCAATCCAGTCTCCAGCCTAGTGCTCGACAAGAAGCTATGCATGAGCCCTACACCCCGTAGCAATCCCTGTGACAGCACCAAGTGGCTCAGTTCTTCTCTCATCAAGGTTTTTTTTCACACCTTTAGCTGGTGAGAAGCTGAATGGTATTCAGGTCAACCCCATCAGCCAGCAGGAGATGAGGGAAAATGTGGAGAAAGTCTTACAGTTCGTGGCATCAAGAAAGATCCGCATGCACCAGACATCAGCAAAAGGTAGGGGCCTGGCACTCCTGCAACTGATGCCACCTGTGGAAGGCCTGGTTCTGGCTTTGTTTCCTGTCAAACAATGTCTTGGTTTGGGGGGGTGGAATTTTGGGGTTGTTATGTTTTCTCCTGTGGTTTAGTAACAGGTTTGGGGCTGAACAACACTCCTGTTTTGACTGCTGTTGGCAGCACTGCAGTGCACAGAAACAAAAGTGCTGCTTCTCCTGCCACTCAGATGATCAAGGAATGGTGTAGTGAGGAAATAGAAGCTCAGAGCCTTTCACTAAAATCATACAAACCTGCTGCTGTGAAATGAGGCATGGGAAAAGTACTTCTGGTCCACTGGAAGACTGTGATGCTGCTTCACGTGGCATGTAAATAACAGGAATGAGACTCAATATGCAAAATCGTGTCCATGGCAGGGTTTAGTCAAGCAGCACAAGGTTTGCTGAGGGGTGTGTGTGGATCTGTGGGGTAGAAGACAGGCCCTGATCCCTACTATATGCTGACTGCTGAGAGGGGGACACAGGACACAGCAATCAGTAATTCACAGATTCACAACTGCTTTAGGTTGGAAGGGAGACTCATGGGGCATCTTGTCCAACCCCCCTGCAGTCAGGGACACATCAAGGCTGATCTTGAATGTCTCCAGGAACAGGGTCTCAACCACATCCCTGGGCAACCTGTTCCAATGTCTCACCACCCTCATTGTGCAGAACTTCCTCCTGATGTCCAACCTAAACCTGCCCTGCTCCAGCTTCAAACCATTGTCTCCCCTCCTATCACTCCAATCCGTTCTAAGTAGTCCCTCCCCAACCTTCCTGTAAGGCATTGAAATGTAGCCATCAGTGTAGTTGGAGATAATCCTCAGTGCTGGAATGCAGTTTACTGGTGGGGTTCCATCCTCTCCACACGTGCTGGCCAGGTGGCAGCTCTGGTGGCTCTCTGCTCCTGGCACTGTCTTTGCCTTTATTTGCACTTTGCAGATATCGTCGATGGGAACTTGAAATCTATCATGAGGCTGATCCTGGCCTTAGCTGCCCATTTCAAACCAGGCTCTGGGAGAGGGATGCATCACAGCCCTGCTGGCGTGGTGGGGAAGAGCTTGTCAGCATCTTCTGGCAGTCACAGGCCTCGGTCAGCAGCTGCAGTGGCACAGGGGGCAGTGGCTGCTCTGGCAGACGTGCGTCAGGATGTCCTGCAGTCCGGCCGCGACGTGCTCAGGCACAGGCAGAGGTGAGGAGAGCTCCCTGGCTGGCTGGCCAGGTCTTGGGGACAGGTGGACACCATTTCTTTGAAAGCAGATCTCTCTTTATGCTGACAGTTCCTGGGGAAGGTAGCTCTCCTGTGGTACAGAGACAAGCTGCTGCTGTCTCTCTGAAGCCTAAATGGCCTGACAAAGGGGAGCAGTGACCTAGCCTGGCTGCCTCAGCTTTCTTCTCACAGGATTAGAGAGGAGTTTAAAAGAGGAGGGCCTGTCCACCTGTGTTCCCTCACACCAAGATGATGAGATGGAGCTCCCTTGATAGGAGAATTTTCTTTATTGGTGGTTTTCTAGCTGCCCATCTTTCTCACTTTACTTCCAGTAGCTTTCCTATTCTCCTGCTTGGAGACAAGCAGGAGTTCCTCTCAAGTGAGGCTTCCCTTATTCTGTGATTGTTGTCTCCAGAAACAGCAGCATGGATGAGGAGATTGAAAACCCTTACTGGAGTGTCCGGGCACTGGTGCAGCAGTACGAAGGGCAGCAGAGCATGGCACTGGAGTCCCACTCCTCCAGGTGAGGAACTTGATTGCCAGGATGTGTCCCCTCATGGTCGTTTGTCTGACATTCCCTGAAGTGTTCTTTCCTTACCACTGTGATCTGGTTAGGTCTGATAGAAAAGAGAATTCCCAGTGTGTAGTCCCCTGTGAAGCAGTGGTTTGCTGCCATTTCTCCCACAGATAAATTGACCTCATTCATGATGCAATTACACAGGTAAGAGACTTCCACTTTCTAAAGTTCTGGGGTGTGCCTCAGAGGCCAGGGCAATAGGATCAGGGCAATAGGATACAGCTCAAGATTTTACTGGGAACCTGAATGTACATGTGGAGCCTCATGAGGAAGTGCTGACACAAGGGATGCTGGAGTTTGTGGCCTACTTCACAGAAAGGAAGGGGCAGAATAGTTGCAATGCAAGGGATGAAGATCTCAGAGCTAATGGAAAAAGATGTGGAGGAAAGGATCATAAACCAACAACTCCATGCCCTGCAGAGAGATGGAGGTGAGGAGGCACATGGATTTGAACAGCACTTACAGGAACACATCAGTCTTTAGTCCAGATATATGGTGCTGGGGGAGCATCTGCAGCTGTGTCTTCACTGCCATCATGCCTTTATCTGTTACCTTTAACTGTCTCTAAATTTAGTTATCTAATGTAGCCTTCCACCCCCCAGACTAGACTGAAGGAAAGAAAGTGCAGCATTTAATTATTTTACTGAAAAACCTCCTGGATGCTGCTATGAAGCAGTTCAGTTTGGTTTCCTTTGGAGGTGACTTCCCTCTTTGAAGCAGGACTTGGTTCTTAAGGAGTGTTTGCTCTGTACTATAAACAGCCTGCAGCCTTGACTGCACAGGTTAAGCAAGGTCAAGCTGGTACAAGTGGAGGCTTTCTAAGGAAAGGGAAGCTGCAGAAGTCAAGCCTGGTTAGGATGGCAGCACATCATACACTTGCTATAGGAGCTGTGACCCTGAGCAGTGTGTGCCAGTTGTGAGACGTTGCACCAGTGCCTTGCAAGGTCTTCTTACTCCACTTTGCATTGGGGCAGAAGTGAAAACTCTTGCCCCAATTCGCTTGAGCAGTGGAAGGGAGAGGGAAGCTGCATGGCTGTGTTGTTTTGTTTGCATGGATTACAGGAGAGACAGGGCCTGGGGGAAGAAAACTGTACCAGAGTGGGGGAGCTGATCCAGCATGGATAGCTTCATAGTGAAGGACTGTGGAGCTATCCCCTTCTCCCCAGAGAACAAGAAACTAGTTTGAAGACAAAGATCTGTAACTGAAGATATTAGATCTCCCTCTGGATGTGCTGCTTAGCTTCATTTAATCTAAGAGGGCAGAGGTGCCTGAGCGTAGCTGCAGCTCTTTTTGGTTCACAGTTTCCTGCTCCCAATGCAAGCCCCAGCTCTGCTTTGTTGCCTCTTTGTCCCGCTTGGGCTACTCCCTGAGAATGCCTCAACCCCCCCTACCCTCTGACTTGTGCAGGAATGAGGAGGTTCATTTTCCTACAACAGATTGCAGCTGACAATTACTCAGCAGGCAGGATGTCTCCACAGGATTTCTCAGGCCAATTTTTGGTGTTCCATAGCCCAAAGATGCATCCGTGTAAGCTTGGTCCAACAGAGGTGAAGAAGAGACAATGGTTTGTATTTATCACCCAGATTTCCTGTGGATCGTTGTGAGGTTGTGTTTGTAGATGCAGACATGCAAATGTGGAAGTGTGGGAACTCCAAGTGAGCCGGTGTGGGGCCACTGCCTCCACATGATGTCAGCAGAGAGCGGGGAAGCTGGGCCAGGGGAGATGTAAAAATCCTGCTCTCCACGACAGGATTTCATGGCTAGAGTCACAGGACTCTGGTGCTGACTCTTGAGCTGTGATCTCAGTGGGACAGAGTGGAGCATGCTGTTCCCTCTGCTCGTTCTTCAGCTGAAGGCAGCTGGACCACTTTGGGTACTCTTCTCCCCTGGATTGTCATTTTGATTGTGAGGGAAGAGGCATTTGTGCATCCTAAATCACTTTGTGTTTGGCTTTTGTTTTTCTCCATAATGTCATGAGTCCTCTTACCACATATTGATGGTATTGCTGATAAGACAGAATGTGGTGAGAATCTTTGTGTAAGTGATCAGTGATTAACCCAGCTGGGAGCAACCTGACCTCCAGCTCTTGGGGATGCCTTTTAAAGTGAGGGTGGGGAGACACTGGCACAGGTTGTCCAGGGAGGTTGTGGATGCTCCTTTCCTGGAGGTGTTCAAGGCCAGGCTGGAGGAAGCCTTGAGCAACCTGGGCTGGTGGGAGGTGTCCCTGCCCATGGCAGGGGGGTTGGAACTGGATGGTCTTTAAGGACCCTTCCAACCCAAACCATTCTGTGATCTATGACACCAGGCTTCATGATGAAAACAAGATGCTTGGCTTTAATTTCCTCCCAGAGAGAAATGTATGAACACAGGCTGGGAGAAACAATCCACTGCGGTTTCATTAGTGTGAGATGTGGTTATTAACTGCAGCCACTTTCTCCATCTAATTGTGCTGCTGTGGTGTCTGTCCCAGGGCAGCATCCTCTGCCTAGCATCAGCTCATTTCTGCATTAACTCTTCAGTCAGGAAGCTCACAGCCTGAACTGCAGAATTCCCAGAGACAAAAGCTCCAATAAGCAAAGGCAATGGAAATGATTAATGGAGAAATTGCCAAAATCAGATGGATTCCCAGGCCGTTGAGCCCCTCACCCATCCAGCTCTCTTTCCCCTCCCCTTGCCGAGCTTTCCCTCCCCCACTCTGAGGCAGGCATCTGAGAGAAAAGGCTCTGCCTTGCACAGGCTGTGTGACAGCAGGAGGGAGAGGGAGCTGGAGATAGCAAGGAAGAGGAAGCCGTGCACAGGGCTGGGAAGTGCTGCGTGCCGGCTGCCGACACCGCATCCAAGCCGGGGAAGAGCAGGGAACCTCCTGCCTGCAGGAGCACCTTCTCTGGGCTCTTCTCTGGCATCTGCAGCAGCTGCTTGGAGTCTAAAGAGGGCAGAATGGGATGAGAAACGCTGCTGGCAATCCAGCTCGCAGCCCTTGTGATGAAAAACAACTGGGTGTGCAGCTGAGCAAAATGCAGCAGCAAGAAACAAATAATCCGAGAGGAAAACCAGCGAAAACGAACCTCGGGCTGCAGAATTCCCTGCTTCTGGAATCAAATACCTGCCTGTAGGCTGCTGCTCTGCCATCCAAAGGCTTCTTGCAGAGACCCTGAGGATTTTTTGTTGGTGGTTGGTTGTTGCTGCTGTGAATCTTTCAGCTAATGTGAAGCAGTCTGGCTGGCAAATTTTTCTCCAGTAGTTTGACAGCAGCTGGCATCTCCTGCACCGAATGCTGAGGATGGGAAGGGCCAAGGCATGTCTGGAGCCAGAATCCTGAGGCTCCCCGGGACACGGATTCTGTGAGGCGAAGGGTTAAAGTGGGATCATGGGAGGGAAGCAGGTCAAATGGTGAGCGATTGTTGCCATTGTCATTTGAAACAGCAGGGCTGGGGTCCTCGTGAAAAGGAGAAAAAGTCAGACTTCTCCCTGGGGCTGTTGTGCTAAAGCCTTGACTGGGCAGGCACTGGCAGCTCTGGGACTCGGTGGAGGAAGGATATGGGTTAAGAAACGGCGTGGTAAAAGGAATAAAGTGGAACAGTTTGCATCGTAAATCTGGGTTAAATAGCCTGAATTTCCCAGCACTTCTGCATGCTTGAATCATGAGTGGTTAATGTACTCGAAGGAACCAATTACCTGTGGGTATTTCATACTCTGATGGCTTTGACTAAACCATAGGAATGTTTCCAGCATTAACTTGATGGCATCGTGCATGAGGTGAACCTGACCTGTGAATGCATTTCAGTGGCTCTTTCACTGTTTGGTGTGGTGTGAGAGGTTGGCACTCCTGCCATGTGGACCCAGTGGCCTTTAAGAAGAGGGAAACTGCCTGGGAAGGGGTCTGTGGATATAGGAAAGCCAAAGCAGACCTCTGTGAAACTGCTGTGGGGACCTGTAGTGACCACTGAACCCCACCCCCTGCCTGAGCTTGGGTCCTTTGTATTTACTTTGGGCTGTGGGTCCAGTGCAGATGTTAATTCCAGGCTCTAGATCTGCTTGGGGTTTGTTTATCCTGCTCCTTCTTCTTTCCAGTTCTCTGCTCCTACCCACCCACCAGATTTTTTTCTAGGACAGCTCTCATTCTTTCATCTTTTGCATGGATGAGAACCAGCAATGCACTTCTCAGTGGCTTTCTGAGGAGGATGGCACGTTCAGCTGGGAATATGCGGGGGGAATATTGAGATCTGTTCCTAGAAGGAAGGAAAATCCCTCTGTCTCCCTGGATGTGTTAGATCTCCCTGTTAGGGCATGCAGTTGTGTTTGCAAGTTTCGCCCTTCTCTCTGACTCTTATATAATTGCAACTGCACCACTACTCTCTGGGCTCCCAAACAGTTGTTTTAATTTTACCCTCAGTGAGCTGGTTAGAAATGGATACAAAATGCCCCTAATGAGGGACTGCTGTAATTCACAGATTGCATTGGCTTGGAAAGGACCTTCAAAGGTTCCTAATGGAGTTCCTGAAGGCACATCCTTGAGCAATGCCAGGTGGCTTGGACCTCTTTAACAATCACACCCTCCCTGTTTGAGCAGGAAAGGACAGATAGGGAGCCCAGGTGGTTGGTTATTCTCTCACTTTGTAAATTGCATTAATCTTCAACATGGGGAAAGTCCATTTAGTCTGCACCATTAAAACCTGACTGCTTGAAGGTCTGGAATAGAAATGAGAAGTAGGCCAGCACTGGCTGTGGGAGTGGACTAGAAAGGAGCTGCTAGCAAGGAATTTCTCCCTCTGCTGCAAGGCCTTTCTGATGCTGTGAGGGTGCTGTGGAATATGCAGCAGCACTGCTGGGAAGATGCAGAAGAGCTGTCAAAGCCTCTCTTTTTTTGTTGGTTTTTTTTTTTTTTTCTTTCCTAACCCTCTTACATTATTTCCACACAGTTTTGGTTTTGTTCTCTGTCTTTTGTTTCTGTGTTGGGGAGAGTGAGAAATTAAGTGGTGCTCACACTTGCAAGGATTAGTTCCTGTGACTTCAGAGGTACATTGAATAGGTCAGTGAGCTTCAGCCACCTTTTCTTGTTGTCTGGGTGATGCATTTAGGAGGAATTTCAGGGAAAAAAAAGGTTGCTTGAAGCTCAGAGTCAGCTGAGATGGCTCCAGTGAAAATATGAGAGTACATTCAAGGAGCCTTAATGTAAGAACATCAGGGAGTGGTATCTGACTTTCAAAAATGTTTTGCCCTTGGAATTCCAAGTTAGTGAAGTGATGCTTATGATAGACATGGACCTGCTGGAGTGGGTCCAGAGGAGGCCACAAAGGTGATCAGAAAGCTGGAACAGCTCTCCTGTGAAGACAGAATGAAAGAATTGGGGCTGCACAGCCTGGAGAAGAGAAAGGTCTGAGAGAACCTTAGAGCTGTATTTCAATATCTGAAGAGAACCTACAGAAAGGCTGGGGAAGGACTGTTTAGAAAGCCTTGGAAGGATAGGATGAGAGACAATGGTTTGAAACTGGATTTAGGCTGGACGTCAGGAAGAAGTTCTGCACAATGAGGGTGGTGAAATCCTGGAACAGGCTGCCTAGGGATGTGGTTGAAGCCCCATTCTGGAGACATTCAAGATCAGCCTTGCTGTGGCCCTGTGCAGCCTGCTCTAGTTGGAGATGTCCCTGCTGACCGCAGGGGAGGTTGGACAGGATGATCTTTGAAGGGTCCCTTCTAACCCCATGTAATCCATGAAGCTGGGACAAGAGATGCAGCAAGCCAGGGTGGCTTTGTTCAGCTTGCAATGTGAACATGATGCTCACAGTAAATTGTTTCTGAGCAGGCCCTCAGTAGAGAGTGGTCTTAGTTCTGTGTGTTTGTGACTTCTCTGGTGGCAGCCTCAGACTTGCATTCTGGTAAGGAAAATGGAGACTCACACTGTGCAACTTCTCAGCCTGCCATGGCACTGCTGTGAAGTGAAGGGCAAGTTCCATGCCCAGTTTGGTTTGTGGATGGCTTTTCAAGTAGGCAGTGAATACTCAGTGTCAAGAAGCTCACCTGCATGTTCATTTCTATCTTAGATGAGGAGGATGATGATCAGCACTAAAGCTACTCTTCCTGCTTTCTTCTGCAGTCTTACATCACCCAGTCCTATCCATAGTGCAAAGAGTGAATCCACTGTAGCCCCATCAGAGGAGAAGGAGAGACTTGTGATCATCCACACTGAGGAAGCAGAAACCAAAACAGGTACCTCATAGATGATGCTTGACAGCTCCCATTTCCAGTGGGACTTGTTTGTATCAAACTTGCTGAACAGTTCTCCAGTGACTGTGGAGAATGAAAGTCAGGAAGGGACTTTTTACAAGGGCTGACAGGATGAGAGGGAATGGATTGAAGCTTGAGGAGGGCAGATTGAGACTGGAGATTAGGACGAGATTCTTTGCAGTGAGGGTGGGGAGACACTGGAACAGGTTGCCCGGGGAGGCTGTGGATGCCTCCTCCTGGTGGTGTTCAAGGCCAGGTTGGATGAGGCCTTGAGCAACTTGGGCTGGTGGGTTGGAACTGGATGACCACATTCAGCTGTTCCCTCTTCCAGAAGAAACAGAATCTCATCTCCAGCCTGAGTGGCAAGCTGGGAACCCTGGGACCTATTTGGAGAATTCATGGGAGGAGCAACTTTTGGAACAACAGGACCATTTGGAGAAGGAAATGGAGGAAGCAAAGAAGATGATTTCTGGTTTGCAGGTAATAGATTTTCTTCTCAGCCAGCATTTCCTTCCACAGGCATTTCTTCCCCACTAGCTGTAGCTACCAGACAGGATGATCTTGATCTTCCAACCCCAACTATTCTGTGAACTTATGATTTGAGGCTCCTATTCATTAGGGAAAGAGAGAGAGAAGTGTGTGGAGGGAGAGAGAAAAATTACATTGCTGTGAAGAGTGAAGATCAGTGACATGAACTAAGTCATTGAAGTGGACTGTGAGAGGGTAAAGGTTGCACTGAATGCAGGTAAGAATGAAACCACTGGAGGGGATCAGCTCTGTGTTTGGAAGGTGACGGTGGCTGTCCCTTGGATCACATGGACAGAGCCCTGTGCAAAGCACCTGTGTTAGAGCACAGACTGATAAAGATGCAGCAGCCTTTTCCCACATGCTGGGCCTGGCACTCCCTTTCCTCCCCAGGGCACTCAGCAGCCTGCAGGTTTTGTTAGGAGCCTGAGAGAGTGGAAGAATCTCTCTGTGATTTGTGATCGGAAGTAATGCAGAGAGACAAGGAATGTCAGGAAATCAATCAGGATTCCTAGAGCTGAGCAGAGGGCACAACAGGCCTGCATCAATCTCTCACTGAACCAGGCTGAACTGTAATGTTTCTCTACACAACTTGTTCTTTGAGGGACTTTTTCCATGCTGCCCTGTTCCAATCCCTCCTTGACCAAATGACCCTCAGCCCAGTGTGTTTGACTTTGCATGGGGAGCAGAGCCCCTGATCCATATGGTAAAGAACCTGAACTGTCTCGGGAACCCTCCTTTCTGTTTGTGCTGGGAACCATGCTGCCTTTGAATTGTAAATATTTATGTGGCAGTAAACAAAGCAGAGATTGTGTGGGAAGCCTGGGCAGGAGGGGAGGAGAGTGGAGTGTGGGCGGGCAGGCACTTTCCCTGTGGACAATGGGCAGGAAACAAAAGGCTCAGAAAAAAAAAAAAAAAAAAAGCAGCAAAACCCAAAAAAGAGGCTTGGTTCCCTGGTAAAATGGGGCTGCGTTATGTGCCCACTGGCACAGCCTGTGCCTCCAACTATGGCCCCATGCTTTGGGAGTGAGGTCGAGCAGCTGGCACTGCCCTGGGAGCAGGAAGAGGCAGCTGATGCTGCTAGCCAAGAAATTGGATTTGATTAATTGATTTCTCTCCCCCTTTTGCTCAATACTTCAGAGCTCCCAGTTCAGGAGAGCTTGATTGAAACATCAAGGAGCTGATAGCCCCATCAGGTGCTAAACCCAGGGCAGCTTGTTGTGTTCCTGTGTGATTCCTGATGGAGTGTCCGCTGGGAAGGCTTTGAAATGCACTCAGAAAAGTTTTCCAAAGAGCTTTTGCATGAATTGGATGCAGATTGCTGTTTGGCAGCAGTTGCAGCCTTTAGGTGGAAGATGTTGTCAACAGGCAGAACCTGACCTGTCATCTCAGCCTTGAAGTCTTTTGGGGAGGAACTGGGATATTCTGGGGTTTTATTTTTAGCCATAGAGTTCAAATAGAGATAAACTAACTGGAAGAGAGAGGCATGACTCCTTCCAAATGTGTCCACTTGTATGCAACATCCTGGCATAGAACAAATGCCCTGAGTCCTCCAAGTCAATGTGAGAACCATCAGCTGGAGAAAAAATGAGCTGGCCTGGTCCTGCAAACTCACATTTCCTCCAGGGCAAGCTTTTCCTTCCTGGAGGCTGGATTCAGTCTACTGGGGGGAATTCTGGCATCTTCCTGCAGTCATCTGGGCTACCCTGGAGCTGGTTCTAGTAGCCTCCCTCCAGCACAGGGCATGGTTGAAGATTTTTCACTGTCTGCACTGTCTGTGTGGATAGAGACTCTTCCTTCACTTGGACAACAGTTCTGAATGTATCTCCTATCTTGTCTAGTGTAGAACAAATTAGACTTGTCCTGAACATCCTCTTTCTAAAGTCTGTTGTAGTTGTGTGCTTAGGAGAATGTCTTTTTTCAGTCTCATCCCAGAAGAGAAGCCTTAAACTGTAAACCTGGTTCAGTCTCTGCTTTGGACTTCAGATCTGCTGTTGTGGTGAAGGCTGCCCTTGGACTAAAGCCTGAGACAGACTTCGCTCCCTGAAAATCTCAGGTGTCCTTGCTTGGTGCCTTTCTGTGGGGAAGAGAGAAACCTCTGGGAGAGGACAATTCTTGTTCATTGCTGGAAAATTATACTCCTTGTTGAGGGCAATAAATCAGCAGAGATGGAAAATGTAACTGTGCAGAGACTGAATGACTGCCAGCCAGAGATGCAGCTACCCTGTTTCCCTTTGAACTCCCTGAAGAGATTCACTTTTTCCCCCCCTTCACCTTCCCAGGCTTTGTTGCTCAATGGATCTTTACCTGAGGATGAGCAGGAAGGATCCTTTGAACTTTGTGAGCGTGGAGCCTGCCCTGAAGAGCAACTGGTGAGCACATTGCTGTAACCCACATCCCTCTGCTCCAGCTGCCCTCTGCCACTGCCTCCCCCAGCACTAACCCTGCTGCTTTGCATGCAGATCATCATCCGAAGTCGTCTGGACCAGAGTATGGAAGAAAACCAAGACCTAAAGGTCAGAAGGGGAAAGAGAGGTTTTGTGTCAAGAGGCCTTTGCAGACTCTGCCCTAGCTGATTGGTTTTTATTTGTTGTTAATCTTTTTTTTGGGACACACACACACACACCTGGGGAGCATTTGAAGTATTTGATGTTGCCCTGAAGGACAGATGTGGGGGACGAGGCAATCTCTTCCTTTCATGGCTTTTAAGAGCAGAGGCTTAAGGGGCTGCTCAACTGCTTTGGCACATTTAGCTCATTAAAATGGCTCTTTGATCTCTAGGAAAAGGTGGGATGTGCCTGCTTCTGAAGCAGCTCTCTGGGGACAGTGAACCCCGGCTTTGAAGGGGTGGCAGGATGGCCTTTAATCAAATTGTGTTGCATTTGCAGAAGGAGCTACTGAAATACAAGCAAGAAGCTCGAAGCCTACAGGGGATAAAGGTAAGGAAAGGGGCACTGCATCAAACATGCTGCAGCCCATCAGCTGGGCCCTGCAACCATACACCTCTGAGGGTGTGGGGACTTGAAGTTAGGGGATCCTATGGTCAGTTTCTGACTCCAGGAGACTGCAGTTCAGGCAGGCACAAGGAGTTAGGTTTCTGTCTGTAGAACTGTGATCAAATGTTCCCCCTTTTGTCTGTTTCCCCTAAATATATGAGGCACAGGATGCCCTCTTGGTTCTCATAGCCTCACCCCATCCTCCCCTACACCCTGTCTTGGGGTAGGCACGGTAGAATTGGCTTAGTGAACTCATTCTGGAGAGCAGAGGAAGAAGAGCATGGAGGCATCCTTGTCTTCATCAGATGCAGCATTTTTCACAGCTTTGGCTCCTGCTTGCTCACTTTCTCTCCACACTGATCATCAGCTCCTGTGCAGAGGTAGTTGCAGAGCTGCCTGTGCAGGCAGCAGGCAGCAGTAGCTGTCCAAGGTAGAGCCTCAGCTTCTGGGTAACACTGAGTGAAAGGTGAAGAATTAGTCCTGACTTTGGCCTCTTCAGAGAGGATTTCAGTGCACAACTAGGTCACACTGACAGCTTCAGTTTCCCTGTGTCCTTGGCTGACATTGGCCTCTTTCTGCCCTCTGGGTGCTGCAGATGCATGGCTGCAGACAATAGCTGTAAGCCACTGAACAGCCCCTCCAAAGTTACTGCTATTTGCTCCCATAGGAGCAAACTCTCAGGCCCCTTCTGGAGGCAAGAGACTCACTGCTGGGTAAGAGAAAGGCAGAGGGCTGAGAGCTCCTTGGGCCCTTGGCAGCAAGCACTGGTCTAGGTCACTCACTTCCCAAGGAAGGGTCTCTGCCTGTCTTGCACCTCCATACAGACAACATCTTTCCCTAGGATGCTCTGCAGCAGAGGCTCATTCAACAGGATACTTCAGTTCTTCAGCTAAAGCAGGAGCTGCTGAGAGCAAACATGGACAAGGAGGAATTGCAAAACCAGAATGTGAGTCACTGTGCTGCTCTGGAGGGTTAGATCAGTTTTGAAGGTAGCCCTGAGGGCTCCAGCAGCCACGTGGGTGGAGTTGGTGGTTGCAGCATAGTTCCTGGGGTCGTGGGATAATGAATAACCAGTCAGAGGTCTCTGCATAGTAAACACTGCACAGAGGCTTCTAGCCAGCTGGGAGACTCACTGGAGTTTCCTGTTCTTCACTCCCATTTCCTGTCCTTCTAGACCTTCAGCTGAGAGAGGGAAAGGCTGCCCATAATGTTGTCAGTACAGCTGCACTCTTTCTTCCCCATGGTGCTCCCTAGGTTAGCAAGTGGCACCTTGACAGGTGGAGCTGCCACGTTCTGTCTGTCTGGAGACAGGAGGTCAGGGAAGAAACTGTCCTGTCCAAGGTGTTGCCATCCTTAGACACCAGCTCCCTTAAACTCTGCTGACATTTGATCTCAGGTTATCCTTTAGCACAAGGGGAAGGAGGTTACCACTGATTATCCAGGAATACCAACCTCACACCTCTGTTGTTTCTGCAGGTTGACCTTCAGAGGAAAGTTGAAGAGAGAAACAGGCTGCTGGCAGAGTACAAAGTAATGGAGCCTCTCTTCACTGGAAGCTTTGGGGGCAGCATCTGGTGGTCCTTCAGCTTGTGAATGTGACTGCTACCTCCCTGGCCTGCAGTCACCTCTGGGAATGGCACTGGGGATAGTGAAGAAGTTGCAGTAGCTATGGAGGATGGAGGGGATCAGATGTTCTTTGTGCTCTGACCACAGCTTTTAATAGCAGATCTTTTATTGCAATGGGCTTTTTTCTGTGCTGGCTTGCTGAGTATCCAGCATTTGTGCAGAAGCCTATCTTGGTTAGGTTGGGTCACTTGATCTCCTGCTGATCCCTCAGGAATCTCTTTCCTCTGGGACAGTTGTCTGGCCTCAGTAGTGGATCTTTGCTGGGCAAGAGAGCTCTGGGCAGCAACCACCTGACTGGCCTGTTAAAAAAAAGAAAAAAGCTTTGTCCCTCATTTCTAACATCCAGCTCACTACACATGTTGTGTAAGTCAGTTGGTAGAGGAACCTGGTCCTGGAAGATGATTCAACTGCCCTGGCCATGAGTAGGTGATTGTGAGCCTTCCCCATGCCCTGTTCATTCTCCTGCTTACTGTGTTGCAGAAAGAGCTCTGCCAGAAGGATAGGTACTTACAGCAGCATCAGACCAAGCTGGATGAAATGTTCAGGCAGCTTTCTGAGGCCAGCTACCAACAGGTATGGAGCAGGTGGGCTGCACTGGTGCCCTCAGCAGGACTGGTCAGGCCCTTGGTGGCTTAGTTTGTGCTGACTCTTCCATTCCTCTCCCAGGTGGACTTGGAGCGGGAGCTGGAGCACAAAGAGGCCCTCTTAGCTCACTGCATGAAGAAAGAAGCTGAAGAGGTATGGCACCAGACTGCTGAGTGATGTTCCTGTGCAGCACCCTCCAGCTACCTGTCCCCAGAAATCATTCCAGTTTGTCCCACAGGGGCCTGGGCTCTGCGATCTCTCTGTCAGTGCCTGAACTAAGGCAGCCAGACTCCAGGAAGCCTGCAGCTTAGCAGAGATCTTAGCAGTGAGCTTTCTGGCTTAGCCTCTTGTGTCAGAATCTTAAGGGATGAAAGAGCAAAAGGGGAGCACAGGAGTGAGCACAAGCCAGAGACTGTTGGCTGCTAGCTTCAGCTCTGACACTGAAGACTGTGGTTAGATCAGTGCTTAGCTTCTTATTTCCTTTTCCTGTTGCCCCTGATAGTGAGCACATGAAACTGTCTTGGTGGAAAGAGTGCCAGCCCTGATACCTCTCCCTGCACAGTGCCATTTGAACACTGGTTGTACTCAATAGAGCTTGCAGAGCCCTCTGTGATGTAGCAGCAAGCCCCTTCCTGTCTCTGCCTCTTTTTCTCCACCTGGCATGCAAGGCACCATGCATGCACTCTGACCCTCTGCACACTCAGTGTGCATTCACCTGGTAGAAGAAGGGATTTATATCAGTGGTGTGAAAAGCTTTCATGTCCCTCTCTTCTTCACAAATGGGGATCTTTGGGGAGATTCCCAGTGGCACACACATCTTCCCTCAAAACAGGTGATTGCCTACAGCACTCACAGTGCTCACAGCAATGGCTTCCTCCAGACAGCAGGAAAAGGAGCTGCTCCCACAGCCCACCGAGGGGTGAGTGCACCTAAGGGATATTTGTCCCAGCCAGACAGCAGGTGAAGGCCCCAGATATTCTGGAAGCTTGATTATGTTGTTAAAAGATAGTTCCCCTTCCTAAGACCTGTGGCTTTGGGTGGGAAGGAAGCAGCCTGGAGTTGCTCTGCCTGACTGGTGGTCTCTTGGGCAGAGCAACGACTTGCAGCTGGTCCGTGATGCCCTTCGCAGCCTCAGGAACAGTTTCAGTGGCCACGACCCCCAGCACCACACCATTGACAGCCTGGAGCAGGGCATCTCCAGCCTGATGGAGCGGCTGTACCACATGGAAACGCAGAAGAGGCAAGAGAGAAGGGTAAAGGCTTCCTCAGGCACTTAGATTTGTAACCTCTGCCCCTCACACAACCCAGAGCTAAGTGGCAGTGAGAGCTCCAGCTGGGAGGTGCCAACTTGGTTCTCACTCTTTTGGCTTTGCACCCTAGATCCGGGGGAAATCACCAGCAAGCAGAGCAACAAATGAGTGTAGAGAGTCCTGGCCTCCTAAATCCAGTAAGTGCCTTTCAGCTTCTGCCTTCCCACTGCCAAATTCATTGCTCAACTCTTCTGGCCAGAGGCTGGGGGGCCTTGGGAATCTGCCATCTCCACCTTCTTATTCCCCTCATCAGAGCTCAATTCCCTCCCTTCAGCCTTTTGCTGTGCAGATTGGACTGCAGTGCAAAGGAAAGGCTGCAGAGCCCGTCTCTGCCTGCTTGTTTGTAAAGCAGCATCACAGTGGGAGTCTGTCTGGGTCACTTCAGTCATGCTGCACTATAAATAACCATGACAAACAGTTCCCCCCACCCTGAGATGAGTGGGAAATGAGATGTCTGCAGCTTTCCTGCTGCTCTGCACCATCTAGTGGGCACAGAGTGGGTGCAGTTGCCTCTTCCCCTGTTCCTCTCTGTGTCTAGCTCCTTCCATACACACACAACAGCACAGCCCTTTCTAGCACCACGTTTCCTGGCTCCACCTGCAGGAGCTCAGGGTTTTCTTTTCATCAAGAAGGCTGTGTTGGGGTTTTTTTCTTGCCCATGTTGGCTGTAAATGTCACTTAGAAAGTCTCTGGGATTGTAGAGACTCTAGGTAAGGGGAAGGATGGATGGTGACCCTACCTTAACATGCAGATCAGGAATCATGTTTGGGTTGGAAGGGACCTCCAAAGGTTGTCCAGTCCAAACCCCCTGCAGTCATCCACTAGATCAGGTTGCTCAGAGCTCTGTCAAGCCTGACCTTGACTATCTGCAGGGATGGGGCCTCAACCACCTCCCTGGCCCTTTCCAACAAGGATGATTAGCTGCTAAGACTCTCTTCCCATGGCCCAGGTTCCCTGCTGTGATGGTGAAGTGGCTGAGCCCTGCCCTTGTGTCTCTTGTGGCTGGGGACAGGCTGTTCCCTGGTGCTGCTCTTTTCTTTGCAGAGCTGCCTCATTCTCACAGCACCCCTGTGATGAGCACCAGTGCCTGCACCAAAGTGCTGTACTTCACTGACCGCTCCCTCACGCCTTTCATGGTCAACATACCAAAGAGGTGAGGCTTTGCCTTGCTGACACTGCTCTGGGAGGTGCTCCTTTCCCTTGAGGCTTCAGTCTGATCTCTTCTTGCTATGGTCACAACGATCTGTGGGTTGATTTGGGCTTTGCTTTTCATGCCCATAGATCTGTGGAATGGTTTGGGTTGCAAGGGAGATCACCTAATTCCAGTCCCCTTGGTAAGGGCAGGGACACCCTCCAGCAGATCAGATTGCTCAAGTCCTCATCCAGCCTGGCTTTGAAGCAGTTCTCTAGCTGATGGATTTGTTTTAGAGCCCTAAGAGATGAATCTTTGTTATTAACTTCCAAGAGAGAGCAGCCAAGCAGTTCTCTTATGGCATGTAGTGCAGGGTGCTTATGTCAAAGCAGCATTTGTTGTCCATGACAAAAGGCTCTTCTGAGGTGGTCCTTGGTAAATCAGAGGCAATTCTCCCTCTGAAGAGGACCTTGAAATGGACAGGGGTGTTCCTGGAGGGCACAGGGTGCCACATGCCTAGCTAGACTTGTGCTGTGGCTCTGCATGCCATGTAGTAATGCTTGAGCTAAATGTAGTCCATGGTGTGCCAAACTCTTCTCTTGCTGGAGCAGAGGAGGTTCTGTAAGGAAAAACTTTATCCCTATGAAGGTGACAGAGCCCTGGAGCAGGCTGTCCAGAGAGGTTGTGGAGTCTCCTCCTCTGGAGACTTCCCAAACCTGCTTGGATGTGTTCCTGTGCAACCTGCCCTAGGTGATGCTGCTCTGGCAGGGGGGTTAAGAGTGGATGATCTCCAGAGGTCCCTTCCAACCCCTAACACTGTGATGCTGTGATTCTTGCAGGTTAGGGGAAGTGACCCTGAAGGATTTTAAGGTAGCTATTGATCGTGAAGGAACCCACCGGTACCACTTCAAAGCCCTGGATCCAGAGTTTGGCACAGTCAAAGAGGAGGTAATTGTGCAATGGAGCTGTCAGCTGCTTTGGGTTCAGCTGGGGACCACAGTTACCTCACTTCTAAACTCATGAAACTTGCCCCCAGGCACACTGTTGTCAGGAGTGTAGATTGAGTTCCTCTTGCACAGTGCTGCAATGTGATGTCTTCATCCCCAACCAGAGCAGCTGCAAGGCTGTGATTGCAGTTGCAAGGCTGTGATTGCAGCTGCAAGGCTGTGATTGCAGTTGCCTGGGAGCTGCAGAGCCCCTTGGGCAAAGAGCTGGCTGTTGGCAAAGAGAGTCTGTGGAACAGCACTGCTCAGGGGGACACTGGGCAAAAACCCAGACTGCTTCTAGCCCTTCAAGTAGCTTTGTAAGACCTGTTGCAATGAGAGACACTTTAGGCAAAGATGGTTTATTCAAAAAAACCCTACAAAAACACACAACCAACTCTTCTCCTCCTTTCTTTTCAAGGTTTTTCAGAGCTAACCATGTTTGTGGCATCTTTTTCTTTTTCTTTTTTTTTTTTCCTTTGGGCACTGCATTACAGCCCTGTTTATGCTCAGCTGAGTCTGGGTGTGGGTTGGATTCATCAGGGGTGATTGGGATGTCTTCATTTGTGAAACAGGAGCTAAGTGCTGCTGTCTAGGGAGCCATTCTGCACTCTGGCTCAGAAAAGGTAGCTTTCCTCTCTTTGTTTCACCTTTCCTGTAAAAACCATGGCAGTAATGATCTGGACAATTACTGCTTAAAGAAGGAGCCTCATCTATTTCTTGCTTAAAACCTGAATAGCTTACTGAGACATGTGAGTGGTGGAGGAGGTGCACAGCTCTGTGTAGGGAAATCACAGAATTGTCAGGGTTGGAAGGGACCTCAAGGCTCATCTAGTTCCAACCCCCTCCATGGGCAGGGACACCTCACACTAGATCAGGATGCTCAGAGCCACATCCAGCCTGGCCTTAAAAACCTCCAGGGATGAGGCTTCCACCACCTCCCTGGGCAACCTGTTGTGGTGTTTCTGACTTGATGCCTGTCCCTCATGCCACTCACATGGCAGGAAGAGTGGGATCCAAATTCCAGACATGATTGGACTGACTTCTGGGTCTTTTTTTTTGTGTAGGTATTCCATGATGATGACATCATTCCTGGTTGGGAAGGGAAAATCGTGGCCTGGGTGGAAGAAGACCATGGGGAGAATTAATCAAGCTTTTAACTCTTGTCACTATGGAAACCTGTAACTGGATGCTGAGTTCAAAGAATGCCCAAAAAGCATCTGTGCTGGGAGGAGGCCAAGTCAAGCTGCCAAAAAAAAACCCACAAGAGGGCTTCTCTGCAGACAATGGACAATGCATGTTGTGTGCATGGATGCCTGGCATGAGGCTTGCCATGCTCAAATGCAGACAATGTTCTGAGACTGAAATGATAGGGGAGGAAGCACCTTGCTTTGTCCCATCAGCTAAACTCTGAAGGCCTTAATGATGCATTGCTCCCTCCCCCCTGCTTCTCCATCCCTGCAATGTTGTGGTGCAGGCTGTGAGCTGGTGTGGCATAAATTTGCACTGGTGGCAAAAACTGAAGCTTTGACTTGGAGCCAGAAGAAGCCACGAGATTATGAGCTGAAGGTTTGACCAGCTTTGGTTCTTGGACTTACACGTGGTACAGGAGCAGAGTGAATCTTCTTGGACATCCCAGACTGCCCTGGGATGACCCTCTTCTGGAGGTTTCATGCATGGTCTAAAGCAAGGATCAGCAGCTCAGCAAAGCTCCCTTTGTTCCAAACTCAGACTTCCATTTCCCAGGCCTGCTCTTCCCAGTGGGTCTCCAAAGTCGTACTGGCTTCTGAGCCCCTCTGGGTTTGCTTTGTTGCCATGGGGGCTGTGGGATCTTGGTGCTTGTTTATTTGCTGAAGGATTTCCTTTACAGGCAGCTGCAATTGGCTGTTTCCCTGAGGTACTTAACCCCTCTCCTTGTTGAGCCTCTTCCCCTGCACTCCTGCCCTCTCCTTCCAGCAGCTAGACAGTTTGTCACCTCCTATGCACAGGCATCACTGTGCTGTTGGCAACTCATTGCCAGGGCCACCAAACACTTCTGAACACCAGCAGGATCACCCTCATTGGGTACACCACCAGTCCCCCAGCAGGTGTACTCCTGGGGTGCCTGAAGGATCAGGACGCTTGGGTAAGAACAAGCCCTGAAATCCCTGAGGGTGGTTTTCTCTGTTTGGTTTCGTGGCTTGGTTGGTTTGTTTCTGCTTTACCTGCCTCTGCTCTCCTGCTGTCACTCAGCTGTGCTCCCAGAGTGCTGGCTGCAACCTTGCAGCAGACACAGTTGACTCAGGGAGGTCAAACTGGCAAGTCAGGGCTCTGCTCATCTCAGTTCCACGTGGCCCATCTGTGGACTACCTGCCTGTGCTGTGCATGATACTGGGAGAGGGGGGAACCTGGGTTTACTGTTTTATATTAACCTGTCCTTTTGTAAACACCCTTCCTGTTCTTGGAATTCTTTTGTATTTACATTTGTCTGAAGACTGTGGATATTTTTCTACTTTAGTGCAAGTGCTTTCTGTATATTTCTGCACGCATTATACTGTGGTTTACTCATCTCCTAGTGGATGCTGAGATGTTTTTATCATCCCCTCTTAACTCTGGGCTCCTAACTTCATTTTTACTATGGAAATCCAACTAGTTCCTACTGGAGGGGTGTTGGGATTATATTTGTACCAGCTTTAATAGGCAGCAACACTACTGTTTGTTTTCTCACTGTCCAGAAAATAGCTCAAGGCTCTTAGTGTGGCTCTGTGCCACATTGGCACCACACAAGATGTCTCCTCTTCTGGACAATTTGTTATGGTGACTTTCTCCTTACAGACAGTAGTAGGAAAGTTCATCAATGAACAAATTCATCAATGAGCTAGAGGGGAAATAGTTCTCCTGTAAAAGAAACACAGATTTTTCTTCCTCCCTGGAAAAAGTTCCTCTGTTACATGATCTCTAGTGGGGTTGGTAAAGAGAGCATGGGGTTGATTAAACTGAAATCAGTTGTATTTGAATAGCAATTTTTTTTTCCTCAAGTGTTTGTTTCTGCAGGTTTTACTCATCAGTTTTATTTCAGCAAGAGCCATGTGCCCAGGCTAGAATTTTATGGAGAGAATTAAGACAGTTTTCCAGGTCCATAGTTGCCATTTCCATATCCCTCTCTGCTGCTCAACAGATGAGGAGCTTGGGTTTGGAGCACTGAAAATGCAGGAGGCTGTTGATGTGGTCAGAGCTTCTGATGGATAAATCTTCAGCCCAGCTGGGCCCATAGCTACTCAGATTCCCCATGAAGAAAACAGTTGTTAGCTGATACAAGGGACAGTCTGTTCCTCATCTTGGATCAGCTCAATTAGCTAACCATGGCCACAGGAAGGAGTCTGGAGGAGGTAAGGCACGCTAGGAATATCAAGTGGAAAAGCTGTTGGTCAGGTTATTTCTCTGATCCAAGATGTTGCTTTTCAATCAGTTTGGCATGCTGACACTGAATTCAGTAGAGTTACTCTGGGGCTGTGCTCTGAATATATCCAATACTTGCATTTTTCACTGGCTTGGATCTGTTTATTTGTCTTGACTTTCTTCACAGTTCCTTTCCTCTTCCTACCTGTGTGACTTACTTATGTATCATCCATGCCATGTGTAAAATTCTGTTTTCATAAAAACTGATGTTTGCATTCACACTTTCTCTAAAGCCACTTCTGTAGGAAAGTGAAGCTTTATCTGTACATCTGAACCAGACCTACCTGATTGGTGAAGCCTTGAATTTGTGGACCAAGCAGCTGTCTCAATAAAAGGGGGTTTGCAGACTGAGTCTGTTCAGTGCTCGTGAAAGGGAAATGGCTTTGGAAGGGAGAAGGCACAGGTAAGGAGCCAGAGCACAAATCTCTTGGGATGCTTATGGTTAGCATCTCATTGATCCTGGAGAAAACCTTTTCTTACACTTTGTCCCACAGCATTTTGGGAAACTGTGGATGCTGTGAGATTGGCAGGCTTACAGTTACATGCTCTAAGGAGCAGGCATCTGAAATCTAGGCCACGGGATAGCGACAAGGAGAATCCAAGGAGCTCTGCTATAATCCCGGGGGCGTGTGGCACCAAGTCAGGATGCACAGGCCTGGCTCCAGTCCAGCTTGCTCGCTGCTTGGCTGGCTCCTGGCACTGACCCGAGCCCAAGACTGCATCCTCTACCACCCAGGCATCTCTCCGCGCTCCTGCTGCCCGCAGCCTTACCTGAGGGCAAGGTCGCCCCTGTCCCCCGGTGCCCCAAGGAGCCCTCCCCTCGGCAGGGGCACACCGAGCCCGGGACGCGCTGCAGCCTCGGGGCGGAACTGCCGGGGCCGCCCCGGGTTAGGCTTCCCTGTCTGGGCTGAGCGCCCAGGGCTGCCCCGAGCCGTCCTCCCCCGTTCCTGCTGCCGCTCCGCCACCCCCGCGTAGCCATGGCGCCTTGGCCCCGCCCCGGCCGCCGCGCTTTGCGGCAGTGTCGTGCGCGGCTGTGCGGCGCCGTGCCCGGACGGAGGAGGTCACCGAGCGGCGGCAGCGGCGGCGGGGCCGCGGCTCCAGCACCGGCTCCAGCATGTGGCGGGTGTTCGCACGACGGGTGGCCCGGGACGTGGCGGGAAGCCCCGGTCTGGCGCGGAGCTGTCGAGCTCTCAGTGCGGCAGGGGCCGGCCGCGGCGCGGGAGTGGGGGTCGGGGCCGTGCCGCTGTGCCGCGGCCCGGCGAGGGGTGGCCCCGTGCACCGGCCTGGTGGGCTGCTGTTGCCTCCTGCCTGGCCCCGGCTCGTCCCGTGTCGCTGCTGCAGTCTCCCGGCACATCAGAAGGTGAGAGGCTCTCCCCTTCCCCACCCCCATCCCAGGCAGTCTGGGTGTCCCCGGTCCCCGCTGCTGTTCGTGGCCCTACAGCCACTGGGGGCCCGCGGAGCACAGGCCTCGAGTGTGGCCCTCCTGCCTCGAGGGCAACGATTTTCTTCGCTTCCATTCTTAGGCCCTGGCTCCCTCTCACTGGACAGCTCGGTTTGTCCTGCAGAGCTGTTGCCCACTTCCCCAGGCCCGCAGTTTCCATACCTTTGCCTGCACGCTGTCCTAACTCCCTTTGCCGCCTCCTCCACTCCTTTTCCCCTCTCGTTCCCCTGGCACAGCGTCTTCCTTTCTTGGCCTGCCCCACCTCAGCCCCTCGGTAGTGTTTTGCGCTGGTATCTCCCCAGCAGGGTGGAGGCAGACCTGACCTGCAGGGGATTTGGGGACAAGCTTCGTGCCCCTCAGCCCTGCGTGGGGGGGTTCCTGCTCTCGGGGCTGTCAGGGGTGTAACACTGCCCTGCTCTTCACAGGTGGCCTTGCCAGCCCTGTCCCCCACCATGCAGATGGGCACCATCGCGCGCTGGGAGAAGAAGGAGGGCGACAAGATCGGTGAAGGGGAGCTCCTCGCAGAGGTATCCTGGGAGCAGAGGCAGTGCTGCAGGGTTAATGAGCTGCATCTGCAGCCTGGCTGGCCTCACTTGAACATCCTAACAAATGCCCTTGGAAGCAGGTGGCTGACAGACTCTCAAAGCTGCTTTTCCTGAGCAGGAGCAGTGTTTAACCTGTTTGAGGGCATCCTTTCCTCTAGCTGTTAATGGGGTTTTCCCAGAACGCTGTCAGTGTGCTGTGGCCCTGCACTACCAGGATGGAAGGCTCTGAGCACCCTGATCTCTGTTGCCATAATGACATCCTGTTCTCTCTCCAAGGTGGAGACAGACAAAGCAACAGTTGGCTTTGAGAGTGTGGAGGAATGCTACTTGGCCAAGATCCTGGTGCCAGAAGGAACAAGAGATGTTCCTATTGGGGCCATAATATGCATCACAGTAGAAAAGTAGGTGTTTGGCTAACCTTTGGGTTGAATTTTGTCTCCTGAGGCTTCTTGGGTACCTTGTGTGACTTAGAGTCAGCCACCTGACTGGTTCTGTATTTCCTTCCAGGCCTGAACACGTTGATGCCTTTAAAAACTATACCCTGGATTCAGCAGCATCTGCTCCCCCTGCAGCCTCAGTGCCTCCCCCTCAAGCTACAGCTCCCTCCCCACCACCACCTCCACCTTCACCTCAGGCTCCTGGCAGCTCTTACCCTCCTCATATGCAGGTAAGAGAGCACTGCTGATGGTCTGAGGCTTGTTGCACTCTTTTTGTCTTTGGCATTGCTGGCTTTAGGGCACTTGGATTCTGTGACTCTGGTTTTGTCATAAATGCTCCCTGGGGTGGGAGGTTATCAGCTGTACTTGCAGGGCTGTCTGCTACTGGAATTGTTGCATGTCCCAGAAGGTTTTTAACAGAAAATGATCTTAGTATCTGAGCTGTTAGCAGAGGAGAGAGTTGTCTCTGCAGGATTGTCACACAGCCTAACCCAACCGCCTGCATTTGCATTATTGGGAGAGTTTGGGTATCAAAAGGCCTTGTGCTAAGTGTGGGTAAGCTCTGAGGGCTCTGCTTGCAGTTCAGAGCAGGACTGAAGTCTGTGGTGGTGAGCACACCAGGTGTGTTTGTGGGTAGCTGACAATGAGTTGTGTTTCTGGATGCTTTTTTGACCTTGCTTAGCTGCTGAGGTTTACATCCACTGTGGCTGTGTTTGAGCACTTTGTAGAAGCTATTCCTGTGTCATTCCTTAGAAAAATAAAATGAAATATTATACCTCACCCCCCAGAGAACCCAGGTGGTCACTAATTTGTCTGAGGTGCTATGCACAGTCAGTAGGTGAACAAAGAATTAATTAAAAGCTTTTTTTATCTGACTTGGATTTTAGTTCCTAAGCTTTGCTGACTTCCCACTGCCTGCCTTAGCTGTCAGGTTTTGCTCTGAAGCTGTGCTCACTCCTGCTGTGTTTGTGTGTGCCAAACCCACAGTCTGTGTCACTTCTAAAGAAGCCAAACCTGGACAGACAAAGTGAGTGGATGGTAGGAAAAAGTTCTTTACCATGAGAGTGGTTGAGCACTGCAGCAGGTTGCCCAGAGAGGAGTTGAGGCTCCATCCCTGGAGATATTCAAGGTGAGGCTCAACAGGGCTCTGGGTGAGCTGATCAGGAGGAGGATGTTCCTGCTGACTGCAGGGGGGTTGGACTGGATGACCTTTGGAGGTCCCTTCCAACCCAGACCATTCTGTGATCTGTGATTCTCTGACTCTGTGATTCTGTGCCTTGCTTCAAGCTTCCTTTTAGCTTTGCAGATAGCAGCTGCAGGACACTCCCAGGGTGATGATGCTAACAATTATTTTTGTAGGTAGATTTCTTGCTCTTGGCTTTTGCTGGCTTTTTGGCCTTGATAAATAAAAGAAGCCAGACCTGGCAGCTCTGTGCTTTGCTGTGCTGGAGCCAGATCTAGGAGTGCACTGAGGGCTGGCTGCTTCCTTAGGTTGGCATCATTTAGTCAGGAGTTAAATCTGTGTTCCTCTTCTCCTTGTGTTACCACGGTCTGATTCTCTTCTTTCTCTGGCTTCACAGGTAACTCTCCCTGCCCTGTCACCCACCATGACAATGGGCACAGTGCAGAGGTGGGAGAAGAAGGTTGGGGAGAAACTGAATGAGGGAGACTTGCTGGCAGAAATTGAGACAGATAAAGCCACAATAGGTGAGTCAGCTGCAAAGCCAGGAATGGATGATGTGCCCTTAAGAGGGGAGGATCCAGAAGCAGCTTCTGTACCAGTTGCTCACCTGGCTGCTCAGGGCAGAAGTTGTGGTGCAAGTCAAACAAGTTGTAACTTCTCATTCCATTAGAGAGCTAAACATCTGAGCTCCTGGAAACACTTCTATTTCTTCATCCTAACTAAAGCCCAGTTCATGGAGGTGTTTCCCTGCTAGTTGCACTGGAAAAGATTCTCTTGCCTGTTAAACACAGGTCAGGGCTTTAGCTCCCTAGTCTTTAAAAGCAGCATTTAGAGTAACTGCAGCTGCACCAAGCACCAAACTGGTTTTGTTTCTTTCCTTTCCAGGCTTTGAAGTGCAGGAGGAAGGCTACTTGGCAAAAATCCTGGTGCCTGAAGGAACAAGAGATGTGCCATTAGGAACAGCTCTCTGCATCATTGTGGAGAAGGAGTCTGATATTCCAGCCTTTGCTGACTACCAACCCACTGCAGTACCTGACATCCAGACACAAGCTCCTCCTCCTCCTCTTCCTCCTCCTTCTCCACCAGTAAGGACCATTCTCAGCATGTTGGAGAAGTTCTGGGGAGCACTAAGAGGCCTGAGCTGTTGTGGTTTGCCAGTGTGAAGCCCTGGCTGCAGCAGTGGTGTTAATGATTGTGTGAGTGCCAGGCGTAACACGTGCTGGGTGACCTAAGAAGTGATTATGCTGGAGTGTGCCCTCCAAGACCTGGCACAGAGAGTCATTCATCACTCTCTCTTCTCCAGCTTATTGCTGGTACCAGTTCCAAACTCATCCTTGAAAACTGGGGGCATAAATTAGGGGTTTCACCTTCTTCTGCTGTGTATTGCAGCTTAGTTGGTCTTCTTGCCAGGAAGTTTCTGGTTTGATTTCTGGCTCTGGGAAACCTCTCTGAATCTGAAAACTTTTTCAGATGGGTGACTTTTTGCTGTTCTCTTGACTGGTAATTGGATGATGCTGTTCTCTTCTTGTACCTGCAAAGCTTTTGTGGAATGATGCTGGAGCTGATGGCTTTGATTCTTTTGTTAAGGTAATGGCAACTCCTGCTCCTGCTCCCCCTCCCCAGCCTGCTGTTCCTTCTGCTCCAGCAGTCCCCACAGCTGGGGCACCTCCTCACAAAGGAAGGGTCCTGGTTAGTCCCCTGGCAAAGAAACTTGCTGCAGAAAAAGGAATTGACCTTGCCCAAGTGAAAGGTAGGTTGCCCTTCCACTTCCTTGCCCTCACTATCAAGTGTCTGCCTCTCTAGGTACATTCCTGCCTTTTATTCTCTTTCCTTCCTGCCAGGAACATGCTTAGCCCTTACCAGAGGTTGTGTTAGATGCCTTCTCTCTGTGGAGTGGAGCTGTTTGACATCATTGACATCATCTGATGTTTTTGTTTGACCCTCTTAGGTACTGGACCAGATGGTAGAATCACAAAGAAAGATGTGGAGTCATTTGTACCATCAAAGGTTGCTCCAGTGAGTAGGTCTGAGATTTGTACTCCCTACCCTTCATTTGAGGGCTGCATTGCTATGGATTGAGCTAAGCCCAGTCCCAACTGATCTGACATGGCTGAAAAAGAGGGAATCAGAAGAAAAGGCAAAGTTCAGACCCAACAGCTCCTGGCTGCTGCCATAAATCTGTTCTTAGACCATCACTTGGCTTTGCTGTGAGGTGATGGAAGTGTTGCTTTGTGCACTGCTAGCAGGGATGTGGCTGAGTGTAGATGGAGAGTGCCCTTCAGCATCTCTCTGCTGTGTAAAACAACCATCTAGCAGGACTTGCTCTTCTGGGAGCTTCCTAGCAGTGAATATTCACAGCAGCAGAACTGTTTGTGTTGGGAACATCTCAGCCCAGCCATCAGCCTGACATCACCATGGCCCCAAGTGCCATGGCCACAGGTTTCTGGAACACCTCCGGGGATGGGGACTCCACCACCTCCCTGGGCAGCCTGTGCCAATCCCTGACCCCTCTTGCAGCGAAGAAACTTTTCCTCATCTCCAACCTTACCCTCCCTTGGCACAATTTCAGGCCATACCCTCTCCTATCACCACATACTAGGGAGAAGAGCCCATCCCCCATCACACTGCAGCCTCCTTTCAGGGAGCTGTAGAGAGCCATGAGGTCTCCCTCAGGCTCCTCCAGACCAAACACCCCCAGCTCTGAATCACTTCAGTCCTACATTTAATAACCCAATGCAGGATTTATAAAGAACCTAGTGGGCACTGGGGAGGCCAGGCTGGAGAGCAGAAATGTCTGCTGCCCTCAACCAAGAGGCAGCTTAGCCTCAGCAGGTGTCCCACACCCTGAGCTGCTCTGCACAGTTGGTATTTGGGTCCTGGTGTGAATTCTGCTCTCTCTGATTGCAGGCTCCAGCACCAGAGGCAGTTCCTGCAGCTGCTGCAGTTGCAGCAGCACCAGTGGGGACCTTCACAGACATCCCTGTCAGCAACATTCGGAGGGTAAGGAGCTTTTGTTCCTTCCTGGGGTGGTGGTTTGCAGGCAGGGCTGTTCCAAGTGGGTTTATTTCCTTCTCTGCTGTTGCCCACAGGTCATCGCTCAGCGCTTGTTGCAGTCTAAACAAACAATACCTCACTACTACCTTTCTGTGGATGTAAACATGGGAGAAGTACTGGTGCTAAGGAAGGAGCTGAATCAGGTGAAGCATTTAGGTATTTCAACTAGAAATGTTGGAGCAGATGATCCTTGGGGTCCCTTCCAACCTGGCGTTCTGTGGAGCTGTGTGGGGAGGAAAGCAGCAGGTTGAGGGAGATGATCCTGCTCCTCTGCTCTGGGCAGACCTCACCTGCAGTGCTCTGGCCAGCTGTGAGACATGGACCTCCTGGAGCAGGTACAGAGGAGGCCACAAAGATGGTCAGAGGGCTGAAGCACCTCTCCCATGAATCCAGGCTGAAAGAATTGGGACTGTTCAGCCTGGAGAAGAGAAGGCTCCGGAGAGACCTTAAAGCTGCATTTCAGTATCTGAAGGGGACCTAGAGGGAGGTTGGGGAGGGACTGCTCAGAAGGGCTTGGAGTGGTGGGATGAGGACCAATGGTTTGAAACTGGAGCAGGGCAGGGTTAGGTTGGCCATCAGGAGGAAGCTCTGCACAGTGAGGCTGGTGAGACACTGGCACAGGCTGCCCAGGGCTGTGCTTGAGGCCCCATCCCTGAAGGCATTCAGGATCAGCCTGGATGTGTCCCTGCGCAGCCTGCTCTAGTTGGAGCTGTCCCTTGTGCCTGCAGGGGGGTTGGACAGGATGCCCTTGGAGGCTCCCTTCCAACCTGATGCAGTCTGTGACTGGGAAAGCTGCATTCTCTCACAGGTTTGCTCACCCTGCTGTTTTGAGGATATTGCCATTTCCATTTTGGATTGGACAGCTAAGGATAGGGGGTTCAGTGCCTCTTCTGCCTGTTCTGAATCAGTTCTGGATTGCCTGTGACACAAGGAGACCTTTTATCTAGGTGCTGTGCACTGATTCTCTCTTCCCTAAGAGGGCTGCTTTGTGCTCTGCTTGGGGTTGTGCAGTTCTTCCAGCTGGGAAGTAAGGCAGAAGGACAGAAAAGGCCTTCAGAATAAAATTTAAAAAAAAAGTAACAAACTGAAGAAAATAATTTTAAGCCAAGTTTGGGGGAAAACAGGAATTAAAAGAGGTTGTAGATTGTTAAATGATGAAGGAGAAGCATTCACCTCCTCTCATCCTGGCACCTCAAGTGTCACTGCTTGGTCTGGGTGTTCTCTGACCTTTCCTCTGTGCAAGGCTGTGTCAGGGGCTGGCCAAGCTGCTTGAGCCAACAACCTGATGCCTCCAATCTCTCTGTTTGCAGGAGGTCTCGGATAACATAAAGCTTTCTGTCAATGACTTCATCATTAAAGCTTCAGCTCTGGCCTGCCTGAAGGTGCCTGAGGCCAATTCCTCCTGGCTGGACACCGTTATTAGGCAGTAAGTTTATGGTACGGTCGAAGCCAGAAACTTTCTTTGTTCAGTAAAGAGTTGATGGCAAAACAGCAGAGCTGCTGCTGAGGGTTTGAGGAAGGGCAGCTTGTATAGTGCAGAGGGTGGGGGGGGGTTGTGAGTGTGCTAAGAACCTGGTGAGACCTCACCTGGAATACTGTGTCCAGCTCTGGGGTCAACACAAGAGGGACTGGCACCTGCTGGAGTGGGTCCAGAGGAGGCCACAATGATGGTCAGAGGGCTGAAGGACCTCTCCCATGAATCCAGGCTGAAAGAATTGGGGCTGTTCAGCCTGGAGAAGAGAAGGCTCTGGAGAGACCTTAGAGCTGCATTTTGATATCTGAAGGGGACCTAGAGGAAGGCTGGGGAGGGACTGTTTAGAAGGGCTTGGAGTGATAGGATGAGGATCAATGGTTTGGAACTGGAGCAGGGGAGATTTAGGTTGGACATCAGGAGGAAGTTCTGCACAGTGAGGGTGGGGAGACACTGGCATAGGATGCCCAGGGATGTGGTTGAGGTCCAGTCCCTGCAGACATTCAGGATCAGCCTGGATGTGTCCCTGCGCAGCCTGCTCTGGCTGGAGCTGTCCCTGCTGCCTGCAGGGGGGTTGGACAAGATGCCCTTTGAGGCTCCATTCCAGCCCAGTGCAATCTGTGGATCTAAGGCTGCTGTGCAAAGTTAAATGAGTGTTGCAAAATGAATGCAGAGCTGTCTGAAGAGTTTTGAAGCTGCTTTTCTTGCAGGAGTAACTGGCCCCTGGCTTGTGTCTTGCAGAAACCACGTGGTGGATGTCAGTGTTGCTGTGAGCACTCCTGCAGGGCTCATCACTCCCATTGTGTTCAATGCTCATGTGAAGGGCCTGGCTTCCATCAGCAGGGACGTGGTGTCTTTGGCAGCTAAGGCCCGAGAAGGCAAACTTCAGCCTCATGAATTCCAGGTGAGAAAACTCAGACTGCTGCTAAACATTGCTGCCCTTGGCTTCTGTGCTGGACACAGGCTGAGCAAAGCCTACTTGGTGATGTTTCAGCCATGTTCAGCAGTATTCCACATGAAGGAGCTGTTGTGAACTTGGCTGTGCTGTCCTCTCCTTGCAGGGTGGTACTTTCACCATTTCCAATTTAGGAATGTATGGGATTAAGAATTTCTCTGCCATCATCAATCCACCTCAAGCCTGCATCCTTGCAGTTGGTTCCTCAGAGAAGAGATTGGTGCCAGCTGATAATGAGAAAGGGTAAGAAATTCAGTGTGGTAGAGTCACAGAATTGGCTCTGGTTGGGGGGGACCTCAGAGATCATCGACTCCAATCCCCCTGCCGTGGGCAGGGACTCCTCTCAACTAGACTCAGCTGCTCCAAGCCTCATCCAACCTGGCCTTGAACACCCCCAGGGAGGAGGCATCCACAACCTCCCTGGGCAACCTGTTCCAGTGTCTCCTCACCATCATCCTGAAGAACTTCTCCCTCAGCTCTAACCAGTCTAACCCTGCTCTCCCTCAGCTTCAAACCATTCCCCCTTGGCCTGTCTCTAGACACCCTCATGAGAAGTCCCTCTGCAGCCTTCCTGTAGGATCCCTGCAGGTATTGGAAGGCAGCTCTAAGGTCTCCCTGGAGTCTTCCCTTTTCCAGGCTGAACTCAGCCTGTCCTCATAGCAGAGGTGCTCCAGCCTTTGGATCATCTTTGTGGCCTCCTCTGGCCTCACTCCAAACAGCTCTGTGCCCTTTATGCTGGGGACACCAGAACTGGAAGCAGCATTCAAGGAACAGAGCCCTGGAGCAGGCTGGCCAGAGAGGTTGTGGAGTCTCCTTCCCTGGAGATGAAATTCAAAACCCTCCTGGACATGTTCCTGTGTGACCTGCCCGGGGTGATGCTGCTCTGGCCAGGGGATGGATGGATCCCTTCAGAGGTCCCTTCCAACCCCAGCCATGCTGTGACTGAACACCATGTGCTTCAGAAGCCCACAGAGAGCTTCTGCTCCTGCTGCTCTTCTGCTAAGGGCAGAAGGGCTTCTGCTAAGCCCTTTTCCTGTGCTCCATCAGTGGCACTGCCTTGCAGATGTGGTTTGGGTTCTGTTGCTAAGTGTTTCATCTCCCTGCAGGTTCGATGTGGCCAGTGTGATGTCTGTTACACTCAGCTGTGACCACCGTGTGGTGGATGGAGCAGTTGGAGCACAGTGGCTTGCTGAGTTCAAGAATTTCCTTGAGAAGCCAGTAAGAATGCTGCTATAATTTCCCATCCTGCAAGCAAAACCTTTCCTGGGTCACACTGTTTTTATTTGAAACCTGCTATTTAGACTTTAGTGTTCAGACTTATTAAAACAAAACAAAACAAAACAAACAAACCAGAAGAGGAGTTGCCTTTTTTTTTTTTTTTTTTTGAGTTGTTAATTTTATTTTAAATATGTATTATATTATCTGGTAATGCTATTTATTACCAGCCTGTACAGACAAAAAAAAAAAAAACAACCAACCAAACAAGAAATCAGTTTGCAAAAGTGCTTTTCAGAGCAGTTAAGGGCTCTGCTGTATTTGGGTACAGCTCCCTTGCAAACTCCTCCAAAGCAGAGGGAAGCATCCCAGATTTCAATGTTATGCAGGCAGCTTGCAAGCTGCTGGCTGCTCCTCAGCCAGGCTGAGAAACCATCTGCTTCTCAACCAGGGGGAGCAGCAGGGGGCAAACCCAAGCAGGTTTCTTGACCTCAGTGTTGTCAGAAACTGGATTTCTAAACAGCTCTTCACAGGAGTTCAGGTGAGGTGGTAGCAGAAGTGGAGTTTTGTAGAAGGTGAGTTCCCTTCTGTCCTGTTCTGCTGGGGGGGAGTGAGTGTGACAGGCACTGAGGGACTGAAGTGCCTGGGAATAGTTTCTCAGAGGCCAAGTGCAAATCTTTCTGGGAATTTGGCACTGGGTCTGGATCTTCTCAGTGATGTGATCCCTTTTGAGCACTGTCAGGTGAAGGAACACTGCTGGCTGTGGGGTCACAGCCTTCAGATCCCACAGGGGCTGTGCTGCCTCCTTGGGAGCTATCCCTGACATCTGCTTGTGGTATGAAGACTCTGGAGGTGCTCTTCACCTTGCTAAGCTCATCTCAGACTTTGGTGCCATGGAAGTAACTGTTCTGCAGAACGTCCAGGAGGAGCTGGGTGTTGGAACCCAGTGTAGGCAAAACCCCACTAACAACTCCATCAGTGAGCATTAATTGTGATGAATGCTTGGTGAAAGACATTTTCAGGCATTCTGAGATAGGAAGTCCTGAGTTAGTCACTGATGCTGTGGTTCTTCACTGGATTGTCTGTGTTGTCCCAGCCTCAGCTGCAGAATGTGCTCTCCATGGATTTGTTGGATGTAAAAGGCTTCAATAGTTGGTTGGACTCTTGTCCAGTTCCCTCAGTTCTTGCATCCTGCAAAGGCTGCAGTGCTGAGTGTTCTTCATTTCCACTTTGCCATGTGGAAATGCTGCTGTGAAAAGGTTGGCTGGGTAGGAAGCACAAAGTGAGCAGGGGAATTAAAATACAGAGGGATGGGGAGAAGCTTAAAAAAAACCCAGAAAGGAACAGTTGCAGCTGCTCTGTAGTCTGTGTATTGCATTCAGTACTGTCTCCTGTAAAGCTCTACAAAAGAAAAAAAAAAACACTACAGATATTGAAAGAAAATACTGTGGAAATTAAATATTAGTACTATTTCATTTTTTGTTGTTGTTGTGGGAACTATTTAATGTCTGGTTGCTGTGATAACCTGGTTGTCATGCCTGGCTTTTCAGCACAGAAGTGCACTAAGGTTTTGGGTTTTCTTTGATCATCTTAAACAAATCTCTTGGTTCCAGACTTGCTTTTAGTCAACCTATTAAATGTTTGGAATTGACAACTACTAAACCTTGCTCCAGTGCTTTTCTCTTCAGTTGTGTGTGGCTCCCTGTAGTGCTTAGAGCAGCAGCTCAGCTGTTTGGGCTTTCAGGCTGACAGTGAAACTCCCACCCTGTTAACCTTCAATTGCAGTGCTCCAAAATAACTCTGCTTTGGTGCTGTCATGCAGCAGGGAGCTTTAATCCTCCTGGCTTCCTTCCTGCAGTGCTCAGCACAGTCTTAGATTCTGGCTGCAACAGGCTTTCCCTGCACACCCCAGGAGTTCATCCCATGGAAATGCTCTCTGGCTGACTGCCAGACTCTCCTGTTCAGTGTCTGTGTGCTTGGAGTGCTGGTAGTGACTTGTGCTGCTGCTGGCAGCCTGCAGCAGGCCAGCTCAGCTCCTGCACTGATGGACTTGGAAGATTGAGACTAGAGATTAGGAAGAAATTCTTTCCAGTGAGGGTGGGGAGACACTGGAACAGGTTGCCCAGGGAGGTGGTGGATGTTCCCTTCCTGGAGGTGTTCAGGGCCGGGTTGGATGAGGCCTTGAGCAACCTGGGCTGGTGGGAGTGGAACTGGGTGATCTGTGCCACTCAGAACATCAATCTCTAATTGCTCTGTTGAGTAGCACAGAGCAGGTCTCCTGTTTTATGCTTTCACTCAGAGATTACCAAACCATGAAGAAGCAAGGTAAGGCATATTCAGGGTCTGAAAAGACTACAAAGCCTACTCCAGAGCAGCAGGGATTGTCCTAAAGGGAACAGCTACAGCACGCAGGGCAACTTGTCTAAGGGATTTTGCTACACCTCTGCTGCTTGTTCCACAGCTGAGAGCTGTTCCATGAGGAAAGGCTGAGAGCTGGGTTTGTTCAGCCTGGAGAAGGCTTAGGGGAGACCTTACCACCATGGACCAGTGCATAATGGGTGGGTACCAGGAGAACAGAGACTCTCTTTTGACAAGGAGAACTATGGAGAAGACAAGGGGTGATGGGGACAAGGTACTGCTGGGAGATTCCAACTGGAATCCAGAAGAAAATGTTTCCCCATGAGAACAGCTGGAGATTGAAATCATCTCCCAAGGGAAGCAGTGGAGTTCCCTCCACTGGACAGTTTTCAGCCTCAGCTCACAGGGTTCTGGGCCAGCTCCTTGCAGCTCTGCTGTCACCTAGAAAGGTTGGAGCAGATGATCCTTGGGGTCCCTTCCAACCTGGCACTCTGTGGCTCTAACCACACAAGTCCAGTCATGGATTTATTTAGCAAAACCACTTCACCACTGTTGTTGCTCTACCTTAAGGCCAAGTGAATGATGTAAGGAGGTTTGTATGGTCCTCTGCTACAGCTGGTAACATAGTCAAGTACTCCTTCAGTATTTAATTTCTTTACTTATTTGTTGTTCCTAAGTTGCATTCCTCCAGCTCTTCTACATTCATCTTCTAGGGGCATGTGAGGTATTCACCCCTGAAGATGAGAAGATAGTTAGAAAACCCCAACTCATCACCATCTAAAAGTTAGATTCTCATCCTGGGCTTCTGTTCTACCCTCTGTGAATACAAAGAGGGTGGAATGCAGTCTTTAAGGATCTGGCCTGGCAACTGGCAGTGTGACAAACAGCAGCCCTTTCCCTGTGTTAAATACTGCTGTAGCTCCCTCTTCATCCACCAATTCTGGCAGATCCAGCTGTAATTTGTATTTTCCAGGCACTTCCATGATGATGTCATCCTAAAGCAAGAAAAGGAAAACAGCTGAGTAACTGTTTGACAGCAGTCAGCCTGCCTGTGCAGGGGGTACCAGACAGAAAACACAAAGGAGATTCTTCTGCCTTACCTTTGAGATGCTCAGCTCACACTCAGAGACTGAGCCAACCCGAGGCAACTGAATCTTGAGTTCTATCTGGAGTGGTTTCTCCTTTGCATCCCTCACAGTGGTGATTTCATAGGCAGGGACAGTTGGCTTCTCTCTCATTTCAGGACTGGTGATTTCCTCTATCAGATGCCTTCTGGACTGTGTCACACTTTCCTCCTTCAGCAGTACAGGGGAATTGCTGCAGTCCTCAGCTTCCCCAGTATGCAGCAGCTGATCAAGGGTCAGCTCTTGGAAGAAAAAGAAAACTTTCATACCTATCACTCAGTTACCAAGGACTGTAAAGTTGTACTACTTGACAAATGGAACTGGATGATCCTTAAGGTTCCTCCCAACCCAAACCATTCCAAGAATCTATTCTCTGAAATGTATCAAAATTTTAACTGCAATTAATTGCCATTAGCAATTTTGCCTGGTGCTGCCACTCTCTCCTTTGCTCATGATTTGGTTTTATTGCCCAGGAGTTAAAAGTTGTTGTTTTCAGACCAGTAGTTACAGCAGCAACCTCTTTTTTTACTCAGGTGAAAACAGAAGAAACTTAGCACCTCAAAGGATCAAAGTAGAGTTCCCATGTCTAGTGGACAGAAGAAGAAGGGAGTTTGCTGTCCCAGGGCCACTGCTTTCTCAGTGGCCTGACAGCAGGGACGAATGCAGGCAGGCCAGCAGGGTTTAACTAATCCTGCTATGGATAGTGCTGCCTGACTCTGTTGGTTGATGCTTATGGCAAGAACTGGAGTGAGAGAGATATGAATTGAGTAAGTTTGTTGGACAGTCTGATGGTTCCTGGAGGAGAAGTGGCAGGAGCTCTCTACATACCCTTCTTTGTGTTCTGACTGAGCTGTGGAGCTGGCATCTGCCTTCCTTCCAGACGTTGCTTCATCATTGCCAAGCTTCCTTTCAGTGTGAATGGCTCCATGGTGTATGAAGAGGACAGAGCAAGGTTGCATTGCTCCTCAAGGAGTCTGAGAGTCAAATGGATCAGGTGCTCCATTTCCTCTGGGTTTTCAGCCCCCTGAAGAACAGCTGGGTTGTATGCAACGTCTATAATTCTGCAAAGCTCTACAAAAAAGAAGTGTCAGAATTATTGCCACCGTTCTTTATAACCACTCCCATTTAAAAGCAAAGGGAATGAATTTGTGGCTTCTGGGCTGATGCTATTGACCTCATCTAGAAATGACCCTTCTCATGTGGTGATCCTGCAGCCTGTGTGTTCAAGGGGAGGCCTGGGAACACCAAGTCAGCACGAGCAGATGTGGTCACAGAGATTCCTAGTGCATAAGTGCAGTACAGGATTTAGATGCACTCGAGTTTTGTGTTTCTCAGATTTGGTTTGTTTGTGTTTAGGTTGTTTTGGGGTTGGTTTTGTTTGTTTGTTTGTGTTTTGTTTTTCAGGGGTTGGTTTGTTTTTGTTTTGTGGTTTTATTTTCAACAAGGACGGACTCGTTTAGGGGCCCCGATGGGATACACCTCTGGCATCCTTGCCTTGCTGAACTCCCCCTGAGCCAAGAGCTGGCCGCGGCACAGCACCGCCCTCCGTTACAGCAAGAACCTGAGTGTGACGGCCGTGAGTGCAAGGCAATGCTGCAGGAAGAAATGCACTTGGGCCGAGTCATAGTTCCTTGGGGCCCTACCTCCTTCGCCAGATCCTTCTTCTAGCCGCCCCACAGTGACAGGGGTGGGGTCCGTGGGAGCCTTGGGCGCTGGGACCCTTCTCCAGCTGCAGATGTTGATAAACAGCGGGCCCCCGACGACGTCCTGCAGGAGACCAAGCCGCGGCTGAGCACCCCGCGCCCGTCACCTCCGGCCCCGCAGCCACCCCCTGGTACCCATCCCCAGCACCCACGCGGGGGACCGAGCGCTGCCGGCCGCGCACCCACCGCGGGCCGGGCCCGCAGGCACAGGTGAGGCTCCGGCGGGGCGTAAAACCGCTCGGCCTCGGCGCGCTGCTGCCGCAGGAACCGGCGGTAGGCCTGGGGGTCGTTCTCCGCCATCTCGTCCAGCAGCGACCAGAGTTGCGCGGCCCGCGCCAGCGCCGCGCCCGCCATGGCTGCCGCCGCCGTTGCTTAGCGACGGCAACCGGAAGAGGCGCGCGGCGCGGGTCCGTTCCCCTTTTCCGTCCGCCCCTCGCTCCCGCGCGTTCCGGCTCCGCCGCCGCCCTCGCTCCGCGCCCGCCGGCCCTCCCTGCCGGCTCGGCGGAGAAGGCGGACACTGCCCGCCTGTCCCCTCAGCCGTTCCTGGGCCGTCCCGCCCCGTGGTCGCCGCGGCTCCGAGCCCCGCGTTGTGCTGCCAGGGGGAAGCATTTCGCGAGCCGCACTTCCGGTTGGCGGCTGCAAGGAAGCCTCCGTGAGCGGCCCCGGCCCGGGCCTGGGGGTGGCCGTGGAAGGCGAGAGGATGTCCCGGGTGCCGGTGGGGAAGGTGCTGCTGCGGAACGTCATCCGGCACACGGGTGCGCACAACAAGGTACGGCCGGGGCCGCTGGGGGCTGCCGGCCTCCGCCGCCCCCTGTCCTCCTCCCTGGTGGCTCTTCCGCCTGGCTGTGCCCCACGCTCTGCGGGTCTGAGTGGAGACTCCTGGGCATCACCTGGGCGTTGCCTTGCGATGTATGTGGGGCCCGGGACTGCCGGTACCTCCCCGGTGGTGCGGCGCTGCCGGCGGAGCAGGGAAGGGGCCGGGCGGAACGCGGAGCTGTGATCCAGCGGTGGGGAGGGCAGGGGCGCTTTGCAGAGAGGAAGGGAGCTCGTTGGAGGAAGTTCCGTAGCTGTCGTTAGTCTCGCCGCCAGTTAAACCGTGAGTTCTCAGGCTGGCGAGGGAACGTGTGCGTGGATTTAGCGATAAAATGTGTCCCATGAAAGACATCTTCTTTGGGGTTTGCCTTTATAAAAGTAGCAAACCTTAACCTGGGAGCTGCTGCTGCAAGCAACACGTTTGTAAGCTTTCCCTAACGTTATGTTTTTTTCCCTTCTATGACTCCCAGATTCAGGAAGAGACAGAAATGTGGAAAATAAGAGAATGGGAGAAGCAGACAGAAGAGACTTACTGGAAAAGGCAAAGCAGAATGCTCTCAGACACCTCCAGGTGGGGTTTATTTTATTTTTATTTCCCGCAGAGTGTTCCAGAGAAAGAAAGCTGCATTTGTTGTGCTAGACAAGGTCAGCCCTTCCTCTGATTTTGCACTCTGAGCATCTCTGCCAAGAATTTTGCTGTGCACAGGGGGCTGTAAGCTTTGGAAAGCGTGTTAGCTCCTGAAGGGGCTTTGTGAGAATTGGTGGTGGTGGCTGTTAGAATGCTAGGTGGTCTTCCTGCATAGAGGGAGCACCCCAGCCTTGCTGGATTTTTGCTCCTCTGGCTGGGCTAGCCCCTTGCTCCATCAGACAGCTGCTCCATCAGAGCTGGCAACTGAAGGCAAACTCTTTCTGCAGCAGTCGGATGCGCAGCGATGGCTTCGATGAGGACAGCCACAGGGCTGACTGGAGAACAAAGAACTCACAGTTCCTTGACCTGGTGGAAGATGACCTCCTTAGGGCTCGATCCTGGAATAAAAAGCTGTATGAATGTGAAGCCAACATGCCAGACAGGTGAGAATCTGTGCTCATAACACTCATTAAAACACCTTCTTGTGGTCCTTTACAAGGTTACGTTTCTCTTTTCAGTGCATACTTGTGGTTAGAAAATCAATAATGCTGAGTCAATAGTGCTGATTCAGTAATGCTGAGTCTCATTCTGACACCACACACTTGCACTCACAGAATACTCAATTCTTAAGTCCCACTAAGCAGCAAAAGCTAAGTAAATAAGCTTAGTGTTTATTACTTTGCCCAAGGGACTTTAAAAACCTTGAGAAATGCAAGGGTAGTGCTCTCCAGAGTGATTATAAAGTTGTAATTTTCCCTAAGTGGAACTGGAAATAAGTTGTATTTCAGTAGTATCAACCAAGTGAGTGTCCTATTTCCTTCGTTCTTTGCTGGGAAGGTTCTTACAGCCCTTCTTGTTTGTGATCCAAACTCCTCTTCGTTCTGTGGCTCTGTCTTTTCACAATTTTGGAGGGTTTTTTTTTCCCTTCTTTGTTTCTGATAGATGGTTCTGATTTCTTCCAGGTGGGGTCACAGTGGTTATAAAGAATTGTACCCTGAAGAATTTGATACAGATAGGTAAGGAAAATAGATTTACTGATGTGAGGTTTCCCAGGGAGATTTTGATGCCCCCTCCCTGGAGGTGTTCAAGGCCAGGTTGGATGAGGCCTTGAGCAACCTGGGCTGGTGGAAGGTGTCCAGGGCAGAGGGGTTGGAGATGGATGATCTTGAAGGTCCCTTTCAACCCAACCCATTCTGTGAAGCTACAAAATTTTCCTGGGCCAATGGAGAGCCAGAGGAGGAGGCTGTATCCAGACCACCTCAGTACACACCCTCTGAAATAACAGCTCCAGGTTTTCCTTCCCATGTAGTGTACCTCTGTTTGCTGTGTTTCTCCTTATTTGGAGAACAGAAGTTCTTGTAGTGTTTCTGTGAAGTGTTCACAGAAGTGTTCTTGAAGTGTTTCACCTTACTGTGAAATCAGATCTTAGCATGAATTCTTTTTAACCTTCACCTAACAGTATCATCAAGTACAATATTTGTCAGGTTTACATAGTTCAAGTTGCTATAAATGAGCTTTCAGCACTCAAGTGGCTTTCAGCAAACGTTCTCCTTGGTTCAAATTCCTTAAGCCAGGAATATTAGTAAGCTGTGGGCCCAAGCTGTTGATTAGTGAAACAAAAATGTAGCTACCACAACTGTGGAAGCATCATCTGCTTCCCTGCTCTAGGAGTGGGCTTGCTTAAAACATTTGAGACAGAAAAGGTTCAGCTGCTCTGTGCCTGCCTGTCTGCTGCCTTTCGGTCATCCTTTGTTTGTTTGTTTTGTTACAGTGACCCTCAAGAAAGAGATGAACAAAATGTTATCAATGGGCAGAAGAAATCTCATCTGGGGAAACAAACAACTGCTCGGGAGTCACACAAAAGGAAAAAGCCAAAGAAATCACACAAGAAGAAGCAAAAAAAGAGATCACACAAAAAGAGAAAGAAAAAGAAAAAGGAGCAGGGGAGGACATCATCAGATTCATCCCGAGAGAGTGAATGCTCAGAAGAGGAGACCTCAAGCACCCGGAAGGGGAAACACAAGCGCAAGAAGAAGACCAGGAAAGTGCCTGCCAGGGAACCTACTTCCTCTTCTGGGCAGGACAGTGACTTTTCTCATGCAAGCAGCTCAACCACCAGCAGCTCTGAGGACAGTGAATCCGAGGAGAAAAAGGCAAAACGGCCCCCCAAAAAAAGAAAGAAACAGCACAGTTCTGCGTCAGAGAGGCACAGTGAAGTGCCAGAGAAGAAGAGCAAGAGGAAGAATTGGAAGGTGGCCGCTGATGAGAAATCAGAGGATAGCTCAGATGAGGACTGATGAGTCTAGGCTGCAGCTCAGACAGTAAGGTAGAGGACAGAGGCAGGTATTTATCTCTCAGCACTGCCCCATGGTACAACTTGTTTCCACACTGTGGTTTATACACATCCTGCCAGCCCCCAGGGGAGAGCCTGAGCCTTGGCAGCCTGCAGGAGGTGCCCCCTTGCTTTTCATTGACTTGCCATTCAGAATACCAGTTGTGTGTCTCCCTGGGTGGCTGGGCCTGTCAGATGGACCTCTGCTGTACCCAACTGTATCTGCAGGGGCAAAGCAGGCATGTTGGCACCATTTGGATTGTTCTTTTTCTTTTAAATGTTTTAACAGATTGCTTTTTTTGGGGGGGGAGTGTTACCAAATCAATGACTAACAACATTACCAAATCAAAGACTAACAACAGGAGAGGGGCAAGACAAGAAATCTGAGAGCAGAGGAAATGTCACTGGATTGAACTCTGTGGTAGCTTTGTCTTCTCATCCTCCAACAAAAGCAGACCTGTGTGGTGGCATGCACATGGTCAGCTGGACACAGAAGGGAGCAGGAGGGAACACTGATTGCAGCTGAAGGTGCAGTGACTCCTACCATGGTGCTGAAGACAAAACACCAGTGCATTTGCTTAGACTTCTCTGCAAATCCTGGCCTGGGCTGGCCCTTGTCTACCTTTCCTCTATTCTCTCTAGGGAGGATGCTGAAACCATTTGTGCTGACAGGGGAGCCTTGCTGGGGGGTGAGTTCTGTCTCTGGTCTGCCTAAGGTGTTACTGCAGAAACTGGTATGGGCTGTTCTCCCTGCAGCTAAGCAGCCCAGCCTTTTAACAAAATAAACCAATCCAGATGTGGTGGATGCTTTTGTCATTCTCTTGGGAGCAAAGCCTGGGACAGAGCACAGTCCTGACAAGCCTGGGTGGTCCTTGTGTTCTCTGTGCCATCTGTTTCTACCTGATCAGGCTAGGTGCCTGTGGAAGGCTTAGAGATGAAGCAAAGGAGGCTGGAGTGGAAGGCAGCCATCGGGGACATGCCCTCGCCTGGCACAATTTCAGGCCATTTTCTTTCCTTCTATGACCTGGTACCAGGGAGAAGAGACCAACCTCCACCCTACTGCAGCCTCCTTTCAGGGAGCTGTAGAGAGCGGCCTCCCCTCAGCCTCCTCCAGACTAAGCAAATCCGCAGCAGCTCTCCCGATGTCCCGAGCACCTTTTGGACAGCTGCTGCTGCTGCTGCCCCGGTGAATCGTCTCGTCGAGCTCCGAGCAGGGCCGCGGTTGCCCCGCACTGCCCGGGCCCGCAGCGCTCCCGGCCGTGCCCTCCCCACTGTTCCCTCATCCCCAGGGCGGAAGCGGAAGGGCTGCGGCGATTTCCGGCTCCGGTGCGCGGTGCCCTTGGGCGACTGGGGACGATGGCGGCACTGGTGCTGCTGCGAGCGGGGCTGCGGCGGCCCCGCGGCGCCCAGATGGGTGAGTGCCTGCCCTGCCCTGCCCTGCCCTGCCCTGCCCAGATCTGCCCTGCCCTGCCCAGCCCTGCCCTGACTCGCCCTGACTCCGTATTCTCTCCGCAGCTCTCCTTGGGGGCGCCCTGCTCCGCCGCCCCGCTGTCCTGACAGCTCTCGCCGATCGGAGCGCTCCGGCCCGGCAAAGCCACAGCTCGTCCCAGCAAGGCCATGGTACGTACGCGTCCCGAGGCAGTCCCCGCCGTGTGCGGGGCTCTGCGTGTGTGTGCGCGGCGGGGATGACCTTCCCCATGGCTGGCGCTGGGCCGTTATTTCCCCGCCCTCGAAACGGTTTCTCCGCGGCGTGTGCCTCATCTGGCCATTGTTTGAGCTAGGGAGATGTTAAATGTGAGTAAGCCAGGGCAGAAGGAATTGATGCGTGACAGGGTGGGGTTTGTTGGGTTCATCTTGGCAGGGATAGCGTAACCGGGATTGCCATCCTGTGCTGCCTTCCCCAGCAGCAGCTGTTGGTTTGCAGTCAGCCCCGGGGCTGGTTTGAAACAAGATATCGCTGACTTTACACTGCTTGAACTCGAGCATCAGCATGGGAACGCAGCAAATCCTTAAACAGAGCATGCTGACTGAATGTTAGAAAAGTAAATCTCTGCTGATTAACAAAGGTGGTAGGGTTCTGGGTGTGGAAAACTGGCTGAAAGATTTAAAAAATAGAAGACTTCTTGTGGTTCAGTAGCAGCAATAATTGGAAAACACTGCAGTTGTGACTTCCTTCCTTGGGCAGTAGGGGTTCTGGTTCCCTTATTCCCAGTCTGATCTGCAGGCAGAGACTATTTCTTGGTTTGTTTTTCCCTGTCTATGTGGTAAGACTACACAGAGGTAGTTCAAATTGTATCATGCTTGAGTAGAGGCCTTCAGGCTACTTCTGGACCATATATAGCCTGTGGTGGTCCCAGAATGTTAATCTGCAGTTAAAAATAGCAATATCAGTTCCCGGGCAGAACTGTCCACAGAATTATCATGATCACTGGAACTTGTAGTTTTGTTTATCTGGATGAAAGCTTAGTAATCAGGTCAGAGAAAAAAATTCCAACCTGTAGTTGTGTGTTGCTGACCTGGTTTTAAGGTTACAGCTCTCTGAACAGGAACTATGCACTGAAAAATGCTTCTCCTTGCAGGCAGTTCCAAGGCTGCATCTTTGCACTGGACAAGTGAGCGAGCTGTCAGTGTCCTCTTGCTGGGTCTCCTTCCTGCAGCTTACCTGTATCCGGGACCAGCCATGGACTATTCACTGGCTGCAGCCCTCACTCTTCATGGCCACTGGTAAGCACAATAGATCCCTCAGAATTAAGAGCGAAGTCTCAGAGGCAGGATGGCTCCAAGCCTTAGTTTTTAAGTCTCCCAGCTTGTGCAACAGCTGTGATCTTTGACAAGACATTTGTACCTTGGTCTTCCTTGGTCACTGTTGGCTCAGTCAGAAGGCAGGATCCTTATTACTATTCAGGAATCTGTAAGCATGCTCTGCTGTTCTTCTACACAGTATCCTGCCTTAGGAGGACTTCCTGACCACTGGCTGTGTAGAATCTTGGACATTTTTACCTTGTTGTAGGAACAAATAGAACAGAAACAGGACAGATCTATAGAAAACAAGCTGTTCTTCCAAGGTTTTGTGCTATAAGCCAGCTTTGTACAGCTTAGTGGTGATCAGGTTCTGCATAGGAAAGTGTTGATAGCATTATTGTGTTGATTCCTGGGAAATGGACTCCAGAAGACAATTTGTCACCCTGAGAACAGTTGGAGGTTGGAATTATCTCCCAAGGGAAGTGGTGGAATCCCTTCCATTGGGCAGCTGTAAGACTTGGCTTGGCAGGGTGCTGGGCCAGCTCATGGCAACTCTACTGCTACCTAGAAAGGTTGGAGCAGGTGATCCTTGGGGTCCTTTCCAACCTGGCATTCTGGGATTTCAGCCTTTTTTTTTTTTTTGCCTCTTCTCCTGTAGGGGTCTTGGACAGGTAATAACTGACTATGTCCACGGAGACACAGCCATCAAGGTGGCCAACACAGGGCTCTATGTGCTGTCAGCTGTCACCTTCGCCGGCCTCTGCTACTTTAACTACCACGATGTTGGCATCTGCAAGGCTGTTGCCATGCTGTGGAGCCTCTAAGATGCGACCAAGTTCCTGACAAAAATGATTGTTCACTGCTGCCTCTGCTTCATCATCTTTTTACCAACATGTTTAATATGAAACAGATGAGTAAAGCAAGGGTCCACGGGTTGTACATACTGCAGCAAGAGCAGAGCTAAGGCTTTTAGAAATAAATACCCAAGTTAGAGAAGTAGATTTAAAGTGGATGATGTCCAGGGGAGAGTGAGTTAAGCTGGACTGTAAATTGTGAAGAATTAATGCCAGACTCCCTAGCTGAAGGTAACTTGCTTTGTAAAGGCAGCTTTAATGAGTGTTTTTTTCTAAACCAGCTGTTGTTTGGTTATTTTATAAAACAAGCTTGAATTGTGGAAAATAGAAACTCTTACTTCTGAGATCACACCTGAACTGTATGTAAGGCACATCTTTGTAACTCTGTGGACCCTTGAGAGTTGATGTAGAAAAGGGAATATTTTTTCTTAATCCATGCAATAAAAAATATTTACAGAAACGGTGTGTGTGGTGTTCTGCTTTTTTTACTGGTTTTGGGTTGCTTCAGATGTTTTCTCTGCAGGTTAATATTAGGAGCCATAAATAGTTCATGACTTCAGTTTCTCTGGAACCTTTACATTCACCTGCAGCATTTTTTGGGGTTGTTTTCTAAATAAATACTGCTACACGTTTTCCTGTGTGACTGAAAAGACAACAACCAACCCCTTTCTGTCCCAGAGGCAGCCTCTTTTCTATATTTTGAAGCATTTTAAGAGAGGGAAATTAAATTCTGGGTTTTAACTTTCTTCTTAGCTTTGTATGTTCTGTTTTTCACAGTAGTGGGGAGTGGTTAACTGTTTCCATGTTTAAATGGTTTCTGGTGCTATTAATAGCAAGAGGAAGAGAATTTTGTGTACTATCAGATTGGTTATGCAATGAACAGAGTAAGTTGCTGTTGGCATGGATTTCCACCAAGCTCAAAATTCTTTGCACTTCATCTTTGAGATACCAAATTCAAAAGCTGTTTGGTCAAGTGGCAGTAAAGATTTGAGGGATCAAATTAGGACTATGCAGGCTTGCACATCTTTTTTTCCCCCCTTCATTCTGGAAAGCCTTGATTCTTTTTGCCAAGCATCTGAGTTTCTTTTCCTTTGTAAGATTCTTATTTTTGCACTGTTATACATTAGCTAAAAGCACAAAAACAGCTTGCCTCAGATAAAGAAAGTAAGATTTTTATTTGTAAAAAGACAAAACCTATTTTAAGGTTGTTGAAGTAGATCACAGGTTGTAAATTCCATTCTGACTGAAGTTAGAAACTTATCTTCATGGTTTCATCCACTTCATCTTCTCTTGACAGTTTCTTTAGAGTTAGTTTTCTTAAGCAGCCTTCTTCCTCAAAGGCCAAGAACATTCCTTGTTCCAGTGAGTATTCAAACTTAAATGCTTTGGAGCTACAGGATGTGAATGTCTTTTTGAAAAAGATGGCATTGCTTTCACCAGGAATGTCTATGGGAACTTCTCCTTCCTGAGGAAGAAAGGGGAATGGGTTAGTCGACAAGACAATTTTGTTTCAGCTCACATGTTGGAATTCTTAATTTTGGTCACTACTGAAAAGCAGCAGGGATGGAAAACAGGTACTTACCCTAAATCGAACCATCATTTTCCCACATTCTTTCTCACAGCACAGGTAATAACTTTTATCTGCTACCTGGACGCTGAATGCAACAGGCCTCCCTCCTGAGGGGGTGGTAGCGTTGTAATAGTGAATGTTGAATTGCATTCCATTGCCTAAATACAAATGATTTGTTATTAACAGTCTGCTCAGGAGACAGCTGTAACAGTTCTATTACATCTTGCACTGGCATCTCCTGTCTTCCCAGGATTCTTTTCCTGACAAGAGAGCCAGCCAGGGCATGAATTTTGGAAATGCAATAACCAAGGTTCTGAATTCAGAAATGCAATGACCAAGGTTTTGAATCTGGAAATGCAGTGACCAAGGCTTCGAATCTGGAAATGCAGTGACCAAGGCTTCGAATCTGGAAATGCAGTGACCAAGTTTTTAAATTTGGAAATGCAGTGACCAAGTTTTTAAATTTGGAAATGCAGTGACCAAAGCTTTGAATCTGGAAATGCAATAACCAAGGTTCTGAATTTGGAAGAAAGCATGTAAAGTTACCACTTACTATAGATAGGATGATCAAATCCTTTTAGGTGCATGCATAAATTGAGAATTTGATTTGTAACCGGTCATCTGTAAATCAGATTGTATCTGTATATATGTGGTCTGTAGAGAAATGAGTTCAACAAATACAGTTCTGAATGAATTGCTGAGGTTCCCCCCCACCTGCAGAAGAAAAGAGCCAAACCCATAAGCACATTGTTAACTACTGCTGGGGGAAGGCAGTAAGAGCTTTTAGTGCTAAATCTGTTGTTTGTTTAAAGGGTGTACCAGATTTAATCTCCTGATCTGTCACGTCCTCAAAAGCTGCCACGTTCAGATCTGGTCGAACCACAAGCAATTGGCTGTTCACGTTTCGAAGGACTTGTTGGTGAATTTTCTCCTTCCTAAAGGCATCACATTCCAGCCCTGAAGAAATATTAGGCAAAGAGGGTGACATATTTCAGCTGTAATCTGCTCAGATTTTAGCAGTTCACTATGGGCTTAATCTGTGTCAATAAGGATACCAGGTGAAATAAATTCTTAATATGGCTGTCTCAAATCAAGGAGAGGCCATGTCCTTCTTTCCACTCTGCCCTGTAGCAACTCAAGCCGGGAGGATTCCCAAAACAGACTGTTCTGTATATATAAGCAAGAGAAGCTGCAGTATCTGTTGATGAGAGTTCAGAAGCAGTTCAGGATCAGTTCAGAAACAAGAGTTCTCTCTTTTGCCCAACAATTAGAACTGAATTACAATGCCCTTCTGTTAGGGGAACAACTACCCTGTACTTAGGAGGAAATAAAGCAACCTCAACCTCAGAGAAGTGGTAAACTGCAGCTCTCTCTTTCACACTGGCCATTATCACTTTGAAAGCTTGTTCTCTAAAGCATACAAAGCATTTATGGGTATGTGTGAGCAGGTTAGTTCAGGTAAAATTGATAATGAAGTTAGTAAATCAGGAGCTTTCAGCTTACCATCATCATCTTGGTTCCAAGTGAGCAATGAAGGAAAAAAAAAAAAAAAGAGGAAAATAAAGGAAAAACAACATTAAGCTCTGCCCCCACAAAAGAAACCACTTTCTACCCACTTTTGTTGTGCAGGCTCGGCAGCCAGCCAGCCACCTCCAGGTTTCTAGCTGTACTCCCCAGTATCACTAATTGGCCACGCTGAGCTGTTCTGATTATGTGAGCATAACAGACTCAACAGAATGATGAAACCACCAATCATTTGGAAACTGCAGTTACCACCAAACCAAGAGGCATGCAGAATGTTTTAGGGTTACTTAAGGGTGAGCAGCTCAGACCAGTTTAAGCCTATAAACCATATATAAATAATAAACCCAGAATATAAATAATAAACCCAGAGCATGCAAATTTTGGGGTTTAATCAGCACTTTTAGGCTAAGTGAGAAAAAGGACAAGAAAAGGTCATTACAAATTGCTTCTAAAGGAGAGATTTTTTTCTAGCTTCATCCTACAAGATGGGAAGTTATCCCCATATTCAAAGCCCAGCCCTTCTGAGTGTCCTTTACAGGCATGTATTGCATGAAGCAACAAGTATTTTGCTAATTCAGATACTTGGCTTGCAGTACTTCACACTGAAGCTGATGGGAAAATTAGGTGCAGTCAGACTGCTAAATCTGTATTTTATACAGAATATTGATTGCTTAATCAGTATTCAGAGAAAGTTTGTAAATGCTTAAGGTGTTCAGCAGTGTGGCACTGACCTGTGAAGACTCTGGGACAGATCTATCACACTCAGGTTCTTTCTGCAGTGAACAGCCTGACTCCATCATCTAACACCTATCATTCTTGTAAGTGCATGGGGATTGTAGCTGGGGTTTTAATCTGCAGGAGTGCAGATTTATGTTGGACACGAGGAGGAAGTTCTGCACAGTGAGAGTGGTAAAATACTGCAACAGATTGCCCAGGGATGTGGTTGAGGCCCCATCCCTGGAGACACTGAAGATCAGTTTTGCTGTGTCCCTGTGCAGCCTGCTCTAGTTGGAGGTGTCCCTGCTGCCTGCAGGGTGCTTGGACAAGATGACATTTGAGGGTCCCTTCCAACCTGATGCAATCTGTGAATTTGTGAATCGGTAACTGCTTTGAGGATTGCTCAGGTAATAAGGCAAGGGAGGGAACAGGATGTCACAAAGCCAGGGATGCCCAAGAAAAGGATTTAATTGTGGATCAGCTTTTGATCTTCTATGCAGAAAGGAGACACAAGGTGTCTCAGCAGTGGGTAGGAATTACCTTCAAAATAGAGGCAGAAGTTTTCTCCCAATTTTACTGCACACACAGGAATCTCTTCACAGCTCATCTTCACTCTGACAAGGAAAAAACCGCACAGGATTCAGAGTTAAGAACAATGCTTTGTACTCTATAAGGCAAGGGAGTTCTTGGGCTAGTCCTCTCACAGCAGTCAAGGACTGCTCTGTTATTCGAAAGCAAAGGGGATGGCATTATTGATAAAGGTTAAAGGAAAAGGTGGCTCTAGGTTTAACGGGTAAAATACACAAACAGAGGACACTTCTTCCCCTGCTGTGCAGTAGGAGCTGGCCAGACGTTTTAACGATCACGTCTGAAATGAAGGGTAGAAGCGAAAGGAGTTAGGGAAAGGAGCTGTTACCTGACTGCTGGAGAGTGTGTCCTGACCTGCCTCGCCGGGACACAGGGATGCAGGGAACGAGAAATGCAGGGCCGCGCCCGAGCAGGTCCTGCCCTGCTCGGCTCCTGTGCCCCGGGACTGCGCGGAGCTGCCAGCGGCCGAGCCGCTGCCCACCGCCTGCCCGCGGTCCCGCTGAGTGATGCCCTCCACCGCCAGCCCCGGCAATGGGCACGGCTCTGCCACTTGCTGCAACCGCGAGAAGGGAACGGCCGCCGGTCCCACGGAGGGATGTCCCGCCCGGGTCGCACACGCGCGGGACGCTGCGTTTCCGCCTTTCTCGGGGAACGGCGCAACCCCAGTGCCAGCCGAGCTGCTCTGCCCCTGCCCCTGCCGCGCTCGGCACTCCGAGCAGAGGGTGCCCCTACCTCGCTCCTCGGCGGACTGCGGCGGAACGATGCAAGACGGAAGGGCGAAGGCAGCCGCCGGAGGGGCGGGGACCGGCGGCGGCGGCGGCTCCCACAGCCAGAGCCCACTCGCCCGTCCCGCTCCCTACACGCGTGGGTACCGGCGGCGGCGGGGTCCCGCCCGGCAGGGCCGCTCGGGCTTTCCCGAGGCAGTGTCACCGCCGTGTTACCTTCATGCGTGGCTCCGAGCCCGCGGGACAAGCGGTGTCTGCCGCAGGCGGCGGCTGTGGGAAGGGGCTGGGGAAGGGGATTTTATCCCCGCTTGCATCACTGTAGCACAGAAGGAGCTGACTGAAGGAAGAAGCCAGAGAGGACTCTTTCCCAAGATAGATGTCTACGTCTGCATGTATTCTGCGGCACTTCCCCTCCTCGGCGGAGAAAACAAATCATGCAAATCTGAGGTGGCGGAGGCAGCTCTTGGCGACTCCCTTTATCTCACACAGACGTAGGTCAGAGGACAAGGTTTGCTTTCAACACCAGCGGATTGCAGCCCGTTTGCTTGGTCCTTTAAGGTCTCAGTTAGCAGTTCTGAAGCAGGTAGTAGCTAACTCGGGAATCCCCTTCTGCACATTGGGTCTGCCTTGGGAGGAAGCCAGTTTAGGATTGAAACACGTCGTGCCTCTCTGGGGTTTTTTATAACGACAATACCAAGGAATACACAACTGGTGTCTGGTGGGAAATCTTCACATTCTGGCTTAGATATTTCGATTATTTTTATTTGGTCCTGAGTTTTCTTCATAGGCTCACATCCGTAAGGTACTGAAAGTAGTAAAACAAATCAGATATGTGGTCTGTTAATAAAAATATCTTAACACGCTAATGGTATCTCAATTAGGGAAACACTTTAAGAACATTTTCTTAGCATATTCTTTCATACCTGTTCCTTAATGGTGAGACAGTGTTGCTAATGACATAATTACCTGTAAGATTTGTGAGAATTAAATGAAGTGGCCGTGGCAATGTATTGAATATTGTTTCTGCTTTGGGGAAGTATTTCATTCTTGTTCTTTCCGTGGTTTCATTTCTTGTCCTGACTTTTGACTTTCAGAGCCTGTTTGGATAATGCACGCAAGATTAAGATCTTTTCTGAAAACCAGAAATGAAAGATGCAATGAAAAAACCCAGAGGAAAACTTCCCTTTACTCCAACATAACTTCAAATCTTGCAATGATTTTCCATCAGGATTAAGCTAGGATTTAGGAAGGCATTTAAGATACAGCATTTGATAGTTTTGGCTGACAATGTGAAGTAATACTGAAAAAGGTCTTCTGAATCATTGTGTCTAGTTTTGTCCTCTTGTAAGCAAGCCACCTCACCATTTAATGTCATTTCTTGATGAAACCAAGTACAGCTTTCCTACAGAAGTGAAAGACAACATAAGGAAAATGCAATCTGATTTTCCATCGTTTAGAGAAAAAAAAAAAAAACAGATGGTCTCAGCAGCTGTCTAATTTTACTGGCATTACTCATTTTAGTGGCAGTTAAAGTCTTTACTGTGTTTTGAAATGGGTTTATCTATCCTTGTCTGGTACTTCATTCTCATCCCAGAATGTCCCAGTGATTCAAATTGTGACTGCATCCATCACAGATGCTTAAATGAAATACCATCAGAATTGCTTTGAGTGGACAAACTGGAAGCCAGGAGGTTCTACCTGAACATGAGAAGAAACTTCTTCACTGGGAGGGTGCTGGAGCCCTGGAGCAGGCTGCCCAGAGAGGTTGTGGAGTCTCCTCCTCTGGATGCTTTCCTGTGTCCTGCCCTGGGTGATGATGCTCTGGCAGGGGGGCTGGACTGGATGATCTCTGCAGGTCTCTTCCAACCCCTAACATTCTATCATTTTATGATTCTATGACAGCTCAACACTTCAAATCTCCACAGCTGGATTAACTCGAACATTTAACTCCAGGCTTCTTCCTGGGGTCGCTGAAGCAGCCGTTTTAGTGGCCAGCCTTGCAGCCTCTTTCCTCAGGCAGCCTTCAGAGGTGGGCCCGGCTGGCAAAGCCTGTGCGGGAGCGGGCTGGGCTCACCTCATACCCAGGGCCCCACTTCCCGGGCACCGGCCCTGCCGCAGCCGCCGCGTCCCGGGCCAGGCAAGGGCTCCAGGGCGGCTCCGGGACCAGAGTCCCTCCCGTGTGAGGAGCGGGGACAGCCCTGCCGCGGCCGCCCTCACGCGCGCCGGCCGTTAACGGCCGCCCGGGCCGCGAGGCCCCCTCAGCGCCCTGGGCTGGCGCTGCCTGAGGAGGGGCCGCGGGGCGCAGGGTCGGGGAGAGCCGGGCAGGGACAGGGCCCTCCGGGGAGCCGCAGAATCGGCCTCCGCAGCCCGAGGCAGGCCAGAGACACCCTTCAGCAGCCGCGCCGTGAGCCCCAGCCCTGCCCAGGATGGCCCAGGCTGGCCCGGGACGGCTCGGGACGCGGACCCGCAGTCTCCAGCCCCAGGCGGTGCATTCGTCGGCCTTTGAGGCTCTGCCTCACACCGACGAGGAGCAGACCTCCTTCGCAGAGGAGCTTACAGAGGTATGGGTTACAGGTTTGACGCCTTTTTATGTATTTTCCTGTCGCACAAGGTAACCACTTAACCAATAGGACGCTGTACTTTTTTATCAGGCAGCAATGGCAAGCAACACACAGAAACCTGATGAAAATAGAAGTAAACGTAAAAAGGAGGTGGAGGTGAGCGCTACTCTATGAGGAAGGGAGGGAGGACCTTGACTCTTCATTTAAGCTACATTCTTACCCTAAAAGGTTGACCTAGATGATCCTTGAGGTCTCTTCCAACCTGGTATTCTGTGAATCTATGAATCTTCTGGCCCGAGGGGAGTGATATAACCTTCACCTTCCTTCTCTGGCCCTGATATGTGTTCCTGTCAAGGAGAGAGGGCAGAGAGCTCCATGGCAGTTTGTGTAGGTTAAAAGAAACATAAATGGCTTTCTTGTATCAGGAGAATGTAAAAATTCTTAGTGTTTGAAGGTTAACAAAGCTGAGGATACACTGTACACAGTTAAGAGAATCATAGGATTGGTTGGAAGCAACCTCTAAGATCATCAAGTCCTGACACCACCATGGCCATTAAACCATGTCCCAAAGTGCCATGGCCACATATTTCTTGAACACCTCCAGGGATGGTGACTCCACCACCTCCCTGTGCAAAGTCTATGGACTTCCTGAGAGTGAGTTTGTGAAGTACATCAGCTTTTACTGACAGAAGCAAAGAGCTTAAGCTGGTCCCCACCCACTCCTCTAGATGCTCTGCATGTTCACTGTGGATAGTGTTGATGCTGCGAAGCCAGTGACTCTGAAAACAAGTCTCTCAAGATCTTTTCCAAACTCTTCTTTTTCTCAGTGAAACTTTATCTGTGTAAGCTGTTTTTTTTTTTTATTATTGTGCTTTGTTATTAGAATGAAGGTTCAGAAAATCCTCAGTTGTCCTCCCATGACAAAACAGATTTGGCTTTTTCTGAAGGCTCACAGTCCCCTTACAAACATGAACCACTGGAACAAGTTTTAAAAGGTGATGTATTAAATAAACTGAAAGTAACAATGTGATTACCTGATTCGAAATGGAGATGAACATTTGCTGAAATGTTTAAACAAAATTCCTTTTCTTTTAACAGAAATGAACAAAGAAATCACGAACTTCTTATCAAAATATGCTCACATTTTAAGGCAAGTTAACTTTGTCCTATTTGCACAGCACTTTTCTACCTCCTCTAGAGAAGGAGGATTATTGTGCTGCAGGTTAGGGAAATCAGCACTGAAAACTCTTGAACACATCTTCAGAAGCAAATGCTGGTTTCTGCTACAACAGAGAACTAATTTGGGCAGAAACTGAGTATTGATAGGCAACATGTTTCAAAGTAGTGAGAAAGTTAATGGCTTTAGTATTGATTTTAACTACAGATTTTTTCAATTAAGTGAGAGAGCAGCGATGGATACTTCTTATGTCCAAGAACTTGATGGAATCTTAAAAGAAGCGAGGACCATAGAAAACCACTTAAGACAGAAAAGGGAGACTCTGAAACAGAGATTCGCTGTGATTGCAAACACTTTGCAAAGATAAATGGAGTTCGGTAGGCTGCAGAAATGCAGAGCAAGACTTGTAGTCTATTTTATGTATTAAAATGTAAACTGTGATGAGTGCTGTGATGAGTGTTTCATGTAAATATTTCTAGCAGTTCAGGAAATTTACAATAACTTAGGCACCAACTTTTAACATACAACACATAGGGTAGTTGTAGTTAGTACAAAACAATAATAAATATCATTTTCAAGTCCTGTGACTCCAAGAGATTTGACACATTCAACTATCTGGTTTTTACTTGTTGGCCCATTGCTTAGGCTTATCCCTGTGCTTCCATCCCTAGAAAATACTGGCAACATTTGAAACAGAAAGCAGAATGAATTTTGTGTTGTTTGGCTTTATGGCTGTGGAAGTTCAACAAAATTTCATTCAGAAGCAGTCATGGTATTTGTGACATTACTGCTAAGGGTGTTTTCTTCTTTTGTTGTCACAAGTAGGCTGTCAGTCTAGAATATAGTCTAGAAACTTCTATGAAGCATCAAATTTTGCTGTGTAAGTGGAAAAAGACCTCAGATTACTTAATATTAGCCATTTTATGCATTTTTTCCTTTTCTTTCTACTTTAGACAATGTTTTGGTGCTAAGGATCTTACTAGAATGTTCTTGCAATCTTATTTCCATTTTGTCTCAGAGTAGAAATAGGCTGAAAAGCTCAAATAAGCAACAGGAGAGTTCTGTTAACTTTGGGAAAGGTACAAAGAGGTATAAAGTCTTCATTTGAAAAGACATTTTAATACTGTTACAGCTCTTCAAGTGAAACCAAAGCCATTTTGATAGAAATATAAAAGCACATCATCAAAACTTTGCTGGTAATGGCAATAAAGAACCAGATAATGTTAACATAATCTGGAATGATTTTGTTCTTTAGATACATCAGTCTTGTTTGCTGTCTAGCCAGTTTATTTCAAGAGGGTTTTGGAGCACTTCCTTGTCATTTGGCTGTCACAAAAGATGAAACATAAAGTGTAAGAAGCATCAATTGTTCCAGTTGTGAGGCTGATGTAATAAAGTGCCAGACAGTCCTGTTGCTAGCATAAGACACATTTATATTTTCACTCCAGCACTGTGTATTAATTTTCTCTTTAAATCTTTTCAGTCTTAATCAATCCTTTTGTCCTCCTTTTATTAGCTAAAAGTCATTAAATGAGCAAATGTGCTACCTGTCAAACTGATAGTATTTAAAACAAATAATGAGAGAAATTGGACATCTAGGGTGAGATTTTCCCAGGTATTTAGATGCCTAAAGATGCAGATATGGACTTAGTAGGATTTTCCAAGTGCCTAAGCATGTAAGCGCCTTACATGCTTAGGAATTTTTGAGAATCCCCTAAGGTGCCTATCTGCATCTTTAGCATCTAAAGGCTTTCAGAAATCTTGCCACTGGTCTGTCATATTTCCCCCTCTCTTAACTTTTCCCTAACAATCACACCTAGTTTTGTAATCAGTCCCACTAATGCTGTTTAAACCAGAAGAAAGTGGAAGAAACAGGAAAGAAGATTTTGGAAGCTAAATTTTCTAGAATGTTGTGCTAAGTGTTTCTAAAATCTACAATCATCTATAATGAGGGCAAAAAGCAGAGTTTTAAATTGTCACCTGTGGAGTATCTGAATTTAGACATTTCCTTATTTATGTAAGCCTTTAAAGAACAATTACACAACTTTCATTACTATTAAATATCTGTTATTAAAGCCAGAAGCTTGCTGTGTTTTATGTCTGTGCTTGGGAAAATGATGCAACGTTTTTTAGGTCACCTTGAATTTAGATCATCTAGATTTAGTTTATGTGGCTCAAATAGCCAAGTTGCAAACCTTTGGCTCTAGTATTAATTATTCTGAAGAAGAAGAACTTAGAAAACTGTTGGATCACATAATCTAAGTTTCTTCCCTTAGGGGATCAAGAGGGCACATATCCATAGTGTCACTTGTAGTACTTTGCTCCATTTCAAAACTTCGTAACATCCAATAAAAAATTAGTACAAATATACTTCTTAGAAGAATGAAGAACAACTTTTTTTCTGGCATTTAAGTGCAGTTAAATTCAAACCAGACCTATCTAAATGACTTTGGGTTTTCTATTGTGATTTCTTATGCGGTTGTCATGATGTTGCAGTTTAGAGTGGGATCTCTGTGCTAGTGAGGGGATGGATTCTAGACTTTGAGGAGACACTGAAAGTAAATAGTAACTATGGCCATAGTAATCTAGCTGAGTCTATGAGCAGTGTGGTTATGCTTATTAAAGGGAAGCCAAAGCTTTGTTACAACTTGAAACAGGTGCTTCATAGGATTGGTTTAAAATTGCTAGGAGCAACAACGCCTCTGTTTTTGCTGCATTAATCTATTGGAGGATAGGTACAAAAATAAACACTGACCAAGTACAATTAATAAAATATGTGGTTGTGCAAACTTCCAGCTTGAAATGGTAGATTCAGAAAGTTTAAAACACCTTTTTTTTGCTGGCTAAAATCGTAGTGTGCTTTTCTGCTGGCTGCCTTTCAGTGTTCCACTCAACAGCAGAATACTCACTCCACACTGCTTTTCTTCTAAGCCAGTAGAAAACAAAATTTTTACTGTTTCCATTTGTCTGATCTGCTAATGATGTCTCTGCACTGATTGCCTCTCTCAGGTGTTTTAGTATTTATTGGAAAAAACAATGCAAAGTTTTGACTTCCTTCTCAGGTGAAACTAAAAGCTAATTCATTCTGCCTCTGAGGAATGAGCTACCCATGAAATCCAACTGGCACCCATCCCATCACGATCCGCTTTCCAGTTTTACTGAAGGAGGTTTGGACAGAAAATTAATTGGCTTTAAAGCTGCCAAATCTGATCAGCAAAGCTCAGCTGTTAACTACGTTTTCTTTAAGCTTCTTCTACTGTGGTTTAAGCTGCAGTTCCTTAGTAAATTAACAAGAATATCTAAGATGACAGATCAGTAACAGAATATAAGTGGATATTTTTTTTGTAACATAAGGTGGAAGTGTTTCAGACAAAGTTCCAACCCTCTTGAAGTCAAGGGGACTTTGGATAGTGAGTCTTTTGCATTTCTGAGCTTGCTGTGAGTATTTACACAGTCTGGGGATTGTAAGTGATGAGAAACTAATACTCAGTTCTTCTCAGTGCTCTTCTGTTAGCTAAAAATGGCAAATGGCAGATAATACAGAGACAGCTTAGGTTCTGAGTGAGGAGAATTCTTCCCTGAGAAAAGGCTGCTTGGGGCTGTTTACTTGAAATGAAGCTGCCTTTTAGCATGGATGTAGGAATGTGGGTCCTAATAGAAGATCAAATAGGCAATAGATGTGTTTAAGGCTCCTGGCATTCTGTCTAGAACTCATCAGAATTCAATTTTGCTAATCGTTTTCTGTTTTGTCTTTGAATTGTCTTTGAAAACCTGATGAAGGTAGTATTGGAGGACAAGTCTCATCAGGAGCAGCTGAGGGAACTGGGGTTGTTTAGTCTGAGTCTGGAGGAGGTTGAAGTGAGACCTCATTGCTCTCTATAACTCCCTGAACAGAGGTTGGAGTGAGGTGGGGGTTGGTCTCCCTAGTATATAGTAATAGAATGAGGGGAAATGTGTTGAAATTTTGCCAGAGGAGGGTTAGGTTGAAGATAAGGAAAAAATTTCTTTGCTGCAAGAGTGGTCAGGGATTGGCACAGGCTACCCAGGGTAGTGGTGGAGTCACCATCTCTGGAGGTGTTCAAGAAACCTGTGGCCATGGCACTTGGGGACAGGGTTTGGTGACCATGGTCGTGTTGGGTTGATGGTTGGACTGGATGATCTTGGAAGTAATTTCCAACCCAAACAGTTTTCTGATTCTATGATAGATCAATCAGACTAACTTTCCTCTTATAGGGAGTCTGAGGTCAAATTCTTAACAATTATTTTATAATCACCTGGTGAACATTAATTAATTCATTTATTAATTCATTTCCTTCAGAAAAGAAAGGGAAAGGTACTGGGCTTAATAAGTGGAATCATATTTGGTACTTGCAAACCAGAATAAAATAGCTAGAGTTGGTGTGATGTTATTGTGTGGCTGAAATGTGTCAGCTCTAAGATAGCAGATAAGACAGAAAAACATGTTTGTTCTCTTGCAGTCTGCCCTGGTTTGCTCTTAACTGGAGGCTGTGTTTGCCTCTTAAAAACAAAGTGGGCAGAGTGGGAACCAGCAATAATAAAGGGTGAGGAAAACTATGATCTGTGAGTAAAGATTGAAGCAGTTGTGTTTGGTTAATTCAGAGCAAGCACAAATTAAGGGAAGGAAGGACAGCAGTCAGCTGTTCACTGTGTCTTGTAGAAGGGACAAGAAGAAATCAGCTTAATTTGCAGCAGAAGATTTAGGATGAGCAATAATCTGTCCCACTTTAAGGACAGTGGGATGGGTAACCTAGAGTACTGTATGTGCTGCCTGGCTTGCTCAAGGGATAGGGCAGGTTTAAGAGCTCTTTAATAACATGAAACAGCCAGCAAAGTGCATTTGCAAAGTGCTAGCAGCTTCCTCCAGGCATGCTGAAGGAAAGGGTCCACCTGAAGTCCATCACAGTTTGAAACAGCGGAGCACTACCTGCCACTAGTGCTTCCCTCTCTGCTTTGATAGTCCAGTCTGGAGTGGCAGCCAATACTTGTAAGCCTTGAGATTCCTTGAGGTGCAAAATGGTTACTCAGATTTTGAAACAAAGAAGAAAAAAATTGAAAATATTGACAGGTGAAAAAATAAGGCAAGATGAGAAGAAATTTTAACAGAGCTGCCTTGGAGCCTGGCTGCCCGAAGTCATGGCTGCATCTCTCCTTCCCTTGTTTTTCTTCCAAATTCTCCAGCTCCCACTGGCAAATGGTGCTAAAACACTTTATATTTCCCCTTCATCAGCTCACCTGGCCCAGCTAAGGATGTAAGGGCTGCTGAGCTGCTCGGGCTGGAGGCAGCTCTTGCCCATGCCCTACAGCTGCCTGGCTTGACTGCAACAATGCGACACAGCCTCCCATTCATCCAGCCCGCCTGGGGAAGGCATTCCTGGCTTTTATTCTGAAGTGATGATGTCAGGCAGCTCTCTCCAGCCACCCATCAGTGCTAGCTGCACAGAATCATCCTGGCACCGGTGCCTTTGCTGACCATCTCCCAGCTGATGCCTTCCCAGCAGAATATGTTTTCCAAAATGCTTTTGTCTGCCGTCAGCCTCCTGCTTGCTAATTTGCAGCATCTCCTCTGCTCTCTGATGCAATTCATTCCAGGTAAAACGCATCAACAAAGAAATTCTTTAGCACATCCTCTTGGGAAGCTGTTTTCTGTTGCCGTTTAGAGCTGCTGCTGGTAGAGCAGGTCGGTACAGCATTTGCATTTTTATTCATCAGGAATGAAGGATCCTAAGTAATTTGAGGGGGTGGTTAGAAATTCTCTGTTGCTTATTGACAAGAGAAATTGGAGAGGCAGGTGCGCTGCACAGATTGCCTGGGATTACTAGCAGCTAGTGATGGGTTAGAGCTGGAAAACCAGTAGGCAGCAGATTCTCCCTGCAAAGGAGCCTGCTGTGAGACACGTAAACAGGCTGTGAAAGGGAGAGGATTGTTCTGAGCAGCCACGTTTCTGAGCCTTCCAGATGAATATTAAAGTGGGAAATGACTCCAAGGGATTTTGTATCACCACTAAACTCTGCAATTTGTGCCATTGCTGCACAGCTTGAGCTGCCTTCTTTGTTTTTTGGCTAAAAGAGTGAGATCTGCTATCAGGAAATAGGAACCAACAAAGACTTAATTCACCAGAATCTCTGCTTTTTGATGGTGGTGATGCTTTCCCCCTCCACTTTAAAGTATTGCTTCTGGGCTATCCAATGATCTGAAAGGTTCTCAAACCTACCTTCTTGCCCCACCAGATGCAAATTTAGGAAAAGTCCAGGAGGTTTCTTTTTCACTCTATGTCTTATGAAGTTGGTTTCAGCAACTACATCTGTGAGACAGAAAATTCAGAGGCAGAGTAATCAATGCAAAGTGAATGACCAAATATTCAGTCTAGCACTGGGAATGTTAATTAAACCAACCTAGAGAATTAACAGTTCAGGGGGTGATAAAGAAATTTCCTGCTGGGGAAAAAACAAACAAACAAACTTATTTGTATAAATTAATGATGGAGATTTTATCTGCCAGCAGATTGCAGCAGCTTTGTCATCTTGTTTAAATTTGGGCTCTCAGTTAAATTTAAATCATGGAATGGCTTAGGTTGGAAGAGACCTTAGAGATCATCTCCCTCTTCTGTCAATGTGCTTTGAAGCTGAACTCCATAGAAGCATAAAAAGCTGTTTCTTGCCATTGAACCATGAAAAAGAAACCCCTCTGTTATTTGTTCAGGCATTTGAGTGAGACAGTGATAATGAAAGGAAAAAAAAAAGAATAAAATCTATTCCATGTGATGTGTTTTCTCTGCCACTGATGTTTTCCTAGACCACCAGTTCATCATGCTTCTGTAAGGTAAGTGTTCCAAGGGCTGGCTTGTGTAAATCAATATTTAACCAAGAAATGGCAATTTCTTCCTGTCAGAATGAAAACGACCCCCAAAGTGCAGCATCTATTTCAGGTGTCCTTGGGAAACGAGATATTTCACATGCAAGAGATATTTCACAACTGTTTTTCTGCCTTCTCTCCCTCTCACAAACCTTTCTCTACTCCTTTTCTCCATTCTCCCCCCCATCCTCCTATGTTTTTTGTCACTTCTTTTATGTTCCTCTTTGCCTATTAGTGAGGAAGTGGGCAGCTGAGCCCCTAACAATGGGAAATCAACAAGCTAGATGGAACACGGAGTCAACTACCAGGACTTCCCAGCAGACACAAGGCAAGTGTAACAACCTGAGTCTGGGACACTCAGTTGATAGCGCAAATCAGTAGCTACAGCAACTTCAATTTGGGCTGGGAGGATGGAGAAAACTGGTTTGCTTGCCCTGTAGTTCTTGTCTGTGATTTAAAAGCTCCATAATGTGGGCCATATCTTGTGCCAGAGGATTTCCAGATCAGCCATTAGGGTTATTCTGAATTTCCATCAGTCCTCAGGGAAAGCAAAATTGTCACCTCACTCTCCCTGCTTTAAGAATACCGACTGTGAGCATTCTGTTTACTGAAGTCTGCACTCAGGTCTGGTCCTGGATGTCCTTCTGAGTCAAGCAATTAGGCTGTGCAGCTGCCTGTGGATTCAAATGGTGGGGGGCCCTTTGCCTTGGATTTGGATCTGTAGGTGTCCTGCTTTAGCTGGGGCAGGATCACAGACCAGCTGTGGTCTGCAGGCTGTTAGCAGTTGGAGTTAGCCCGGGGTGGGGGGACCTGAGCTGTCTCATGGGTGTATCCCATCCCATAAATGTCACCCTCATTATAAAGGGGGAAGGTTGCTGAGTGTGGAGGCTTCTCCTGCTCCTTGCTGTCCCTGGAAGGGCTCATTTGCTGTTCTGTACTCAAGAGCTGCTTTCCTGCTTAGTGTGACAGCTGTACCTGCTCTGGGATGAGTATGACTTTGTATTCTTCATAGTGGTGTTGATATTAATACTGTTTTTTCTGTTGCATTCAGTCTCTTTTCACTTCAGCCCATGGGTCTCCTCTCCTTTTTCTGAGGGCATATCTTTGGTATTGTGCTGAATGCAGAGGAGGTCATTGCTTATTTTTGTCTTCCACTTCTTGTCCTGAATCTCATAATCTCTTCAGAACAAACCTGGTTGGTTTGGATTTTGTGGTGTTGGTTTTTTCTTCTTCTTTCCCTCTTCCCCTCCTCCAGATTTTTCAGAATTGTCTTAGCTGTCATGTTTCTGAACAATTCTGGCTTGACTCTTCTGGCTATCATGATTTGTTCACATGTTGCATTCAGGATCTTCAGTCTGTTTCAGAGGTTGCCAGAAGCAAATGTGGTGCTTTCTTTTGCTGTGCTTGTTTCTTTCTCTCTGCTAGGGCAGGTCATGAACTTACACATTCTTGTTGTACACAGCTTGTTCTCAAACACTTTCTAGACCGTGTCTTGAAATGAATTCTAACTAGATTAGATTTCAGGAAGGATTACTAAGATGATCATGTGAATGGTAAGGTTACCACAGGAGAAGGAAAACGAAAAGAACGTGGCTTGATTAGCTTAGGAACTGATATGATTCCTCACTCTAAATACAACAGGTGGTAAACACAAGGGAGGGAGAACTACCAAAGCCACATACCAGTGGCTAACAAAGGAACAAAGGGGACAAACTGTCCTGTGAATAAAGTCCTGCTGTGAATTCAGAGACTTTTTCTAATCATCTGGGCAATGAGCAGCCTTCCAAAGAGGAGATCAGGGGCAGAGAACATAGTGAATTTTAAGGCAGGTCATATAGATGACTTTCTGGGACAGCAGATGAGCCAGGAGGTCTTTTCCAAGTCTTTTCAGACTCTTTTGTGGAGTTTATCTTTCTAAATTTCCCTTTGTAATGATGCTGCTCTCCAGGAAGTTTCATCCTTTGCTGTGCTGTATTTGTATCTGCTTAGATGCAAAAAAATCTCCTTAGGGACACATTGCTCTCAATATTTTATTAATCTTTTCTTCTTTATGATTTTTTTCTTCATGTTGTGCATCTTTACAATCTGTAGCTCAGCTTGCTAAGGCTGCAGCTTCTGCTGGCAGTCACTGAACCTGCCAAGTGCTGGTTGAGATGAAAAGCCTCCACTTCCTCCTAAGGCAGTCCTCTGAAGCACAACTGCTGGGATCAGATAGAGTGCTTCATATAGGAATAATCAGAACCTAATTGAATTTTAAGAGGGAGAGGATGTTGGTGGTTTGAGGTTAATTGCTTTAGCCCTGCAGCCTGAATTCTTTATCTAGCTGACTTACCATATTAGAGATCTAAAGAAGGATTTGAGGATTGGCAAGCCAGAGAACTACATTGAAGGCATCTTGCAATTTCCCTTCCTGCCTGCCTAACACCCATTCTGTCCATTCTGTTCTAAAATGCTGTCTGCCAGCCAGCTTGGTTCTTTTGCAGATGCTCTTCTGGCTGAGACAGCAAATTTGCTCTGTAGATGTGGAATTCTGATTCCAGAGGCTCACATGTAAATTGTGCAGCTGCTTCACTTAATCATCTGGATTAAGGAATGTAGGCTAGAAGCAGCAGTGGTGAAAGTCACTCCATTGCTGAATCAAAAAATCAGAATGAAGTTCAGGGTCAGTCTGGGCTTTGTTTAGTGTGTGGTCATGTCTGCAGCACTCCTGGTCCAGGAATGGATTTCTCTATGCCCTGCTGTCCTTCTTGAGGACTGTTTCACTTACACCTAAATCTTCATCACTTCTAATTTAGCTCAGGGCTCAAATTTAGTGAGGATGGAGCAGCGTAGCAAAGCAAAGCCTTCCCACTGAAGGAAGGCAGCAGCCTGTGTACTTTCTAGGTAAATCCACCTCTGCAGCTAAATGGATTGCTAAAACAATCCTTGTGTTGATGAGGCTTTGCAAACCAGGCTCCTGGAGCCAATAACTACTGTGTCCTGTGATTCCAATCAGTTCATGCTTTCTTAGTTCTTTTATCCTGTCACTGTGCCTAAGAAGGGGGTGTTGCATTCAAACAAGAGCCTCCACCAGCAATTACTCTGTTCTGCTATTGCTTGCTTATTTCCCTAGTAAATCTGCTAAATATATTTTGTCCTGTCCTGTAAATGTTTTTCAGGTCAGTTTTGTTTGTGTTCTTCTTGGTTTGCTTTTTTCTGTCCCTCTCCTCCCCTTCTCCTCGTCCCTCTCCTCCCCTTCTCCTCGTCCCTCTCCTCCCCTTCTCCTCGTCCCTCTCCTCCCCTTCTCCTCGTCCCTCTCCTCCCCTTCTCCTCGTCCCTCTCCTCCCCTTCTCCTCGTCCCTCTCCTCCCCTTCTCCTCGTCCCTCTCCTCCCCTTCTCCTCGTCCCTCTCCTCCCCTTCTCCTTTTCTGCACTGTGCTTTGTTTGGAAACCCCTTGGGTGATGTCCCAAATCCTGGGAAAACATCTCAGTATGTGCAATCTCTTCTGTCTCTAACTCACCTGTGACTGTGCTACCAAGGTGGAGTTAGAGGGGGTTTTAGGGTGCAGTTGTTCAGTCTGAGGTGTGCCCAGCTCTGTTTTGCTTTTGACAGTGTTGTCATACAAAGGCAGCATTCACTGCTTTACAAAGTGCCTGACTTCATCTTTCTGCTGGTGGCTTTGCCATGCAAGTCAGACCAGCTCCTTCCTGTCATTTCCTTCAGTGGCCCTCTTGTCAGAAACCAGTGGGACATTATGTTAGGCTCCCCTTCACCATTACTGCTGACTTCAACCAGATCTGTCTGCAGCCTCACAGGCTCTGATAGCAGATACCCTTATTCTCAGTTACTTGAAATAAATTCCAACTCTAAGCTTCATGAATGAAAATTTCTCTTCTTTCCCATCATCACGTATTTTATTACCTCCTTTGGACTGCTGAACAGGTGCCTCTCTAATGGATTAACTACAGCTAAACCCACTGGATTTTCAGCTCCTCGTGGATGTGTGGGGTATTATGGGAACTCAGCTTTACTCTGACTGTCCTCTGCAGCTTGGTTGCTTGCAGAATGCTGAATTCTGTTCTCTTAGACATCCAGACTCAAGCTCTAGCAATTGTTTGCTTAGTCAAGTGAAAATCTTAGTGACCTGCTTTTTGTTCTCACTCTTTTGTTTGCAGGTTTAAAGCATCTCCTGGCCAGCCCATCAAAAGAGCAAATCACCTTCCACAGCTCCAGGGGCTTGCAATGCATCTCACCCTTAATTCAGACAGTAGAGGAGACCCCTCAGCCCATCTCAGCTAAGATCAAAGGACATATTCCCAAATGGATTAATGGCAATCTTCTGAGGAATGGCCCTGGGAAGTTTGAATTTGGTGAGGAGAAGTAAGTCCAGGTTTGGTGAGTTTGTCAGTTGATTCTGATCTGAATTTTGCCTGAACCTAAAAGGGACCCCCACAAATGTCTCACCTCTGGAGCACTTTGTAGTTTCTTTTTAAGTAAGGCAAGGAATAAATGCTCATCTTATTCTTTCAAGAGCAGGTGCTCCCTCATCTGGAAACTCCCAGTGAACTCTCTGAAAATAGGAGCAAGGTTAACCTATTAAGGTTGGAGAAGCCAAGTCACAGAGAGGCTATGACCTACTCAGAAAGATATAATGAGGGAACAGAGGCAGGGATTAGAACATCCACACTCCTAGTCCTTTGTCATTAACAAAAGTCCATCCCACGAGCGTTCTGAAATCCCAGGCAGGATTTGTAAAGCTGGTTGCACTAAATTGAGTTGCTGTAGAAGCAAATCCATGTCACTTTCAAAATAGTATATTAAAATAGTGCAGCTGCTGTCTTTGGCCTGGAACCTGCTGCTCTAACTGGCAAACCTAGCACTTCCTCCAACGAATCTGATGGCACCAAGTGGCCAAAGGTCATCACCTTGCTACACCATCACCTAGAAAGATTGGACCAGGTGATCCTTGGGGGCCCTTCCAACTCAACCCATTCTATGATTCTCTGACCTTTAAAGGTCCTTCCAACCCAAAACTTTCTATGACTCTTTGACCTCCCCCCAAATCTCACTGTAAGTCAGCATCTACCTTCAGGTCCCACAGCTGCAAATTCCCTTGATTTGTTTCACTCCACTCCAGTGTTCTTCCCCGGACTCCTGTTTCAATGCCCAACAATAAACCTAAAGGACAAGAGGGACCAGCCTAGGAGAATGCCATACGTGTGCCCAACTCTTGTTCTCTTATCTCTTCTTGAAGATTTAACCATTGGTTTGATGGCATGGCCCTGTTGCATCAATTCCAGTTGGAGAAGGGTGCAGTGACATACCGGAGCAAGTTCCTGCAGAGCAATTCCTACCTGACTAACAGCCAGCACAACCGCATCGTGGTCTCAGAGTTTGGGACTCTGGCAATGCCAGACCCATGCAAGAGTCTCTTTGGGCGCTTCCTCTCACGCTTTGAGATGCCATGTAAGAGGGGGTTCTAAGAAACTTTGGCCTGCACCTTGTGGTTAGGCTTAAAAGGAGGTGTGAGGAAGGTCTGCTAGGGCCTATTCTGAGCACAGGTTTTCTTCTTAGAAGATGACTTCTCAGAACAACAACCAAAATGCAAGTTGGTGATTTAGTGCCACTTCAGCTCACTTGGTTCTGGGAGTTTGCAAATTGCCGACAAAAATCTTTCCCCAGCGCTCACCCCCCTGTGCAGCACCCCAGCTCTGGTAATGAGCATTACAGTTTACATTCTACCTGGGAGGCAGATTTGCCCTGAAAATACCTTGCCTCGCTAAGCCTGTAGGGTAAGTGGGCTAATCCTTCCTTTCCTGTACTAAGGTGCAGGAGATGATATGAGTGGGGTGAGAGGTGGGATTGCACAGGGAGGGACTACCAGCACCTGTAGGATTTTGTGTCTCTCAGGAAAGAAATAGGCTTAAATGCAAGCAAGGCATTTCCCAGTAAAACCAGAGCAGAACTAAAACTTGCAACTTGTTCATGTGTGTGACCATCTTCTGCTTCTTACCCTCCCTGAGGAGATGGATCCTGCCCTGCAGTGTCATCTGTTCTCTTCAAAGGTGCTCAGGCCTTCACTCAGTGGTGTGCCCAGCTCTCCAACTCCCCACCCCAGCTCTCAATGAGTTTCAGAACTCATCTTCTTCACCCAGCTCCAGCAGGTTGTTGCTGCCCACTCCTGCCTATTTGACTCTTTGCACATGTGTAGGCTCTTCCTCACTGCAAAACTGCTTGGACTCTGGGCTTCTGCTGTACCAGCATCAGGCTCTCTTCACCACACATAAAATATCCAGCTGGGGAGAGCTGCTTTTCCCTCAGCTGAGGAGATCTGATGAGTCACAGCTCCCCTAGGAGTAGCAAGAACAGCTCTGGCTGTTGTGAGGTTGTAGCTCTCAAAAGGCTCAGTTTGAAAAAAGAGAACTCAGCTTTAAATAGAGAAGGGGGAAAGAGAAATATTCCCTGTCCAAGCCCTGCCACACAAATAGTGTCCCTGTCCCTCCCCCTAGCTCAAGCTGCACCTTCCAGTCTTGCCTGTAAACGAAATGTGGCACTCCTCAGACAGCTGCCAGAGGAGAGGGCTTTGACTAGGGAGGGAAGGGAGCAGGATGTGAAGAAATAAGAGGTCAGAAACAAAGGGCACATGTGAGTGTGAAGGTTATCTTGGCTTCACTGCAGTGATCTCCACAAGAAGCAGTCCTTGTGCTTTTATCCTGAACTCACCTGCAGATTCCTGAGAGCCTCTGTAGATTAGTGAGATGTTTCCAATCAGTCACAGAGGGATTAGTGTCATTGCAGGTGGCTTTATTTGTTTAAACATATCTAAGTTGCTCTAATGTGATGTGAGCTTCAACAGAGCTGTGTAACACTGCAGGATTTCGTTTCAGACCCAAGTGACAACGCCAGCGTGAACTACGTTGTGTACAAAGGAGATTATTATGTCACCAGTGAGAACCTCTACATGTACAAAGTGGACCCAGAAACACTGGAAACGAAGGAAAAGGTGTGGGCAGGTGGGATAAGGGCTCAGGGTATGGTACAGGAGAAGCAGCTGGAGGAGGCCAAGTTTAGACTGGAGATGAGAAAGAAATTCTTGACAGTGAGGGTCAGGGGGACACTGGAACAGGTTGCCCAGGGAGGTTGTGGATGCCTCCTCCTTGGAGGTGTTCAAGGCCAGGTTGGATGAGGCCTTGAGCAGCCTGGGCTGGTGGGAGGTGTCCCTGGCCATGGCAGGGGGCTGCAATTGGATGATCTTGAAGGTCCCTTCCAACCCAAACCATTCTATGACTATGAATCACTCCTTGCTGTTCCTAAAAGCAGCAAGGGGAAACCCTGATTCCAAAAGCAATCAGTGCATCTTGGAGCCACAGCCTAAGCATTGCTTCATGGTGTGCTTGAGTCCCTGAAAAATCCACTTGGCCGCAAGTCAGCTCTCAGGAGTGAGGATTGAGTCACTGCCCCCTGTAGCAAGCAACAGAAAGACAGATGTAGCCTCACGTCTGTTTGAGTGCAGCTGGCATTCTTCCAGTCCCCTCATTGCTTGTCTGCACTTGTCTGTACCAGTGTGTGAAAAAGAGCAGTGCACACAGGAAGCAACATCACTGATCTCAGCTCTGTGTTCTTGCCCTGTCTCTTCATTCTTCCTATCTGATCCCTTTATCTCCTTCCACCCAACCTTTAAACACTCCAAAGCAGTCCTTCAAAGTCTTGACTGAAACCTCTGTTGCAAATGGGTGGTGAAGCCAATGTAAAGTCGAGTCTAACTTGGAGATTAGGAAGAAATTATTTCCAGTGAGGGTGGGGAGAAACTGGAACGAACAGGTTGCCCAGGGACGTTGTGGATGCCTCCTCCCTGGAGGTGTTCAAGGCCAGGTTGGATGAGGCCTTGAGCAACCTGGGCTGGTGGGAGGTGTCCCTGGCCATGGCAGGGGGCTGGAACTGGATGGTATTTAAGGTCCCTTCCAACCTAAACCATTCTATGACTCTGTGACTTTCATGAAACTGACCTTTAAAAGACTGTGGCTTGCAGGAGAGCAACAAGAAAGCTCTGTACTGACTGAAGGGTCTCTGGCATTTGCAGGTGGACTGGAGCAAATTTGTTGCAGTGAATGGGGCCACTGCTCACCCTCACTATGAGTCTGATGGCACAACATACAACATGGGCAACTCCTATGGGAAGCATGGTAAGGCTGGGCATGAGCAGCCTTGGCTTGTGGGAAGAGTGTGCAGGCTGCTGCTTGCTGCTTCAAGGAGCACTTGTTGAAGAAACTTCAGTGTCTAAAAAGACCTTGAAATTGCTGATTGTCTAAATGATGGCAAACCAGGCTAATTGTTTCAGCCTGTCAGTCTGTCTCATAAAAATGAATTCTCTCAGTGATTAGTAACAGATACTTCTGACTTTGGTCTGTGACTTTTCAACAGATTCTCCTCTCCCTCTCCCAAGTTATGGTGGACAATAGGAGAATGATTTTTAAAAGTCCCATCCAGCACTGAAGCATGATCCAAAGAAGCAGCCACAGGTTTTCCACTTAGAATATCTGGTGTTTGCTAGGGACTATGAGGATAGTGGATAGGAGAGAAAGTGGATTTTTTTTTTTTTTTTCCTGATCTGGCTGTCTTGCAGTAAAGCTGAATTCTCTGGGGCTGTTTTTTCTTCTTCCACAAACCATGTGCACTGCATCTAGTGGGCATCTAGTTACATCAACAAATCTGCTCAGGGTTAGCATTCACTGCTACTTAATGAAACTTTCAGCTCCCCAAGGCCTGTGCAGACAGCCACTGCCTTTCGTGGTGCTTCAGGCTGCTTCCATTTCACTGAAGATCTGCCCAGTTTTGACCATTTTTCATTCTTGCTGTTTTCATTTCCTTTTGGCTTTAGCAATGCCCAGCTGTGCAGCACACTCTCCAGTGTTCCCAGCTGGAGAGCCCAAACTACAGGTTGTTATTCAAATGTGCTGTTCTTTCCTGCTCATCTGCTCAGAGTTATTAAATGGGCACCAGTCATCACCAGGGCTCAAGGTTTTTCATTTCCCTTGATACTCAAGCAGTGGATCTGGTTTTCTTCCTGATCCTGTTATTATAGGATGCTCTAAGACAATCAGCTCGAGGAGGGCAGATTGAGACTGGATATTAGAAAGAAATTCTTGACAGTGAGGGTGGGGAGACACTGGAACAGGTTGCCCAGGGAGGTTGTGGATGTCCCTTCCCTGGAGGTGTTCATGGCCAGGCTGGATGAGACCCTGAGCAACCTGGGGAGTGGGAGGTGTCCCTGCCCATGGCAGAGGGTTGGAACTGGATGATCTTTAAGGTCCCTTCTAACCCAACCAGTTCCATGAATCTCTGAATGCACTGCAGACTAAAATTAGATGGCATTCTACCAAACTGAGATCTTTCTACTTCCTCTCAAGCTTCTTGTTTTGCTGGGTACCCTCTGTGGATTGTTCTGCTGACTTGATAACTGCCTTATTTTTCTGCTCACTTGAGCTGGAACTGAGGTTCTAGGATTCTAATGAAATAGAAAGGAACAGAAACTGCCTGCATCTCTGCCTGCTTCTCTGCCTGGGGAGAGCCTTGCATCTAGTGGTGCTGAACACCCTTTCTCCTTTCCAGGGTCTAGGTACAACATCATTCAGATCCCTCCACAGAAGTCAAGCTGTAGTGACACCTTAGAGGGAGCAAAAGTGCTGTGCTCCATTGCTCCAATGGACAAGATGAGACCCTCCTACTATCACAGCTTTGGTAAGAATGCTTTGTATCTCCCACTCTGTGCCTTTAGCCTGCTGTGAGGCAAAAAGGGCTTTTCACTGCTCTCTGCCCTTGAGATTTTTATTTGCCTAATACTCAGCTGGTATCTCCTTTCTTTTCTTTTCAGGAATGAGTGAAAACTACATCATTTTCATTGAGCAACCCATCAAGCTGAATCTCTTGCAGATTATCACTTCCAAGCTCTGTGGGAAAACCATTGTGGATGGGATAAGCTGGGAGCCTCAGTACAATACTTACTTCCATGTGGTGAATAAGCACACTGGGGAGGTAAGGTGGAACTTTGGTCTTTCCAGTATCACTGCATCTTAGAGTACTGGGTAGCATTTAGATACAGCAATATGAATCATTCCAGCAGCTACTGCAATATACACTTTATCAGTATGAGCAAGGAAGATTTTCCTCTCTATTGATTAATTTCTTTGCCAGCCCTAAAAGAACAGGCAGAAGTAAGCAGTTTGGGATTCCTGGGACTGCAGCACAGGGTCAGAAATGCAGTTCCCAGGTCAGTCATAGCCTAGGGATGATGCTATAGGGATGGAGACATGACAACAAGAGGCCAGGGGCCTGTCTTGGGCTGCTTCACGTTTTAACTCTCCTTCATCTGGTTTAAACACAAGACAAATCCCAAGGAATAAGTGGGGAATGAAATGAGGGGGAGAAGAGAAAACTCTTCTTGAGGAATGGTTAGGACCTCCAGAGAGGAAATGTAGCCTTGCTTATGGTCACTGTAGGTGCTGCCAGGCCAGTGGTGCAGCAAGCCCTTTGCTACTTTCCATCAAATCAATGCCTTTGAAGATGGTGGCTGCGTGGTCCTTGATCTGTGCTGCCAAGATGATGGAACAAGTCTGGCTACTTACAAACTGCAGAATCTGAGGAAGAGTGGGGAAGGCCTAGATCAGGTAAGATCTGTGTTGCATAGGATCTGATGGGGTTCATCTTCTTGGAGGAGCTATTCTGAAGGAAGGGCTGAGGTTAGTAGAATGGAGAACACTCTGGGGGAGACCATCAGGCAGAGGATGTGAATTGGGGAAAAGAACCGTGGAAAATGGAAAGACTAAAGCTACAGTCTATTGGTATTTGTCTTTTCTGTTCAGTATCTTAGCAGAAAACCTTAATGGAGTGGTTCCTTAAAACTTTTAACACTGGTGTGTTACACAGACCTCCCATCAGCCTTCTGGTTTAAAAACCTCAGTTTTAATGCTCCTCATTTTCCATATCCCTATGAAATAATTTTCCCCCCCAAGAAATTATGCAGGAATAACTGTTTTTTGGTGACTTTTAAAGGCATTACTTCAGCAAACCAGCCTTTATGTAAATCACAGGAACACAAATACCACAGAGATCCCTACATTGTTCCTCAAACTTAGCACAGCCTGTACTCATGAATCACTCATGCCCAGCTCCATTTAAAGCCATGTAAGAAACATGAGTTTGCATAAATCATCCATTGGCAAAGCTGGGGGTGCTTTCAGTTTCTTGGGCTGCAGATGTGTTTATTGGAACTCCCACCATATGGTGGATGAGGGGCAGGCATTTCTATGTGTTCAGACAAATCTGAACTTCCTCTGTCTGTGCTCTGAACTGTCTAGAAGCAAGTCTGTTCTGACACCTGCCTGGTTATATCCCCATAGGGTCATTTGGTTCTCCTTTCCTTTGGTGGTTTTTTTTTTGGTTTTTTTTTTTTTCTCCCTCCCAAGACTTGCTGAACATGAATTCAAGTGCAGCACAGAGGCCTGGAGCACCTTCTTCTGGAACCACCCTGCCCAGGGCAGGAGGGTTGGAACTAGATGATCCTTGAAGTCCCTTCCAACCTTAACAATTCCATGATTCTTCTCAAGCTTTTTGACTGCATGCAGCTTACAGGCTTAGAAAGTTCTTCCAGGGATGGTTTGTGTTACTGAAAATGATAGGGAAGTTTCTCTGTTCAGCCTTAGGCTTCCAATGTGGGACTGCCACTAATCATTAATAGGGCTGGGTGGGTTTCCAGCAGAGGTATTCCCTCTGCTTGCTCCCGGGCTGTAGAGGTCTCATGGCCTGTAATTTCCCTGGCAGCTCATGATCTTGGCTGGGCAAGAAGGGCCCAAGTCACGCAGCCCCTCTTGGGGGCTGCAAAAAGGATCAGTATGAGTCTGTTCTAACAGGATATTGTACAGCACATGTCCCAGTGCTGCCCTGGGAGCAGAACTGAGTGATTTGCTTACCCAGCTCAGGTTTAATTACAGTGAAAGCAATCCTGACCCATTTACTTGGTTGCCTTTTTGTTTCTGCTGGGAAGAACTGGAAGGAGCAGAGCCCTTGTCAGAGCTTGTTAATGCCACTTAATGGAAAGAGGATTTCAGGGGCAGGAGGAATGTCTAAAAGTTGAGAATTGTTCCCCAAAAGGGTTCTTAGCCTGCAGTGCCAGCCTCCTCTCCCCATCACCACAACTTGTTGTCTCTGTGTTAGGTTTATGAGTCCATAGCCCGAGCTTTCCCTCGTCGCTTTGTCCTCCCACTGAATGTGAATTCAGAGACACCTGTGGGGAAGAATCTGAACCCCCTGCCCTACACCTTGGCAAGGGCTGTGAAAGATGCAGATGGCAAGGTAGGTATGAGAGACCTCAACAGCTGCACTATGGCTGGGGTGACATTGCCTCAGCAGCCATCATCCTCTGCTGTCATCTTCTCAGATCTTGGGCACCAAGCAAGCAAGGTTTAGTCATTACTAAGAGGGGACTTTGTGTTTCAGTACAGAGGCTACCACAGTGCCTTAAATGGAGAGGGTCCAGAGGAGGCCATGAAGATGATCAGGGAGCACCTCTCCTATAAAGACAGGCTGAGAGAGTTGGGGCTGTTCAGCCTTGAGAAGAGGAGGCTCCAGGGAGAGCTTAGAGCTTCATTTCAATATCTGAAGGGGACCTACAGGAAGGCTGAGGAGGGACTGTTCAGAAGGGTTTAGAGTGATAGGATGAGGGACAATGGTTTGAAACTGGAGCAGGGGAGATTTAGGTTGGACATCAGGAGGAAGTTCTTCTCACTGAGGGTGGTGAGACACTGGAACAAGTTGCCCTATCTCTGGAGACATTCAAGGTCAGCCTTGCTGCGTCCCTGTGCAGCCTGCTGTGGTTGCAGGTGTCCCTGCTGCTGCAGGGGTGTTGGACAAGATGCCCTTTGAGGCTCCCTTCCCACCCAATGCCATCTGTGACTCTGTGAATGAGAGAGCAAACACATGATTAGGTTCTTCTGCACAGTCAAAGCTAAACTGACACTTGTGATGAATACTTCTCCTAGGTCTGGTGCACACATGAAAATCTCCACCCTGAAGGCTTTGAAAAGGTGGGGGGCTTGGAGTTCCCCCAGATCAACTACTCTGGGTACAATGGCAGGAGGTATCGCTACTTCTACGGCTGTGGCTTTGGGCATCTGGTTGGGAATTCCTTGATCAAGGTTGATGTGGAGACCAAGAATTTCAAGGTAAGGTGGAGTAAGATTATATATTTTTTTTTCATCAGTGGGAGTCATTCTGCTGAGCTGGCCTTACAAGTCATTTACAAGGCACTTCACTCTTTTAGGAGGTCTCTGTTCAAATGGGTCTCAGAGAAGATTCTTAATTCCATCTCTCACCTAGCAAATTATGGATGTGGCAACATTTAGCAAATAGGAGAGGGTTCCTAGATAGGTGGTGGCATAGAAGGGGTCTTCCAGGCCAAAGAAGAGTCCTATCTTATCAGACAGTACAGAAAATACACAAATAGCATAGACACTTGGAGATAAACCCCCCACATATCAATGACTGGGGCAGGAAACAAAGTTCAGGATATTTTGAAGGTTTAGAATTTTTCCTCTATCTCCCTTAAGCAGGGAAGAGTGACCCCCAAGGCACTAAATGCATATTAATCAGGAACTGTGCCAGCTACTAGAATGAGTTGGGACTGCTCAGACATCCCCACAGGAATTGCTGTGCTCCAGACCCTCGTTTTGCAGCAGGACTGCCCTCCCTCGGCACAGCCCCAGGCTGCAACAGGAGCAGCAGCTGTGCCCTCAGGTGGTGATGGTGCTGGATCTCCTCTCTGCTGGCGTGGCATCTCTCTCTCCACACTGCCTGTGTGAAGGTGGCCAGGATGGTGGTGGTGTTTGAGCTTGTATTTGTGCCAGTGCAAACTGCTGAGCACTAGGAACCCTTTTCACTGCCTGTTTGCATGATGCCTGGTACAATGGGCATGCCATCAGCACCATCATACTACTGGAACCAAAAGGATTAACGTAAAGGTGGAGCTGGAGGTCTTCTGGAGCAGAGTATGCCTGGGTGTCTTTGTGGGGAGCACTCCAACTTGCAACTCTGCTAACTGTAGTAGACAAGCATTAATGAAATGAATGTTCCTGTACTCTGCTAACTGTAGTAGACAAGCATTAATGAAATGAATGTTCCTGTGCTTGCCAGATTTGGCAGGAGGATGGATCCTACCCATCAGAGCCTGTGTTTGTGCCAGTGCCTAACGCTACAGCAGAAGACAGTGGAGTCATCTTGTCTGTAGTGGTCTCCCCCACTGAGGTAACTTATTGCTGCTAGTTTGTCAAAGTCACACAGTATTAAGCCTCCTTTCTAAACCACAAAGCTGTGTTTGAGGCTCTCAGGCAGACAGATCTAGCACCATGCTTCTCAGGGTGCATGGCTCTGCAGCTGCCAGGCACAGCCAGGCAGACCTAGAGCAGGATTGTGCCTTGGAATCACTCTGTTTCTTGAGTGGCATCTTTGCCTGTCACTGCTTCTGGCCAGCTCTCTAACAGGTTCAGTCTGTGTGGCCTGGTTGTGTGCAACAGATGTAGTGTGTTGAGCAGTGGAACAAAGTTCAGCCTGGGTATTCATTCTGGCTTTGCTTTCACCTTGCAGAACCAAAGTGCTTTCCTGCTTGTCTTGGATGCAGAGACCTTCCGAGAGCTGGGGCGAGCAGAAGTTCCCAGGCAAATGCCTTATGGATTTCATGGCATCTTTACTTCCCACTGACTGCAAGCCTCTGCCACCTTGTGTAACTGGGGCTGGGTCAGGCTCAGAAAGAAGCCTCTGCTTTCTTTCACCTCCCACCTTTGCATTATGCTCTGGGTGGAGGAAGTGCTGCTTCCTCCCTCATAACCTCTTGAGTTAGACCTCCCAATGTACAGCAAAGGGTCTGAGGAAGGCAGAAGCCTTTTCACTCAAAGAGTCCACTGTTTTATCTTAATTTCCTTGCTATATTGATAGCCCAGTTAGCAGCAGCTCACAAAGGCTGCCAGGTATAAGGCTTGCAAGGGAGAAAATGGAGATGAAGATGACACCCTCTTCCCCTGGCAGCAATGCACTCTGAAGGGAAGGGAGTGTCAGTGCTAAGGGCAGTGACCTTGGCTGAAACGTATAAAGCAGAAGGGAGGAATAAACCCAGTTAGGACCAGGTAGGCCCAATGAAGGGATGTAATTTCACCCCCATTGTGTAAAGATGGCCTTCAATGACCTCCAAAGGTAGATGCAAACTCTCCCAGAAGCTGTACCTGTAGTGCTTTTCTCTGTACCCTAATGGCACCTTCAAATAAACCCTTGTGAAGATTCTTACTGTCTTTCCCTGCTGTCATCAGCCCAGTGGCTAACCTTGTGCTGTGCACAAGAGGGAACAGCTGCAAGTTTGACACACAACTTATTATGTGATATGGTCCTGTAGCCATTCAGGATGTGTCTGCAGCATGCTCCTGCTTAAACAGCTTAGCTGGAAACAGCTCTGATGGCCAACACTGCCTCCTTCCTCCTAATTCAGCCAGTATGAAACACACAGCTCCACTGTGGCCTTGACATCCCTTTCCTTTTAAGTTGAGCAGATCAGAGTCAAACACCCATTCAGCTGCTTGCTTCTTCATCCAGGCTCCTACAGTTCCTGACCTCTGAGGTGCAAGTGGATAGGTGTGTTGAGGGAACCTGTCTAGCAGTTCTCCTGCAGGCTCTGTCTTTAAGGACACAGCAAAAAGAAGGCTTCCAGGAAAATGGATTCCTCCTCCTGCCTCAAGGACTACTTCTATTGCTTCATTATGAGAAAGGTGGAGAATGTTTTGAACCACTTCCATAAGAAAGAAAACGAATGCCTGTGCCTTAGAGTTTAAAGGAAATCCCTTGCTTGCTCTGGAGGCCAGCCCAGGCAGAACAAAAGCAAATCACAGCTGACTCACTCTTACCCAAGTGACCCAGCTTTCTCTCCTCTCTCGCCTTTCTTCACCTTCCTTACAGGTCTTGGGAAAAGAGGAGGGAGAGAAACAAGTCTTGTAGAGCAGGGCTGCAGCCCTGTCACAGGGTAGAGAAGCTCATGCCAAAGCTGCTCTCACAAAGCCGGCAGATGGCAAACATCTCCCACTGCTGGTGCTCCAGCTCTGCCAACCGGCTGCCTCCTCCAGCTCCCCTCTCCCTGACTTTCATGTCAGCAGCGGAGTTGCTGGGGAATAACCCCCAGTGAGGTCATGTCCCCAAGAATGGAAGCTGAACGATGCTAAGTGCGAGCTTAATGGTGGCAGGCAGAGTTCTGTCACCACAGCTGCTGCTCTTTTAAACTCTTTTTGTCTTGATGAGGTGGGAAGGGGACAGGTGCTGTCAGAGGTTCGTGTTCTGTTAATTGCAAGCACCCAGAGCACTGTACTACAACAGTGCAAAGTCCATGTGGTATTTATCAAGCTGTTCTCCAACAGCACCTAGTCCTACCTCCTGCCTGTGATGTGTGTTCCCGGACATGGTTTGATGGCCACGGGGGGGTTGGGTCGATAGTTGGACTCGATTCCCTTAGAGGAGTTTTCCAACCCAAACAATTCTGTGCTTCTGTGAGCAGGCGCAGCCGAGCTGCTGCAATGCCCAAAGCCTGGGCAAGGCGAGGGCGACCGGGGCGAGCTGCCCGAGCAGCCGAGCCCCGCCGCCAGCGGAGCACAGCCCCGCGCCCCGGCTGGCGGCGGGCAGCGGCAGCCGCTCAGCCCCGGTCCCGCGCGGTGGCGCTGCGGAGCCGCCACTGGCCGCCGGCGCCCGGATGGAGCAGCTCACGCCGGCGCGCAAGCACCGCCCGGCCATGGCACCGCCCGCAGCGCGGCTGGCGCGGATCTCCCGCACCGTCACCTTCAGCGCCTGCCACCGGCTGCACAGGTGAGCGGCCCCGGCACGCCCCGCCCCGCCCCGCCGCCCCGGGAGGCGCCCGCGCTGCCCCGCTTCCCCCCACGCCGCCGGCGCTGGGAGTCCGGGAACGGCACCGGGGCCTCGCAGGGGGCTGGGGAGCATCCGCGTCCTACGAGTGGCCACTGCCGGGGCGGGGGATGCGCGGTGCCTCCTGTCCAGTGCTTCTCGCTCCTCCTTCTGCCCATTTCCTGCGGCAGCCAGCCCAGACATAGGCGCTGAGGTGGGATTGAGGATAGCTAAAGGGTTGCGTTTAAATGGCACCGATTTGGTTGCCGTGGGGGGTTGGAACTGGATGGTCTTTAAGGTCCTTTCCAGCCCAAACCATTCTATGAATCTGTGAATTTATGCTTCCAGTTCGTAAGCAGCTCACTGTGCCCTTACTTATGCCTAAAGAGTGCCATGGCTTGAAGTACTCCATGGAGTAGCCACTTGAATTTCTTCCAAGGAGAGATTCAAAGAGGAAAGTTATCCTTTGTCCTTCTCGGAAAAGCTCCCTGAGCTTTTTAAGTAATAAATAACAGTGTGCATGCTTTATGCGTAATAATAAATATGCCTAATAATGCACTAATAACATGCATAATAATAGATAAAATTGCTCCTTACAGCTACCTGAAGGGATGTTGGGGTGAGGTTGGGGTTGGTGTCCCAAGTATCAGGTGATAGAATGAGAGGAAATAGCCTGAAGTTGTGCCAGGGGAGGGTTAGGTTGGAAATGAGGAACAACTTCTTTGCTGCAAGAGTGGTCAGGGATTGGCACAGGCTGCTCAGGGAGGTGGTGGAGTCCCAATCCCTGGAGGTGTTCAAGAAACCTGTGGCCATGGTGGGGTTGGGATGATGTTTGGACTCAATGATCTTACCAAGGAGCCCAAGTTAAATTTGGCAGAGCGAATTGAGATGGAAAGCAGCAAAGTCCTGAACATCTGCAGTGGATCCTGAAATGCCACCTCTGTGTTTCTCACAGTAAATCACTGAGTGATGAAGAAAACCTGAAGCTGTTTGGGAAATGCAACAACCCAAACGGCCACGGACACAACTACAAAGGTAAGAGGTTGGCTGCTGTGCTGACACAGGTTGTGGTGGATAGAGGCTGCTCTGGAGCAGGCTGGATTGAATGTGGAGTAACCCATGTGGAGCTGGGTCCATTGTGTGCAGCTTGAGCTAGTTGAAGGTGTCCCTGTTTGCTGCAGGGGCTTTGGACTGGGTGGTCTTTAAAGGTCCCTTCTAATCTGAAGCATTCTGTGTGCCTCACAGAACGTCAGGGTCTTCTGTCCCAGGCTGTACTTTGTTGTTAGGTTGCTGGTGTCATGGTGTGGTGCTGACCTTGGTGTTTTCTTGGTTTCAGTGACAGTCACTGTGAGAGGAGAGGTGAGTGTGAGCAGTACTTTTCTACTCTTATGGTGGCAGAATGGGTGGGTCCCAGTCTCCCACAGTACTAAAGTTCAATTTCCCAGGGTGTTTGTGGGAGCTCTGTGCACATCACTAGAGAAGATTTTCCATAATCACTCTCCCATTCCCTTTGCCTCTGACAAAGGTTTGCAGGTGACCATGGGACAGGCTGAGAGAGCTGGGGATTGTCAGCCTGGGGAAGAGAAGGCTCCAGGGAGATCTTAGAGCAGCCTTCCAGTACCTGGAGGGGCTCCAGAAGAGCTGGGGAGGGACTTTTGAGAAGGGCTTGGAGTGACGGGATGAGAGGGAATGGATTGAAGCTTAAGGAGGGCAGATTGAGACTGGAGGTTAGGAATGGTTTGTGTTGGAAGGGACCTTAAAGATCAACTAGTCCCAACCTCCCTGCCATGCATAGCAGGTTGAACTTCAAGACCCTTTAGCCATGGGCAGGGACATCTGCCACTAGCCCAGGTTGCTCAAGGCCTCATCCAGCCTGGCCTTGGAGGAGGCATCCACAACCTCTCTGGGCAACCTGTTCCAGTGTCTTTCCACCCTCACTGTCAAGAATTTCTTCCTAATCTGCAGTCTAAATCTGCCCTCCTCAAGCTTCAATCTATTATAAACTGTATGTAGCCTTTGTAAACATCACAGGAGTGGAGCTGAAACCAGAGTGTGGAGGTGGAAAACTGTTTTCCTTGTGGCTCAGGTGTCCTGAGCACACATAGTTAGATATTCACAGTCTGATTGGTACAGGCTCATGAGAGCCTTGCACGTGTAGCTTGGCTACTGATCTGCCTTCTGTTTCCCCTGCAGATTGACTCAGTCTCAGGAATGGTTATAAACCTGACAGACCTGAAAGAGTACATGCAGGTAATGGCACTGCTCTGCTACACATCCCCTGGGAGAATTGCTTAGAGCTGAGGACTTTGTCTAGTAGCAGGGTGAAGCCCTGATGAGCTGAAGATGGTAGGAAATAAAGAAGAAATCCAGGAATAATCTAAGATTAAATGCTTTAGCAGTGTGGTGTGAGGCAGTACAGGTGGATGGAGAGCTCTTAATGCTCTTCTAAAATACTTTTGCCTTGCTCCAGCCCCACATGCATGGTAAGTTGAACTTCAAGACCCCTGTGCCACTGAGACAAGATTGTTGCTGCTTTCTTTTTCCAGGAGGCCATCATGGAACCACTTGACCACAAGAACCTGGACAAGGATGTGCCATACTTTGCTGAGGTGGTGAGGTGGGTGGTGTGGTCTCCTTGTGGCATTGCTCTCAGGGTTAAGGAAGAGTCTCCAGGGTTCAGTCTTGCATCTGAAAGAGGAGGCCTCGAGAGCTGTGTGTGGTAAAGAGCTGTGGCACACACCTGTGCTGCATGCCCTGCCTGCCTTCCAGCCCTGCTGCCATGGAGCCTGCCTCACTCTGCCAGCCTGGGGGCAGGCCTGCTGGGGCAGTTCCTGTTGTAGAATCACAGGATTACTTGGTTGGAAAAGCCCTCTAAGGGCATTGAGCCCAACCATCAACCCCATACCACCATGACCACCAAACCCTGTCCCCGAGTGCCATGGCCACAGGTTTCTTGAACCCCTCCAGGATTGGGGACTCCACCACCTCCCTGGGCAGCCTGTTGCAGTTCCTCACTCAGGCTTCAGCTGGCTTTGAAATGATGAAATGATTCATCTGCTAGGAGGATCTCTTGCTCTATTGGCCAAAGCACCTACCAAGGGAGGCAGGAAGGCGAAGCCTGTTTGCCCCTGAGCAGCCTTTTGCAGACTGGCACTTGAAACCTGAGGCTGCTCCTTGGACAGCCTGGGGAGGCAGCTATGGGCTGTTAATTAGACCTTGTTTTGTCCCTGCTTGCTGGCTCCAGGGTGTGATTGTGTGAAACCTGCCCATGTGGCTCCCTGTGGCCTTCAGCATCCTCCCCCTGGCCCCCTCTGGATGCAGCTTCCTCGGATATCGGTGCTGTCGGTTCTGAACCTGCTCTTGTTTCATTCTTAGCACCACAGAGAACGTTGCAGTATTCATCTGGGAAAACCTCAAGAAGCTGCTGCCCATGGGAATTCTTTATAAAGTCAAAGTCTGTGAAACAGACCAGAACATTGTTGTTTATAAAGGAGAAGAAACCATCTCTGAGAAGTGAAATAAGCCTCAGCTGGGCAGAAACTCTGCTGCACAATCCAATCTGTGCATCAATTCAACCCTGCTCACTGTGTTTCCTACACCTAGGCCCTGGCTGTGTGTTAGATAGGAACAAATGCAGATATTTCAGAAGGATTCTTGCAGCAATCCAGCAGGTTGGGTTCTCAGAATGTGTTGATTCCTCTGCTTGTTCTCCAGACATTCCCTGTGCAAACTCAGATCACCAAGCTGAGATGAAATTGCCAATTGGAAAGGCAGCAGCTTTCTGGAGAGACCAGAGCCTGGCAAAATGGATGGGCTCTGGTCACAAAAGGCTTTGAATTTCCTCTAATGAAATGTTGGATTTATGATTTTTAGTAACCTGGCTTTGGGGGTTTTCTTCTTGATCTAACAGAGAATCATTATTGAAAATTAGAACTACCTGATCCTCTTTTTTTGTTCTTTTTTCCCCACTCCTCCTACAGGCTCATTTCTTCCTGTGGCTTTCTCTGTGTGAGGTGCTGTGGTTGTTCACAGAGCAATTCCCAATTAAAAAAAAAAAAAACAACAACAACCAACCAAACAAAAAAAAAAACCAACAAAAACCCTCAAAGGTCAGCTTGTCCTTGAAGGGAGCAGGGACATCTCCAACTAGAGCAGGTTGCTCAGGGCCCCAGCAAGTCTGAGCTTGAATGTGTCCAGGGATGGAGCCTCCACCACCTCCCTTGGCAACCTGTCCCAGTGTCTCCCCACCCTCATGGTGCAGAACTTCCTCCTGATGTCCAGCCTAAATCTCCCCTGCTCCAGCTTCAAACCATTGCTCCTCATCCTATCACTACATCTTTGCTCAGACTTTCTGGGTGAGCTTCTAAAAGGGAATAGAAAGAAAAGGCTGGAGGTGAGGAGTATTCCATCCATGCCTGAACAAGACCTCAGCTGTGGGAGCTCCAGCATTGGTCTGGGGTTTATTTTTTTCCCCTCTTAATTGTAATGCTGTGGGGGATAATTGGCTGAAGGTTCATCCCGGTGTCACACAAACAGAAAGTGCTCAGTGCATCAGGTGAAGACAAATTATTGCCACATTATTACCCCTTCTCCTCCCTTATTTGTCCTGATGATGTAAAACCAGGCAGCTTTTTTTTTTTTTTCAGTGTGGCTTCTGGCCAGGGAGGTTTTGCTGTTTATCTGAATGCTGCTGCTGCTGCTGCTCTGAGCTCACTAATGAGATGTGCCATTCCAGTTTGCTAGGATGATGTAAATCATACTGGCTGATAGCTGCTGCTGCTGCTTCACAAAGCATTTGGTGTCTCCAGTGAGTCATGGTGACTAAAACATACCATGTGGTGTCTTTATCAGAAGAGTAATTTAGCTGTTGACATTGTCCACACACACACAAAAAAAGGAGAAGCAAATAAATGATTCTGTCTATAAAGCACAGTCCCTTTGCTATTAAAAGCTTTGAAGTCAGAAAATAAAAATGGCCCAAACTCCTGATCTTTAACTGCAGTGCAACATAGCCCTGACAAGGTCCTGCAGCAGCTTGGCCATTTGTATTTATTGCTGTGTTGCATGCTGGGGATGTGGCCATGTCCTTCATTCTCATCTCTCCAGATCTGAATGGCAGCAGATCTGGAAAGAGATTTATAGAAGGGGTTGGGTTGGAAGGGACCTTCAAGATCATCCAGTTCCAACCCCCTGCCATGGGCAGGGACACCTCCCACCAGCCCAGGTTGCTCAAGGCCTCATCCAGCCTGGCCTTGAACACCTCCAGGCATCCACAGCCTCCCTGGGCAACCTGTGCCAGTGTCTCCCCACCCTCACTGGAAAGAATTTCTTCCTATTCTCTAGCCTCAATCTGCCCTCTTCAGGCTTCAATCCATCCTATCATTCCAAGCCCTTGTCAAAAGTCCCTTCCCAAGAGACGAGAAAACAGAATCACAGAATCAACAGGGTTGGAAGAGACCTCCAAGATCATCAAGTCCAACCCCACGTTATCTGGCCATGCCACCAGGGCAGCTGCCTGTATCTTTCCTTTTTTTACCCCAAAGGCAATCATGGAGCCACTCCACCACAGAATCTGGCTCAGGAGGTTTAAGTATTTTGCTGAACTTGTGAGTTTTGTAGGAGCAACATAGGGCAGAGACCACCTAGGTCCTACAGCTGTGTGGATGCACACAGAAGATCAGAGCCAATCCTTCTAGAAAGAGAGCAGTGTCTAAACAAACCAAACCCACTCCTGGTACAGCAAGAGCCTGGTTCCCTCCCATCTAAATGGCTTACAGACACCCACACCCACCCCAATAAAAAGCATACAGGAGTGGGCAATGCACACAACCCTGAGAATGCCCAGCCCAAGGCTCTGCCCAGATAGCAGCTCCCATTGTACCTGTGTGTTATCATCACACAGCCTCCTTGAGCACACAGAACAAATAAATGCTCCTTGCAGGCAGAGAGCCACCAAATGCTCCTTACCCTCCTCCTTTTGCTCTTCACTGGCTTCACTTTCCCTGCCCTGCATCTGATTTGCCTCCCAGTTGCACACCCAGAGGCTTCTGGTAATTGGAGCCAGGGCTGGAGCAAACATCCCAATGAGCTTTAAAGGAGTTTGATACATGACTGGGAACTGTGCTTGAGAGCCCCCAGGCTTCCTCCAGTCTCTCTCCTGTGTCTCTGCAGACACCCACCCAAAGCAGTAGCCCTGGGAAATGAAGAACATGCAGGGAACAGCCAGGAAGATGTCAGTCAGCAAGTCAGACCCCTGGGAACTCTGGGACAGAGACAGGGATGGGAAGAAATTCTTCCCAGTGAGGTCCCTTCCAACCCAACCCATTTTATGAATCTGTTTCTCTCCAAATCCAAGGAAGGTTTTGCTCTGCTTGCACTTCAGTTGGTAACTGAGGTGACACTGGTTCTCTTCTCAGAGTTATTGACACCTATGGCGTTTGGCTTTTATGATTATTCTCCACAGCAGTTTTACAAGTGTTAGTGTCAGCAGTATCTCTAACCCACTGGTAGGAGCTTCTTGGGTGTTGCAGGGCTCACCTTCATTTCCCTTTCTGCTTGAAGCAAAAGGAATTCCCCTGTGCTGGGTTCAACTTCCCCCTCAGCATGCAGCACGCTTTGCACTCTCCTTTTTTTTTTTTCCTCCCTGGTTCTGTTGGTGAACTAGAATTTACGAGGGAAATTAGGTAGGGATGTCAAAGGAAGTGCTGATTTTCACTGCTGCACGAGTGAAAAGGTCATGAGAATGTCACTGGTGAGGCTTGTCAAAGCCAGCAGCCATTCACCTCTCCGGAGGGGGTGAACTGCCTTGCTCTGAACGTCCAGTGCTCAGAGGTCGTTCTCAGGAGTTGGAGTGGCCAGAAAGATGTTTGGAAGAGGAATTTCAGATCTATTATTCAAAGCAAAGAGCTGTAATCTTACGAGGTGGACCTGTCAGCAGTGAGGTGTAAATTGCAGGGAGGTTGCAGCACTAACTAGAATTTTGTTGGGTGTTGTGCACTGCAGCAGCAGAAGGTAGGACATAGGAGGTGTTCAGAGCTCTGACAATTAACCCTGCTGCCAGTCTCACAGCAGGCCCCTGAGAAGGTATTTCTACTAAACTCTGCAGAAACATTCCATGAATGCAGAGCTCCAGGCACCAGGTGGTGCAAATTTAATTGTGCTTGGGACTTCTGACTTTGCAAAGCAATCACTCCACAACCTACCAGCTAAGAGGAAAATCAGTGAAAATGAGCATGGAGCAAGTCAGAGCTTACACTGGCATTGAGAAGCTGGAGGATAGGAGAGGTAGGGATTAATGTTCTTTGATGCAAATCATGGCTTTTGGAGTTAGACAAACTTTGAACAAGCAATGGAGTTGAGCAAGGCTTTGCTGGCCCAGCCATTGCCTGCAGGCTGTTGGCAATCTGGCCAACCCCAAGCTGGCTCCAGGTGTATCCCATCCCATAAAGGTCTCAGTATAAAGGGGGAAAAGTTTCACTGCAGCTGGGTGTTTTCTGCCCACCTTCCTCCTGAGGGCTGCTTTGCTCTTTGCTGTGCCTTCACTGGGCTGAGTATCATTTTGTGTACCTGGGATGGGTAATGGTGGCAGCTTTGCTGCTTTACTAAATCCATTTTCATTTCAGTCTCCTCTTTTGCTTGACTCCCCTTCTCTGCTGGGGAGTGATAGAGCAACTGCTAGAGCCTAGCCCTAGAGACAGACTAGGAGCAGAGAGGTGCTCCCACTTTAGAGCAAAACTAGCTTTAGCAGGGAGAGGAAGGGCTCAGAGGGAGAAGGGGACTTGATCTCTGGAGCCAGCAGTCTGGAGGGATCTGATGCTGGAGCAGCTGTTGGGAAATTGGGGTGACAAAAGCAGATCTGTGAAGCAATTCAGGTTTGATGGTGTGGTTTGTAACAAATAAGAGCCAGAGAATCACAGAGTGCTAGAATAGTAGGGAGTGGAAGGGACCTCTGAAGGTTATCAAGGTCTTAATCACATCTTCATTGAGGCATTAATCCCAACTGTCCAGTTTTGGCTGTTAATATTTCAGATAATTCATCACACCTGGTGTCTGAACGGGAAGTACAGATGGGCAGAGACAATTTTGTTCCTGTTTTGCCCAGCTCCTGTGTTTTTCTTTTTCCTCAGGGACTTGAAGGCTCCTCTACTGCCAGGCTCCAGGATAAAGCTTTCATCACTTGGCAGGTAGAATTTATTCTGCAGAAATAAAGGCTGATTTTTATGGACATCACAAACTCTGGGCTAGTAAGGCAGGGTTAAAGCCACATCTGTGATCCATGACCACTGAAATGCTCTTAGGGTGTGGAGCTCAGCCTCCTGAAGAGGCATCAAGATGATGATGATGATGAGAGGGGCAGGTCTTTCTGGCTCTACCCACCAAAAAGCTGCCTGCCTGCCCGCCCCTGTGCAGGATTGCAGTCCTCACCTTGTCCTTGATTTGTGTCTTTCTCTGCTCGTCTGTAGGGTCAAAGCCAAACATTTTCCAATATTCAGAATAATTTCAACCCCTTTCCCCCTGCCGCATCCTAATGAAGCCAGGCAACAATGTTAGGGGCAAGAGCCAACTCTTATTTCTTTCTTTATTTTCTTTATTCATTTTCTTTATTAATTTATTCCTTTAAGAAAAAAAAAATTACTTTCCAGAAGTTTGAAAATCCCTAAAAAAACACTATCCATATAAAAATAATAAAATCAAGACATTCATTGGCCCATTGATTAAAAGCACAAACAAACAAAAAATTACCCAGAAAGCCAGAAGAAAACCAGAGAAACTTCATCAGGAATCCACTGAAATAATAAAATTGAGGGGGATGCTGGACCAAATAATATGGAGCATAAATTCCCAAGGCCTGGGCTTTGGTGGAGGACACCAGGAGGATCTCCAGCTCATCCTGGAGGGGGTGGTGTCTCCTCTCCAGCTTGGTGGCCACAATTCTTTGTCCTTGCACTGGAGGTTTCAGCCAGGCTGAGGTATGTGGATCCTACATTTCCCCTCCCAGTCTCGATTCTGCTTTCAACTTTTGGGGTGAACACAAAGTGGGGAGCTCTGCTGGAGTGTCACTGAGGTGCACACACACATGGGAGCTGGCAGAGCAGGTCCCAGGCTGCACAGCCCAAAGCAGACCTCCTCTTGAGCCTCTCTACCAGAGCAGCTCCTGGCACCCTGCTGAGAAGAGGACCTTTTCCCCCAAGTATTTTCATACTTGCTGGGGGGGTTTGTATGCTTCACAGAACCCCAGGTGATGAGAGAGGAACTCCTGCAGCATTCCCCTGCCAGAGGGAGCCTGCTTTTGACTCTTATGCTCTTCTAGCTGAAAAGCTGGACCTGGCTTGCTACCACACATTTCATCTTGCTGGCCCTGGGTGAGGGGAGGAAGGGGAGGATCAGCTCTGTGGTCAAACAGCCCTTTATAATTTCCTGTAGAAGTGCAGTTATCATCCCAGCACACAGAAGAAGTGAAGAGTTGTCCTGAGTAGATCAGCTGCCTGCCCTCCCCCCTGTGCACCACGAAGCAGGAGGAGCACAGCTGGGCTGGCTTCTCTTCCAGACTTCTAGGAGAGGAGTTTCCATGTGACATGGAACAGCAGCAACTGGATGACAGCCACCAAGCAGGAGCTACTCTGAACCATGGAGACAGAGTTGGGGCTGGTGGATGGTGATACTGTGGTTGTGTCTGAAATGGAAGGAAACCCCCCCAGGGACTGATCAGAAGTGGAGAGGCTCAGCTGAGTTACTGCCCTGCTCCAGGAGGTTGTGTTTGCCTCTGATTTCTCACAAGTGAGTGGGCAAAGCCATGTCAGGGGAAGTGAATGTCTAAAGGTGACCTACAGGAAGGCTGGGGAGGGACTGTTTAGAAGGGCTTGGAGTGATAGGATGAGAATCAATGGTTTGAAACTGGAGCAGGGCAGAGTTAGGTCAGACACCCCTGGAAAAGGCTGCCCAGGGGTGTGCTTGACGTCCCATCCCTGGAGACATTCAAGATCAGCCTTGGTGTGCAGCCTGCTCTAGCTGGAGGTGTCCCTGCTGAGTGCAGGGGGGTTGGACAAGATGCCCTTTGAGGCTCCCTTCCTACCCAGTGCAATCTGGGAATCTGTGAATGTATCTGATACCAACTCCCTCGAGGCTCCTGCGTGGTAGGGAATTCTCTGGAGTACCAGAAACATTGATGGCAAAGCCACAGTTTCCACTTTTCATCTGCATGGCAGTGTGAGGAGGGGGATGAAGCCTGTGCCAGTCCCTGCAGAAGACACCTGTCCTCTCCTTTGGAGCTCTTTCATACCCCTTAAAGGAAAAAGGAAGGCTTCAAGGTCAACCTTATAACCTGAAAAAAAACACCTGTAGCTAGCTGTAGTGATTTTTGCCTGACTGTTGGAGGGGAGAGACACACATCCTTTAAGCGAGGGTACATGAGCCCAGCTTGCCTGCCTTCCAAAACAGCAGAGCACAAATGAAGCCCTTGCTTGGTGTGAGTCCTTCACCCTGCAGTCTGAACTGCCTAGCTGAAGCTTATTTACCTTGGCTCAGAGTCCTGGTCATGAACTCGGTGGAGCTGTCCTTGAGGATGATGTATGCCCTGTGGGAGGAGAGAGAAGAGAGGGAAACCATTCAAAGAGAAGCCAAGTGCCCCACGCAGGCACCTGCAGAGATACAAAGGAGACATTCAAAGCAGATGAAGAGACAGCAGCTGTGAGGTCACCCTGAGCTCACCTCTGCTGCCCTCCAGCCAGGCATGACTTTGTGGGGGAGTTTTAACATCTGAAAGGCTGCTCCCTCATTCTGCTTTGGCTGCTTCACTGCCCTTCTCTGGCCAGAGCAGAAATGCCTTGTGAGAGGGTGGCAGCTGACTGTGCCCATCTGCTCAACTGTCATGAGCTATGGGCTTCTTCCCTCCCACAGATAAGGCCAATCAGGCTGATGGCTCTGTTTCCCTCAAACAAATATTTCCCACTGATGCAACTCCATTAGTGTTAATGAAAACCAGAGGGATGCTCAATGCATTGCCTGCCACAGAGCTAATCTGCATCCTTGCTGAAGTGAGCAAGCTTTTAAACCCTGAGTCTCTTCCTGGGGGTGACCTCTAAATATGGCTTTGCAGAAAATGTTTCCCTGGTATCTGCAAGAGCAAACCTGGAGAAGGTTTGTTTCAACCCCTGCTCCAGAGGTGAGCTCTTGAGCCTGGCTCTTGCCAAGAGTTTGCACAGACAAGTTCTGTCCCAACTGGATACTTAAAGGTGGAGTAGCCCTGGGCAGCCTGCTCTAGGTGGAGGTGTCCCTGCTGACTGCAGGGCATTGGACAAGATGCCCTCTGAGGCTGCCTTCCAACCTGATGCAGTCTGTGGGTACAGCCTTACCTTATCTCCACAGAAGATATGTTGCTGTCTGGGGATCTCCACGTTGCTGTTGTCTGGTTGGCTCCCAGCACCGCCGTGCCGCTGGCGGTGCAGTTGTTCCTCTCTCCCTCCTCCCACTCTCCTACGGTGTCGTTTTGCGGGGATAAGGCTTGCAGCCAGTACTCGGTCACGTTGGTGCCGTTCCTGCTGTCATTCACCGTAACTGGAAAGAGAGAAGTCAGACACAGGGAGGGGGCTGTGCTGCGAGAGCCACCTCCTGCAGGGCTCTCAGTCCTCTCTATGTGAGAGGAATGCAGGGAGAAGGTGATGTACTACAGACCTCCCTGAACCTTCCCTACAGGAGGAAGAATATTTATCTGTCCCCTCAGACACCACCTGGGAGGAACTCCTCAGACACCACCTTCAGCCCTTGCCATGGTGGGTACCAGACCTGCTCTTTGCAAGTAATCTCTCCTGGATTCCATGCAAACAGCAGAGGTAGGAAAGCTGAAGGAGCCAAGCTTTTTGTTCCTCCCTTTAGCCCATAGCTGAGCATCCCAGACCCCTCCCTTTCTTTGCCACATCTCTGCCCTGGGTTGCTGTGTCACAGCTGTGACTAATCTGCACAGTGCTGCTGGGTTTGTTGCAAGCAGAAGCTGGGACAGTGAAATGAAGCAAGAGGCAGTGAGCAAAGGAAGCAAGAGGATCTGCTTGCCAGGGGCAAGGCTTTGCCTCCCAGCCCAGGCTGCTAAACGTCCTGCAGTGCCATCACCCTCCTGCCCCTTAGCACCCTTCAGGTCAGGAGTGTTTCAGATGAGAGCTGCTAAGAGAGTCATGAGCTGCAGGAGCTGATGTGAGTCTGTAGTTAGCATCAAACTTGGAGTTCTGTGCTCAAACAATTGAATAACAGCAGTGAACAAAACTAAAAACACCCAAAAATAAACCCCCAGCCAACTGCAAACTGCTCTCTGGGTGAGATCTGATGGAAACTGTGCCAGTTTACACCAGCAGAATACCTTCTCCTTTGCAGGAAGGGAGGGAGAGGTCTTTCCTCCACTATTTTCCTCAGCATTTTGGTCTTGCTGAACCTCAAGGTGAGGAGAGATTTGTTGTCAGAGCTGGGAAACAGGCTCAGGCTGCTCTTTTCTTTGCAGCTATGTCCTCTGAAGTATTAAAAGCAGTTTCTTTTTTCTCCCCCTGTGACTGACCTTGCATATCTGTCAGCACCAAAGGAACCTTTTCACCTTTGTTTTTGCAGCCATTGCCACTGAGAAGGGCAAATTCTCAGGAAGGAGAAAAGGGAATGAATTCACACTCAAAAAAAACCTAAACATTGCCCCTAAATCCTGTGGTTTCCAAAGCAGTCAGATCCCTTCTATGCAAAATGAGGGGAAAAAAAAGATTAAGGGAGGGAAAAAACAAAAAAGGACCCTGGGGAAGGAAGGAGAATTTGGGACTGAGCCTGTAGATGGGAGAGGGGAAAAAAAGGAGTCTGAGGAAAGAAAGAGAATTTGGGACTGAGCCTGTAGATGTGAACATGAAATACAGGAACAAAGAGGTAAAAAGTAGTGCTGCTTACCTATCTGCTGGCTGAATGGTGATGATAATAATAACAATTAAAATAATGATGATAATGAAAATAATAATGATGAAAATAATAACGATGAAAATAATAATAATAAAGCAGCCATTAGACCTCAGACATTTTAAATAGATTTAAGGGCACCCCAAGACTGAAGCAAACAGCTGGGTTAGGGGAGATGCATTTGTGTGCAGGGTGAAAACTCAGAGCTCCAGGTGGAGCTGCCTTACCTTGGTAGGTTGTGTTTGCCTGGTAGGTGCCAGGTGTCACCTGCAGAGTGGAACTGCTTGCAGTTGCATTCAGGAGCAAAGGACATCTCTCTTCCCCCTGTGTGTGTGCTGGGAGGATTAGAGTCCCAAGGAAGAGGAGTTGCACCCAGAAGAAGAAAGTTGCCATCATCCACTTTGCCTCTGCTTCACAAAACACCAGCAGCTGGGAGCTGAGAGAGCCTCACACACTTCCCAAGCCTATTTATACTCTGGTTTGGATGAGGTAAATGCAAATAGTTCTTCCTCCCCATCCAGCTTACATGCACACACCCCCAGGGGAGGTTTGACTCCTGCTCTTAGAGGTTACTTCCTTCTGCCTGCTTAGCCTCTGAGTGAACTGATGAAAATAAAGAGGTGAGCAGTTGAGGGGGGTTGGAATGGTGCTCTCTGTGTCAGTATGTCCTGGAAATCAGTCTCTTCATGCCTGCATCTCTTGAGCTGCCTTTCCATGGTGAGCCCTGTGTTATGTGTTGCATCCTCTTGTAGAAGCTCATGTTCTGGAAAGGTGGAGGAGGAGCAGCATCTGCAGTCCTGTTTCCAGCCCTGCTCCAGGCTTTTGTTAAAGGCCAAACAATTCCAGAGAGTGTGAAAAGCCAGCAGGGGGAAATCCTTGCAGAGATGTTCAAAGGCAGCCTCTCTCCTGCTTGGAGGAAGCAGGGTAGAGAAGGATGATGTCCCTAACCCTGAACCACCCCCCCCCTTACACAACACTTCACTGATGCACAGCATCTTGGTGTTAGGGGAGCACCACTTCATAGACTCACAGAATGGGTTGGGTTGGAAGGGACCTTCAAGATCATCCAGTCCCAACCCCCTGCCATAGGCAGGGACACCTCCCACCAGCCCAGGTTGCTCAGATCCTCATCCAACCTTGAACACCTTCAGGGAGGGGACATCCACAGCCTCCCTGGGCAACCTGTTCCAGTGTCTCCCTACCCTCACTGCCAAGAATTTCTTCCCAATCTCCAGTCTCAGTCTGCCCTCCTCAAGCTTCAATCAATTTCCTCTCATCCTGTCACTCCCAGCCCTTCTCCAAAGTCCCTCCCCAGCTCTCCTGGAGCCCCTTCAGGTACTGGAAGGCTGCTCTAAGGTCTCCCTGGAGCCTTCTCTTCTCCAGGCTGAACAGCCCCAACTCTCTCAGCCTGTCCCCACAGAGGAGGTTCTGCAGCCCTCTGACCATCTTCACTTGGGCAATTCCTCTCAGATGGCAGCATGAGGAGTCACTGTGGCTGTACCTCTCAAGTTATCTATGAAAACAAACTCAAGTTTCAGTTTCCCCTCTTTCTTCCTGCCTGCATTTCCCCATTCTCCTCTGCAGGCTGTGGGCTGGGGGTTTCAGAAGCTGCTGAGGTGATGTTGCTGAGTGGTGAGCTATCAGTGCTGGTGAGGAGGGGAGCACTGCCTCACCTCTGTGAGCAGGAAGGGTTCCTCCTGCCTGCCCTCCCCCCTGTTGGGAAAGAAGCAGCAGGGACAGTGCAAGACGAAACTTGGGCTGTGTGACACCCAGCAATTAAAGATGGTGATGGTCCTGAATCAGTTCCCTTCAGGTGGACCTGTTCCCAGTGCTAATTCCACTGAGGGCAGATATTTCCAGCAGTCCAAATGAGCAATGTGCTGAATGCCTGGGTGCTCCAGATGAGCTGGATCCTCCCCAAGCAAAGGACATTCCCTTTCTTTCCCCCTCTCTGCCTTTCACCTGCAGACATATCCTTGGCAGCCCACAGGAAGATCCTGGAGACTCTTGATGCCTTTGTGCTGTATTTTGGTCCAGTCACCTCCTCTGCTTCATCCCAGGATCTGCTGAATCACCCAGGTGTGTGAGGTTGGATGAGTTGGAGGTCTGGATGTCTCTCCCTGTGGTTATGTTCCCTTTTTTCCAGCCCCAAAGCACCTCATCCAGGCAGGTCTCACCACTTTGCTGTTGTGTTGAATGTTTCAAATAAGAGTTGAGAAGAAGTGGGAGAAAAAAGGGCAAGTGCAAGAGAAAGGACAGGTGAGGAAAAGGAGAGCAGCAGGAAAGAGGCCAAAGAGAGGATGTGTTGGAGGAGCTGCTCCCTGGTCAGTGATGCCAGCACTGGTGGGAGTTAAACTTGACACTGATGCAGGCAGTGTGGAAAAAACGAGAAACTGAGCTTTTGTGGGTTGAGTTCACAGAACCAAACACTCCTCACAGGCCCTCATTTCCTTGTGGGATTCCTCCTTGCCTTCTGCCCTGGTGGGAGCTTTCCTGAGTAGTGTCTGAGGGCAGCAGAGGGCTGAGTTCAGAACTGCTCTGCATCTTCTCCCCTAGGCAGAGGAGGAGGAGAGTGCTCCAAAAGGACCACAGGGCTGCAGGTCCCCTGGAGGTAGGTACTGCTCTCCCCAGCTTGTTGCACAACCCTCTCTGCAGGCTCCTGAAGGAAAGTCACTCAGCCAAATGGAATGTGGCAAAAGCCAATGGGATGGGAGCAGAGGATTTTGCAAGCACAGCTTCACCTGTGACGCTCTTTGCCCTTGGCAGTTTCACCTGAAGCCTCCTTCCAACAGCTTTGTGCCACCTTCCAGGCTGTGAGGATGACTCAAGCTCATGTCACTGGAACAAGCAGAGTTGGGAATGAATCTGTTTGCCTCTCAGGGAGAGTTGATTTTGGGAAAGAAAAGGCAGGATGGGATTGTGTCACCTACAGAACAAGGTGGACTGCTACAAAAACTGAACCGGGACAAAGGAGATTTTTGATGTGGGAGCCTACAGAAAAGCTGGGGAGGGACTTTTTAAGGTGTCAGGGAGTGATAGGCCTGGGGGGAATGGAGCATTAATAGAAATGGTAGGTTCAGATTGGATGTTAGGAAGAAATTCTTCCCCAGGAGGGTGGTGAGACACTGGCACAGGTTGCCCAGGGAGGTGGTGGAAGCCTCACCCCTGGAGGTTTTTGCAGCCAGGCTGGATGTGGCTGTGAGCAACCTGCTGTGGTGTGAGGTGTCCCTGATCATGGCAGGGGGGTTGGAACTGGCTGAGCCTTGAGGTCCCTTCCAATCCTAACAACTCTATGATTCTGTGGTTGAGGCTCCATCCCTGGAGACATTCAAGATCAGCTTGATGTGGCCCTGGGCAGCTTGATCTAACTGGAGGTGTCCCTGCTGAGTGCAGGGGGGTTGGACAGGATGACCTTAGAGGGTCCCTGCCCACCTGATTCAGTCTGTGACTGTGTGAATGATGATGATGCTGGCAGTGACCATAATCATCACCTGATGTGTATTCAGTGGGGGCTTTTCAGTTCCATTCTTCATTGCTTCTTGAAGAGGTTAAATTGCTGAGGGAAAGGTGGAGCTGATGCCTGCCTTTGGGAGGGGATGTAGCCAGAAAGTTATTTCAAGAGGAGAGCTCTGGGAAGCAATGGATTGAATAGATTTAGCCTAGAAGGTGACTTCATAGTCATTAATTTTGCCAGGGGTAAGCCTGTGTAATGGAGCAAATGAAAGAGGTGTGAAGCCCAGTGGAGGAAAGGTAGGCATGCACTGGAAGGCTGAGGTGTGTGTTGCAAAGAGGCATTGGAATCATAGGACTGAGAAGGAGCCTGAGCCTCCTAAGTGCCCCAAATACCTGGACAGGGCACTAGAGTGGGTGAAGCAGGAGCTGGCAGGGCCCAGACTGCTCAGCTGTGCTGAGAGCAGTATTAAAAGATGTCCCCAAGGAGCTGCAAGACCCTGCCTGGGGCCAGCTGCCTGTAACAGACACAGACCCAGGCTGGCAAAACGCAGGAGCTGCCCCTTCCAGGCTGCCAGCTCCAAAGTCTGGTTTTCAGATGCCAAGAGAAATGCAGCCTCTGGGTAGCAAGCAACCAGAGGGCTCCCCAGCCACAGCTCTGATCTCACAGCTCAAGGAGGCTTTGGAAACCACTGCAGGGTGTTTCCCTGCCTCCCACCCACACTCCAGGTGCTCCACCATATGGAATGACTTGGGGTTTATCTGCTCTTGGCAAGCAGACAGAAGCTATCCTCTTGTCTGCCTCCTTGCTAGCACAAGTGCTGTGGTTCTCTCCCTGCTCTGTCTGTGGGCAAAGCTATGACTGCCACAAGCTTCTTTTAAGGTCACTTCTGCTTTTCTCTGCTTCCTTGCAGCAGGTGCTTTCTGCCTTCCAGACCTGCAAGGACAGCCCCTGGAAGCCTTGTTTCTGTGGGGAGGCTCCACTCTGCCCTGGCTGTGCCTGTCCAGGGCATGCAGTGGGTGGTGGGGGTGGACAGAAGCAGCACAGAGACCTTGGGCAGTGGTACTGCCCACAGCTCCTGAGGTGCTTAGTGAGCAGGATGAGCCCAGGTGACTCAGCCTTGGCATTGCTTTACTCTGTGTTCCCCAGGGAGTAGCTCAGAAGCTGCAGCCCCCATGGCTTGTGTCTTCCAGGGGCTTTCTGAAGGCCCAGGATGGTGTTCTGGCTCTTAGGAGGTGGAAGAGAGTTGTCTCAGCAGCTCCCTTGATGTGCACAACCAGATTTCTGAGCCTGCTGGTCCCTGGAGGATGTCCTCACAGCTCTCCAGCTCTGCAGACCAGGAGCTCCTGGAAGCCTGATGCTACCTCCCTCAGGCAGTGGGGCCTCATGGTGCTGAGCATCACTGGGCATAGAAATGGAGGCAGTAGAGCGTGGCTCAGCTGAGAGCCTTCTGCACCAAGTGGTGCAAATGGTGCCTGGTCCCTGCTCTCCTTCCCTGCAGCAAATCCTCTCCTTTTTGTCTTCCCCAGAGTTCAATGAATCTTCCTTGTGGTGGCTGGGGGGCTGGGGTCCCCAGGCAAGCACAGCACTCTGGATTCAGGGCTATGCTTCAGGAATGGAGGAGAAAACCTCCAGTCTGGGGAAGACCAGGAACCAGGAAAGCAAAACCTCCTCCCACATGGAACCCAGCAGGAAGAAATGGCAAGTGAGGCAGGGGGAGTTGTCCTTGTGGCAGAGCTGCAGCAGTCTTGCAGAGGATGAACAACTGCAGGCAACCACCTGCTTCAGAGCATGGAAAGGTGAGTCACAGCTCAGCTGGGTCAGGCTGACTGCCTGGCACTGCCTGGCACAGCCAGGAAAGGTGCTTTGGTCAGGTAGAGGCTAAACTAGAGCCAGGTGCTGAGGAAGGAAAAGGAACAGAGGCAGCAAACACAGAGTCATGCAAATCATAAATTGGTTGGGTTGGAAAAGACCTCTAAGGGCATCCCATCCAACCTTCAACCCAACCCCACTGTGGCCACCAAACCCTGGCCCCAAGTGCCATGGCCACAGGTTCCTTGAACCCCTCCAGGCATGGGGACTCCACCACCTCCCTGGGCAGCCTGTGCCAGTCCCTGACCACTCTTGCAAGAAACAAATTGTTCCTCATCTCCAACCTACCCCTCCCCTGGCACAACCCCAGCCCATTTCCTCTCCTCCTATCACCTCCATGTTCCCTGTCCCAGGAGTCTGTGCTGGGACTCTGCTCAGCTGAGGGCAGGGGAGGTGTGGTTGCTCTGAGCTCCTCTGCTGCCTTGGTTTATTGAGCTGTTTGCTGTGGGTGAAGGGCTCCAGGCAGTGGAGGTTTATTGGCCTGCTGTGCAAACAGCCTGGTTGGTAAATGGAGGATGCTTTTTACTGCCTTGACTGCAAAGCTGCCTTTAAAACCTTCCTTTTCCTGCTTGTAATGTGGGGTGAGCTACCCACTGCTGGCATGGGCTCTGCCCCTCTGGTCTTTGGAGGTTCTTAAGAGGCTGCTAGTTTCACAGCACTCCTCTGCAGCTTCCAGAAAGCAGATAGAGGACCCTGTCACAAGTCTCCTGCCTCTATACCGGAGAGGAGAGAGAGAAAAAGAGGGGAGGGAGTAGGGCAAGCAAGGCCTTGGGGCTTGCTGGAGCTGCAGATTACTGGATGTGCAATGCCTTGTGCATCAGGAAGGAGATGGGAGGCTGCCAGTCCTAGGTTTGCAGCAGGGAAACACCTCAGCCCTGGCCCTCTGCCACCTAGGCTCCCAGGGCATGCTGGCATGAGATTTCCCACAGCCAAAGAGCAGAAGGAATCTTCGGTGTGAAGGTACTTTGTCCTAGTCAGCCCTGAAGGGCTTTTATCCAGGCTTGAACAAGGAAAGGTGAATTGTTCTCTGCATTTGCCTCCGAGGTTCTGAAAACCTCCTTCTTATCTACATCAGAAGAGCTGTTGGCTGCAGGGAGAGGAAGGGCAGGTTTGCTCTGGCAGTTTACAAGAGAGGGATCTGGTTTGAAGGACAAACATGCTGCAGAAGGACACTTCCCTAAACCCAGCACTTTACCAAGGGTATTTCCTTGCTTGCCCCCACTGCCTCTTTGTACTTTCCTATGTGCCATTCTAGCTCTTTGTCCACTCCTCCACTGGGTTTGGCAGGTGCAGCTTCCCATCCTGTCGACCTTCTGCCAGCCTGGCCACGTCCTCCTGCCCTGAACCCATAAGGTGCTTGTTCTGGAAGGAGAGGCAAGCTGGGGCTGCCTGGGGAGGCAGGGAAAAGCAGGCAGGGAAAAGCAAGCAGACCTCAGGGAACAAGAGCTGCATGAAGTGCCCTGGCAGAGTGCTGGAGGGCTGTGGCTGGTGGGTAGGTGGAGCCTGGGCACTCTGGAGTCCCCTCAGCCTCATGCAAAGGGGCACTCTTTGCTCATGCAGAGCTGCCTAGGCAGCAAGGGGAGGCAGCCTAGGTGCAGGAGCTCTCCTGGCAGCTCTGCAGAGTTCACTGCAAGCCTCTTGTTTTGCACTGTGGGCAGCCCAAGAAGTCTGGTCCCTAAGTGATCCTTGATCACAAGACATAGAAGTAGCAGCCAGGAGTTGGCTTTTTCTGTGAGACACCTTCAAGCTGCAGGAATGCTTGAAGCTCTAAAGAACAGCCACTGGTTTTAGCTGCTTCCTCTGTCTCCTCCTCAAAACAGAGATGAGGCCTCTGCTGTTACCTGCAACCCCATCCTGGACCATAGTCTTGTCCTCTCTTTATGTCTCCTGAGCCATTCTGGGGAGAAGGCCCTGCTGGCTGTCCCAGTGCCACTACTGCACTGCACTCCTTCCTCTTTCAGTGCTTGGATGGTTTCCTGTGATTTCCACTGCAGCCCCTTCTCTCCCAAAGCCTGGCCATGGGGAAAGGAGAGAAGTCTGGCCAGAGCAGTGCAGGTGTTCTGCTGCTGACTCTGGCATGCCTGGGGTTAAGTTCTTGTGGCACCTTCTTGGGGAGCAGAGTTTGCCTAGGTGGGACCAGAGCCCTGCACATCCCACCAGAGCCTAGCAGGAGCTCAGCTGGCAGCCTGACCCAGGGTTTATTTGCCTTTGCAAGGAGGTGTGTTTGGACAGAAGCCTTCTCATGCCATGCAGAGGGTGGTGTTTGCAGGGGTGATGGCTTCTGCCTGGGTGTCACAGGCACCAGCAGCTCTCAGAGCCTCCTTCACTGCGGGGAGTGATGACTTGACATGGCCCTGTGCAGCCTGCTCTAGTTGGCAGTGTCCCTGCAGCCTGCAGGGGGGTTGGACAAGATGAGCTTTGAAGGTCCCTTCCAGCTCCATGCAATCTGTAGCTCTCTGACTGCAGGGAAAAGCAGGTTAGCCCTCAGGCTAGGGATGTGGGACAGGAGGGAGCAGCAGCTGATGGGAAAAAGGCAACCTTGAACACCTCTAGGGATGGGACATCCACAGCCTCCCTGGAGGTCTGGGGAGAGAGCACAAGCAGCAGGCAGAGTGTGCTGCTGACACCCTGTAGAGAGCAATCATAACATATTAGCTACAAATCTGCTGCACTGTGTTTGTTCAAGTTCATAAATGCTGCTGGAGAATAAATAGATGCTAAATTACAGCTTGGCCAGCCACAACTTTTTTTTCCCTTGCCTGTCAGGCCTATGTAATATTAATCATAGCCTGCTTCAGATGCCCCCAGGGAGAGCTGGCAAATGGCTGCAGCAGTCATCCGTGGCTCTCGTAGCTCATATTTTATTTTGTTCCATTTAATCAATGCCAAATAAATCTGTAATCTCCTTAATCTGTGTGTCTGTGCTGTGTGTCCAGGGAGTGACCTAATTGATTCCAGTTTGCACCATCTCATGATCAGAGATGCATAGAATGGGTTGGGTTGGAAGGGACCTTAAACATCATCCAGTTCCAGCCCCCTGCCATGGGCAGGGACACCTCCCACCAGCCCAAGTTGCTCAGGGTCTCATCCAACCTGGCCTTGAACACCTCCAGGGAGGAGGCATCCACAGCTTCCCTGGGCAACCTGTTCCAGTGTCTCCCCACCCTTATGGATGGGATTGGACACTCAGATTTCTGCTCTTCTGGCATGATGATAGCAGGGAAGTATCCCCATGCTTGTCAGAGACCTTTGTGAAGCCCAGGGGAGCCCTAAGAAGAGGATCTGCAGGACAGAGCAGGACAAATCTTTCCAAAGGTGTGGCAGAGGATGTTTGCTGCCCACTGTACACTCCAGACCCTTTGCTTGCTAGGAGCAGCTGCAAAACCAGGTCCCCTGGGAAGTGCCCTGGAGCTGTTTCTCAGCTGAGCTCTGCAGGGTGAAGCTCAGCCCCTTGCTGTCTGCCTGGCATGGGGGTCTGAGAGCCACCACATCTGTGCAGTGCCATGAGGAGGAGCCAGTCCAGCTCTGGCTGTGGCAGGTCTGGTGGGCACACAATGATGCCTGCAGAGCAGGTCTGGATGCTGGAGTTTCTCCCTGCACTGATCAATATCCTGTTTAAGCAGGCTCCAATCCACGTGCTTGCAGCATCAGGAGGTTGTTCATCTCTCTGAGGTGACCCCCAAAGTGAGCATGACACAGACTTCGTTGTCACAGCTCAGGCAGAGAAATGATGCTGTTAACCCCAGCATAAAGGCAGGGGACAGATAGACAACGCTTGGAATTGCCTAGCTGGGGCTCCCCCGCTTCCATTGGCAGTAGCAGGAGTGAACATTTAGAGCTGAATGCAAAAGCATCGAGCATCTGTAGCGCTGCTGTCAGGCTGCTAGTGCCCTAAGGACTTCCCGTGCTGGAGGGCACCTCTAGACCACTGCCTTTAACAGCTCCTGATGACTGATAGATTGCCAGACGGATTCACAGCTTTTTGGCAAGGCTTTTTCAATCCTGACCACAGTGATCTTTGCTTGTGGCATTTTATTTACAGCTAACTGCAAGAGTGGTCAGGGATTGGAATAGCGAGGTCGTGGAGTCCCCATCCCCGGAGGTGTTCAAGAAACCTGTGGCCATAGCACCTGGGGACGTGGTTTGGTGGCCATGGTGGGGTGGGGATGATGTTTGGACTCAATGATCTTTCCAAGGAGCCCAAGTTAAATTTGGCAGAGCTAGAAAGCAGCAAAGTCCTGAACACGTGCGGTGGATCCTGAAACGCCACCTCTGCGTTTCTCACAGTAAATCACTGAGTGATGAAGAAAACCTGAAGCTGTTTGGGAAATGCAACAACCCAAACGGCCGTGGACACAACCTTTGAAGGTCTTCCGCACCTGGAACCGTGGGATGACTCCGCGGTCCCCGCTGGCAGCGCTGGGCGTCCGCCGCCGGTGCCAGCAGCAGGCGGAGGCAGGGCGGCTGCGTTCCGCCGGCTGCCAGCAGAGGACAGTCGCTGACCGAGCAGCGCCGCCGGGGCCGCGCTCCGGGCGCCCGCAGCCTGCCTTCCTCCTTCCATCCTCCTCCTCGCCTGCAGAGAAGTGGCGCTTAAGAACTTGAGAGAGGTTTTCCACTCAGCGCATCTGTGAATCTGCACACCCCACACCCTCCTTTCCCAGATGTGCCAACCCAGGTCCAACAGCTTCTCGCTGCTCCTAAGCAACGGATGGGGTCGGTTCCTGCCATGAGAAGGAGACTGGAAAGAGCTGCATGGGATGCTTGTTTCTGAGCCTCCTGGGGGGTTCTGAGAGCTGCATGGGATGCTTGTTTCTGAGCCTCCTGGGGGGTTCTGAGAGCTGCATGGGATGCTTGTTTCTGAGCCTACCTTGCAGAAGCAGGTGGGTAGGCAGGACTTAGACCCTGGAATCATCTTCCAACAGAAGCAGTGGATTTCCCTACATTGGAGAGTTGTAAGACTCAGCTTGCCAGGCTGCTGGGCCAGCTCATTTCAACTCTGCTGTTACCTGTGAGGGGTTGGAAAGAACCTCTGGAGATCTTCAAGTCCAACCCCATGCCAGAGCAGGACCATACAATCCAGCACAGGTCGCACAGGAACACATCCAGATGGGGCTGGAAAGCCTCCAGAGAAGGAGATCCACAACCTCTCTGGACAGCCTGCTCCAGGGCTCTGTGACCCTCACAGTGAAGAAGTTCCTCCTCATGCTGAGGTGGAACTTCCTATGCTATTTCTATCCATTGCCCCTTGGCCTATCACAGGTTGGAGCATATGATGCTTGGGGTCCCTTCCAACCTGGCATCCTGTGAGTGCTGAACAGCAGTGCCAAAGCCATAGCCCCACTCCTCCTCCTGCTCAGAGCAGGGCTGGGCTGCAAGGCTTCTCTGCCATGCATAATTTACAGCTTTGCTGCAGAGGTTCTAAGTCAGTTGGCTTTGAAACATTAATATGAAGGGGGAAAAAATGCTGTTAGGGTTTTTTTATTTTCTAGTATGCTTTGGGCAGGAGCCTTAAAGGGACAGAATTTATAGATTCACTGAGTGGTGGGTTGGAAATGAGATCAATAAACTGGAAAGAAGGAAAATAAAGCAAGAGGTTTGTCTGCAGATGTTTGATGAAGCTTTCTGCATGCAGTTCACCACTGGGGAAAGGAACAGCCTTAGTAGAGGCAGTCAAGAGAGGGCATTGCTGCTGTGGTGGGAAATGTCCTAACTTGGGACCATTGCTTCAGTTCCTTGCTCTGGCACAGGCTTCCTGCAGGAACTTAGTTGAAACTCTTAGTTTTGTCTGTCTGTCTGTGTCTTTGCCCTCAGTTTTGTGTCTGCAGGGCACTGTGATCATATCCTGGAATCACAGAATGCTTTGGGTTGGAAGGGACCTTAAAGATCATCCAGTTCCAACCTCCTGCCATGGGCAGGGATACCTCCCACCAGCCCAGGTTGCTCAAGGCTTCATCCAGCCTGGCCTTGGACACCTCCAGGGAGAGGGCTGAGTGCTCCTCCAGGGAGTGCTGAGCCTGCTGTGGGTTCTGTGTGAACAGCAGCTGCGGCCAAAAGCAGGAGGGCTTTTGAAGTGGGGTGGGCAGAGGCAAGGATGTGATGTGATTAGACCATACCCATTCTGCCACTTGTCCCTCCTCCCCCTTCCACACCATGGTTTTCTCAGTCCAGTAGCTCCAGTAGCTGGGGGAATATATTCTGCTTTCCCTTCCTTACTATTTGGCATTTCTTCATGGGCCAGTGACTCTGATATCCAATGCTGCTGCTGTTGGGAAAACTAAATGAAAACACAGGGCAACAAATCAAGGAGCAATTGCTTCAGCACCTTGTGATGAACTCTCTGCAGCTGCATGTGGATTTCTCCAGTGGCCAGCATGCACTCACATTTTCACATGGCATTGGCTGCAAGAGTCACAGAATCCTAAGTCTTGCAATTAAGTTGTCTCTGGACATTTTCCCTGAAGCAGTGGAGTCTTCTTCTTGCTCCTGACAGCCACTCCGCATTTCCTGACACACAGGTGTCCACAGGTACAGCTTTGATATCTCAGGGCTATCCAGAAAACAGCCAAGGCATTGCCTTTGTCACTGCTCCTCAGGAATTCCAGGGAAAAACACTCACTCAAGAGCCCTGATGTTCTTTAAAGGGTTCATAGGAGACTCCCAGTCCCTTCAGTTTTGTGTTGGTGGTGTCATGGGAACACTGGAGGTTATCCTGCAGGTGCAAGAGAAGCAGCAACCCTGCATCCAATGTTTTGTGTTTTCTTAGAGATGAATTTTGCCCTTTGCTAACATGAGCAGAGTAGGTTTAGACAGCAGGAAGTCATCCCTCTGTGATTCTGTGGTCCAAGGCATTTGCAATTAGACAATGTCTGCTTGCTTTGAAATTAGAAGGGTAAGCAGGAATGGCTGACCTGCAGCTTATAGATCCTCTGGGAAATGGGTTTTAATGTGACAAGACAAGAAATGGGAGTGTAAAATTCAGGAGTGGTCCTGAGGCACAGGCTGAGCAAACCCAAGGAGTCAGTTCACAAACACACAAACAGAGCTTGGTGTGCAGGCTGCAGCAGAGACTCCCTCTCTGTGATGGAGACTGTTTTAAACAGCACCACAGAAACCCAGAGAAGCAGAACTGAAAATGATGGAATCCCAGAATGGCTCAGGTTGGAAGGGAGCTCAGAGATCATCTGCTCCAACCCACTTCTTCAGTATGAGGGTGGTGAGACTGTGGCACAGGCTGCCCAGGGAGGTTTTGGCTGCCTCCTCCCTTGGGATTGTTCAAGGCCAGCCTGGATGAAGCCTTGAGCAGCTGAATCTAGTTAAGAGCTGTCCCTGCCCATGGCAGGTGGGTTGGAGCAGATGATCTCTGAGCTCCCTTCCAACCTGAGCCATTCTGGGATTCCATCATCTTCAGTTCTGCTTCTCTGGGTTTCTGTGGTGCTGTTTAAAACGGTCTCCATCACAGAGAGGGAGTCTCTGCTGCAGCCTGCACACCAGGCTCTGTTTGTGTGTTTGTGAACTGACTCCTTGGGTTTGCTCAGCCTGTGCCTCAGGACCACTCCTGAATTTTACACTCCCATTTCTTGTCTTGTCACATTAAAACCCATTTCCCAGAGGATCTATAAGCTGCAGGTCAGCCATTCCTGCTTACCCTTCTAATTTCAAAGCAAGCAGACATTGTCTAATTGCAAATGCCTTGGACCACAGAATCACAGAGGGATGACTTCCTGCTGATGAGAAGCCTCCAAAGGCTTTTTCTGTCCAGCTTTGGACTTGCAGGATGGGATTTGCCTTTTGCCATGTTCCTCTTACAAACCATTCTTTTGGGGTAGCATTTTGCACCTGGGTCCTTCTGGGTTTAGCACTGGAGATAAAAATCTCCTGGGGTATCATTATGACTTGTGTGTGTCAGACATCTGAGTCAGGCTTTGATCACTCTGCATGGAAGTGTTGAAGAAATAGGATTTTTTTTTTTTTTTTTTTTTTTTTAGCAGAAAAAGAGCAAAGGCTCTAAGCTTTCACTCAATTGCTCTGGAAGAAAAGGGTCTGCAGAAGGAAGCAGTGGGAGCAAAAAGAGGAAAAAAAGAGTAGGAAATCTATAATGATGTTAGAGATTCTGCAACAGATCTGAGTTAGATTCTTAGGAGTTAAAGAGACATCTCAGCAGCTGGGAGGGAAGTCACTGCTCCCAGTTTTGGATGTGCCTTTCTTCAGCTCAGCAGCATGTAAAGCTCTCTCACCAGTGCATCTGCATTTCAAAACAGCTTGGCCTCCTGAGAGCTCCCTGAGCATGGTGCCTAAAAAAACCCCAAACCTGCCTTTGATTCCTGCTTGTGAAACAAGCATGGGGAAGCTTTGGCTTTGCTTTTGTCTTTTCTTTTTCTTTCTCTCTCTCTCTCTCTTTTTTTTTCTTTTTAAATTAGTGCCTAAGGCTGACCTCAAAACAGCTGAATTCATTCATCATCATCAAACCCAACCCTTGCCTCACCTGGAAGCAATCAGTGTTTATTGCTAGGGAGCCACTGCCTTGGCTTTAAAGGCTTGGGAAGCTTGTTTAAGATCACTCCAGGCATGGGTGGTGAGTGGATGGTTTGAGGGTTTTGTGCTGTTTGGAAGGTTTTAATCATCAGGCAGGACATCAAACTGGTGAGTAACATTTATCAGCATCTCATGATAGCTAAAGGATGGGCAAACAGAAATGAAACCAGAGGATTAGAAGCCTGGGAAATGAGCAGAGCTAAGAAGCAGTTGGTGGTGGCCCTGTGAAGCTGCTTTGGTCTTGCCTTTGGAGACTCTCTTGGCAGAGCTTTCAGCTACCTCTGCTTTAACTCAGCCTGGCAAGAAAGTGATGCCCCAAGTGCCCTGTGCTTTGGGGAAGCCTTCACTGTCAGCCCCCCAGCTCCCCTCCCCACACCTCTTTTTCTCTGCTAGTAGTGGAGATGGACTTCAGTCCCTGCTGCCACTGCTCTGCTGCTCGTCCTTCATTGCAGTTTGCCTAATTATAAGTTGGGTTCTGTGACTTTGTTGTAAGCAAGCAGGGCAATTAAAACCAGAGTGCATCAGAATTAGCAGTAAAAATATCCCCAGCCATTACAGCAGCTTGCAATTTCCTCTCTGATTCATGGCCCTAAATAAAAGCTCCTTTTGCCCCCACAGTTAAGAGGCAGCATTTTCTGTCTGGGAGCCTGAGAAATGATCAGTTGAAGGAAATTGTTACCCTTAAGAGCCTTATTGCTTCTTAATGGAGGTAATTAAATGGATCTAACTAAGCTGAGGGTAGCATGAAGCCTTCAGAGTGTCTGTGTACATATTCCCTGCTCTGAATGCTGCGCTCAGATTAATAAAAGAATTGATGTAGACAATGGCTAATGTCTGGGGATGGCTCTTGAGACTGTAATGAAGACAGTGGCTTCCTTTAAGCTTCCTTCCACTATCCTATAGCTAAAAATAACCCAGGTTGACACTTGCAGTAGAGCAGCTGCTGTGCAACAGCATTAGATGCCACAGAAACACCCAAAATAGATGAAGGGTTGGAGGACCCAGGCTGTTATCTTGCTTTTGACTGAGCCAAAGGAAAGCAGAGTGAAAGCAAACAGCTGGAGCAGAGGGAGGGAGAGGAAGAAATAACTGCTTGGGGAGGCAACACCATAGGGTGCTGTGTGCCCAGCACCTGGGGTGGTGAGGTGCTCTGGGTTGCTGCAGTCACCAAGTGGGGGGTTGGTGATTCTGGAATGAGTTCTCTCTCTCTCTTTTGCCCTTTTGCTTGTTTAAAGTGGGTTCTCATTTGGGGCTGGGAATGTAAGACAGGAGCAAACAGGTGGAGTGGTATTTTCCCTCTTGTCCCTGCTAAAGCTGGCTGAAGTCAGCTCCCCCAGGCCTGAGGAGCAGGGATGGATTTGAATCAGAAATAGGAGGGAGTTTGCTTGAGTGCTGCCTCTGTGCAAATAGCAAGGAGATGAAGCAGAAATGTCACCTTAGTGCCATTTCTGATCAGAGCCCCCAGGGCTTCCCACTTGTAGAAGACCAAAATGGCTTCATGGGGCTTGCACAGCAGTCCCAGGATGGAGCCCAGGCTGCTTTCCCTCCTGCACTGTGTGCAGCAGAGCCATGCCCCTTCTGTGCCAGCTGGTTTCCCTCCCTGGCCTGGCTTCCTGGGAGGTCTCCAGCAGTAGGTGTGAAGGGTAACAGAGGTATGGAAGGTGGTCAGCACTCACTCAGCAAAGGCTGAGCTGGCCCAGACCCTGATTTCTTTCTGTGTTGCTGAACTCTCCTGCAAGGGCCATGAGGAGCCTCTTAATGGTGTGGTGAGTTACCAACTCATTTGAGCCAGCCAGGGGTAAATAAAGCTCCTGAAAGAGCTAAGCCCTTAGTACAGCTGTTTGCCCTTGGAAGCCTGGCTTGTGACTGGGGAGGAAGTGAGCAGCTAGGGAGGATTCTTCCTTTCTCTTCCCTCTCCCTCCCTCTCTCCTCAGCTCCTCCTTTTCAGGAAGGTGATATAGACTCTTTCTCACCACTTCCCTAGGGAATGCTCACTCTGCTCCTGGCAGTACCTCACTCTTCAGTATCTTACAGCCTCCTGCTGTAAGCATCCAAGGCAGTCCTTAAAACTGAACTGGGGACACCTCCCCAGAGTCCCTCTTGTTATGACTTGAAGCCATGAGCTCCTCAGGCTGGAGGTTCAGGAAAAAGACAGCTTGGATTTTGCTCTTTTATTTGTTGTTTGCTTGCCCTTCTCTGCTCCTTCAGTCTGCCTGGGCTGAATTGCATGGAGGGTTGTTTGCTTGCTTTGCTGGAGTGGCTCTGCTTGGCTGGAGCTTGGTTGTAGCCTGCTGAATCCCAAGCACATCCAAGGGGCTCTCTGGCATCACAGAACTTTGTGCACTGCTCAAAACAAAAAAGTCTGTGTTGCTGTGAGAGAGAGAGAGAGAGAGAGAGGCACTGCTGGTTTCTGTGGGCTGTGGTTTAAGGAGGAGATGGGAAGGCTGGAAGGCACTAAGCAGTGGCTGTAGTTTGGCTTTAGTGCAGCTTTTCTCCCCTGTGAGGCTGGAAAATGACAGCTAAACTCCTGATGCTGGCAAGAATAACCTCAGCCCCTGGAGGTTTGCTTAGCTGCTAATAAATATTTAATGCAAGCTGCATCCTTGGCCACCTGTTGGTTGGATTGTAACAGTTTGTCTCGTTGGGGTTTGGGGGGGGTTTATTTTTGGTTTCAATGTGGAAAATGATCGGGGGGGGGGGGGGAATCAATGCAGCCACTGTTGTCTCAGTTATGGCTTGAAGTTTGGGGGTGGCTCCACCTGGCCAGCAGTGGAGGTGTCATTGGCATAGTGAAGAGGTTGGTGCTTTGGGTGAGCCTTGCACAGAGCCCTGCCAGAAGCAACTGGGAAGTGAATTTAGGATAGCAAAGTCTCACCTGCCAGGGGGAGAGGCAGCTGTAAGCATTTTTGTCCCTGCTGGTTTGAACAGGGCAGAATTGTTCTCACTGCTAAGCCTTGGCTGCTGTTTGGAGATCCCCCAGGCCAGATCCTTGCTCACTAAGTGCTGAGGTGTTCCCCTTCCATCTCCCATTGGTTCCTGTGTCCTTCCACTGCTTAAAAATGAGAAGCATCTTTCAAAGCCACTGCCAGGAGAGGAGGCACTGTCACAGCTGAGGCTCTGGAAGTCTCCTGAGCCTTGTTTTTTCTGGTTCAGACTGGTCCCTGTGCTTTACCAGGAGATGATACAGATCAGCCTGCTCTGCCCAGGAATACAGCCCAGTTATCCACCAGGATTTCTGACCCCTTCCTGGCCAGTCTGGGAGTTTTTGTGATGATTAATAAGGAGGCTGCAGTCCTGGCTTGGTGTAAGGACAGTCCCCTTCTGGGGACCCTAATCTCTTCCTGCCTGTTAGCAGCTTCTGTGCCTAACTACAGAGGGATACACCTGGGGTGCCACATGGCCTGCTCCTGGAATGGGCTCTGGGCTTGGGATGGGGCAGCTGGGACTCACACAGCCCAGTCTGTGCTCAGACAGGTTTGCAGTGCCAAACCAGAGGCTCCTCCTGGGGAATTCTCAGCCCCAGTAATTGGAAGCACACTTACTTGTTCCTAGGCTCAGTGCTCACAGCTTCTCAACTGCTGTAATGAGATTTCCTGGTGTCCTCATCCAGCTTTGGGGGATGCAAGGGAATGGAGTGACACAGGAGGGCACAGCCTGCCTTCTCTGCCCCTCTTGTGGCAAACAGGCTGCTCCTGTGCCAGCCACCAGGGTCACAAAACAGCTATTGGGCTCCTGGGTGGCCTTGTGAGAGCCAAGATCAGGGCTGCCTCTGTTACAACAGCTCCCAGGTGGTGACAAAACTATCTCCAAGCCTTTGATGGTGTGGCAACTGCAGGATGGGGAAGTGCACTGTGCAGGTCTAGTTGACACAGATGCAGTCCTGTGTTATTAAGTCCCCTGAGATGCTCCTTTTGCTCAGTGGAAAGCATTCAGAGATGGCAGCAACACTGCACTGAAACAGTAGGGGACTGGCACTGCCTCCCCACCTACTCCACTCCAAGCCTGGTAACTCTGCTCATTAAGCTACTCCTCCAGCAAGGTTTGATTCCTTCCTTCCCTGTCTGCTAGGTCAGGGCAAGAGAAACCAGATCAGTCAGGAGCTGTCACACAACAAAGGCAAGCAGAAGGAAAGCAGATTTAAAAACACCCCCAGCAGCAGTGAGTGTTGGGTCCAGCAGAGCCATGCCTGCTGCACTGATGGCACAGCTCACATGGCAGTGACTGGATCCACTGCTGGGGCAGCAGCTTCTGCTGCTGAGGAGCCCTTTGGGCTTAGCAAAGAAAACCAGGTTGGCTTTTCCAAACTGCCTGCCCCTCATGGCAGAACTGCTGGTGAAATGCACACCCATGCTAGCAGCCACAGCTGCTTCTGCTGTCTGCAGTTGCTGTGGTGTCACCAAGGAGGCCCTCACCCTGCTCCTCCCTGCCACGAGGGTTGTTGTGTGGCTGCACAGCCTCTCTGATCTCTGAGGCATGTGGTAGGTGCAGGAACAGAGCTTGAAGACAGGCTGCAGGAGTTGAGGCTGTTCAACCTGGAGAAGAGAAGGCTCCAGGGAGAGCTTAGAGCTGCATTTCAATGTCTGAAGGGGAGCTGCAGGAAGGCTGGGGAGGGACTGTTCAGAAGGTCTTGGAGTGATAAGATTAGGGGCAGTGGTTTGACACTGGAGCAGGGCAGAGTGAGGTTGGCCATCAGGAGGGTGCACAGTGAGGGTGGGGAGACACTGGCACAGGCTGCCCAGGGATGTGGTTGAGACCCCATCCCTGGAGACATTCAGGATCAGCCTGGATGTGTCCCTGTGCAGCCTGCTCTGGTTGGAGCTCTCCCTGCTGCCTGCAGGGGGTTGGACAAGATGCTCTTGGAGGGTCCCTTCCAACCTGATGCTATCAAAAGTTTGCAAGCTCCTTTTGTGTCTTCTAGCCAGGATGTTTTCTGCCTTAGTTCTGTTTGATAAGAAAAGAAAGAGGAAAAACTTTCTGCTGTGCAGCTGAAGGTAAATCCACAAGGGGACTTTTCTTTCTGGAATGACTTTGAGCTTTGGGGTGTTTTTTTTTTTTCTGATTTTTTTTTTTTCTTCTCCCCCATGTCTCACTGTTCAGGGAACCTTGTAAGAGCAGGAGATCTGTGCTGACAGTCCTTCACAGCCAGTATGCCTGCACAGCTGTGCCTCCTTGTGAGGATGTAGTTCCCATCTGGACACACACTCTGTACAGAACAGGAGCTCAGAATTCAGCCCTGAAATGGCTCCATCATGTCTCCAGCACATGGAGCACAGCAGCTGATCCTCCCTGTGAGGCTTTGAGAGGAAAGCCCTATTCTCCTTTTTCTTTCACTCGGAGATCAGAAGGCAGATGGAAAGAGTCAATATAGGAAACAAGCAGCGCAGGGAAACCAGAGCATGAGGGTGGAGGGCTGGAGGTCAGCAGAGGTGAGCTCTTGGATGGGCAAGGAAATAATCTCTGTAAATGCTGGGCTGACCATTATTCTTGAGTGATATCTGGTTAGACAGCCCCTCACAGGAGTACTAAGAACAGGAGAATTGGATAAAACTCCCTCCCAGAGTAGCTTCTTGACTAAGATAACAACTGACTGAGCTGGGATGTGCCTCTGCAGCCTGCTTCCAAAGTGGTTATGGCATGCTGGGAGCTGTAGCTGACAGCAGCAATGGAAACGCTCAAAAGCTCTGCAGCCTGAAAGGCAGAAGGAAAAGTTTCCTGGGTTTGAGGGGAAAGTGCTTTAGAGGTGCTGGGTGGCTTTTGATGGTAGGGCTGCCAGCATTGCCTCCCTGGCTCTGCCTCCATGGCCCCTGGTGTGAGCAGGCTGCTGATGCTGAGTGAACTCCTGAGCCCTGCAGGGAGTGCAGCAAGATCTGACTCTTAAATGGTTGCTCTTAGGTGTAAATGTGGTTCTTCAGCTGGCACCTGGCTTTGTTAACAGCCTGGCATTGCAAGCAGGATCTCCAACCTGTGTTTGTAGAAGTGTGGTCATCCCCATGAAATCACCCTGAGGCTGTGCCAGCTTCTCCCACTCACCCTCTGCTCCAGGCAGAGGCACTAGGCAGGCAAACAGTGCTGCTCCTGGGCTCTGGAGCACGTCCCTCATTCTGTCATACTGCTCACAGAGATGACAAAATCAATAGGTAGATGTTCCCTGCTGTGTGTTTATGCTGGGGCTGGAGATAAATCTAACTCATTTGGATGAATACACAAGGGAAGGGAACTTAGAAAGGTAAAATGCCTTGGTGATGGTTGGGCTTAGCTCGTTGCTAGGCAACGTCGTGCTGTAACCATAGCAACCTCCCGGGCAGCACTTTGCACAGCCCTTTTCTTCTGATAGGGGCTGGGAGGAGAATGCAAGAGAAGTGCTGGGGGAATGCAAGAGAAATCCTGGGAGAGTGCCACAGAAATGCTGAGAGCTTCTCCGTGCTAAGGCAAGTATGGACTCAGTAGTCCAAATCTGTTCCAGCATCCTGTAGGCTCACTCCTGCAGCTCCTCTCCCTGAGGCTGGATGTTTTCTGCAGCCACCACTTCACAAAGGGGTTGGCTTGCACTGCTTTTCAGGCTGGAGGCCTTCGCATTAAAGGGGCCCTGGACAGAACAGCAATAAAAGGTGCTGGGAAGCCAAGCAGGCAGTATCTGCATGGAGCTGTGTTGTCCTGTAAGCAAAAGCAGTGTTGCTGTTCCTGATAAAGGAAAGAGGAGCACATCCTTGCCTGGGACTGGAGCTGTTCCTGCAGGGTTGGGGCAATTGAGGTTGTCACAAGTACCCCACAGCCTTCCTGCTAGCAGAGCCTTATCACTTCTCCTGCCAAAATGGCCCTGGAGGCAAACTCCAAGGAAAATAGTGAAAAATCAGAGATAGGAATGAGGCCAAAATGAGATCTTCCTGACCAGCATGAAGTGTGAAGATTCCTTTTCCAAGCCTCCAGTCTGCAGACTTGGCTGGGGTGGTGGAAGGTGGCTTGCTAAATTAGCTCCTTCAAGTGATAGCTCTCTTCCATGCTTGGGATGGTGAAGTCTGCTCTCATCTCTTTGAAATGTGGCACCTGCCAGAATGCAGCTCAAGGCAGGTAGTGTTTAAGAAGATGTCATAATTATCCTTCCCCACTGCACCAGCAAGGGGAGAGCTCTGGCTCCAGAGGTCTAATGGAGGAGCACAGAATCCACAGGATAACATAACAGGAGGTGCCAGCTGGAGATGCTGCTGCAGAAGAGATAATTAAAGAGATTTGAAAGGGGAAAAAAAAAAAAACAAAAAAACAAAACAGCTTTGGGGGAGACTGAACAAGCACAGGAGCAGGAGGCTTGGAGTAGAATAAAATAAATGTTTGGGATTAAGCACTAAACCCAGAAGGGAGGAGTAATCCGGATCCTTCCTGAGGAGGAGGAGTGGCTGACTGTCCATCTGGGGTGTTTGATGGGGATGTGGGTGAGGTGTGCATGTTGCTGGTAGTAGTGCAGATGATAGCAGGCTGAAAAAAAGGCTGTGAAGCTCCAGCCATAGCCTCTAAGGGGATCCCAAAACCTGTTCCAAGACAGGAGCAGTGACCAGTAGGGCCAGTTTAAGTAGCCAGATGTGCTGCCTGGCTTTGCAGTACTTCATAGCTATTGTTCTGCTTTGGTTTGAGTCACTCTGGGAAGTTAGCTCTGAAGTCGAGAGCATTAATTGTTCTCCAGGGAAAAGAAAAAGCCTGAGGCCATTCTCCAGAGGTGGAGGTAGTGATGAACAGCCTGGGCTGCTGTTTAGCCACAGGCACAGGGTCGTCTGCATCTGCCCAGAGGCAGTGCAGCTGTATGCCGACCCCTCTGCTGCTTCACCTCTTATGGAGGAGCCTGAAGCTGCTGAGTTAGAACTGGTGCCTGAGCAAGCCCTGCTGACAGAAAGCCCTTTCTGGACTCAGGCTCATCAGCAGCCCAGAAACATCCTAATTAAAGGAGCTGCAGGTGCAGGGGTTGCTAAGCAACTCCATCCTCACGCAGCAGCCCTCCCTTGCTCACCTGCTGGAGCCTTCCCTCTCTCCCCTAGGCAAGGTCCCCCCCAGCCCTGGCTCGGCTGGCACAGGGACATGTGGAGGGACAGGTTTGAAGCAGGAGCTGCTGCTCACAGCTCTTCTGGCTCCCGTGGTTGGTTTGGTGTTGTGTGTGGTTTTTTTTTTTTTTTTTTTGGTTTTTTTTGGTTTTTTTTTCCCCTTCTGAATAAGTAGTGCTTAGGTAGTTGATTTGTTTTCTTTTAAGCACATTTGTGATGACAACCAATTAAGTTGCTTTGTGGTGCTCGACAAAGACGATCGTTAAGTTGTTTGGGTGCTGGTTTGGGGTTTGTTTTTTGTGTCTGTGTCTGGTTGGGTTTGTTTTGTTCTGTTTGCCTTTTGTGGTTTGGGTTTTTTTACTCACAGGGAGACTACAAACTTCAAAACAAAAAAACAAAAAAAAAAAAAAAGGAAAAACCCCAACCCCCAACCAGCCATCAACTCCGGGATGCAAGAGAGTACTTGACAAAGTACTTTTTAATCCACAGAATGAAATTAGATACCTGTCAAACTATGTTTTCCCCTCCAAATGACTGCTCATACATTTCATTTCCCCCCCTTCTCATGAACAGATCCTCATCTGCTCTTTTCTGTCTGTCATTTGCTGCTCACAATTCAGCGCTGTCTGTGGGAGGGAAATGTTTCAAGGCACTTCCAAAAGCAATAGGCAGGGCTGGGTTTAGATCATTTCCTCTTTGCTTTCTTAGCACCATTCACTTTGTTACAAATGAGAAGGGGAAACATCTATTTAAAAATCAAGCAGATAATATTGTGTTCCAAAACATTAATTTTGAGCTGCAGAGCCCTGTTTGGTTTCAAGTAAAGCTCTCTGTCAAATGAAGAACTCTTCTGATGATTTTTTTTTTTTTTTTGCTTTCCCAGCCAGGGCAGAGCTGCTTTTGGTGGTTAGGGAGAACCAGGGGTGTTTTATTCACTGAATGGTTCAGGTTGGAAGGGACCTTCAAGCTCATCTGCAATGCACAGGGATGCCTCCCACCAGCCCAGGTTGCTCAAGGTCTCATCCAACCCAGCCTTGAACACCCTCAGGGAGGAGGCAGCCACAGCCTCCCTGGGCAACCTGTTCCAGTGTCTCCCCATCCCTCACTGTGCAGAATTCCTTTCTTAGCTCCAACCTCTGAGGAAAGAACTATTTGAAGAGCTTTTTTATAAAAGCTGAGTGCTCCCAGGTCTGTTACGCTTGATTTGTTTGGAGGGCTGAGCACCTTTTGGTGAAAGAGAAACTGAGAGTGCTGGAGGCAAATTAATTGGCCCCATGGAGGCAGGCAGCCTTTGCTGTTCCATGGCTGAATGCAGAGCTGAGCAGCACCTGCACGTGTGAGCTTGGCAGCTTTGGCTTTGTCCAGGCTGAGGGGATGCACAATTGCTCAGCAGCAAGAGGCATTGCTGGTTGATTGATTAGTTTTCATTTCAACCCTGTGGGTCTCCTCTCCTTTGCTCAAGCCCTGCTCCTAGCTGGGGAGGGGTCATCAGGTGATAGAACAACTGCAGTCAGTGGTTTTGCCTTCACAGGTGTTTAGGGAATGAGCCTAACTCAGTTTCAAATGAGTAATAGCCATTTGTTCTCAGTGAAGATCACAGTAGAAGGAATTACTGTCTAGAAAATGTTGGTATCTTCCTATCTGTCAAAGCTTTCCAAGGTTGCTCCTTCATTAATTGCAGGGAGTGTCATTTTGCAGCTCTCTTGATGGTTGCATCCACCCACAGTGCTACAGAAAAGAACAGGGAAATTCAGTCTTCTCCCCTCTCCCCCCAAAGTTTTTTATAGCAGACCCTGCTGCTTTGGCTCTGGTTGGAGATTACCTTCCTATTTTTACTGCTGCAGGCACTTTGAAGCTTCAGTCCTATCTAGCCCTGCTCCTGTGTTTAATAGTGTTGGATTTTTTCTCTTGTTATCTTTAGGACCAGCCTGAATAAACTTGGCCAGGACCATTCCTCCTGCAGTAAAGCTCTGTCCAGCAGGAAATGTTTTTTGTTCTCAGGTTTCTCACAAGCATGTGGGCACTGCCTGAACTGTTGAGCTGAAAGGTGATTAGCAGCAGAAGTGTGGCATTGCTGCAGCCAGGGGAATGTTGTGAAGCAAAGGGTGAGAAGCTGCTGGAGCTGCAGAAGCCATCCTGAACTGACAACACTGCATTGGTGCTGGAAGAATTTTCCTCTCTCCCAGTGCCAGAGCAGGTTTAGGGGCTACTCACTCCCATGTGTATTACTTCTCCCCCTCCCAACACCTTCCTGTTAGCTCAACTGGGAACTCAGGCAAAGTTAATCCCCTGTGTGTACACAGATTCACAGGCTGCAGTGGGATGGAAGGGAGCCTCCCAGGGCATCTTGTCCAACCTCCCTGCACTCAGCAGGGACACATCCAGGCTGATGCTGAATGTCTCCAGGGATGGACCCTCAAGCACATCCCTGGCAGCCTGTTCCAGTGTCTTCCCAAACTCACTGTGCAGAACTTCCTCCTGATGGCCAACCTGACTCTGCCCTGCTCCAGTTTCAAACCATTGCCTCTCACCCTATCACTCCAAGCCCTTCTGAACAGTCCCTCCCCAGCCTTCCTGTAGCTCCCCTTCAGACATTGAAATGCAGTTATAAGATGTTGAAATGTAGCTCTAAGATATTGAAATGTACTTAGATCTAACTCTAGCTGTGTTGCCTCTGAACAGGTTCTAGTTTTACTTTTCTATATCATTTGGTAGGACTTTGGCATAAAGGAATCAAAGCCTGGCTTGGGGTGATCTCCTCACTGATGCTTACCTTGCTCTGAAAGCTTCCCCAGCTTGCCCAAGTCTCCTGCGTTTATGTGGCCTCCCTTATGCTCTCCTTTGCTAGACACAGACACCCCTGAGGACTGTTCTGTCTGTCTCTCTCCCTCTCCTTCCCTCCCCCTCATGACGTTCCCCTTCTGAATTTGCATTTAAATGAAGTGGAAAGGGGCAAGTGGGAATTCCAACTGTGCCCAGCAGAGCAGCAGCCCATGCCTTGGTGTGATGCATTCTGTCCCCTAAGATGACAGGGCAGAGGCAGCCTGGATGCTGCTCTGGTGCAAGGTGCAGAGGCTGCAGAGCTGTGCCTGCTCCACTCCCTGGGGGAGCAGCACATTGCAGCAGCATTTCAGCTGCCTGAGCACTTTTCTGGGTTATTTTGGGCCACAGGCACCTCACAGTTCCAATCATCTGGGCAGTCCCAGCATGGGGCAGGTGAGGCACAGATCATGCAGTGGCTTTGTGCCAGTGGGGTGGGGGTGAGGCAGCCCTGCACAGCTCCAGCAGCTTGCTGTGATGCAGAGAGGGACACTGAAGGTGCAAGGTGGTGACCATGGTGTGGCCCAGGCCAGAGCCCAGCTGAGGATCTGGCCTTGTTCTGAAGAGGAGCACTGCAGTGAAAGCATCATTAAATACACAATTTAGAGCTGAAATCTCCTTTATCAGGAATTTATAACCCATTTAAAATGAATCCATTCAGGGCCCAGTGAGGGTTCTGGCTGAGGGAGGAGATAATTCCCCAGGTTTATTTATACAGTTTGATAGCTTTTATGTCAGGTTAGTAACAACAGGAAAAAAAGAGTCTGTGCCAGTAAAGTACTTTCCCCTGCTTGTAAACCTTGAGTGTTTTATCTGTGGTGCTGAAATGGTGCTGCACTCTTTTTAGCTTTGCCTGGGAGCTGGTGGAGACAGGCACCAAGAGAGGAGGTGCATGGCCCACACAGGTGCCTGTTGTTCAGCTTCTCTCCACAAGATCCCAAACCCATCCCTTGGAATCTGCTATCCATACCATCCTTGTTGTCCTGCTTGAGGGCTGCTGATGTTGGGTGTAAAGAGTGCCTGGACAGCTTGGTGGAAGGAAAAACCATTAAGGTCTAATCATTTTATGATACATCAAAAAAAATCCTTTCACCTGTCCAGCACAAAATATCACCTGGGAAGGGAAGGAAGGGAGTGAGATGCTGGCCCCTGGGTAAAAAAAAATCCTCAACCTGTGTTTTTCCCTGGTCTGAGACCCTTTCTACAGAGCTCAATGGGCTGTTGGTTTGCACAGATATGGCCTGGTTGATATTCTTGCATTTATCCACTCAACTGCACAGCTTGATGAAGCTCTGCAAGGTTCTGATAGCAGCTATGAGGGGACAGGAGGCAGCAGTGGTTTCTTTCTACCACTTAGCAAAAAAAAGAAGAGAAAACAAAAACACCTAAGTAGTGGAGGAAGACCCTGCAATTCTATTTCCCCACCAGAGAGATTTAGTCTTGTCTGCTTAAGCTCTCCCCAGACTTGAGTTTAGTGCTTGTGTAATGAGCACAGCTTTCTCAGGGCAGTGACTGGGGGCCAGGAACAGCTCTCATGGCAGTGGTTCCACTGGAATGCAGCTTCTGCTGCAAAAAATATTGGTGGTGTGAAATTTACTGTGACTGAGGGAACATTGACTGAAAGTGAAGCAGCAGGACAGGAGAACAGAGCTGGCTGCTGCTCAGTTTTGTGACTGATCCATTGAGGGGACCACAGACACTCACCTGGCAGATGCTGCTGTGCTGCTCAGGAGTAGAGTTCTGCCTCTGCTCTTGGACTGCCCTCAGCTGTGATGGAAACTTAGAGTTTCAGAAAGCATTAGGAAAGTGCTTCCCATGACTTAGAATCACAGCTTCACAGATTCCATCAGGTTGGAAGGGAGCCTCCAAGGGCATCCTGTCCAACCCTACTGCAGGCAGCAGGGACAGCTCCAACCAGAGCAGGCTGCACAGGGACACATCCAGGCTGATCCTGAATGTCTCCAAGGATGGGGCCTCAAGCACAGCCCTGGGCAGCCTGCTCCAGTGTCTTCCCACCCTCACTGTGCAGAATTTCCTCCTGATATCCAACCTAAATCTCCCATGCTCCAGTGTCAAACCATTGCCCCTTGTCCTACCACTCCAAGCCCTTCTGATGTCCTCTTCAGATGCTGAAATGCAGCTCTAAGGTCTCCCTGGAGCCTCCTCTTCTCCAGGTTGAACAGCCCCAATTTTTTCAGCCTGTCTTAACAGGAGAGGCTCTCCAGCCCCCTGATCACCTTCACAGCCTTCTTCTGGTCCTGCTCCATCAGGTCCATGTCCCTCTTGGTTGGGGGCTCCAGAGCTGGACACAGCACTGCAGGTCAGGTCTTGCCACAGCAGAGTGGCTGAATGCCCTCTCCCCATCTGCTGGCCACACTTCTTTTGATGCAGCCCAAGATGTGATTTGCCTTCTGGGCTACAAGTGCCCATTGCTGGCTCATGGCCAGCTTCTCATCCACCAGCACCCCCAAGATCATTTCTGCAGGGCTTCTGAGGGCTTCTCTCCATCTCATCATCCCCAAAGGAGGTGTTCATCTAGGTGAGAGTGGCCTCCTCAGCAGCTGCTTCTGCATTTGCTGTTTCTGGCTGATGGACCTCCTCTGAAAGAAGTCTGAAAGGCTTAGTATCAGCATTAGTTCAAGCAGCTAAAGGGAGCAGGTGTGCTGCCAGCCACAGCACCCAGGAGAATGGCTTACAGGGAAATTTGTCACCTGACATGCTGTTAGGTAAGAAGTTTTTATTCATGCCTTGCCTAAATACCCCACTGCAAGCAGATGGATTCATGGAAGCATTTATCACTTCTACAGAGAAAAATAAGGGGATCAAATTGGAATGATTTTTTTTTTTCCTTCCTTGGAGATAGGAGAGCAATTACAGGACAATGTAGCCTGTGGAGAACTCAGAGTGGGTATTGTATGCAGACAACAGAGAGAGCAGAAAGAAAACTGGAGGGGGGGAGGAAAAAAAAGCAGAGGGGGAGACAGTTACAGAGAGAGGAACAGAAGCAACTCTATTATCTGTGACAAGGACACAATATAAACTTGCAACATCAAAGTGACAACAGAGGCTTTGCAGAGAAGGACTTGAAGCTGGTAAGAGAGCAGTGTGTGTGCTGTGGGGCTGCAGGAGCCTGCACAGCACCGGGGCCACCCCTGCCAAGGGAGGGGCCAGCAGAGAATTAATGCTGGCAAAGGCTTTGATCAGCTCCTGCAGAGACTTGCAGAGCAGGTTGGGTGCTGATGAGTAGTGCTGAGGGAGTTGCCACAGAGTAATGGGAGGTGTTTGGACCTTGGTTTTCTCTGAGCAGCCCCAAATCTCCTTGGGATCTTGGTGTGCTCTTGGCTGCTTGCCCTCTGAGGGGGACATTCTGCTTGCAGAGCAAGGCAACATGAGGGTAAAGCTAAAACCATCCTGTGGAGCCCAAAAGAGCAAACCACCACTGGCTGCTTGTTTTATTGCCACTGTCAGAGCTTCCTACCTCTCATACGTTGCTTTTATGCCACACTAAAACATCCTTTTTGCACCTTTTGCTGTTCCGGGCACCAAGTTTCCCTCTAAACCCTGGAACCAAGGAGGTTCCGGGCACCAAGTTTCCCTCTAAACCCTGGAACCGGAGCCTAGGTGATTAAAGAAAACCTCCCAGGAAACACAAACGTTTTCCAGTGGAAGGGGAAAGCTATGAGGTGCTCCAGCCCTGCTCCCTGTGCTGCAGGCAGTTTCTGGCCATCCCCACCCCCTGTGAGAGGACGCAGGGAAGTCCTCTTCACGTTAGTAACGAGCTGCAATTCCAAACCTTGGAAAGCAGCCAGCCTGAAAGCAGAGCCCAGTGCAGCCCTGTTCTTTTGGTCGGTGCCTGAAGTCTTTGCCTCCTGTGCACAGCAGTCTGTGCTCCGGGCCAAGAGCTGGATGCAAATGCCCTCAATCATTTCGCTTTCAATGCTCCCTTAATTGTATTTAGACCTCTTTCTGCGGGTTTTTAGCGGCGTTTAAAGGGAACAATGCCGGGTTTGCTCTCTCACAGTGAATATACCGCCGGGTTTTAGCTGAGTGGTGCTGCTCATGGATAACAAAGCACTGAGTCTGGCATTACTTTTATTGCTTTTACCAACAATGAAGGCGATTTGCACCGCTTCACACAGAGATCTGTGTAATGAAAGCATCAGCGCAGTGCAAGTATCCTGTTCGCTTGAAAGCAAGCAAGGCGGAGTCTCAAAAGGGCAGCAGGGAGAAGCTGTTGGTGCTGGTGGCTTGGATTTTCCTCGGAACCAAATCTGCATGAGGGTTGATGTTAATCAAGCTTGTCAGCAGGGACCGGCAGCTGCGTCTCCATGAGGATGTGCCTTGTCTTCCAGGGAAGGAATGCGCCCTCCGTGCCAGCTCAGCCTGCCATGCAACAGGCAGCTCGCTTTCAAATCGTCCCAAACAAAAAATTCTCCTTGGCTAGTGAGGAATAGCTGCTGTGAACAGAGAGGGAAAGGAGCGTGGAGCGAGCTGCAGCCCTACACAACGGATTCCAGGGTGGCAGCTTTGCAAGGCACTGATAATCAGGAGGGGGAGATGCAGTGCACAGCTAAAGCAGGCACCCCCCAGAGGCACTGGGGGAAGCAGTGACATTTAGCAGGCTCGGTGGTGCCAGCAGAGCCATTCACAGCTGTTTATCATGCAGGCTCAGCCAATGTTCTGGAGGTTTTGGGTCAGCTGTTTAATTTCCAGGAGAATTTGATTATTTTTTTTTTTTTTTCCTGGGTGGTGAGTTCACCTTGGGATGAGATTTTTGGCTCTGTTGGCTGAGTGTTTTGTGATGGCTCTGAGAACAAAATCACTGGGAAAAAGCCATCACTAAAAAACAAAACCAAACTATCATCAGCCCATTCCCAGCTCTTCTCTTATCGATGAGAGGGGAAAGGAGCAATGCAGCAGAGCCCTGGGGATGGGTGCAGCTTTGCAGCCTTCCTTCTGCAGGCTCCAGTGGAACTGCTGTGAGCACAGCACACAAACATTTCACCGCCTTGTTTTCAGCACCCAAAATCTGCAAATGCCCTCCAGAGATAGCAGGAAGAGACCTCTCTATGCTCCACCACACCTGCCCGTACCCTGTGGTGGCTGAGGCAGCATCTCAGCTCTGATTTGTTTCTTGTAGCACAGCAAGAGAACTTCACAGTCTTCTGGGAGAGCCAGAAAGAGGGAATAGTTTTCACTCTGATCCATGGCCTGATCAATACATCAGTGTGGTGCTCAAGTAGCTGATATTTTTTTGAAGTGTTGTAGGTTTCCTACCTATAAACATGCATAAACCAATTGGTTTCCCATGGAGGAATGACAATGGACTGCTCATCAAAAATTCATCCTGGGTATTCTCTTCCTCCTCCAGTACTGATGTAGAAGACAGCACTTGGATTTTCTTGGTTTGTTTCTTCCCAGTCCAGTATTTCCCAGCAAGAAACTTGGCAGCAAGCTTCTCCCTTGGCTAGAGCAGTCTCTTCCACACTGCCTTTTGTCTGCAGGAGTAGGGATTGCTGTAAGATGTGGGATCTGTGGTCTTGGGATCTTAACATGAGGTGGAAGTTCTTTGCTTTGAAGGTGACAGAGGCCTGGAGCAGGCTGCCCAGAGAGGTGGTGGAGTCTCCATCTCTGGAGGCATTCAAAACCCACGTAGATGCCATCCTGTACCACCTGCCCTAGGTGACCCTTCTCTGGCAGGGGGGTTGAACTGGATGATCTCCAGAGGTCCCTTCCAACCCCTACCATTCTGTGTGCATCACTAGAGTCTGAAAGGCTTCTCAGAGACTGGAAGAGGCTGCCCAGGGAGGTGGTTGAATCCCCATCCCTGGAGGTGTTGCAGAACCTCAGAGATGTGGTACAGAGGGACATGGTTTAGCCCCAGCCTTGGTAGAGTCAGAGAATGGTTGGACTGGATGGTCTCAAAGGTCTGTTCCAACCCCAACAGCCCTATGAGCCTGTGGTTGTGAGCCATGGAGATCTCTCAGCTGCAGCCAGAGCTCATTTGTCTGGTGTGGTGCAGACCTCCCTGTCATGATAGATGTGCATAAGCCCAGTCTGTTAATGTCTCTCTGATGTGTCATCAGTTGCTGTCATTCTGTGCCATTTCAAGCATTATTTATCCTCTTGACAGGAGCTGGTTTGCACCTACCGCTGAGAGCTGCTGCTCCAGGGATCCTTGTGCTTTGGCCATGAGCAGTCAGCAGCTGAAAAAAGTAGAGAAATGAATTTGATCACAAAGGGTCTGGGGCTGCTCCACGCTGGATTTGCTACCCTGTGCTTCTCCAAGTCCAAGTGTGCCTGCACTTGGCTCAGGCAAGGCTCGGGTGGTTCATGGCCTGATGCATCTCTTTGGCACTGAGGCCTGGCCTGTGTTTCAAAATAAAAGCTGGCATCACAGCTGGAATTTTCTGAGTCTTCTGCTGGCAGTTGCTGATATTTGTGGTGCTGGCTGTGTGTGGGATCCATGGGAGTTGTGCTTAACCAGGTGCACCTGTTGAGACAACCTTCAACGAGCTGTGAGCAGGAATTGCTGCTCTCGTTCTCATGCCCTTCCAGTGGGATGAGGGAGGAAATGAAAGGAGGGAATGAAGAACCCCACACACTTGCCCTTTGCCCTCCTTTAAAGCCTGTGTTGTCAGCCATGGAACCATAAAGCAATGCTGGGGAGCTGCTGCAGCCTGAGGATGGGTTTGGTGTGGGGCAGCCTAGAGTAGGATCTCACCAAGTCCCAGCATGGTGTGGGGGCTGGAAGGGACCTCTGGAGGATCATCCAGTCCACCCCTCCCAAGTGTAACCTGAGTTTTCCAGGGCTGGGAAGCAGACCAAGATGCAGGCTTAGATGATGCCAGACCCTCCCCATGCCTCTGCCCCCCAGAAGCACTTGAATGATGTGACCTGCATTGCCAGGTTAGGATGGGGATGGATCTTCAGTTTTGAGGCTCCAGAGACATCAAGCTGGGCATTAAAGTTCTGCCAGTTCTTGCAGCCTTCTGTTGCCAAGAGCAGCCTCCTGCCCCCTCTCTACTGCACAGCTGGTTGCAGCAGGCTCTCCTGAAGGCAAATCCTCTCCCCCTGCTCCAAGCCAGACAGTGACTGATGGCTGGCACGGGAAGGGGCAGGCAGCTGCAGTGCTCCAGTCAGTGAAGCCACAGGAAAGGTACAGAGCAAGCCTGGCTTCCTCTGCTCTGCCCTGCTGCTGGCTGGCTGCTGTTTATGGCAGGCTGTGGAAGCAGACAGCTTTCCCCTCTGCTGTCCTGTCAAGGTTTTTGTGGAAGTGCCTTTGTGGGTTCCCAACATACTCAGTGCTCACTCTGCTGTTCACCTCTCGGGGCTCTCTTTGCTGTGGCAATCAGACACTGGTAGCTCAGGTGTCTACGTGGCAAAATCCAGGTCTGCTCTTTCTCCTTGCTCTCCTCCCACAGAGGCAGGCAACCCTTAGTCCTGAGTAGAAAACTGCCACTCAGAGCAGCTGCTGCTTGTGCAGGGAGGACCTTCCCACGCTGTGATTTGGCAGAGCAGGGTGAGGGGCAGAGCAGGGCAATGGTGGTGCAACACTCACAAAATCAACCAGGTTGGAAAAGAACTCAGAGATCATCAAGTCCAACCTGTTACCTAATACATAACACCTCCTGACAACTAAAGTTCCAAGTGCCACATCCAGTCCCCTCTTGAACACCTCCAGGGATGGTGACTCCACCACCTCCCTGGGCAGCACATTCCATGGCCAATTACTCTTTCTGGGAAGAACTTTCTCCTCACCTCCAGCCTAAACTTCCCCTGGCACAGCTTGAGACTGTGTCCTCTTGTTCTGGTGCTGGTTGCCTGGGGGAAGAGGCCAACTCCCCCCTGGCTCCAACCTCCCTTCAGGTACTAGTAGAGAAAAATAAGATCTCCCCTGAGCCTCCTCTTCTCCAGGCTGAACAACCCCAGCTCCCTCAACCTCTCCTCCATGCATTGGTCAACCATTATTTTCCCTCACCCATGGAGGCTTGGGATGTTGATGGTTTGCCTTAATGATCTTAGAAGGCTTTCTCCAGCCTCAATGATCCTTTGGTCTTATGGCTGTGCTGCAAAGCCAGTGGCAGGAGGCAGCAGGCACAGTCCCTGCTCAGGGAAGCAGCTCTGCCAGCAGTGCTGCTTGCAGGTGGAAGCAACAGGACAAGCTTGACTTGCCAGCTTGTTTACAGCTAAAATTAGAAGTGAAATGGGAGAATATCATGCTTACAATTTCTGGACAATTAAATTTAAATATAAGTCATTTGGCTGTGGTGTTGTGCAAGGTGCAGCACAGCAGAGCTATGTCAGACAAGCAGGGGAGTCCTTGCCCTGCTCCAGGGGAAGGTATTGTGTGTGACCAGAGAGCTGGCTGGCCCTGGGGATTAATGACCTCCTGTAGTCTGAAAGCCAAGATGGGAGGAGAGAGAGAAAAAAAAATCCTCACTGAGTGCTGTTTTTTTTTTTCCTTTGCCCTTTCTCTTATTAGCCTCTAAATAATTAACAGGAGAATCCTGCTCCCTGGCTTAACGCTGCCTTGCAGCCCAAGAGGGCCCTGAAGCAAATGCAATCCATGACTTGCCATTCCCAGTTCCCTAGCAACGAGCCAAAGCACACCAATGTGCTTGGCCTTATCACAACAAGATGTTAAAGCAATTAATATTCATCACCAATGTCTGCCTGGGTTGGAAAGGGAGCCCTCTGCTCAGGAAGAGCTGCCCTGGTGGAGGGGCAGGCTGGGGGAGAGAGGAAATCACCTCAGCCTGACAGCCAGGGTGCAGATGGCTGCAGACAGGGGCAGGTCTGAGCACAAGAGCAGTCACACTCTTGTCTGTGTGCAGGCTGCAGCTTTTCCAGAGCAGGGTTTGCTCCAGCACAACAAGTGGGGGAGAGCTGCTGGAAATGGACACACTCGAGGGTTAAAACTCGGTGGTTCCTTGAGGTTCTGCCAAGCACAGCTGCTAAATGACTTCTGCACTTTAAACCAAGCTCAGGGAGGAGGTTTCTCAAGATGGGTTAAGATCCCCCACAGAGCTGATGTCCTGTTCTGGTAACTGAGTTTTGCTCTGCTGTGGCATCTAACATCCAGGGAGATGTGGGAAGCGAAGGGCCCTGGCTGCCAGGGCAGGTGCAGTGAGGTTGGGCTCACAGGCAGTGTGCTGGAGAGAGTCCACAAGGATGAGCCAAGGGCTGCAGCACCTCTGCTGTGAGGCCAGGCTGAGGGAGCCTGGAGAAGACTCTAGGGGACCTCAAAGCTGCCTCCCAGTACCTGAAGGGATCCTGCAGGAAGGCTGCAGAGAGACTTCTCATGAGGGTGTCTAGGGACAGACCAAGGGGGAATGGTTTGGGAGAGCAGGGTGAGACTGGAGCTGAGGAAGAAGTTCTTCAGTAGGAGGGTGGTGAGATCCTGGAACAGGATGCCCAGAGAGGTTATGGATGCTTCCTCCCTGGGGGTGTTCAAGGTCAGATTGAGGCTTTGAGCAAACCAAGTCTAGATGAGAGGTGTCCCTGCCCATGGCAGGGGGTTGGAGCTGATGACTTCTGACGTCCCTTCCAACCTGAGCCATTCTGTGATTCCATGGCAGTGCTGGTTCAAGGGAAAGAAAGCTCAGCTGCCACTAGGCAAAAACATGCTCATAGCACTTCTGTTGCCTGCATGGATGTGGTCTGTCTGTATCCTGTATTTTTTTCTTTTTTTCTTTTTTTTTTTTGAGACCTGGAGCAACCTGGTGGGAGGTATCCCTGCACAATGCAGGGGGGTTGGAACTGGATGATCTTTGAAGGTCCTTTTCAACCCAAACCTTTCCATGATTTTTTGAGGATGAGAAGTTAACTTCAAATCTCCTTTCAATATAATACAGTTCTCTGCCTGGTCATGCCAACAGAATAATTATGCAGGTTAACACATTTAATTGACCTCTGGCTCCCTAATTGCTTACAGGAGACATAGCAACAGATCCAGAATATTTAATTAAATGCTAAAATTTGGGAGCAAGTTAATTAACATGTAACATTTCCCTCTCCAACAAACAATTCTTAAGACAGGGTAGGCAAGGCAACATTAATTGTAACAATTAATTAGGAATTAAGCTGATAATAGGTACAGCTGCTAACAATTAAGAGCTAATTATGTCAAGCACTTTAACCATTTCAGCAAAGAACTGGAGGCTGGTGGGAGGTGCAGGTCAGAGAGATGTGGATCCATGGAATGCTTTGGGTTGGAAGGGACCTGCAAGATCATCCAGTTCCAAGCCCCCTGCCATGGGCAGGGACACCTCCCACCAGCCCAGGTTGCTCAGGATCTCATTCTTCCTGGCCTTGAACACCTCCAGGGAGGGGACATCCACAGCCCTGGGCAACCTGTTCCAGTGTCTCCCCACCCTCAGTGGAAAGAATTTCTTTCTCCAGTCTCAATCTCCCCTCCTCAATGCATTAGGACCTGTCAGGAGAGTGAATCCTCCAGGCTAGGACTACCAGGGATGCTCTGAAGCTGTGGTGCAGTTTGCTTCTCATGCTTCTGAATGAGAAGGATGGCAAAGAACATAACAGCACAAAGGCCTTAATGTGTCACTGAGGTCTGGTGTGAGTGAGAGCATCATTGAGACCAAACATGTAAAGAGCAGATATGATACAGTGACAGCTTTTGGAAGAGAATTTCCTACAGAAGCTGTAAATAAAAGGAGTATGTGAAGGACTGGCACTGTCCCAAGGAGTGGCTGTGCTGCTCAGGCACAGAGCAGCAGTGCTGATGTCTGTGGGTTCATGCTTTGGGCACATGTCTGCTGGGGGAAGCCTGCTGGCTGCCAAAAAGCCTGGTGCCATTGGAGGGAGGGAGGGGAGAAGGGGCAAACAGCAGCTCTCAGGTACTGCTACTTGGTTCTGTGTCCCTGTGGGGAGAGGGGAGGATCAGAGTGGGCAGCAGAAGCTGCTTGCAGGCTGCCTGGAGCCTGGGTGGCAGAACTTTGATGTCCCTCTCCCTCTTTTTTTTTAACTTTTCTGTAGGAAATGTTAAGTTTTTCACTGAAAGCCTCTCTCATGGATAAAATATAAGATTTTTCTGCCTGGTGTGGGCCCCCAGGCTGACCCTAGAGCCTTGTCCCCTGAGATGATCAGAGTGCCCCTGTTGTGGTTGCCCACTTGCTTTTCTCTTGCAAAACAGCAGCCTGTCAGCAACCCGTGGTTGGTGTTGGGTTTTTTTCTTTCTGCAGCATAATGCAGCTTGGACTTTGCCAGCACAAGACAATGAGATGCAATAATTCAAGCTGTAAAATCCATCTGGTTGAGCACACTGAGTCGTTGGGGTTGTTGTTTGTTTGGCGTTTTTTTGCCACGGTGTGGAATTGCTTCTGCTTTTTCCATTTATATTTAAATCCCTGGCTGTGGAGATATCTTCCTCTGGCAAAGCAGCAGAGCCTCTGGTTGCTGGAAGGAGGAGGAGGTGGTTCTGCACAAGCACCTTTCAGAGCTGGGATTAGTGGTGCAGGCTGCACCAAGCTTCTTCAGCAACCTTGAGGCACGTGGGTGGCTGAAAGGCTGCTGTGACTCTTTCAAGGTTTGCAGTGAGCCTTGGGAATGTCTTGTAGGATTGCAGGGAATCTGGGGGCTAAGCTCTTACTAGAGGAGGTGGTCATCACTTGCTGGTATTCACAGAGTCACAGAATGGTTTGGGTTGGAAGGGATCTTGAAGCTCATCCAGAAGCCAACACTTCACTGCTGAGCACAGCATCCTCTCCTTAGGGGGAGAACCACTTCCCAGACTCACAGAATGCTTTGGCTGGGAAGGAACCTTTAAGCTCACCCAGTTCCAACCCTGGGCCATGGGCAGGGACACCTCCCACCAGCCCAGGCTGCTCTCATCCAACCTGGCCTTGAACACCTCCATGGAGGGCACATCCACACACCTCCCTGGGCAACCTATTCAAGTGTCTCCCCACCCTCACTGTCAGGAAGTCTTCAAATGAAGTTTGATTTCCCTCCTCATACCTCCAGGTACTTAAACCTGTGGCCTGTGAAGCTGTTCTGAGTAGAAAGCAGAGTTTCTCAGGCAGGGTTATGCAACAGTAAGTAATTTTTTGAGGAGAAGCTGTCCATTTTTCTCTCAGAACAGGGCAGTATATGACCCATTAGGGAAGAGCAGTGCTGCACGTGCTGGCTGGAGCACAAAGTGATTTGTTTGGCTTTGGAACTGGCAGTCTGATAATTCCAGGGCTGATCTATGGCTGCCATAAAGGCAGCAGTAGAAGATTAAGCCTAGTTTCAGGGGGAAAAAAAAAAAAATAAATGCTGTGCTGGTGTCTTTGGATGTGAGGATGTGCATCTACAGGGGTTTTAAGGCTCTCCAAGCACTCTACAAGGTTGTGTTTTGGTTTTTTAGGCTAAGGGCTAAGTGAGAGAAGTTGACAGCCAGGCACTGAGCAATGGGAGCTTGGTTTTACCAGGTGGTGCCAAACTGGGGCACGACATCCTCTCAAGTTTCTGCCTCAGAGCAATTTCTCCCTTGCAGAAGAGGACTCTCCCCCACACTTGGTGCTCAGCTGAAACCTCTCTTAGCTGCCTCTCCCAGCATCCTTGCAGAGCTGCTCAGAGGGGAGCCATGGGCAAGCATGGATCCTGAGCTCCTGCTGCTGCAGGGGGGTGTTCATTGGGAACCAGGGATGTTTGCAATTACCTTTAAGTGTGAACACATGCTTGCTCCTTGTGAAAAGAAAGCACCAGCACTTAATGAGATTTATTCTTCCAGGCCTGAAATAAATTAAACATGGCAGCATGAGGTTTTCTGCAGCAATGCAGTAAATATTTCTAAAATGATCTAATTCCTTTATACTTTTTTTTGTTTTCTTTCTCTCTCCCCTCTCCAGGCAAACATTTCCCTTTTAAGGATTCTTCTCCACCCAAATTCTTCTTCCATGTAATCACTGCTGTGTTTCCAGTCCTCTCTGCTGGCAAAACCCAGGGTGCTTCCCCCTGCACTCAGCACTTTGACAAAAATAAGTTGAGGGAAGCTGGAAGCCAGAGCCAAGAGAGGAGTTCGGTGATGACTTCAGGAATATCTTGGTTCACTCCAGCCTGAAATTCCTCTTCTATGTACAAGGTCCTTGGAAGCTGTAAGCATGCTCTGGGCAGGACAGTGCTGCTGGCTCGTTGCATGCTTCCCTTTGCACTCAGCTAGCTGAGCTGCAGATAGTGATCAATGATCTTAGAGGTCTCCTCCAACAAAACCATTCTGTGATGCTATATGGCTGTGGTGGTGTTAGGTTGAGGGTTGGACTTGATGGTCCTAGAGGTCTTCTCCAACCCAAACAATTCTGTGATGCTATAAGGTTGTGGTGGTGTTAAGTTGAGGGTTGGACCCAGTGATCCTAGAGGTCTTCTCCAACAGCAATTGTGTGATGCTATAAGGTTGTGGTGGTATAAGGTTGAGGGTTGGACTTGATGGTCCTAGAGGTCTTCTTCAACCAAAACAATTGTGTGATGCTATAAGGTTGTGGTGGTGTAAGGTTGAGGGTTGGACCCAATGATCCTAGAGGTCTTCTCCAACAGCAATTGTGTGATGCTATAAGGTTGTGGTGGTGGTAAGTTGAGGGTTGGACCCAATGATCCTAGAGGTCTTCTCCAACAGCAATTGTGTGATGCTATAAGGTTGTGGTGGTGTAAGGTTGAGGGTTGGACTTGATGGTCCTAGAGGTCTTCTTCAACCCAAACAATTCTGTGATGTTATAAGGTTGTGGTGGTGTAAGGTTGAGGGTTGGATTTGGTGGTCCTAGAGGTCTTCTCCAACCCAAACAATTCTATGATGCTATAAGGTTGTGGAGGGAGTTCTCAGATGAGTTCTCAGCCCCTAAGGCTGCAGCTCCTGAAGATGGCTGCGGTGCAAGGCTCAGCTTCTTGTACTTGAGAGAGAAGGTGGTGAGGAAGCTGTGGCAGGAGACTGGGCACCAGCCCTGACTGTGTCACATCATTATCACCACCAGGGATGCCTGGATGTGTCCTGTGTGACCTGCCCTTGGTGACCCTGCTCTGGCAGGGTGGCTGGACTGGATGCTCTCTAGAGGTCCTTTCCAACCCCCCCTACCATTCTGAGACTCTATCCAAGTCAGGGAAAATCCCTGCCCCTTGTACCTCAGCTCCTGCTCAGTGGCTGAAAGCTTTCCTTCAGTCCCTGTTTCAAACTGCTTTAGCTGTGCCCCAAAGCAGTGACTTGCTGGAAGGTGAAGAATGGAAGCAGCTATGGAGCCAGAAGTCTGGGTGGTGTTTCTCTCTCCTCCCAGGCAGGAAGGTCCCCAGCTGTTTGCACATTCAGGCTCTGTGTCTGTAGTTAGATGGTGATGTTCATCCTTGGACAGGAGATGGCTGCTAGAGACTCTGCTGGGGTTTTCTCCCTCCTGCTGAAAGGTTCAACGTGCCAGTGACTGCCTCTGTGTCAGCTCTTGCCAGGAAAAGCTGACATGGTCCCAAAAGTCTTGCCACCTTCTAACCAGGTTTATTTAAACAGAATTTCCAGGAGCTGTGGTAGGTGCATGTCTCTGCTGCTGAAGGATGGGCATGGTGGAGCTTGTCAGAGCAGGCAGGAAGGGATCTCCTAGGGCATCCTTTGAGTCTGGTCCTCTCCTGTCCTGTAGCCTCACAACTGAGCAGGTTACCCAGGGGGGCTGTGGGTGTCCCCTCCCTGGGGGTGTTGAAGACCAGGCTGGATGAAGCCTTGAGCTTGTTGGTAGGCAGTGTCCCTGCCCATTGCAGGGGGGTGGAACTGGATAATCTTTAAGGTCCCTCTCAACCCAAACCATTCTTTCAATCTATGAACTTGAAGAGAACTTTTGGGCAACATTAGCTCCTGTGCCTTGTTCCATTCCTATACCAGATGTGCTTTCTCTTTAGTTTGGAGGCATGGTGGTGGTCCAGCTGGCCTCAGTAATCCCTTCCAGCCCTGTCTCTTGGGGATCTGAGGTCCTGTCAGCCCAGTACCCCTCTCCCATGCAGGGCTTGTCCCTCAGAGGCATCTGATGTGGTTGCCTGTGCCTGCAGAGGGGCAAGCTGTACTCTGCATGTGCCAAGAGTTCCCTAATGGCAAACCCCACATCTCTCAAGAACAGAAACTGCTGTCTGTACTTGGGCTCATCTGTGCTCAAGGGAGCTGCCAATCTACTTTGAATCCCTTGGCAGATGTCTTCTAAAAATAAGGCCCTAACTGGAGCCAGCTGTTTGCCCTTTCCAGTGGTTTTCTCATGCTGATTGAATTTGGTTTGCTTTGGCACAAGCTGCCATCCCATAATTGCTGGCTTCCCTGACAGAAATGCCATGTAAGGAGTTAGCAGACTTCTGAGGATAACACAACTGACTCCAGACTTGCTGGGGGCCTCGAACTGCAGAGTTAGCTTGAGTGTGGCAGAGGCTCTGGTTTCAGAGGCAGGAGTGGTTGGTGCCTCCTTTGCTGCTTTCTTGCCCTGGACATGGCAGAGGCTGTTTTGCACAGCTGACTGTGCTCAAAGGTTCAGCAGTGAAGGCTCTCAAAGTCTTCCACCTGCCTGAACAAGTCTCTGTGGAGTCTCCCTCCCTGTTCAAAACCTGCCTGGATGTGTTCCTGTGTGATCTGCAGGAGGTGATCCTGCTCTGGCAGGGGGGTTGCACTGGATGGTCTCTCAAGGTCCCTTCCAGCTCCTGAGACTCTGTCATTCTGTGAACAACCTGACCCAGAGGGCCAGCTCTTGCTTGTTCTCAGTACAAACTCTGGACTCAAGAGGGATTGCTGCCAATCCAGCTGCCCTTGGAGACCTCCGGGGGGGGACATCCACAGCCTCCCTGGGCAACCTCTGCCAGTGTCTCCCCACCCTCACTGACAAAATTTCTTCCTCATCTCCAGTCTAAATCTCCTCTCCTCAAGCTTCAATCCATTTCCTCTCATCCTATCACTACAAGCCCTTGTAAAAAGTCCCTCCCCAGCTTTCTTGTAGGCCCTCTTCAGGTGCTGGAGCATATCAAAGACAAAGGGAAGGTCAAGCTGGCCAAAGGGTTGATTGCCTGTGACACTTAGCAAGTGCAGTCTGGATGGCTGGAGAGAGCACTTGCAGATTAGCCCTCGCCCTGCTGCTGTGTGTGGTGAGAGATCTCTTTGCATTGTTGCTTTCCAATGCCTCCCCAGATCCAGCTGTGCAAATTCAGGGATGCTGAGTGGACACTCAAACTGAGTGTGGATGGAGAACTCAGTGCTGCTGCCCTCCCAGCTGGCTGTGCTAATGCCCAACCACTCCTGCACTCACTCCTGCAGCAAGAGCCAGCCCTGGTGATAAATGGTTCCTGGCTTGGGGTAGATGGAAAATGAACCCTGCTGTGCCCCAGAGGTGTAGGGTGGGTGGGCCCGGGGCTCAGGGCTGGCTGCCACTGGATGTCACTGTTGCCTTGCACAAATATCCAAGGAACTGCATTCATCTGGGAGGTAAAAAGAGGCTGCTTCCAGGGGGAGAGGCTTGGAAATGGCACCCATGCTGCCTGTTTCATTTTGCTGCAGCTGGGTTTCTTCTGCCAGGGGAAGAGCCATTGGATGGAAATGTTCTCCAGCAAGGAATGGCAACACAGCCTTCAGAGCAGGAGGCAGCTGGCATTTGACAGGGGTGTGCTAGACCACTCAAGGCTGCAGAGGAAGACTCAAGAGCAGGAGGCAGATGCATCCCAAACCTCCCCTGCACCCTTGGGTGCTCTGAGATGGCTTCAGCCCCTGCTTGCTGTGTTCCATTTTGCATTACAGAGGACAGAGCTGCAAAGGGCTGGGCTTTGCTGTTTTCTTTTTGTTCCCTTTTCAAGTCTGAGCTGATTCATTTGAAAGGGATAAGTCTCAGAAACACCAGGCAGAGGTCATGCCAGAGAGGAAATGACACTTCCTCAGCCTGTGCTCAGAAAGTTTGCAGATCACCCTCTCTTAGACTCAGTTTTAGACCTCCTCCAGAGCCTAGACACAACTGGGGAGGGCTTTGTCCCTTGGGGGATGGAGTAATGATGGCAAGTCTGGAGAGCTCACAAGGAGAGAGAGAGAAATGAGTAGAAAAATCTTTGTGTGAGATCAGCAAATGAAAAGTCAACCACTTGACCTCCTTTGAACTGATTTTAAATCTATCAAGCATGGAGAAAATTGAGACCATAACTCAAGTTGCTCCTGTTGGTCACATTGCCATTTCCAGCACACTGAGCTGTTTGTCTTAATTGAGCTGGAGCCTGTCCTATGACTAATTGCCAGGGCACACTGGCCTTAAATGAAGGGGCAGAGCTTTTGGTTGGGGTGGGGTCTCTTGGTGTTGGGTTTGGTTTGTTTTTTTTTTTTTATTTGTTTGGTTTCTTTGCTTTTTAACAATTTGGAAGTCCAGTTACCAGCACATTTCCTCAACCAGAAGAGGAAGCCTCTCAGGTTACAACCTGAACCCAGTGATGCTACTTGGCTCCAGCCCTCACTTTCATTTTGAAGCTGGCAGCATGCTACTGAATATCAGCAGTAGATTCGACTCAACCCATACCAGATCTTAAATCCCTCAGACTGAGAGAGGGTTTAGATCACTGTCAGGGACTGACAGGAGAGGACAGAAGGAGAACAGGGCCACAAAGATTGATCAGAGGGCTGGAGAACCTTTCCTGTGAAGACAGGCTGAAAGAATTGGGGCTGTTCAGCCTGAAAGAAAAGCTTCAGGGAGATCTTAGAGCTGCATTTCAATATCTGAAGGGGAGCTACAGGAAGGCTGGGGAGGGACTGTTCAGAAGGGCTTGGAGTGACAGGACAAGGAGCAGTGGTTTGAAACTGGAGCAGGGGAGATTTAGGTTGGCCATCAGGAGGAAGTTCTGCACAGTGAGGGTGGGGAGACACTGGCACAGGCTGTCCAGGGCTGTGCTTGAGGCCCCATCCCTGGAGACATTCAGGATCAGCCTGGATGTGTCCCTGGGCAGCCTGCTCTGGCTGGAGCTGTCCCTGCTGCCTGCAGGGGGTTGGACAGGATGCCCTTGGAGGGTCCATTCCAACCTGATGCAGTGTGAGAGAGCAGCAGTAGCTGTCAAACAAAGCAACCCTCCCTCTGCAGCAGCAGGCAGGCAGTGAGGTGGGAATGCAGTGCTGGGATGTGTGCAATATGTGAGGCAGCTCTCAGTGCTCCTGGCAGTCTGCTAGTCCTCCCAGTAAGCAGCTTCTAAAAGCAAAAAAAAAAAACCAAACCCCAAACCCCAATCAAGTAGATGGTGGATTCTGCCCATGAATTATCTGGCCTGCAGAATGTCCTTCAAAAACAGAGCAGTGAGTAAGGTGCAGCCAGGCCAAGGGCAGTGGATGGGGGAAGCTGCTTAACGTAGCAAGGGGCAGTTTAATCCACTGATAGGGATTGTTCAGTTCATTAAACAAACACAAGCCCCTTCAGTCCCCTTGCTGGCATCCTCATGGCCCTGTTGGGCTTTCCTGCACAGAGCAGTTGCTGGGATGTGTGTCAGAGCCAGGGCAGGGCTGAGCTGTGGCTCTTTGTTATTGCAGAGGGGGCTCAAGTTGGGCTGGCAGCAGAGGTCCTTCCCTCACACTTATTTAGTTATTTATTTTCCCCTGCAAGCAGGAATCTGTTCTTGCTTGGAGGAGTTCCTGTTGCAGGAGGTTCCTGATAGCACTTTGTGGTGTTCTTAACAGCTCTGCTGAATTCTGACACATTCAGTTCCCAGATGCCTCTGGGATGAGCTGATCCTTGCTGCCTTGATTCTTTGCAGACCTGTTTATTATCTGGGGAAGCCTGGTGTTATGCTTGGCCTCAGCCTTGCTATCTTTAGCTCTCCACTGGAGAAAAAAAGGGAAGAAATGTGCAGCTGAAGATAGGCTGTGGTAACAAACTTCCTGGAAGATGAAATGCTGAAGATGTGCCTGAACTATCCAACTCTGGCTGGCACTTTCTCCTGGGATCTGCTGTGCTACAGAGCAGCAGCCTCCTTCTCCAGCCTGGAGAGCTGGGACTCAGGTTGTTCTTAGCCTGGCTTCAGCCTCTGAAGATGGAATAAATCAGGAGTGGTAGTTCCCTCCTGCCAGTATTGGGGCAAGAGTGGTTGCCACAATGAGCAGCAACATGAGAGCTGCTGCATAGGACAAAGCTTCCCTGCAGCTTCTTTCACCTGCCCTGTTGGATTTCATTGGGTAGTCTCCCTCTGGGATGCAGCCTGATGCAGGAGCTGCTGCTGTGCCTGGATAAGTCACTCTGGTTGTAGCTAGAAGCTGTCAGGAGTGCAGCACAGACAGGCAAAGGAATTTAATGGGGAAAGCTTGTAATCTGCCTCTGAAGAACATTAGTCAAAGGTGCTAAATGAGCTGTGGGCTCCTGGATGCTTTGCTGCTCTGTCCCACACTGTCAGCTGGGAATGACATTTGGCTTCTCTGTCACTCTGGATGTGCCCCCCCCAGCATTCCCTCTATCAGAGGTGGAACTGGGGGCTGGGGTGGCTATCCAGTGGCTCAGAGAGCAGCCTGCAAGGTGAAATCCCTGCTGGATGTTGGAGGCCAGCCTCTGGGGGCTGTGGATAAGTGGCAGATGCTGCTCAGTTCACCACCTTGCTTCACTCTGCAGAGCTCAGGAGCTGCTCTCTGTGGGGGCCCAGCCTTGTCCTTGCAGCTCCCTGTTTGACAGTGGTGGCTGGCACCAGCCTGCACCTGAGGGCAGGAGGCAGCTATTCTTAGCAAGCCCAGGGGCTGAGCAGGCAGCTATCTCCTACCTACACACCCCTGCCGGCTTTGCAGTCAGTCCCATCATATTTGTGTTCCTCCCCAGCCAGCTTGTCACACCCAGAGCAAAAGAGAGGCTGCCCCAGGGCAGGAGAGAGCCTGCAGGAGTTCCCATTAGCTGAGCACACTGGTTGTGGTTGAAGGGCTTTGGCTCATCACTATGCTCTCTACAAACTGCACATTCATTTAAAATGGTTCTGGCAGCATGGCTGGCTAATGATTCCTCCCCTTGGATTATTTATAGGGCATTGCCTTTGCATTAGCTCTGGCTGCTAGGCTGGGTTGCAGGCTTAGCAGCTCTGAAGGAAGGACTGACAAAGCCTTTTCTGTTGCATTCAATTAGGGAGGCATCAGAGGGCTGCTGGTGGCAACAGAGGGAGGAGGACATCCTCTGCTTCCTGGAACAGGGAAGAGACTGTGCTGAGCTTCAGTGGTGAGTACTCAAAGATGTCTGTGGGCAAATATTGTGCTTTAAGGGACACCTATCAGAAGCAAGATGGGGTAGGACTCCTTTAGGAGAGCCAAAGTGTCAGTCCCCCTCAGAGAATGACTCAGAGCTTCCTCCCAGGGCAGCCTGTTCCAGTGTCTCACCACCCTCACTGCAAAGAATTCCTTCCCAATCTCTGATCTCTGCCCTCCTCAAGCTGCAATCCATTCCCTCTCATACTTTCACTCCAAGCCCTTGTCAAAAGTCCCTTCTCAGCTTTCCTGTAACCCACTTCAAGCTGCTCTGAGGTCTTCCTGGAGCCTTCTTCAGGCTGAACAGCCCCAACTCTCTCAGTCTGTTCCTACAGGGGAGGTTCTCCAACCCTCTGATCATCCTCATGGCCTCCTCTAGGCCTGCTCCAGCAGTTCCATGTCCTTCTTATGCTGAAGGGCACCAGAACTGAGGGCAGTGCTCCATGAGAGCTTCAAATCTTTGCATACAAAAGGCCTAGCCCTAGAGCCAGTGATGTTGGTGGTCCCCCCAGGTTCTGATGAGATAATCAGGAAAGCAGAAGTTTGGAAAGCAAAGACTCAGCTTCCATAAGTCCTGAGCATAAATTAATAAGGGCTGGATTCTCAATAGGTCATATTTCAGCAGAATTGGTGTGCCTTGATAGAAAGTTAATTAGGCATTTAAAAAGTCCTATCAAGAGCTGGGAAAATATCATCCATAAATATCTCTACTGCCTCATTAGCCTCTAGGGCAGAGACATGGTGAGTGAATCAATTGATTACAAGAAAAAACCAGCAACAACACACCACCACCAACAACACAAAGAGCAAGAGGGAGATTCAAGATCCTTCAGAGATCTTTATCCATAGTATTGACCATGGGAATAATCTTCAGTCTATTTTTCTCTCTCAGATGTGTTTTTCTTATGGATCCCAATAGCTGCAGGGATCCTACAGAGGATCCAGCAAAAAAAGAGCAGGAGGGAGATTCAAGATCCTTCAGAGATCTCTATCCATAGCTTTGATCATGAGAATAATTTTTAGTCGATTTTTCTCTCTCAGATGTGTTTCTCTTACAGATCCCAACACCTGCAGGGATCCTACAGAAGGGCTTTTCATGAGGGTGCCTAGAGACAGGAGAAGGGGGAATGGCTTGCAGCTGAGGCAGAGCAGGGTGAGACTGCATCCAGGGGCTCCCATGGGGTTGTTTGGCCCACAGCAGCCTTTGCAAACTCCCAGCAGGATTCTCTCCTCTGTCTCTGGCTTGCACAAACTCCTGAGCTGACCTTTCAGAAAGAATCACTCCCATGACAAGCAAGAACGACACAACTAATGTAGTCCCCTGGAAACAATATTTGCTTGGCTTGAGCTCCCTGGGCAGTTTTGATATGGTGCAGGGGAAAGGGTGGAGATGGAGAGAGAGCTGTCGAGGAAAGAACAGAACAATCTCCTCCTAGGGGCAAACTTTGCATCAAGGCAGCAGAACAATGAATCCCAAGAAGAAAAAAAAGCTCAACCCATGTCCATGGCTTTTACTCCTTTCCCTTCTCAAAAGCAAAATAAATAAATGGCAGGCCAAGAGCTACACTTCTCAAAATGAAGCAGGAGCCTAGCACTGATACTGACTCCCTTCCCAGAGTGTCTCTCACTACAGCTCTTGCCTTTTTTCCTCTACTACTTGAGCACAAGAATTAGGAGAGGTACCAAACTCACTCAAGAAAACATTTCTCAGTGTCTTCAGTGGTACAAATCTGGTGTCTGAGGAGTCAGGGCTTCATCCAAGGGCTCTGCATCCTGGCTTGAACAGCAATCTAGCCCAGAAAGAGAGAACAAACAAACTTGGCTCTGTGGAGAGAGAGAGACCAGCCACAGATGTTTCTATTTCAAGCAAAACTAAGCTGTAAAGGCAAGAGAGAGAAAAGAAAGAGCAAAGAAAATAATCCCTCAGGCCACAGAAAGAGGCACTCAGACTTTTACCAGCAGCAAATATAGGTAGATAAAAGTTGCATCCAGACTGAATCTGTCAGCCCATAGCTCTCCATTTCAGCCCCTGCAGAAGGGCAGATGGCTGCCAACAATCTCCTGCCTGTGCAGAGAAGCATCTCCTGCAAAGGTTGCTTTAGCCTGTAGAGAGCTGCATCCTGCTGCTGCAGCTCTTGTGTTGGGAGCAGTAAAGCCCAGGTGGAGCCTTGCACAGGTTCTGCAGGGTGGCCTGCAAGCTGTCTCCTCTCTCAAGAGAAATCACAGAGGTTTTTGGGTAGGACAAGCCCTCTAAGATCATCCAGTCCAACCTTCAACCTCCACCATGGCCACTAAACCCTGTCCCCAAGTGCCATGGCCACAGGTTTCTTGAACACCTGCAGGGATGGGGACTCCACCACCTCCATGGGCAGCCTGTTCCAATCCTTGACCACTCTTGCAGCAAAGAAATTTTTCTTCCTGTCCAACCTAACCCTCCCCTGGCACAATTTCAGGCCATTCCATCCAGGGACACCTTCCTGTCTGTTTCACAGGAGTTTGGAAGGTGCAGGGCAGGCCTGGATTTTGACCAAAGACATCCATTGTTTGGGGCTACCCCAGATTCTGCTGTCTGTAGTTTTTTTTTTCCTCCACCATTTAAAGGTAGAGGATGCTATGAGCAAGGCTTGTGCACAAACAAACTAATGTTTGAACTCTAATCAGCTGCAAAGCAGATTAGAAAGTGGTCCTGGCAGGTGGACTTTGCTGAAAGGAGCTGAGAGGACAGAGTTATGAGGAACAAAATGATGAATGGATCAATTAAGCAACTATCTGTGGGGTGAGATAACAGCTGGAGCAACAGATCTGGGCTCTGGAGGGCCATGCCCAGTAACCAGGGCTTCTAGCCTGATTTAAAAAAAGAAAAAAGGTGGAAAAATCACAAGTAGGAGGAGCTAAGAGGAAGTTTTCCTTTGCTCAGCATCAGACTCTTGCAGGAGAAGAAAAGGGGTGGAAAAGGGAAGGAATTAGCCATGTCTGTCTCACTGATGCATTGGTAAATGTGGAACCAGATCCCAAATAACCTTCATTTTGCCGTGATAAGCAAACCACAGGATTTAGCCCACAGCCAGTTCCCTCAGTCACCCTCTCCTGCTTTCAGTGTGGCTGCCGTGGAGCCAAGGCTGCTGCTAGTGAGGCACAGCTCTTAGCCTGCCAAGCTGGAGTGCTACAAATGTTCCCCCTCACAAAAAATAAACCAAATCCAAGCTCTTGCATATTTTACATAAGAGGTAGGTGGCTTTTTGTCAGTGGTGCAGCACTCAAGTGGCTCCTTACATGCTGTATTTCTTTAAGTGTGGAGATAACAAACATCTTACTACAGCTTCAGATGTTTCTAACCTTTGTTTAAAGAAAGCCTCTCTTCCCTAGGGGTAATGTGAAAGCCTCTCTGGAAGCAAGGAGGTTTCTGAGAGGTCTGTGATCTCATTTGTCTGCCTGCATGGGCAGGGAGTTAAGATCTCTGCCAAACACATACCACGAAGCAGTGCCAAGCAGCGTGGGTTTAGCAAATTCACTCCACATTTACCCTCTCTGATCTCTTCCTCCTTTTCTTTCACCTCTCTTCTGAGCAACAGGCTCCAATTAAAAGAAGAAATGTGCAGACAAACACAGCCAGCCTGAGATTTCAGTACAGGGCACAACAGTTTGTGACAATTCAATACAAGAGTTGTCAAACCTGCTTTGTGCATCCGAACGATGCTCTGAACGCAGGCTTTGGATTGAAGCTTGGGGAGGGCAGATTGAGACTGGAGATGAGGAAGAAATTCTTGGCAGTGAGGGTAGGGAGACAGTGGAACAGGTTGCACTGGGAGGTTGTGGATGTCACCTCCCTGGAGGTGTTGAAGGCCAGGTTGGATGAAGCCTTGAGCAACCTGGGCTGGTGGGAGATCTTGAAGGATGATCTTGAAGGTCCCTTCCAACCCAGCCCATTCTGTGAACCTTATGATGAAGGGCTGGGGGAATGTGTGAAATGTGAAATAGGCTTTGTGGCTGAGACTGAGGAGGGACAAGTGGCTGCTCCTTGGAGTGTGCATCCCCTTGCTAACCTAAACATCTTTGGGAAGCAGGAAGTATTTCCAATCCCACGAAAAGAGCTATTTGTGGAGAAGCTTCATGCTGTATGTAAGCTGCACCCTGCCATCTTCAGAGGAACAATGCAAGCATCTCCACACAGTTTGTTTTGGTTTAGTTTGTTGCTTTGTTTTTCTTTTTTTCCCCAAACAAAAACCACCCAGAGATGTGAATGATGCCTTATGGCTTTGGCTTTCCTGATGGAATGTGTCTGCTTCCAAAGCAAAAGGGTTTCAAATAGTATCAGGAGATAGAGGCCTTTGGACTTTGAAGTTGATGCTGCAATTAAGGCTTTATTTATACAGAAGTAAACATTTGGGATGAGAACTCAGCTTCCTGCTTTCTTGCTGCTGATATATGAGACTGGGCTAGCAACAAGTATTTTGCTTTTTCAGCTCTGAGCTTGGCAGCTGAGAAGCTTCCCTTCAGCAGCATATGCTCAGGGTTAGTGGAGATTACCAACCCTCACACACACACCCCCCAAAAAACCAACAAAAAAAAAAAAAAAAAGCAGCTGCCAAAGTGGTTGCTCATGTGATCCTAGGCATCACTCCTGGCAGATTCCACAAGCCTCTGAGGATGCCTGGGAGATGACTCTGAGGGTTCAAGCTCAGGGCACCTCCCTTGTATGTTTATCTAGAAGGTGGATTGCAGCACAATCTGTTGTGCAAAACGCCACAGAAGCAGAAGGAGCAGCCTCTTTCCAAAACCATTAGCACCTTGCAGTGTAGTGGGAGGGAAGAGGTAAGATGAGGGAAGCTCTGAGGAGGGGAGGTGGCAGAAGGAAGCTGGGGTTCTGATTTAATGAGTGGGAATCCCACGTTGTAGCAACAGCTGCGCTCTGCTCTCCTCCTGGCTCTGCTTGGAGTCTCCTCACAACAGGGAGATTGGCCTCCTGCTTTTGGAAAGCAGGTAGTCTCCATTTGGTTAGACCCCCCTGGATGTGCCCAGCTGGAGTTCTGCTTCAATACATCCATGCAGCACATCCCTGGTTCCTCTGAAGTGCTTAAAGCATATTGCCTCTTGTGCTTATCAGAGAGGGCTGTGCCAGGCTAAGGAGGCTGCTCTGCAAGCACCCTAGGCTTGCTTTCACTTTCAAGTGGTTGTGTTTTCCACAGCAGGAAGGGAGAGGTAAATGTTTAGTGAAGCAGCTCGATTCTCCTCCAGTGAGGAGAAATCCTTCCCCGTCTCCCTAGAGAAGAGTTAACCTTTCAGTGTCACCCCACTGAGGGAGCTCTGCACCAGGAAAAAAAAAAAGAACTGGAGTGCATCAAAGGCAACTGGAGTGCATCAAAGGCAACTGGAGTGCATCAAAGGCGAATATTACTCTTTGGTTGGTTGGTTGTTGGGATGATTCCCAAGTTCTGCCATAGAAACGTGAAATGGACCAAATGTTTCCATTTCACCAACCCTCTCTTTACTTCTTGGAAAGAGTTTGGTTGAGACAGAGACATTAGCTCCAAACCCATAGGAGATGGAACAATAGGCATGGCAGCTGAAGAGAAAACTGCTCTGGCCCTGTCCTGTTTCCAATGAGCAGGGCCAGAGCAGTTTTCTTTTGCTCTATACCAATCCCTAAAAGTGTGATTAGGAAGCTTGGCTCCCAAGCTGCTCTTCAGCAGATGTGCCCAGTGGAAAAAAAAAAAAAAAAAGAAAAAAAAAGAAAAATAGCTCTCTCTTGTTTCTTTCCTGCCTGTTGTTTCTTTCCAGGCACATCCACTGCCCAGCAGCACAGTGCAAACAGCAGCAGGGCACAGCAGACAGGCTGCAAACACCTAGGAGCAGTTGCTGGCTTCTTGCTTGTGGTGGAGAATGGAGCCAGAACAATTCTGTCTGCTCTGCTGGTGCCTTGGGGCTGCCCTGTGAGGTGTTGAGCTGCCATTCTTCTCCAAGTAAATACGACTGCTCTGAGTGAGGCATTAGGGATAAAGGGTCTCTGCTTCCACGTGGCAATTGTGCACATCCTTATCAGCCTCTTCCCAGTGATTACTTTTGTGGATCAATGCCCTGACTTAGTCATCATGAAAATCCTGCATGGAAGGCATTGCTCTTTCTTGGTCCCCTGCCTTTGTGATGTGACTGCACAGTTTTGCACAAACAGAGGAATAAAGAACACAACCAAATCAAGCACTGTGCCTCCCTCTGCTAAACCCCAGTGTGGTCCCACTTCCTTCACAAGCTGTGAGGACTTACACTGCCTGGTTTTTCTCTGGTCTCTGATGTGATTTTAATCCCTAAGCAAACTAAAGGCAAATTCATAGATTCACAGAATGGGTTGGGTTGGAAGGGACCTTAACCATCATCCACTTCCAACTCCCTGCCATGGGCAGGGACACCTCCCACCAGCCCAGGTCACTCAAGCCTTCATTCAGCCTGGCCTTGAACACCTCCAGGGAGGGGACATCCACAACCTCCCTGGGCAACCTGTTCCAGTGTCTCCCCACCTTCACTGCCAAAAATTTCTTCCTCATCTCCAGTCTCAATCTGCCCTCCTCAATCTTCAATCCATTCCCTCTTATCCTATCACTCTAAGCCCTTGTAAAAAGTCCCTCCATAGCTTTTTTTGTAGCCCCCTTCAGGTACTCTAAGGTTTCCCTGGAGCCTTCTTTTCTCCAGGCTGAACTTTTTCAGCCTGTCCTCAATAGGTTCTGATCATCTTTGTGTCCTCCTCTGGACCCACTCCAGCAGTTCACTGTCTTGCACTGGAGGTTTATCATTCAGGGGACAGACATGCTGGGCAGTGGTGGCACTTTCCCTCACTTTTCTATGAAATGAAGCTGAACTTGTGAATGCTTTTGGTCATCCTAAAGCTCCTTCACTTGGCAGAAGTGCCACTTGTTGAAGGCCAAGCTGTTACCTTGCAATACACATCATGCAGGCTTGGCCTATGGGTTGGACTGCAAAATGCTGCTGTAGTAGGAAACCTTAAAGCCCCTAAGTCAGGATTGTCCCTCTGTGAAGGCTGCACAGGTGAGCTAAGCTACTGAAGCTGTCCATGCATGGAGCACAGCAGCACAGAGGGCATCATTTATCCTCATTACTGCCCTGCTCTGCATCTGGCAGCACATCAGAAAGGCTGCTCTGAGGTTGGTTCAGAAGTGTGGCTGCTGAGAGCAGGAAGAGTTTTGCACAGCTGCTTGGGCACAGGGCTGAGAATGGGCTCCCAGGTAGCTGCACTGAGCAAGCAATGTGCTGGGGAAAATGTTGGCATCCTCTCCTCAGGGGAAGGGGAAGCACTCCAGGAACAGCCCCCACTGCTAGGGCATCAGGGGATGCATGGCAAGTACAGGCTGGGAGATACAGGCTGCAGTTTTAACCTAAAAGCTATGATGTTTAACCCAAAAAACTATGCTGTTTAACCTAAAAGCCAACACTTTATTTCTCCTTCCTGACTCTAGCAACAAGCAGAGCAGATTAATTCATAAATAAAGGCTATCAGTGTCAGTGGACACCAGGCTCTAAATATGGCATTTGCTGTTTTCTCCCTCACTCTCCATTTAGGGGACAAAAGTAATCAGGTATGGGACAAAAGCAGGCACAGTTCCATGGCCTTTTGGGGTGCAGCTCTTCTAATTTTAGCTCTCAAAGTCAGCTGCCTTGTAATTAAGGCTTTGAGCAGGGGTTTTGGTTTCTTTTTTTTTTTTTTTTTTTTTTTTGGGGTTTCATTTTTGCTTTGCCTTCCTTCCCTCTCTGAGGTCACATTTACTAGGAGCAAAATAAATAAGAACTGCTCCCAAGATTGACTTCAAAATTGCATCCTTCAAAAATGCAGGGTTTGAAATGCCTCCTGTGGTCCTGAGGCTCTTCCAAAGAGTTGATCTGAGTTAAGAGCAGCACTATAAATAAGTACAGATAATGGTGAGTCTCCAAGCAGTGTGGTTCAAGCATGCAGCATGAGCTCTGAAAAACAAATCTGATGCTTTAACCCTGTGACCCTTGGGTTTTTAAGAGATACTGGGGTCAGTTTTGGGTCCCTCATTCCAAGAAGGACATTGAGTTGCTGGAGCAGGTCCAGAGAAGGGCAACAAAGCTGGTGAAGGGTCTGGAGAAGAGGGCTGAGGAGGAGCAGCTGAGGGAGCTGGGGGTGTTTAGTGTGGAGAAGAGGAGGCTGAGGGGAGACCTCATTGCTCTCTACAGCTCCCTGAGAGGAGGTTGCAGTGAGGTGGAGGTTGGGCTCTGCTCCCTAGTCTCAGGTGATAGAAGGAGAGGAAATGGCCTGAAATTGTGCCAGGAGAGGTTTAAGGTTGGAGATGAGGAAAAATTTCTTTGCTGCAAGAGTGGTCAGGGATTGGGTGATTGCAGGATCTGAACATCTCTGCTGTGAGGAAAGACTGAGGGACCTGGGGGCTGCTTAGTCTGGAGAAGGCTGAGAGGGAAGTCTTATCAATGTCTATGAATATCTGAGGGGTGGGGGAAGAAGAAGGGGCCTGGCTGTCTTTGGTGGTGCTCAGTGATAGGACAAGGATCAACAGCTACCAGATAGAACCCAGGAGGTTCCACCTCAGCATGAGGAGAAACTTTGGTGTGAGGGTGCTGGAGCCCTGGAGCAGGCTGCCCAGAGAGGTTGTGGAGTCTCCTCCTCTGGAGACTTTCCAAACCCCTCTGGCTGTGTTCCTGTGTGCCCTGCCCTGGGTGATGCTGCTTGGGCAGGGGGGTTGGACTTGATCCTCTCTGGATCCAACCCCTAACCATTCTGTGATTCTATGCTTTGCAAGCCAGCCATGCTGTGTAAAATACACTCAGGCTAAACGAGGTAGCAAGTAAAGGCAAATATATCCTACAGCCTTCAGTCTGATCTGCAGGAGTGCATTCTGTGCCTGCAGCACTGATGCATTGCCATAAATTACTGAAATGGATGATGAATTGCCTTGCATTAGCCCTGCATTCTCCAGTGAAATTAGCACTTCAGCAGGAGAAGGTATTTCATCTCTTCTTCCCCACCTGCAAACAGCAGCACCTTCTCAGGTGTTAATCAAGGCCCCCATTAATCAGGACAACGTGCCATAATTGTGATTACAGCTACAAATCAATTAATGCTTACCTTAAAACAAAGCACAGAGAGGGAAGCAATTAGTGTTACCCGAGCTAGCATGCCCCAAAGAGGCAAATGCAGTGTTCCCTGTTTGTGTTTCTCTCTCTAACATATTTCTCCTTTGGAAATCCATCTCTGGTGAGCAAACTCGTGATTTGTTTTCCTCTCTAACGTCTTTCCTTTATCAAACATCGCTTCCGTTAGGGCTGCTGTTGTCTGGGTGATTCCCTCGCAGCCAAACGAACTCCTTTTGGCCTCTGATAAGTGCTAACGAGCAAAGATTGCCCTACCAGCAGAACCACCACCCCCTGTCATCTACCAAAGGGCCAGATGGAGGTAGGCTAGAATCAGGTCACGTAAGAAAAGGGTAACTGAAAGATTTGGAGGAGCCAAGAACTGGGAAAGGCTATCCCGGCTCTTTTTTTTTTTTTTTTTTTTTAATTATTATTATTCTTAAAGAGGAAAGATTAATTTAGATCTTCTGGTGTGCACAGAGAGAGAGAAAAAAAATGCTTGACAACAAAGGGGCCCCAGTTCTGACTGTTCTTGCAGTCTTTGTCATTAACCACAGCGATGAGCAGAGGATGCAAACTGCTCCTGCATCATTACCGAGGCCCCAGGCTTTCAAACAGACAGTGCCAGACACGGGGCTTTGTTCGAAGGAAAAATGGGAAGGAAGAAATTCCCGGGCTGCACGGGGAGGCAGATAAACGCAGCATTTAATGCGACTGATTAGGAAAGACAAAAGTTGTGCTGCCTTGAAGAATGCTGCTGCTGACTCACCCTGAAAATCAATGGCAAGTTATTGCCTCAGCCCGGACCGAAAAACGTCAGAGCCCAGGGTGTGAGAAGTGTGAGTCAGGTGCGTTCAGACCGAATGTTAGCACTGCTAACCAGGGGATGAGCAAAGCCAAGCTGAACCACTCTCTCCTGAAGAGCCAGCCACCAAAACGTTTCATAGCATGGGTTGGGTTGGAAGGGACCTTCAAGAGCATCCAGTTCCAGCCCCCTGCCATGGGCAGGGACACCTCCCACCAGCCCAGCTTGCTCAAGGCTTCATCCAACCTGGCCTTGAACACCTCCAAGGAGGGAACATCCACAGCCTCCCTGGGCAACCTGTTCCATTGTCTCCCCACCCTCACTGCCAAAAATTCCTTCCCAATCTCCAGTCTAAATCTCCTCTCTTCAAGCTTCAATCCTATCACCCCTCATCCATTCTGATACAAACACAGGAAATGAAGTGAAAAGAGCCTGGAGCTTATTAGGAGTGGCAAAGCATTGTGATGCAAATGTGTTGAGGGAGCATCTTTCTCTCAGCAGGGGGAGAGAGAAGGCACAGCAGAGAAAGGTATTGAACTAACCTTTCCCCTCTGGTATTTAAGTGTAGCTCACCCTCTGACCAAAGCCACTGCAAATCAATTAGCGCTGACAAGTCCAACTTTAAGTACAGCAGCAGGGCGAATGGTAATGTTCTGCAGCATTCCTGACCTTGGGTGAAGGGAATGTCCTCCACTTGTCAGTGTGCAGGGTTCACCCTGCATCTGCACAGCTGTCTCTGGATATCACTGAGGGCAGGGGGATGGTTTCAGCTTTCTCTGAGATGATTTCAGCTCTCTGAGATGGTTTCAGCTCTCTCTGAGATGATTTCAGCTCTCTCTGAGATGGTTTCAGCTCTCTGAGATGATTTCAGCTCTCTGAGATGGTTTCAGCTCTCTCTGAGATGGTTTCAGCTCTCTCTGAGATGATTTCAGCTCTCTGAGATGATTTCAGCTCTCTCTGAGATGGTTTCAGCTTTCTCTGAGATGATTTCAGCTCTCTGAGATGGTTTCAGCTCTCTCTGAGATGATTTCAGCTCTCTCTGAGATGGTTTCAGCTCTCTGAGATGATTTCAGCTCTCTGAGATGGTTTCAGCTCTCTCTGAGATGGTTTCAGCTCTCTCTGAGATGATTTCAGCTCTCTGAGATGATTTCAGCTCTCTCTGAGATGGTTTCAGCTCTCTCTGAGATGATTTCAGCTCTCTCTGAGATGGTTTCAGCTCTCTGAGATGATTTCAGCTCTCTCTGAGATGGTTTCAGCTCTCTGAGATGATTTCAGCTCTCTCTGAGATGGTTTCAGCTCTCTCTGAGATGATTTCAGCTCTCTCTGAGATGGTTTCAGCTCTCTGAGATGATTTCAGCTCTCTGAGATGGTTTCAGCTCTCTCTGAGATGATTTCAGCTCTCTCTGAGATGATTTCAGCTCTCTCTGAGATGATTTCAGCTCTCTGAGATGGTTTCAGCTCTCTCTCAGATGGTTTCAGCTCTCTCTGAGATGGTTTCAGCTCTCTGAGATGGTTTCAGCTCTCTCTGAGATGGTTTCAGCTCTCATTGAGATATTTTGATCTCTGAGATGATTTCAGCTCTCAGATGGTTTAATCTATCTCTGAGATGGTTTCACCTCTCTCTGATGGTTTCAGCCCAATTGCTACTTGCTGCTATCACTCTGAGGGAACAAGTAAAGCTTTGAAGAACTTAAAACTTCTGTTACTTCTTAATATGAGTAAGTGTAATAGAAAGGCTTCAGTATTTTTCCCCCTATTGCAGTGCCTCAGCATTTCTATGCTCATAATTCTTTTCTCACCACTGTGCTATTACTGCTGTATCAATTCTTTCTACTTCTCTGAACACTCAAATTGAAAGAGACCAAGATTTAGGCCTTCTGTATTTTTAATTTAATGGAATCCAGCTTAAAGCTGTAGCAAAACCAGTTCTTGGCATGGACTACTCCTGCCTTTAGAAAGCTCTCAATAAACCAGAACAGCAGGGTGGTCAGATGCAGCAGTGCACAGTGATGAAATGGTTTGGGTTGGAAGGGACCTTCAAGAGCATCCAGTCCTAACCCCCTGCCATGGGCAGGGACACCTCCCACCAGCCCAGGCTGCTCAAGGTTTCATCCAGCCTGGCCTTGAACACCTCCAGGGAGGGCACATCCACAGCCTCCCTGGGCAACCTGTGCCAGTGCCTCCCCACCCTCACTGGCAAGAATTTCTTCCTCATCTCCAGTCTCAATCTCCTCTCCTCAAGCTTCAATCCATTGCCCCTCAGAGATCTTAGCAACACAGCCAGAAGGAAATTCTCTTCCCTTTTGGGGCAAGCACTGTGCTTGCACTGTAGCCACCAGACACAGGGGAGTCACAGAGCCTCCCAGAAGCTTCAGCTCTCAGTTCCTCATTCTCTGCCCTCCCCGAGTGTCCTCTCTTTCAGATCAGTCTCTCAACCTTTGCTCCTCATCTCACAGCCTGTGGCACTTGTTATCCCGGAAGGAACAGCAAACCTTGAATGTTTCCAAGCCTGCACTTTGAGATGTCATTCTCCTTCTAGAGACACTGTGCCCTCTCAGCTGATGGCAGCTTAGAATCCACTGCTCTGATGTGATGTAAATCTGCAAACTTGTAACAAGCAAAGGGTGGAAGCACAGCACAGAAACTTACGGCTGTTCTGAAGCCACCATGACCCCTGATGCATAAAGCTTGGGCACAGAGCCAGCCTACCACTTAGTGTGATGTTTCTGGGGGAAAAAAAAAGAAAGGGGGGAGCTAAATGACACTTTTCACATTATATATATATATTTATATATATAGACATTCCCCTTACTTGAGCATTTTAAATTTAACTTTGCTCTGAGCATGCCAGTCCAGCTCCAAATATAGATTAATTGAGGACTGGCTCAAGAGAGGACTCAAGGAGAAGGCCTTGGGGGTGTCAGTTGGTGACAAAATTCCCCAGGAGCCAGCAATGGTCCCTGGCAGCCCAGCAGGCAGCTGAGTGCTGAGCTGCATCCAGAGCAGGGAGAGCAGCAGCACAGGGAGGGGATTCTGCCCCTCTGCTCTGCTCTGCACTGCCTCCAGTTCTGGGGCCACCAGCATAAGGACATGGAGCTGCTGGACAGGGTCTAGAGGAGGCCAGGAAGATCATCAGAGGCTGGAGAACCTCTCCCGTGGGGACAGGCTGGGAGAGTTGGGAATGTTCAGCCTGGAGAAGAGAAGGCTTCAGGGAGACCTTAGAGCAGCCTTCCAGTAGCTGAAGGGCTACAGGCGAGCTGGGGAGGGAATTTTGACAAGGGCTGGGAGTGATAGGATGAGAGGGAATGGATTGAAGCTGGAGGAGGGGAGATTGAGACTGGAGATTGGGAAGAAATTCTTGGCAGTGAGGGTGGGGAGACACTGGAGCAGGTTGCCCAGGGAGGCTGTGGATGTCCCCTCCCTGGAGGTGTTCAGGGCCAGGCTGGATGAGTCCTTGAGCAACCTGTGCTGGTGGGAGGTGTCCCTGCCCATGGCAGGGGGTTGGGACTGGATGATCTTGAAGGTCCCTTCCAACCTAACCCAACCTATGAATCCTTTCTGGCCTTAACCATCCAGGAATTTTTAAAAATGGAGGTTCTCATGCTCTTCCCTAGTTTTTCAGTAAGGTTTTTTTATTGTCCTGGCTGCTGTTTCCCTAATGCTGTCTTCCACTTTGCTCCATCTCCCCACCTGACTTCCCCCTTTGGAATTCCACAAGGATCAACAATGTTTTGTGGCATTGTTCAAAGCCAGGGCTTGTTCCTCCCTTCCCAGGGGTTTCTATGACATTATCTTTCCAGTGTCATTTCTGCAGTAGCTTTTCTCTCCCAGCCAGTTGATCTAATCTATCAGAAGGGCTTTCTTCAATCTTTTGTTGGGGGGAAAAAAAAAAAATAGTAATTTTCTCTTCATTTTCTCTGTTCTTAAAGACAGGGCTCGGATTACTGTCATGGAATTGTAATACCAAATCACTTCTTGTTCTCTTTGTGTTAGGTGTTATTATTAATACTTATCAGTCTGTTGTGCCTTGGAAATTAAAAAGCCTGAAAGTAGCCTGATGGGACTGAATGTTTTATGTACATCAGAGACTCAGCTCAGGGAAATTTGTATCTTGGTCACAAGCAGAGGAAGCTGTAAGCAACGTTAAGAAGCCTGAGAGCTGTATTTCAAACTGGTTTCTGGGAAAGAAGCACTGCAAAGAGTGAAAAGAAGCCCAAACCAAACCCAAACACACAAAACTCCACCCCTCTCCTTCTCCTCCCTTTTTCTCTCCCTCTCCCTCTTTCTTCCCCTTTCCTCCCTCTTTCCCCACTCTTCCCCCATTTCTTTTCTCTCTCTTTTCTCCCCTTTTCCCTTCCTTTTCCTCTGCTTTTCCCCCCCTCTTTCCTCCCCTCTTTCCTCCTCTCTTTCCTCCCCTCTTTCCTCCCTTCTTTCCTCCCTTCTTTCCTCCCCTCTTTCCTCCCCTCTTTCCTCCCCTCTTTCCTCCCCTCTTTCCTCCCCTCTTTCCTCCCCTCTTTCCTCCCCTCTTTCCTCCCCTCTTTCCTCCCCTCTTTCCTCCCCTCTTTCCTCCCCTCTTTCCTCCCCTCTTTCCTCCCCTCTTTCCTCCCCTTTCCTTTCTGTCCCATGACTAAAGACAGCTTTTAGCTGTCCTGCACTAAGCCAATGGCTCCCAGTCATGGCCTCCTCCCAGACCCCAAGCAGAAGTGGAGCACTTCCCACCCTTTCAAACCAGAGCCAAGCCAGTACAGATCTTAGCAGTTTGGCACAAAGCTGGGACAGGATCTGCTGACTTCTCTCAGCTGCAGATCTTGTCTGGTGGTGTCCTGCAGCACCCCAGGGCTGCAGCTTTTGGTGCTTGCCTAAAGGCTCTTTGCTGACAGAGGTTTATTTTTCCAGCAGTCAAGCAAGCTGCCTCCCAGACATGCTGTCTGACATTGATTAGACAATAGCTGTGCTGAAGCCAGGACATTCTAGCACAAGGTTTTGGTGCCTTCCAGTAGAGCAGGAAATGTAAAGCCACTTTATGTGTGAAGAGAAATCATTAATGTTTAAGCTAAAAAAGAAAAATAATCATAATAGAAGAAGGCACAGGGGGAAAAAAAAAAGACAAAATCAGTAGACAAAACCAATAATCTGATAACCAGAAACAGCTTTAGGTGGATATTTCTTTTTCTTCTGAACTTGTAAAGAAAAAAAAAAAAAACAACAAAATCAGGGGCCCTGTGTTGTGTATCTTGGGTTATTCAAAGCCAAACCCTTGGAGCTCACTAATGCAGCACAGACACTGTTGTGTTTGGAAAAGAGAAATGTTTGATCACTGCTGTGGGAAAGGCTTTGTCTGGGCTGCCTTGTGCCAGTCTGGTGTCAAAGCTGGGCTTGATTGCTTTGTATGCAGCCTTTGGGAGCTTGGAGAAATCAGCAAGAGAGTCACTGAGCAGCCCTGGTGTTCTGTGGGAGATGGTTCCACGCAGCAGGTTGGTCTCTTCTCCCAGGTGATTAGTGATAGAAGAAGAGGGAATGGCCTCAAGCTGCCACTGGGTAGGTTTAGACTGGACATTAGGAAGAAGTCTTGCATGGCAAGAGTGAGCAGGGATTGGAATGTGCTGCCCAGGAGGTGGTGGAGTCCCCAAGCCTGGAGGTGTTTAAGGGTGGTTTGGATGTGGTGCTTGGGGCTATGGCTTAGGGTTGAGCCTTGCAGAGCAGGGTTAATGGTTGGACTTGGTGATCCTGAGAGGCTGTTCCAACCTGAATGCTTTGTGATTCTGGGATTGATTCAGTTGCAGCCTACATCTCTACTCCACTGGGATCTCAGAGGGATTTCTTTCTGGGTGATTCAAGTGTTGGAAAACCCAGACCCTGCCATGCTAACAACAGTGTTCATATCAGGTGTCTTCATCTTGAAAGCATCTTAAAGACCTTAGCAGAATGAGGAAAGGCTGAGAGGGTTGGGATTGGTCAGCCTGGAGAAGAGAAGGCTTAAGGGAGACCTCCAACCATGGAGCAGTGCATCAAGGGTGGCTGCCAGCAGGATGGAGACTCCCTTCTGACAAGGATCCTGTGGAGAAGACAAGGGGGGATGGGGACAAGGGACTGCTGGGGACATTCCCATTGGACTCCAGAAGAAAATATTTCCTCATGAGAACAGTTAGAGATTGGAATCATCTCCCAAGGGCAGCAGTGGAGTCCCCTCCTCTGGACAGTTTTAAGACCCAGCTCACAGGGTGCTGAGCCAGCTCATTGCAACCCCACTCTCACTAGAAAGGTTGGAACAGAAGGTCCTTGGGGTCTGGTCCTTGGGTCCCTTCCACCCTGGCATTCTGTGACTCTGTGAAAATTCCAGGATGCACCTGGGACTGAGAAAATGCTCTGGGATCTGCTCCTCTAGTCATCAAAGGCTGAGTCTTGGTCCTGTCTATGCCACCACAATTAGGCAAGAGCTCCAAATTCCAAAGGAGTTTAGGAGATATTCCTGGTGCCTGACAGACTCCACAGGACAAATCCTATCCCAGCACACAGCTCCCAACCTCCTCCTGTTAACAGCAGTGTGCTCTGCCTCCCCTCATTGGCTCCATGCACTAATCACACACAGAAAGCTGCTTCCTAGCCAGGCTTCAGGCATTGAGAAATAAAGTTATTGATTCATTGATGCTTGGGAAGTTGGAACATCTCCACAGAGCAAGAATAACTGCAGATAATGGAAGTCCCAGGGATGCATTTGTCACGTTAAGGAACGTGCTTAGCCAGGGTGGAAATCCACAGGAGAGATCCGAAGGGGAAATCAGAGTTACTCAGAGACAACCAACAGCCCTGGGCTCAAATTCCTCCCTGCTGAGCACCTCCTTCTGTGTCTGTTTGGTGACCTTTCTGTTCCCCAGGCCCTGCAAAGGGTTATCTGTGAAGCATTGCATCTAAACACACACAGTGGCATGTCCTGAGTGCTTGGCAGAGGGGGGGTTGATTGAGAGAAGTTTCAGAGTCAGAATCCAGTCACAGTGCATGCACATAATTCCTTTTAGGTGACAGGGGGGGTGGACTGGATGACCTTTGAAGGTCCCTTCCAACCCAAACCATCCTAAGAGTCCATGCCAGCCCAGGCTGTTTTCTCCAGTGTCTCAGAGCAGTGAAAGGCATCACAGAATTACATCTCATTAATTTTCCTGAGGCTTTGGGAATTCTGCAACATCTGGCATCTCAAGTTTAAAGGCACTGTGTCTGTCTAGACCAAATATATTGGCTGTGCAAAAAAAAAAAAAAAAGATGAAACCAGAATGAAATACAATCCAGGGAGACTCCAGAGGGATTCCCCCTAACTCTCATTCTGCTTTTTCTCTGGCATCCATAGCCAGGTATTTCAGGGTGGAAAGGTGGCTGGGTGGCATCCTGCTAGAGAGCAACCCTCTCCTCAATCTGCTAAGGGGCTGAGATGACTCTAAGCAGAGACACTCAGCCCAGCTTCTGCATTCAGAAGGAAGGAAGGTCCTGGCTGGAGCAAAGTTTTGTTGTCAGCCAAGTGCCCAGGAGCTGGCATGGCTAATTAGAGTTGGGATCATGAATGACATTTTAGAACTGCTGGAGAGGGTCCAGAGGAGGCCACGAAGATGATCAGAGGGCTGGAGAACCTCCCCTGTGGGGACAGGCTGGGAGAGTTGGGGCTGTTCAGTCTGGAGAGGAGAAGGCTCCAGGGAGACCTTAGAGCAGCCTTCCAGTATCTAAAAGGGGCTACAGGAGAGCTGGGGAGGGACTTCTGACAAGGGCTGGGAGTGACAGGATGAGAGGGAACAGAGTGAAGTGTGAGGAGGGCAGATTGAGACTGGAGATGAGGAAGAAATTCTTGGCAGTGAGGGTGGGGAGACACTGGCACAGGTTGCCCAGGGAGGCTGTGGATGTCCCCTCCCTGGAGATGTTCAAGGCCAGGTTGGATGAGGTCTTGAACAACCTGGGCTGGTGGGAGGTGATCCATGGCAGAGGTTGGACCTGGATGATCTTTAACCCAAACCATTCTATGGATTCTGTGGATGTATAGAGAAAAGGAATAACAATAATAACAATGAAAAAAAGAAGCTAAAGCATTCCCATTCCCTACTAAAAAGGCACCATCAGCCTCTTTCCTCTCTCATGAGCTTGATCTCACTCTGCTGAGGGCTGTTTGTAAAGTGCTGCTGCTGTTGGAATAAGCATTGTGGTGGGAATTAGCAACCAGCCCCACTGACAAGCCATTGTCTATGGCATCTCCATCATCAAACTGAGCAGAGCTGCCAGCCAGGAGAAATGAATGCAAATGAGTGCAAATTCCCATATTCCAAAAGGATTAGGCTATCATTAATGTGGGCATTAAATATTTAAACAATATCCTCCATGAAAGAATTATGAAAGCCTTCAAAGCTTGTCTGTGTTTTAAAGACCACATGAAAGCAGCTGTGGTGACTCCTCCTGTGCTGAGAGCAGGAATTCTCTCCCTTGCCACATCAGGTCAGGACCATGCCCCAAGGCACCACAGCTTATGGTCTCCTTGTCTGTGCTTAGCCAGGTTGCAGGTCAAGTGGATGTGTCAGGTTAGCTGAGGCAAGGCTGAACCACTCCATCCCTGCTCTCTGGGCACTGTGTGATCTCCAGGGAGAGCCAGCAGATCCTTTGCAACACCTGGGCTGCTCCTGACACCCACAAGGACATTCCTGAGCCTGAGAGGGCCACAACAGCAAAGTCTGCAAGGGGATCTCAGAATCACAGAATCAGCCAGGCTGGAAAAGACTTCAGAGGTCATCAAGTCCAACCTATTACCTAACCCCTCCTGACAGCTAACCCCTGGCTCCGAGTGCCACAGCCAAGCTTGTTTTGAACACCTCCAGGGATGGGGACTCCACCACCTCCCTGGGCAGCACATCCCATGGCCAATTACTCTTTCCATGAAGAACTTTCTCCTCACCTCCAGCCTAAACTTCCCCTGGCACAGCTTGAGACTGTGTCCTCTTGTTCTGCTGCTGGGTGCCTGGGAGAAGAGCCCAACCCCCACCTGGCTACAACCTCCCTTCAGGTAGTATTAGAGAGCAATAAGATCTCTCCTGAGCCTCCTCTTCTCCTTGCTCTCAGCACAGTTTTCCACTCCTGGTGCAAAGGACCTTTCTTTGCTGCATCTTTGGCAGCTGCCCAACAAAAAAAGAAGCAGAGTGAATCAAGTCAGCAGTGAAAACAACCTGAGGCATTATCCCTCCTGGGGAACAGAGAGAGAAGTGGAGGACACCACTTGTTTAGCTCAATGCCTTGTTTGAGGAGTTCTGATACCACCATGGGGAGGCTTGCATGGGAGAGGGTAACTAGAAGACACAGATCCAAAGGCTGTTAAGGATCTTTAGTGATGGCAGTGAATTGTTACTGGGGCTCTTGAAGCTTTGCTGGCAAGCACTTAAGTCAGCAAAAAAAAAACAAACAAACAAACAAACAAAAAAAAAAAAAAAAAAAAAAAAAAAACAAAAAAACACCCAAAAGCTGAGAGCTCTGCAGTGGGAACCACAGGGAAGCATGGTGGGCTGAGATTGTTTCCCCAACAACTGAATCCACTCTCTGCCTTCTGTGCTTTCAAACCTTTGCTTCTTCCTGACAGCTTGTTGCATGCATAGTAGTTGCTAGGAGGCTAAGCTCCAGAGCTCTGCTCTCACTTTTGCCAGCTACAGGTTTCCTGTTTGTTAGCACAGCCACAAGTACAGGCAGCAAGTGGGAGCTGGAGGGTAGAGCAGCAGTGACATCTGAAAGCTGCAGACAGATATTTGCTGTGATGTCAGATTTTGTGTGATCTAAGGGAAAACCTTGTGCTAGATAAAGGCAGAGAAATAAAGCTTGGTGCATCTTGAAACAGCTCCAGGAGTGTTTATGCACAGCTGCCCTTCCCCTGGGAGCCTTGCAGGTGTGGCCCTGCACCAGGGACCATTCCTCTGCCCTTGCTGGAGTTGTTCAGCCTGGAGAAGAGAAGACTCTGGGGGGACCTTAGAGCTGCCTTCCAGCACCTGAAGGGATCCTACAGGAAGGCTGCAGAGGGACTTTTCCTGAGGGTGTCTAGAGACACAGGACAAGGGGGAATGGTTTGAAGCTGAGGGGGAGCAGGGTTAGACTGGAGCTGAGGAAGAAATTCTTCACCATGAGGGGAACAGGGAGGTGGTGGAAGCCTCATCCCTGGAGGTTTTTGCAGCCAGGCTGGATGTGGCTGTGAGCAACCTGCTGTGGTGTGAGGTGTCCCTGCCCATGGCAGGGGGGTTGGGACTGGCTGAGCCTTGAGCTCCCTTCCAACCCTGACAATTCTGTGATCTCTGAGGTCCTTTCCAACCTGAGCCATTCTGTGATTCTGTAAGCCCCAGGAGCTCAGTGCTGTGACCACTGTGGTGTTTTTCAGAGTTGCAGTGTGCAAATGCTGTGTTCTGCCTTCGAGGCAGACATTAACAAAAGGTTTCCAGCGGAAGGATTGTTCAAGGAATAAACTGTTTGGGGAATTGGTAGGATCCATCTCACCAGGTAAGAGACTTGCTGAGGGAAGGCTGATCCTGCCTCAGGGCAGCACACAGCCCTGAGAAGCTTCTCACAGCTCCTCCTTGCCCTAGTTTCTAAGAATTTGTCAAATGTTTGTTGAATTTTCTCAGTGCAGATAAACTTAAAAGCCCAGCTCTGAACCCTCACTGTTGGGTGACACTTAGAGGCTTGAACAACCTCCAGCCCTGATTGCTGTGCTGATGTCGATTTTAGGTGCCACAGAGGCAGGAAGAATATTTAGACAGAAGTCTGTCTTTGTTTTTTTTTTGCTTTGCAAAGCCTGATAATTGCACTGTGTTCAATTCCTTACTGCTACTGCTTGACCTTGCTGCAAAAAATCTTTGATGCTTCTTTCTTGCCTTCTGAAACTTGGGGTTCTGAAATGTGAGGCTAGCTGCATTTTTTTTTTTTTTGGGGGGGGGGGGTTGCCATGTACCAGCCAGGCGAATGCAGCTGTGGAACAAACAGAAGTGCAAGTCAGCAAAAGGCTGCTCCTGCCTTTGAGGGAGGGGAAATTGTTCAGATGACTTCTCTCAATGAATTTATCTTCCACTTGCTCTGTGTGCCCCAGAGGAGAATTGCTGGTGACTCTGTTTTTAGGTTTCCTAGCTGAGAGCAGAATGAACACAGATAATTAGATCTCTTTCCTCTCCCTGGCTGGGCAGCCAAATTTCCATCACAAAGGCTTTTTGGTGAGTGTGGAGGCAACTTGCTCAGATTAATTTTACCAACCTGATTTCCTGTGCTGCTAAATCTCAGGTTGCTCAGCCCCTGCCTCAGCTTAGCTCATTGCTCTCTCTCATCATCCTCAGCTTCACAGACAGCAGGAGCCAGCGAGGGAAGGCAGCCTGCATGTCTGGAACCATCCCCACTGAAGAAGTTCTGCTGCTAAATGAAAACATGTTGTGGTGCTCATGCAGCAGTGCAGCTGGTGCAGCAGCACAGGACAAGGGGCAGGGGATGGAAACTCCAGCACAGGAGGTACCACCTCAACATGAGGAGGAACTTCTTCACTGTGAGGGTCCCAGAGCCCTGGAGCAGGCTGCCCAGAGAGGTTGTGGAGTCTCCTTCTCTGGAGACTTTCCAGCCCCATCTGGATGTGTTCCTGTGTGACCTGTGCTGGATTCTATGGCCCTGCTCTGGCAGGGGGCTTGGACTGGATGATCTCTGGGGGTCCCTTCCAACCCCTAACATCCTGTGATCTGTGATCCTGTGAGCACAGAGCCCAATGCAAGGCAGAGAGCCCAGGCCAAGGAGGGGAGTGTGAACCCTTGGGTGCTTACTTTGCATTAAGGTTGTGCAGCTGAAGGGCTTGGTGGATACCCCTACAAAAGCTGCACCCTGATGGCTGAGGACTGCAGGATACTCAGTGCCCAGCAGCTCTGCTTACCCCTTTCCAGTACAAACCAGTGCTGTGCACAGAGGCAGTGTGGATTGTAGCAGCCTTGAGCAGGATGATATTTTTCTTCCTTGTTCCTTTGCTTTCCTGTTGTTGATGCAAAGTTGTTTTTCTTTGCACATATATGTATACAAAAAACCCCACCAAAACAACCTCAATCCAAACTAAATTAGGCTGGCACAGGCTGCTTTGCCTTTGCTTTGATCAGTTTGTCATTTGTCTAGAGCTGTCCTGATTAAATCAGGAGGATAGTAAATTGAGAGAGCTTCTGTCTGATTTGTAGGACTCCTTCAGCTGGTAGAGAAGGAAGGAATGAAAGAGAGAGAAACATCAAAATAATTAGGAAAATGTGTCTTGCTGCCTCATCATAGCATCACAGAATGGTTTGGGGTTGGAGGGGACCACCAAAGGTCATCTAGTCCTGCACTCAGCAGGGACATCCTCCACTGGAGCAGGTTGCTCAGAGCCCTGTCCAGCCTGACCTCGAATATCTCCAGGGACAGAGCCTCAACCACCTCCCTGGGCAACCTGTTGCAGTGTTCCAGCAGCCTCCTGCTGCAGAACTTGCTCCTCACATCCAATCTCAATCTGCTCTGCTCCCATTCCAAACCATTGCCCCTGGTCCTGTCCCTGCAGGCCTTTGGGAGCAGTCCCTCTGCAGCCTTCTTGGAGCCCCTTCAGGTACTGGAAAGCTGCTCTGAGGTCTCCCCAGACCTTTCTCTTCTTCAGGCTGAACAACCCCAACTCCCTTCAGCCTGTCTCTTGCTGACACAGGACTCTGTCTTCAGGATTTTGTAAAATCAGGTGGGAATTGCCCTGTGCTTCATCCTTACCAATTTCTGTCCTCGTGTCAGTATTTCACAGTGAAACACCACTGCAGTGGAGAGCTCTGCAGGGAAATGCAGCACCTGGTGCCCTTTAACCTGCCCAGGAGAAGGGCATTTTGTTCCCAGTGTCCATTCAGCACTCTTGGTGAGTGCAGGGTGGCTGCAGTGAGGACAGCTGAGGCACAGGCATCAGGGAGGATTGGGTTCTGCAGTGCTCTGGAGGTATTTTCTCTGCAGAAATGTTGCTGTGTCTCTCAGGCTGTGTTCTCCCAAGATCCTTGCAGTGAAGGCAGGAGGCTGAGGTGGCCTCATGTCAGCTCAGGGAGGCAAAGGAGTGGGAAGAACTTGTCAGGAGGGAATCTGAGAGCTTTAGCTGGTTTTTTAGTACTTGTTTAAGTCAGAGGCATAATCTCTGCAAGAGCTGCTCCCAGAGTACCCTGACTGCTCCTATTAATAACCACTGCATCTGCAGAGGAGGGAAATAAATCTGATCCAACTGATGGTTTTGATGCTGTAAACATCAGATTTTTGCTCTGTCTGTGTTCCAAGCATTAATCCTTGCAGACAAAGCTGCAGGGCTCTCTGCTTTCATCCTGCAGTGTTGTTACCTCCATGTAGAATGGGTTGGGTTGGAAGGGACCTCAAAGATTGTCCAGTTCCAACCCCCCAGCCATGGGCAGGGACACCTCCCACCAGCCCAGGGTGCTCAAGGCTTCATCCAGCCTGGGCTTGAACACCTCCAGGTAGGGAACATCCACAACCTCCCTGGGCAGCCTGTTCCAGTGTCTCCCCACCCTCACTGCCAAGAATTTCCTCCTAATCTCCAGTCTCAATCTGCCCTTCTCAAGCTTCCATCCATTCCCTCTTCTCCTCTCATTCATCCTCTCACTCTCAGCCCTGGTAACTCAAGCTGGGATAATCCACACACAACTGATTTCTGCCTCTCCATAATTCCTACTCTGGAGCTTGGTGCATCTGCAGTAGGAGGAATTGATGCTGTCGACAGCATCCACACTTGGAGCACTGCCTCACAGCACAGCCTGCAGAGGGAAATGGGGGAGCCAAGCTGGAGCATCACTGAAAACTGTCTTAAACCCTGCACAGTGCTCAGAGGCATTCACACATCCCAGGCAGTCTCCTGCCTTGTCTGTTAAACAGAGCTCTCTGAGACAGACAACAAATTGTCTCGTGGCCTCTTTAGGCAGCCAGATTTTGGCTGTCAATGATAAGTAGTGTTCAGGAAAAAAATAATCTCTTGATACCAATATAAACATTGACCTTGGAAGCTTTCCCAGCTTCTGTAGCACAAAAACTAAGGAGGACTTTGTGGCTGAGGTCCCCAGGCACTCTGTGTGCAGACACAGGGGGACATGAGTCAAGCCTGGCCCAGATCAATGCTTCCCCAGTGCTCCTCATCTCCAGAGCCCCATGCACAAGAGCAGCTCCAGAAAAGTGTAGGTGTCTGAAGGGCTTCCTGTTGTCCTCCAGTGATGTTTTGCTGGCAGGCATTTGTTTTTTTATGAGGAGAACTTGTCCTTTGCTCAGTGGTTAGGCTAGAAGCTCAGTAGCTCAGGTCCCTGTGTTGGTGCAGAAGCTTTCCTTCCATTCCCACAGAGCTAGGGGAAAGGTGAAAATGCTGGCAGGTGGTGGAGCAGGAAGGATGTGGATTAGCAAACCAGGGAGCTCTCTTCATTTATTGGTGCCTGGGGGCTTGCAGCCTTGGCAGCAGAATTACTAAAAGCCAGAGAGGTGCTCAGGCTCTGCCCACACTGCCCATGGCAGACAGAGACCTGCACAGGAACAGGGCAGGGACACCTCCCCCCAGCCCACCTTGCTCAAGGCCTCATCCAGCCTGGCCTTGAACACCTCCAAGAGGGCATCCACAGCCTCCCTGGGCAACCTGTGCCAGTGTCTCCCCACCCTCACTGTCTTCCTGATCTCCAGTCGCAGTCTGCCCTTCTACAGCTTCAATCCATTCCCTCTCATCCTATCACTCTCAGCCCTTGTAAAAAGTCCCTCCCCATCTCTCCTGTAGCCTTCTTCAAGTACTGGAAGGCTGCTCTAAGGTCTCCCTGGAGCCTTCTCTTCTCCAGGATGAGGAAATGCTTCAAAAGCTTTGCTGTGAAGAGGAGGAGAGCAGAGTGATTTTATCTGTGAGAGATGGAGGGGCTGAAAAAAAGAGCAAAGCAATTTCCCTCTTCCCACGTGGTGGAGCTTATTAAGGCCAGGCTGGATGTGGCTCTGAGCAACCTGATGAGGTGTCCCTGCCCATGGCAGGGAGGTTGGAACTGGATGATCCTTGAGGTCCCTTCCAACCCTGGCAATTCTGTGACTCAAGAACCACAGGGAGAAGATCCTTAGGAATCTTTCGGTGGGGTACTGCAGGTCCCTCTAGCAGCATGAGCACAACCTACCCTACAGCATGAATATTGAAATCACTGGGGCCAGAGTCATTAATCTCACTTCCCCCATGGTGGACAAAAGATGTTCTAGTCCTAGCCACAAAAAGGCCCTGCAGGGATGATTGAGTTACCAGAGCTGCTTAAAAGCTGCCTACATCAGTGAAAGCCAACTGACAGGCAGGGAGGGGAGGTCAGAGGTGGAGTTCATCACCTCTCTAACAGAATTAATCAAGGGGAGAAAATCAGAACATGTTTGCTATTGAGTGCTGAGGCAGTGCTCACTCTGCACAGCATCTTGGTGTGGTCCCAGGTTTAGAGTCAGGTGGAGATGAGAAAGGCTCAGGGGGAAAGTCTGAAGAAGGAGGAGAAAAAATGCCTTAGGGAGGGAGGGGAAGGAGGAGAATGAAAGATGGAGAGAGAAGGAGTGGTACAGAAAAGTCCCAGAGCAGAAAAGCTGTCAGCTGGGAAATGAGAAGTTGTGGTGTTTGATTCTCCTGTTGAAGCCTCTTGTGCATGACTCTTCCTACTGAAGAGTCTTTCTTCAGTCTTCTTCCTCTTCCCTGAAGCTTCAAGGTTCTGCTTTCAAAACACAGCAGGGCAGCAGAAGGCAGCTTCTGAGGTTTCCTTCAGCTTCCAGCCAGCCATAGAGCAGGCTTCTTGCAGAAAGCAAAGGCAGAGTGAAGGCAGAAGGTGGCAGGCAGGCAGGCAGTGCCTTCCCTCACTCTTGCAGGAGAAGCCAGCCCTGAAATGAGGCCACATCCATTCACTGCACCCAGGGGCTGAAGTGAAGTAAGCTTGTGCCAAGTCTCCTTCTGGGAGCTGTTCAGTCTGGATTGACAGGCAGGCTGCAGGTTGCTTCAATTTCTGCTTCAGCTTGACAGGTCTGCTTAGGAGAGCAGTGTGGAATGAAGCCTCTAGCTTGGAGAAACTCCTGGAGCTGGATACAACAAAGCTGGTTAGAGCAAAAAGGAAATGACCAGAGGCCCTCAGCTCTGAGGAGAGTTTACATTCAAGCCACTCACCACACTCAGAACAATATTTGTACAGCTACTGGAGCACTGTGGGTCCAAGCTTCACTTCACTCTGGTCTTTCAGCAGGAGATGCCAATGCTTGGTAGAGCTCACAGGGGCAAGGAGGACAGGGACATGGGCAGAGCTAGTGCCTAGCTGGCTGGGTGACTAAGCTGAGGGCTCCTGTTGCTCCAGCTCAGCTCAGCATTGCTGCTGGGGTGCTCACCTGCAGCCCTGTGAAGGGCAGAGCTTGTAGTAAGGAAAGGTATGGCTGCTTCTGGCTCTGCAGCAGGGACTGGGGCAGGGGAGCCTGGGCTGGGCACTCCTCTTGGCAGGGCAGGGGCTGGGGGTGGTGCTGGCATTCATCATGCAGACAGGCTCAGATGCTGCTATCTGGGCAGAGTGTCCACTGACATAAAGCCTGGCAGGGTGGAGGCAGTGTTGATTTGCATGTTCCTAAGGAAATTCCAGGCAGTGGAGCTGTAGAGGAAGATATTTCCTTTCATCTGTCCAAGTCCTTTCAACTCTGAACAACAGTTGCCAGGATTCAGCCTCCTGCTGCCCTGAAGTGCCCAGTTCTGTGTTCACCCTACCCAAGGCATCAGATTTGTCACCTCTCTGGTTTTATCTTTGGCAACACATCCAGGGCTGAGGAGAGGGTGGGGAGCAGTCCAACATGAAAGTCTATTTTTCAGCCTTTATGCTGGGCAAATATGTCAAGCCCTGTGTTGTAACAGCTGCAGCCAATACTCCACACAAGTGTGAACTCTCTGTTTTTCCTGCTAATGCTTTGCAGCACATCTGGGCTGCAGCCAGGGAGCAAGGCAAGCAACTTCTGCCCCTGTGCAGACGAATAGCAAGGATCAAAATGGGCCTCACAGCTCAGGAATCAGCTCTTGGGAGGAAAGATCAAACCAAACTGCACCACAGGGATGTGTGGACAAGGGCTGAACCTAAATCATACCAGTGAAGGGCCCTTGGCTTTTCTTGCTGGAGCTAGAGGCACAGCTCAGGCAGCTGGTGGCAGTGAGCTGTCCCAGGGCACTGAGGAGGATACAGATCTCACCAAACAAACCTCCCAGGGAGGCAGAAATATTTGTGGAAGCTGCTGTGTTTGTTTTCTCCCAAGGAGGCTTGAGACCACTTGCTGTTATTTCTGCATTTTAGGAGCAGTAGCTTTGAATGCTCCACCAGAGGACTTGCCCCTGGGTGATGGCAGTGCAATAAGATCCTGTGCTGGGACTCAGCACAATAATCTGATCCCCTAAGAAACAGAAGCTTGGAGAATGTGTTTACCAGACATGCAATCTCTGAGAGGTTGTTCCTCCTGTTGCCATGGGTACTAGAATTGACCAACAATATGAGGAGGAAAATGTTCACATCAGTTCCTCCCCAACTGCTTGTTTTCCTCCTGAAATGAAACAGCTAAGAGCCAAAGCAGTCCTTGGTATCACTCCAGTGATAGCATCCAGGAGGTCTTCTTTGGACTTATCCACATCAAAGAGTTCAGACATTCATAGAATGGGTTGGGTTGGAAGGGACTTTCAAGATCAGCCAGTTCCAACCCTCCTGCCATGGGCATGGACACCTCCCACCAGCCCAGCTTGCTCAAGGCTTCATCCAACCCAGCCTGGAACACCTCCAGGAAGAGAGCATCCACAGCCTCCCTGGGCAACCTGTTCCAGAGTCTCCCTGTGAACATTTTCTTCCTAATCTCCAGCCTAAATCTGCCCTCCTCAAGCTTCAATCCATTTCCCCTTGTCCTATCACCACAAGCCCCTGTAAAAAGTCCCTCCCTAGCTTTCTTCTAGACCACTTTCAGGTGCTGGGAAGCTGCTCTAAGGTCTCCCTGGAGTCTTCTCTTCTGCAGGCTGAACAGCCCCAAATCTTCCAGCTTGTCCCTACAGGAGATTTACCTTGAATTCCTTGTTTACCTCTGCTCCTTTGTCCTGAACCCTCTGGCTACTGTGCATTCCCTGGGAAGGATCATGCCAGGTGTAGGGGAAGAGAGCATAACTTCACAAGAGGGACAGGGATCTGCTGGAGAGAGTCCAACAGAGGGCTCCAAGGATGCTGAAGGGACTGGAGCACTGCCTGGTGAGGAGAGGCTGAGAGCCCTGGGGGTGGTTATTATGAGAGGAGAAGACTGAGAGGGGATCTGATCAATGTCCATAAATATCTGAGGGCTAGGGGTCAAGAGGGAGGGGACAGGGACAGGCTCTGCTCAGCTGCACCCTGGGATAGGACAAGGGGCAATGGATAGAAACTGCAGCACAGGAGGTTCCACCTCAACATGAGGAGGAACTTCACTGTGAGGGTCACAGAGCCCTGGAGCAGACTGCCCAGAGAGGTTGTGGAGTCTCCTTCTCTGGAGCCTTTCCAGCGCCATCTGGATGTGTTCCTGTGTGACCTGTGCTGGATTCTATGGTCCTGCTCTGGCAGGGGGGTTGGACTGGATGATCTCTGGGGGTCCCTTCCAACCCCTAACATCCTGTGAGCCTGTGCTGGGCAAAAGGAATTCTTTGGTGAGGCAAAAGCATCTTAGCTCTTGAATTAACACAGAGGGAGTGTGCCTGGCTTGCTGTGACACCCAAACAGCAGGGCTGTCTGTTATTACATGATCACACCCACCTAAGAGGAGGCTTTGGAAGGGATTGGAGGCTGCTACTGTGAAAGATAATCTAGGTAGACAAGACTAAAGGTCAGAGAATGAATTTCTGCTTCTCAGCTTCCTAATGAGAAAATGAGGTGTGCTGATGCCAAAGGAGCTTTAAAAGCCAATGCAGTGACAAGCTCAGCTGGAGGGTTCTGAGATGGCTGATTGCAATCCTGCCTGCAGAGAGATGCTTTCTACTGTCTCAGTGGTTCCTGCTCTTCCTGCTTTTTCTGTTTTGCTTTTCATTTGCATTGCACAATTTAACCATTATTATAGGCCCCTTCAGGCTATTTATTCGTTGAGGATAAAAGATGAATGGCAGCAACGTGTGCTGGAGCTGTGCAGCTTGCAAGCACTCCCTGCTGCCCTCCCTGCTCTGGAACAAAGTTAGGCTGCTCTGGCTTTTGCAGCTGCACCAGGAGAGGACAGAAGGTAATCCAGCCCCTGGGTGTGGGGATGGACATTCAGGCACCAGCCCATTCTGCTGCTCCCCTTTCATCCTACCTGTTCTTTTATTCTTCACCTCAGCTTAGTCAATTCCTTTGTGCTCTAATTGGTTCTGCTTTGAGGAGCTTGGACTAAATACCTCCAGAGATTCCAGCCATCCCAGATTGTGCTCTGATCCTAGGGAACCTCCAGGCCAGAGAAAGACTTTGATGCCTTCACAGGCCCATACCATCAGTTGCTGTCTCTGGGTGTTTTCAGATGGAACCCCAACCCCTCCATTCCTTCACACCCATGCAGAGTTCTCTTTGCTCTCAGCTCACAAGATCTGACCTCCAGGGACCCAGTCCCAACTTCTTGTGGCTTTGCTTGGCTGCCCCACTCAAAACAACAGCTCAAGGCAAAACTTCAGAAGGCAATGGCACCAAACCAACATGAAGACCACTTCCTGCTTTCCCCACCCTGATACTAAGCCTCACTTAGGATGCTGCCTCTAACAGGAAAAAGCTACCCTGATCTAGCAAAGCTGTTTGCAACTCTCCCTTCAGATGCATCTGAGAGGAATGAACATGAAAATCTGTTTGGTTATATTTAACCAATAATATTTCTTGGAGCTAAGGAAGAGGTGTTTTAATGGAACATGCTCAGCAGATAGGATTTCAGCTGCTCTAGCTGATTTAATTTCTCTCTCTCTCTGCCATGCTTCTGTGGCAGACTTCACAGCCTGACCCTTTTCTTGCAGTTGTTGTGATTTTTATAGCCTTGAGAAACGAAACAGTAAGATTAATTGATTTGGAAATCTGCCCACTGAGTAATAAAAGTAGTAATAAAAGTAGTAATAAAGGTAGCAAGCAGCTAGTGGGTGTCAGTAAATGAATGCTAAGGAGGATAGAGAAAATTAAACCTCATAACTCCACTAACTCAGGTTGCCCAGGGAGGCTGTGGATGCTTCCTCCCTGGAGGTGTTCAAGGCCAGGTTGGATGAAGCCTTGAGCAACCTAGGCTGGTGGGAGGTGTCCCTGGCCATGGCAGGGGGGTTGGAACTGGATGGTCTTCAAGATCCCTTCCAACCCAACCCATTCTATGGACCTCTGAACTCTTACAACACCAGCACCAGTCCCCTGCTCCTGGCCACACCACAAGTCCTCAGAAACCAGGGATTTGGTTCCTCAAGATGGTTCATTTCAGGAGGGCTTTCTAAACCACCAGATTTTTGTACAAACCTTTTTTTCTTCTTTTTTTATTTTTTTTTCTTTTTTTTCCCCCTTCCTCTGAAAACAACAGATGCAAGAGAAGAATACAAAGAGTGTGTGTGTGGAAAGCTGTTTTGATGAGTACTAAGAGCAAGTTTCTGAGTGGGATCACTTGGCCAATGTGCTCAGCACAGAGCATCACTCAGTGCTGGAGCTGATTACATATCCCACAAGACCATTTTGCTTCCATTTTCTCTCCCCCTCTGTCCCTTTCCTCTTTAATTAAGCAGGAAGCTGTGGTATACATCCATAGTGTAGCATCTAGAAACCAGGGGCTTGGTCCTGGGGGCTGGAAGCTCTCAGCTTTGACAGTGGCCAAGCCCCTAAGCTGCAGGCTTTGTGCAGCAGCCCACCTCCAACCGTGTGCATGGGCAGCCAGCCCCAGCAGGGAGAGGGGCAGCTGGGGGGCTGAGTGCCATTTGTAGGGCAATGACACCACCACATTGCTTAGCCATGCTTCACTGGAGCTTTTCATTCCAAGGGAGGCTGTCAACACTGAGCCAGGAGGGTTAGCAAGGCCTCATAATCATCAACATCACTCCATGAGACCTTTCCCTTGCCCTCTGCAGCTCTCCCAGCCCTGACCTGCAGCTCAGTGTCTGCCTGAGGAGTCCATCACCCATTCTGGGCAGCTGCTGGGAAGCAGACCACAGATGCTGGGCTCCATAATTGATTTCTTTCTCCTCAGCAGGTCTTCTAGAGGCTCAGAGTGAAGTCCTGGGTGGTGAGGGGAATCTGCTGGCCCCCTTGACAACTGACATGATGGAGAAAATTGCCATGTCACCACTTATTAGGGACAGTGTGTTTGCTCACTGCTAGAGAGGGCTGAGCATGAGCCTGAGCCTGAGAAGGTCCCAGCTGAGGGGCAGAGAAGCTGAAATTCACCTGGGGCTGGTGGCCCTGGGCAGGGGATGTTTGTTGGGATCTGCTCTGTGCCCAGGGGGAGGCTGCTGGGGCCTGTTTGCATGCTTGACCTGTGCCTCACCTCCCTTTTTGCCAAGGGACAATGTGCCCCTTTCTGAGTGAGGATGCCTTGATATTTTTGGCTGCTTCCTAAGGGATGAGATCACAGAGGGAATTGGTAGAAAACAATTCCCTTCCCTCCTAATTAGAAAGTATCACCATCTTTCACCCCAACCAGACAGGTCTCCAGCTCCATGCCAAAACACTTTGCTGGCTCTTGCAAAGTTCCTTATCAACATCCTGTTTCCAGAGACACAGGGCTGGGGTATGCTGGCTTCAGTTCCAGCCTCTGCCACTTCCCTTTGAGTGTCTGTGAGGCTCTCATCTCTCTGTCTGTCAGGTCCAGAGCACCCCCCCCACCCTCTTCCATTAGCTCAGACTTCCAATACCTCCCCATGCTGGCCCTTTATCAGGCAGCAAGCACTTTGGAGCCATGGGAACGAGGGGCAGGGAACACACTGAACTCTGCATCTCAGTGAGGCCAAGGAAATGTTTTCCTAACAAAAAAAAAATGAACATCTCACCTGGCTGGTCCCCTGGGCAGCTGCAGCACTGATTGCCCACGGAGCAGAAATCTCCTCTGGCAGGTTTTGGTTACCTCATGGACTGACATTGTTTCCCTGGGAGCCTGGAGCAAGGTTAATGTGTGTCCTAAGAAAAGAAAGCAGTTGCCATCCAGACTGGCTGTGGAGAGTCTCAGCTCTGTGCTTAAACATCCAGATAAGAACTGCAGGGCTCAGGGGGGCAGAGTGAATGTGCCTGCTGCTGAAGCTCCTTGGAGGAATTGCTTTAACTCTTTTACACAGGCTCTGAATGATGCTCAGCAGAGCTGGTGGTGAGGCCAAAGGAGAGGCACAGGACCATTTCCCAAGTCTTCTCCTCACCCTGCTCCTCATGGTTCCCAGGGCCCATTCCCCTGCAGATCTGTTTGCCAGAAATCAGGACTCAGCTTCTGTGACAGATGAAATAATCTAATTGAGAGCTCATCCTAATCTCCTCCCTCACAATCAGCTTCCTCTCGAAGGGAGGGTCCCTCCTGCATTGGGAGCTGTGTGTGTCTGGGCTGGCTGTGGCCACCCAGGATTGCAGCCAGCCTCTCTCAGCCTGTGTGGAGCACACCTGGGAGCCTGGTGGAACCCCACTGGGCATGCTGGGCACCTCTAGCTGGGCTCTGTGCAAGTCATGCAGTGTGAGGAGAGGGAGGCTGGCCAGGGAGGACATTCTGCCTCTGGCTGTCTAGGGAAGATCTTTCTCAGCAGTAGAGGCACAGTGCTGGTGCCTCTGGCAGCCCTGGGACAGGATTTTCTTTGCCATCCTTGTCCCAGTGACTTTTAACTGCAATTTTAACTTAAGAATCAGAAGTTGTGCTAAGGGCAGTAGGGCAACAGTGCACAGACAAGGGAGGAGAGTGAAGAGCTGAGCTGTTGGCAGGTAAGGGATGAATGTGCAAGCATCTTGCAAGCATCTGCTCCTTCTGTTAGCTGCTCCCAGACTATGGAGACAATGATCCTTGGGGCCAAGGAAGGCTGCAGAGAACCTCAGCAAAGGAGCAGCTGGGCAGTGGTTGTGCTATCAAAGCATAGCTGCCACTGAGACATCTGCTTCTGCTTCCCCTTCCCTTGTGTCTCCTCTCTTAGCTTGTGCCCCAGGACAGCACAGGCAATTTTCTTGTTCCTTTGGGCCCAGCCTGTGGAAAGGAATAATCACCACCACCAGAGCAAAGAAAGAATCTTCAGTGCTGGGAAGTGACACTGCCTTTACCATTTGCAAAGGATGGCTCCTGGAGGAAGACCAGAGGCAGCCTAAGTGCTGACAGTCAGACTTTCTATCCATGGTGAGGAGAGAGAGCCTTAAAAACACATATGAGCCAGGAGGGGGAGGAAATCATATTTGCATAAATATTTCACTTCTGGCTGATATCACATCTCCCCAAATCCAGCCATGCCTGCAAAATGAAACAAGGTTGGGTTTTTTTTTTTATATGCTGTGCAGAGCCAAGGGTAATGGAAGATTTTCTGCTCTAAGTGGAGATAGGAGAATCACATTCAGCAGGTGAAAAATTGCCTTCTTGCTTGCCTACAGCCAGTTTCACTATCGTGATTCTTAAGCAGGGAGGCTGAGTTTATACAGGGAAATCATCTTTCTGGCCAGGCAATTGTGACCCAGATTGAAATGCCAGGCCTGGAAGGACAGGAAACTCCTATGGAAGAGGAGAGCACCAGAGCACAGCAATCACAGAGTCATAGCATGGGTTGGGTTGGAAAGGGCCTTCCAGATCATTCAGCTCCAACCCCCTGCCATGGGCAGGGACACCTCCCACCAGCCCAGGTTGATCAATGTCTTGAACATCTCCAGGGAGGGGACAGCCACAGCCTCCCCGGGCAGCCTGTTCCAGTGTCTCCCCACCCTCACTGCCAAGAATTTCTTCCTCACCTCCAGTCTCAATCTGCCCTCCTCAAGCTTCAATCCATTCCCTCTCATCCTGTCACTCCCAGCCCTTGTCAAAAGTCTCTCCCCAGCTCTCCTGCAGCCCCTTTCAGGTACTGGAAGGCTGCTCTAAGATCTTCCTGGAGCCTTCTCTTCTCTGAACTGCCCCAGGCTGTCCCTGTAGGGGAGGTTCTCCAGCCCTCAGAGCATCTTCCTGGCCTCCTCTGGTCCTGCTCCAGCAGTTTGACATCCTTGTTTTGGGGGCAGCAATGCAGATGAGGTCTCCCCAGAGCAGAGCAGAGGGGGAGAATCCATTCCCTCACAAATTCAGATTCATACCAAGCAGAAACAACCAAGGCACCAAACCCTAACACATTTTTTTTTTCTCCAGAACATTCTTTTCTCCACTTTATTTATTTTTTTCTTTTTTTCTTTTCTTTTTCTTTCAGCTCAGTTTGAATGCTCTGTAAACAGCTTAGATGATTGCAGGTGATTCTTTGCAGACAAAAGAAATGATCCTTTTTTTGGGTGCTTCTATTCCTACCTGTACAACCAAGACAGCCAATTGCTTTGTTGATACAAGTAAAGTGCTCAAATCCTTCCAGAGAATTATGGTTTGGGTTTTTCTTTTTTTTCCTTTTTTTTTTTTTTTGAAGGAGCCATTATGAAATTTGTCATTTGGTTCATATATTCCTTTGGGCTTCAGTCCTTTGCTCCCTTTTAAGGTGTTTGGGTTTGGTTTGTTGGGGAGGTTTTTTTTTTTTTTTGTTTGTTTGGTTTTTTTTTTAATGGGTTTTTAGCCTTTTCAGAATGTTTGGTTTGGATTCCAATATGGTCTTAATTAAAGTGAAAAATGTTAATGGCATGCAAGTGTTGAAGAAACAACAGCAGTCACCTAAAGACAGAAAGTGCCTCAGGTTGTGGCTTTGCACTGAAATATGCTCTGTGTGGTGCTCTCCAAGTTGATGTCTTCAGTCCTGCCTGGCACTCACAGTCTTGGCATAGAGTGGGACTGAGTAATATCCTCACAGAGGAACTTTGCTTGTCAAATCCTCTTGTCTGGGTGACAAACAGGCTGATAAATGCAAGTCCTGCCTCATTATGTTAATTTGCTCAGTGCTCTCCAGGGATGGAGCCTCAGCCACCTCCCTGGGCAGCCTGTGCCAGTGTCTCACCACCCTCATGGTGCAGAACTTCCTCCTGATGGCCAACCTGACTCTGTCCTGCTCCACTTTCAAACCATTGCTCCTCATCCTATCACTCCAAGCCCTTCTGAGCAGTCCCTCCCCAGCCTTCCTGCAGGTCCCCTTCAGATACAGCAATGCAGCCCTAAGCTCTCCCTGGAGCCTTCTCTTCTCCAGGCTGAACAGCCCCAACTTTCTCAGCCTGTCCTCCCCTGTGACCCAGCCCTCTGATCTCCTTTGGGGCCTCTTCTAGACCTGTTCCAGCAGGTCTATGTCCCCCTTGTGTTGGGGGTCCCAGAGCTGGGCACAGTACTCCAGGTGAGCTCTCCCCAGAGTAAAGCAGAGTGGCAGAGACAAAACTGCTGCTCTCCTTACTCCTCATCATCACTGAGTAAAGGAGTGATGGTTTTATGTATGTGTTGAAGTGACTTCTCAAATGAATCTTAATCACACAGGCTAATTAGAGCCTGTGTTTGTTAATCAGATGTGAATAGCAGCCTGATTTCCCTATTTAGATAAATGTCAGCTGGAAAACCTCTTGACAGATGGGCAAATGTTTGCTACCCACCAGCCTAAGTGGGCATTTTAGCAGGTTGCAAACATAATTTCAGAGCTAATTAGGGGAAAATGAAAACAGCCATTCTAGTGTCCACCCTAGGAACCCAGGCACTTTTGCAAGCATGATGAAAGGCAGTGAAGTCTTGTTGATTATGGTCTGCAGTTGGTATTGCTCTTTTAGAGCAGTTGTCATGAAGGGTACTGAGCTGATGCCCAGTGGCTGCTCTCCTAGCTGCCAGGTATCAGTGGCAAAGGTACAGCCCTGCTTGGGGCTGCCTGGTGCTGCTGCTCCCCTCCTGTTTCACTCTGTGCTTTACCCTTCAGCATCACTTTTGGAGGGCAGAGGCAGCACTGCCTTCCCTTTCCAACACAGATGTCTGCTTCCCTCTGTGAAGCCTAGCTTGGACTGAAAACTGGGATTCATTGCACCTTAATGAGGGGATGCTAATTTAGTCTGAGGTGCTTGCAGTTGGCAGGAGAAGTCAAGGTGCACTTGCAAGGCAAAGACAGATGCACCCTTCATGCAGGCTGAACCTTAAGCCACATCTCCCACATTGCTTAGCTTCAGATCCCATCTGGACTTCTGGCTTGAAGCATGGCTGATGGATCCATTCCCTCCCATCCTTCCCTGCCTTGCTTGCTGAGGAAGGACTTGGAACACAGGGCTGTGAATGCAAAGTGTGTGCAGCTCTGCAGGCAAAACAGGCTGAGAGCTATTATTTATTCATTTGAATAACACTCTTCATACACAGCTAAATGCTTCAGAGGCAAAATATTACTGCAGGAAATGGGGGACTAGCTAGGGACTCTTCCTGGGTTTTCCATTTATTCTTAACTACAGTTTATAAAAGTCTTCAAAGTGAAGAAATCAAACCTGGCTCCTCCTCGTTTCCTCTTACCTGCCCAGGGAGGTGGTGGAAGCCTCATCCCTGGAGGTTTTTGCAGCCAGGCTGGATGAGGCTCTGGCCAGCCTGCTGTGGTGTGAGGTGTCCCTGCCCACGGCAGGGGGGTTGGAACTGGATGAGCCTTGAGGTCCCTTCCAGCCCTAACAATTCTGTGATTCTAATGAGTTCATTGCTCTCCACAATGGTTCCTCTCCCTGTCACTGTTAGCTTTCCCTTTATATTAAATTCCCACCTTGGAGGAAGTTTGATCAACATGTCCTGATAACATCAGGCTGGCCTCTTTACCTAGAAGTTTTTTTGTTTTTCTCCCTCTGCAGTTCTGTCTTATAGATGTCCAGAACTTCCCTTTGTCTCTGCCTGGTGCCTAAAAATAGCAGAATATAACTCACAGAGCAGAAAGAGCCTCTGCCAGTTGCTGCTGGAAACTCTGGCATCCAAACAAGCAGCCAGTGGCTTCGTGGAGGGCATTGGCTCACAACCATGCCTGTGAGTCTCTGAAGGTGCCCCTGCCTGTCTGCTGGATCACCTTCAGTCCAGGGAGATGTTTGTGATGAGCCTCTGCCTCTGCTCCCAAAGCAGAGCTAAGGAAGTGAAGGTGCTGCCAGCATGCCTCTGGTTGTTGGAAAACTGTGAGGTATTAGAAATCCTTGACAGGGAGGGTGGGGAGGCACTGGAACAGGTTGCCCAGGGAGGTCATGGATGCCCTCTCCCTGGAGACCATAGAATCATAAAATCAACCAGGTTGGAAGAGACCTCCAAGATCATCCAGTCCAACCCATCACCTAGCCCCATCCAGTCAACTAGACCATGCCCAAAGCCAGGTTGGATGAGGTCTTGAGCAAGCTGGGCTGGTGGAAGGTGCAGGGGGTTGGAACTGGATGGTCTTTAAAGTCCCTTCCAACCCAATCCAACAGCTCAAGATCTTAAGGAAGGGGAAGGGGATTCCATTTTATACCAACTCTCTAAGCACCTTGCTGCACTGCCCTCCACAAGCCATCGTGGCAAAGCTCTGTGTGTGTCCAGGGGAGCTGGGCAGCGTCCTGCTGAGGCTGGGCTGCAGGCTGCTGAGTCCCTGCTGTGCCTCCTGCAGACACCTCCACAGCTGCTGGCAGACTACTTTTGGGGGTGTTCTGTGCCCTTCTGCCAGCCCACCCTGAGCAAGCACAAACCAGCAACAGCATCTGTGCCACACTGCAGCCTTTTGCATCCTCCTCCTGTTGTCAGACTGCAGGTCTGCTGCTGGCAGTCATCTGTGCTGCTGCCTTGGCAGGGGAAGGACCTCTGGGCTGTCTGGCTGACTGGAACTCCTGTCCTTGGTGCTCAGCAGTGACCATTCTCAGACCCCTCAGGCAGGCAGCTCAGCTCACACTTTGCTCACACACATTTCTGTGCTTCTGCTACACTTCCTACGCAAACCATACCAAACACTTAAGCTGCAGCTGGCCACCTGCCAGGCTCTTGAGTCAGAGGGAACAGGGCCTGCAGAAAATTGGCTGCACATCACTTCATGTTTTTGACTTTCTTCTCCTCTTGGTAGGAGGGACAGGGATGTGTAGCTTAAAGCATAGCACATTTTTGGCCTCAAGATGGAAACTCCAACAGCTTCAGGATCTTCTTCTTTCTTTTTTCTTTTCCCCTGTTGTTATTGAGGGTTTTATCCATTCTGCCTTTTCTTTTTTTGTGTGTGTAACTGGTGATATCTTCAAACTGCCATCTTCCTGCTCTGTACAATGCTTGCTGTGGTTAGCTGAGAGTGTGCCTGCAGCCTTCCCTCTGAGCTGCCTGCTGGCAAGGGGAGGCTGTGCTGCTGGCTGTGCCCTCCCCAGGCCAGCACCTGCTTTCTCTTGCTCTGATGAGGACTGGGGAGTCCAACCATACCTTGTCTATGAGATGTCAAGTGCAACATTTCTACCAGCTCAGCTCCATACTGTTCTTGACCTTCCAGGCAGCTCAGAACTTTTCCCATTGTAGTTGGAGAGGTTGTTTCCCCCAGCCAGTGTGGTTTGGCACTGCACAACACCTCAGTTTGACTCTCCCCCAGATGCACCTTTCCTTCTGCTGGCAAGCTCCAGTGATGTTACAGGGCCACCTCTCTGCCATGTCACTGATTTCAAAGCACTTCAGGAAGGAGCTGAGTAGCTCTTTCCCAGTGGTGCAATTAGGCACAGCACAGCAAGATGATGAAGTCCTCATTTCTTTTCCTTTCACCTCTTGAAATGAATCCAGGTCTTCAGTGTTCCTTTTTGAGCTCCATCTAGGATGGCTGGAACAAGCTGGGTAGGAAGCATCATTGGAGACCTTTTGTGTCTCAGACTGATGCTGCCCTGTCCTTGCCACCCAAAAAAACAAACCCAAAAGGATAGAAGACTCAGAAATATCCTGAACTACACAGCCTTGTTGACAAGCTCCAGGAATCTTTATTTCAAAGTGATGACAGCCTGGAGACTTTTTATTCCTTGGGAGCTGCTTTTTTCCCTTGCTAAGTGCAGGAGCTGCAAAGAAGGGAACAAGGATTGGATTTCGTATTCAGCACCTGATTGTTAGAGGGGGATGGGACTCACAGAAAGCAAAACGAAGAAGAGTCTCCTGTTGTGTGACTGGATGGCCTCTGGCCCTCAAGCAGGCTTTGGGATCTTCCAGCTGCTGGCCTGCAGTGGCAGCTCTCCCAGCCACAGCTGAAAAGCTTTGCTGAGGAGGTGCCAAAGAGGAGGTGCTTTGGCCAGTGGGTAAAGGGAGGCTGTCAGCTCCCAAATCCCCATCGGGCTCCACTGCTGAGTGGATTGCCAGAGAAATAAATCAGAGGAAGGGAAATTCTCTGAGCAAGAAAAAGGAGGATTTAATGTACTTGAACCGTTGCAGGAGTGTAGTGTGAAGGCAGTGCTGTGAGGAAGGGCTGCTGGAGGAAAGCCCAGTCCCAGCCTGCTGTGTAAAGTGTTGTCTAAGGCTGAAGCACCTTCCAGGCCATGTGCAGCTTCCTCAGCTAGGCTGGTGGGGGAGAGATCTCTCTTCTGCAAACAAGCATGTGGCATCAACCCAAGCTGAGACTTTCAGAGTGGGTATAGGGGAGGCAGTGAAGGAGGAGAGGAAGCCTACTCCAAAGACCTGCAGGGACTTCTGCACACTCTGTGTGAAATTTGTGTTCTGCAGACCCACACTAGGGCCACTTAGAGGCTCACAGAGTGTTGCCCTGAGCACCCATAGCATAGAGTCCAGGGCAGATTTTGGCCTCACTTCCAGAAGAGCTGACTTGGCAGTTGCTGCACTGCAGCCACCAGTGACACCAGCACATTTCAGGAGAGAGCCTAAGCATGAAGAAGTTCTGATCCCAGCAGTTCCTGCAAGCTTATCTTGGACCTGAGTAGGTAGAAACGAGTGGAGGAGATGCCAGTGTTAGCTTTCCAGTTGGACTTGATGCTCTCAACTGTTTTTTTTAATCCCAACCTCCATGATTCTATGGCTCCATGAAAGAGTCCTCTCTGTAAACACCCTCATGAAAATGCTGTCAGCCACCAACTCCATCTGTTGGGGCTTGCTGGCTGAATTCTGGATCTTAAAATATTTTGTCCCCTATCATTCCCTTATCACAACAACTCTTCCTGTAGCAGCTCCAGGTCAAACAATAAGAGCAGCATTGATGTATGTGAAATAAAAGCAGTCCTGGGCCCTGTGTCCCTCCAGAATCCATTTCATCCCCAGCCTGATGGAGAGGTGATTTATTCCAGAAATGATGACTTGAAGTTTGGCCATTTGGGACAGTTCCAAAGAGGCACAGAGAGTACATTTGGCTTGGAATTAATGCAGGAAAGGACTCTCAGGCATTTTAACAGGGCAAGAACGCTTGGAGGGACTGGAAGATATTCTTGAGAACATTCAATGTCGCCCTAAATTAGACCATAAAAAGTAAGTGCTTTTTAAAAGCAATTTTGCACAGTAGGGTCTGCATTGTCAGAGCTTCCCCAGTGATTTAGAGGTTCTGCTTCTTTGCAACTCCAGCAAAAACCCAAGAAATGGGGAGCCTGGCTGCTGTGAAAAACATCCTTGTCTTGAAATTTGGAGGCAAAGCTATATATAAATGTGATAAACATCTCCAAAGCAGAGCCCATAAAGCTGGGAGCCTGACAGCAGAGGTGTGAAGCAGTGCCATGGGAAGAGCAGACCTGGCTTCTTTTAACCCTTTGGGCTTCCCAGCATGCTGAGGAGAAAGGTTGCTCTGATGCTTTCCCTCTCATCCTGGTTGTGGTACTTGGGCTGAGTGCAGTGACCAAGAGAAAAATCCCCTCTGCAAAATTTGTCACAGAGTTACTTTTGCTGTTTTTGTTGTTGTTGGGTTTTTGTTGTTGTTGTTGTTGGGTTTTGTTGTTGTTTCTGTCCAAGGGAGGACTACCAGGATGCTGAAGGGACTGGAGCACTGCCCTAGGAAGAGAGGCTGAGAGCCCTGGGGCTGGTTAGTCTGGAGAAGAGAAGGCTGAGAGGGGATCTGATCAATGTCCATAAATATCTGAGGGCTGAGTGTCAAGAGGGAGGGGACAGGCTCTGCTCAGCTCCATTCTGGGATAGGACAAGGGGCAATGGATGGAAACTCCATCACAGGAGGTTCCACCTCAACATGAGGAGGAACTTCTTGACTGTGAGGGTCCCAGAGCCCTGGAGCAGGCTTCCCAGAGAGGTTGTGGAGTCTCCTTCTCTGGAGACTTTCCAGCCCCATCTGGATGTGTTCCTGTGTGACCTGTGCTGGATTCTGTGGCCCTGCTCTGGCAGGGGGCTTGGACTGGATGATCTCTGGGGGTCCCTTCCAACCCCTAACATCCTGTGTGATCCTTTGAGTCACCCTCAAAGCTGCAGCCAGGAAAAAACCCAAGGTCACAGATTGCATTGGGCTGGAAGGGACCCTCAGAGGTCATCTTGTCCTTACCCTTTGCTGTTAAACAGGAGGGTCTGACAAGGCTTCATTCCAGTCTGGTGTTTTAAGGATACAGCTCACCCCACTGGATCTAGTCTCAGCTGCCTAAAGCACTTTCTCTGGCCAGCAGCTCTCTCCCACTGCCTTTTGCACAGTTTTCCTCTCTCTTTAACTTTGCTGTCATTCAGTCCACTCCTGGCCATCAACTTTAATCTATTTTTTGCTCCTCTCTTGTCTTTGGGTCAACCCTTATTAGCCACAAAGCTACTTCTCTTGCTGTTTCTGGGGTACTAATTATGAATGGGAATCTGTCTCAGAGATGAGAGAGAGCTCAGGGTAAGCTCAGCAGAGGCTTCAGTGGGTTAAGAAAACAGTGTGGAGAAGAATTAGTGCAGGGCAGCAAGATGCTGGCCTTTCCCAGAGTCCCAGTGAAAAGCCCTTTCAGATCCATTTAATTTCCTCTGTCAGTGGATGGAGGGGATGACCCAGAAGACAAGAGACTTGTTAATTCTAATGTATACCTTGCTGCTCTGGGTCAGCTTACAGGCTTTAAAATGTGCACACAGACAAAGAAAAAAGAAAAAGAAGAACAAATCAGCCTGATTAAAAAAAAAACAAAAAACAACCAACAAACCCTTCCCTTCCCCATCAAGTGCTTAACAGGGAAGGACAAGATACAAGAAGAGCTCAGAAAGCTTTATTCTAATCTCTAAGACATATCAAGCTAGCAACAGGCAGATGAGGAGCTCTTGAGCACAACAGCCAAGAGCAAAAGGGAAGAGAATAATTTTGCTCTCTCTAGTACTTCTGTCATGTCTATTAGGGCAGCTCTTCATTTGTACAATGGGAGCTGTGCCTTACAGCTCTGCCAGCAAATCAGGATCCTTCCTAACTCAGCCTCTGAGTCCCAGCTACCACCTACACCTGGGCTAAGTGAGTGTGACTTGGAAGTGTCCATTCATGCTTTACCTGGCTGTGGGCACTGCAGCAATTTGATGCTTTCCAAAGCTTGAGGAGGGCAGATTGAGACTGGAGTTTGGGAAGAAATTCTTTCCAGTGAGGGTGGGGAGGCACTGGAACAGGGAGGTTGTGGATGCCCCCTCCCTGGAGATGCTCTAGGCCAGGTTGGCTGAGACCTTAAGTGACCTGGGCTGGTAGGAGGTGTCCCTGCCCATGGCAGTGGGTTGGGACTGGATGATTTTCAAGGTCCTTTCCAACCCATTCTGTGATTCACTGAGTCTGGGAACTCCGGGAGAGGAAAGAAAGAAGAGAAAGAGGAAGATTTTAAGGCAGGGAGGAGCTTTCTCTTCCAGCTGCCCTTTCAGAAGACCTTTTCTCTCTGTTATTTATGATCATATTATTTAATGTGAAAGGCCACTTCAGCCCTGGGCTCTGGGCAATTAGCACTAATAGATGATTACCCAGCAGAGGCAGTGCATGAAGCCAGCCTTCATTATGCAGGGGCACGTGCAGCCCAGATTTATCTGCTGCCTGCCAACCTGCCACTGTGGATGAACAGCCACAGTGCTGTCTTGCAGGGCCATTAGACACCTCAGACACTCCTGCTCAGTGCTTTGTCTGCAGTGCTCTGAGCACTCAGCTCTTCCTGAGCCATGGCTGCTGTGTTTTGCCTGCTATGAGTGCCCTGGGGAACAGGAAGCCCTTGCCTGGGCATGGTTGGATTCTAGAGGGCAATTATTTATTGTATGTAGTGAATAAGGCTACCAGGACAGGGCAGGTTCCTGCTTCTCACACTGCTGAGCCTGGAAGCTCAGCCTCTGACCAGGATGGGCACCACCAGAGGGCTTGGGAAAAAGCTTTGGGTGCTAACAGTGCAGAATAGGCTGTGAAAAATAGCACAGACTGGGGTGGGTTGGAAAGGACCTCACAGATCATCCAGTTCCAACCCCCTGCCATTATTATTATTGTTATTCCTCTTTTCTATCCATCCCCAGAATCCATAGAATGGTTTGGGTTAAAGATCATCCAGGTCCAACCCCTGCCATGGGACACCTCCCACCAGCCCAGGTTGTTCAAGACTGGCCTGGAACACCTCCAGGGAGGGGACATCCACAGCCTCCCTGGGCAACCTCTGCCAGTGTTTCCCCACCCTCACTGGCAAGAATTTCTTCCTCACCTCCAGGCTCAACCTGCCCTCCTCAAGCTTCAATCCTTCGAATTACCTGACTTGTACAAAGGTAACTAGAGGAAGCTTTGGGGTTTTCTGTTCCTCTTGCCCATGATCTGTCTCTGCTCACATTGCTTCCTACAGAGACAACCATCTGGCAAGGCTGTTTGCAGAGCAGCACAGCAGCTCCAGCTGCTTTGGTGGCAAATATCAGCTAAGCTGGCAGCCCAAGTGTGCCCCAAAGACATTTTCAGTAGCTTTTGAACCAGGGAAAAATTCCCTACAAAGATGATGAGGCTTTGAGCAACCTGCTCCAGTGGAGGGTGTCCCTGCCAATGCCAGGAGGGTTGGAACTGGATGGTCTTCAAGGACCCTTCCAACCCAAACCATTCCATCAGTCTATGAAGGAGGCAGGAATCTACTTGCTCCAGCTGTGCCAGTGCCATAGAGTATGGCCTTGGCTGGATTAAATAGGTTTGGAACCTCCAGCATCTGGAACACCATTCCCACTCTGCCTGATTCCATGCCCAGATGAATTCTCTTTGCTTTTGGAGTCTCTCCTCCTCTCTCAAGAGAGCATCAAGAGAGAGCAGTGATTGCATTGCAGCCCATTTAGCCAGGTTCAAACCCTGCTGAGAGTATTCCTTGTTTTAACCCAATTTCTAGTCAGGATCACTGCTCTCTTATCAGCAGCTTTTGTAGCTGGTTCCTCCACCTGCCCTATCAACATTCCACCCTCCAACACATTGCTGCTCAAGAACTGTGATGTCCTCTTGCCAAAGAAGAGAGACAAGCAAATGGATCCCATCTCTAAAGCCATTCTGAGGGCAGTGTGAGGACACAGAGGCATTGCCTGTCCTGCCTCTCTGAAGATAACACGAGCTCCTTTCTTACAGGCCAGTCATTTAGGGATTACACAGATCATTTGGTTTGCTTTCACTTGATGGTTTGTCCAGGATCTGCTCCCATCTTGCACATCTACTGAGAAAATAGAATAGAAAGCAGCAAAGGGGAGGGGGAAAAAGAAAGCAAGCAGAATAATAATAATTCAGGAATCCTCAGGGGGGGTATCTGGGCTTTAACTGCAGAGTTATCAGCAGAGAAAAAATGGAAATAATTTCTCCTCTGCCTTCTTCTCAATGCCTTCCTATTGAAAAATCTAATTACAGCTGCAGGTTCCTTGGTTTATTTAATTGTAATTGAAAGGATGTGGTTGGAACTGCATTGCTCAGAGTTGTTCCATGGCATTTTTCTGAATGGGAATAACTGCTCTGACCTCAATCTCACTGCACCTTATCCCAGAGCTGGGTTTTGGAGGGAGGAGGTTGTGTTGGTGAGGGGTTTCTTTGTGGTGTTTTATTTTGTAGTTTGGGTTGGTTTGGAGTTTTGTTTGGTTGCTTGGTTGGTTTAATTTGGGTTTTTTTAGTTTTATTTTGCTTGCTTGATTTGTTTTTTATTTGTTTCTTGGTTTGGGTTGGTTTTTTTGGTTTTATTTTGCTTCCTTGGTTTGGTTTCTGTTTGTTGGTTTAGTTTGGGTTTTTAGATTTATTTTCCGTGCTTGGTTTGGTTTTTATTTGTTGGTTTGGTTTGGATTTTTTGGTTTTATTTTGCTTACTTGGTTTGGTTTCTGTTTGTTGGTTTGGTTTGGGTTTTTACCTTTATTTTTCTTGCTTGGTTTGTTTGTTGGTTGGTTTGGGCTTTTTAGCTTATTTTGTTTGCTTGGGTCTTGTTTGTTGGTTTGGGTTTTTTAGTTTTATTTTGCTTGCTTGGTTTGGTTTCTGTTTGTTGGTTTGGGCTTTCTGAGCTTTATTTTGCTTGCTTGGTTTGGTTCTTGTTTGGTTGGGTTGGGCTGGGGTTTTTAGCTTTATTTTGCTTGCTTTCTTTGGGTTTTGTTTGTTTGTTTGAAGACATTTAATAATTATTTAATCAGCCTTGATGTGGCCCTGGGCAGCCTGATGTAGTTGGAGGTGTCCCTGCTGCCTGCAGGGGGGTTGCATAAGATGAGCTTTGAGGGTCCCTTCCAACCCAGTGCATACAGCTGATGGCCAAGGGAGGTCTACCATCTTCTCCTCTTGCTTTTCTCCAATCCTTAAACCCTTACCTTGCCTTCAGCCCTGTCCTTACTGCTGTCCCCTCACCAGTGTTCTCTGACTCAACCAACAGCAGGCTCCAGGCTTGCCTGCCTGCTGTCTGAGTGGCTCCATCCTTCCAGGAGCCTCACTCCCCCAGTCCTGTGCTGCATTTCATTTGTTTCATGCTCCCTAATGGAGTTCAAGGCAGGTCAGCAGCTACACCCAGAATTAAATGTGACACACTTCATGTCACCACAGGGAGTTCTAATTCTTCATGCAATACCACTCTGTCCAGGGCCCCTTTGCAAGTGGCACAGCCTCAGCTTCCTGGCCATCTGGCCACTGCTGTCTGCAGGTTCTGAATAATAAATAAAAATCTGTGCACTTATGTGAAAAGCTGCAGGCACAGCATGGCCATGGATAGAGCCACAGCTCCCTGAGGGCCAGAGGTGCAGCCCAAGACTCTGTAGGTTCCTGACACCATCACTGTCACAAACCCCAAATATTACAGAGAGGGTGGGGAGGCACTGGCAGAAATCAGTTGTGTGTGGATTATCCCAGCATGGGTTACAAGGGCTGGGAGTGAGAGGATGAGAGGGAAGGGATTGAAGCTTGAGGAGGGCAGATTGAGACTGGAGATCAGGAGGAAATTCTTGCCAGTGAGGGTGGGGAGACACTGGAACAGGTTGCAGAGGGAAGTCATGGATTTCCCCCTCCCTGGAAGTATTCAAGGCCAGATTGGCTGAGACCTTGAGCAAGCTGGGCTGGTGGGAGGTGTCCCTGCCCATGGCAGGGGGGTTAGCAACTGGGTGATCTTTAAGGTCCTTTCCAACCCATTCTATCAATCTATGAACCACAGCATGTCTGTACTGGATATAAGCAAACCATCAGCCTCTGCATCCCTGTGTATAAAAGACATTACAACTTCTAAACTCAGGCTCTTCTCCATTTGCATGCAAAGTACAGAGCTGCTCTGTTCCCTAATAAGCATGGCTGTGGTACAGCTACAACAGAGCAAAAGCTGCCAGGGATTTTTTTGTGATGCATGAAGCATAAGCACACAGCAACACACTCTGCTTCATGCCCCTGAGAACTCTGGCTGCAAGATCTGAGTGGCTTGAAGGAGTTACCAACTCCATCAGTGCTGCAAAAAGTATAAGGATCTCTGCTAATGTCCTGGGCTGCAGTATATTGATGTCACAATGCAGGGGAATCACCCTGAGCTCCAAGGGCAGTGTGGGATCACCCTGAGCTCCATGGGCAGTGTGGGATCACCCTGAGCTCCAAGGGCAGTGTGGGATCACCCTGAGCTCCATGGGCAGTGTGGGATCACCCTGAGCTCCATGGGCAGTGTAGGATCATCCTGAGCTCCATGGGCAGTGTGGGATCACCCTGAGCTCCATGGGCAGTGTAGGATCATCCTGAGCTCCATGGGCAGTGTGGGATCACCCTGAGCTCCATGGGCAGTGTAGGATCATCCTGAGCTCCAAGTGCAGTGTGGAATCACATTGAGCTCCAAGTGCAGTGTGGGATCACCCTGAGCTCCAAGTGCAGTGTGGGATCACCCTGAGCTCCAAGTGCAGTGTGGAATCACATTGAGCTCCAAGTGCAGTGTGGGATCACCCTGAGCTCCAAGTGCAGTGTGGAATCACATTGAGCTCCAAGTGCAGTGTGGGATCACCCTGAGCTCCATGGGCAGTGTGGGATCACATTGAGCTCCAAGTGCAGTGTGGGATCACCCTGAGCTCCACGGGCAGTGTAGGATCACCCTGAGCTCCATGGGCAGTGTGGAATCACCCTGAGCTCCAAGTGCAGTGTGGGATCACCCTGAGCTCCAAGTGCAGTGTGGAATCACCCTGAGCTCCAAGTGCAGTGTGGGATCACCCTGAGCTCCATGGGCAGTGTGGGATCACATTGAGCTCCAGGTGCAGTGTGAGATCACCCTGAGCTCCAGGTGCAGTGTGGGATCACCCTGAGCTCCAGGTGCAGTGTGGGATCACCCTGAGCTCCATGGGCAGTGTAGGATCACATTGAGCTCCAAGTGCAGTGTGGGATCACCCTGAGCTCCAAGTGGATTGCACAATCACATTAAGCTCCAAGTGCAGTGTGGGATCACCCTGAGCTCCAAGTGCATTGCACAATCACATTGAGCTCCAAGTGCAGTGAGAGGGGTGGAAGATCACAGAATCATAGAATTGTTTGGGTTGGGAGAAACCTCCAGGGTCATCAAGTCCAACCTTCAACCTAACACCACCATGGCCATCAAACTATCCCCCCAAGTGCCATGTCCACACCTTCCTTGAACACCTCCAGGGATGGGGACTCCACCACCTCCCAGGTAACAGCTGATAAATTATTTCCCTGATTAATAAACCTCCCAGATGCATTCTGTATCCGTGTGCCAGGAGTCCTGCCCTCTCCAGCTCCATTCCAGCCACTCACTTCACAAGTGCCCCTGCTTATCAAAACCTCTTTGTTATGCAGCTGGCACCTCCACCCTATTAAGCAGAGAAGTGCTTCAGTCCTTTGAATGAGAGCAGCTCCACCTGCTCGTCTAGGGGAGCTTCCCCTCTGAAGCACAGCCATGATTTGCAGGCAGACAGGCAGACAGCACTTTGTCACTATTAATTCAATGAGCTTCTTCCAGCATCACCCAAGCCAGGTAAAATTTACAGCCCTTCTCTTGTGAGAGCCCAAGGAACCTGAGGTGATTAGGGCTCCTCAGCTCAGCAAAGGTGTTTTAAAGTGGGGCTGACTTGGAGAGATTTGAAGAGACTGCTTTAAAACAAGGGATGCAATACAGGAGCTGTAAATGAACTGCACTGAATCCCTGAGGATCTTTTCCTTCTCTGCTGCTGGCAGCAGTGTAGCTTTTTAATTTTTAAAACAACAGCAACAAAAAAAGTGCAATGGGCAGAAGATTTTCAGAGCAATGGATGTGATGTGTGCCAGTCCCTGGGAATGTTGTCACAGCCTTTGGGTGGCACAACTGCTTGGTCCCTGAGAGGTTTGTTCTATTCCTTTTCTTCTCTAGTAGTAGGAATGCTGCCTGCCTGGTGGTAGATTTCAGGAGCAACCCAAATCTACTCCTAACCTGGTTTTCAGCTCTCTAGGAAAAAAGAACACAGGATCCTGGTGTTTCAAATTAGGCACCCTTTTCATGTTAAGCAAGGACAGCTTCTGAGTTCCAGGGTCAAGCTGTGCTTTGGGGAGGCCAAAGAAAAGCTCATTCCTCACCCTCATAGCTTCAGTCTGCTTGCCTTATTATTTTTGATCAAAAGCTTTCTCTTCACTGTGATCAGTGCTCTGATGCAGCTTCCCCATCTCTCTCTCTGCTGCTTTTCCCAGCAAGACATCTCAACATACTCTTCAGAATGGAGAGACACTGGAACAGGTTGTGGCTGCCTCCTCCCTGGAGGTGTTCAAGGCCAGGTTGGATGAGGCCCTGAGCAAGCTGGGCTGGTGGGAGGTGTCCCTGCCCATGGCAGGGGGGTTGGAACTGGATGATCTTGAAGGTCCCTTCCAATCCAGGCTGTTCTCTGATTCTATGCCTTCTGCTGTGTGACCCCAGCATTTTTTCAGATCTTTTTCTTGCCCTGTGATGTTGGTTATTTGAAAAGTGGAGAGTACAAGGCCAGGGAGCAGTGCTACCCAAGTAAATAGTAGCAAAAGAGAGGTGTGCAGGACAGGGAGAACTTCTTCAATTGCTCAGGACAGGGAGAACTTCTTCAACTGCTCAGGACAGGAAGAACTTCTTCAATTGCTCAGGACAGGAAGAACTTCTTCAGCTGCCCAGGACAGGGAGAACTTCTTCAATTGCTCAGGACAGGGAGAACTTCTTCAGTTGCTCAGGACAGGGAGAACTTCTTCAATTGCTCAGGACAGGGAGAACTTCTTCAGTTGCTCAGGACAGGGAGAACTTCTTCAACTGCTCAGGACAGGAAGAACTTCTTCAGCTGCCCAGGACAGGGAGAACTTCTTCAATTGCTCAGGACAGGGAGAACTTCTTCAGTTGCTCAGGACAGGGAGAACTTCTTCAACTGCTCAGGACAGGAAGAACTTCTTCAGCTGCCCAGGACAGGGAGAACTTCTTCCATTGCTCAGGACAGGGAGAACTTCTTCAATTGCTCAGGACAGGGAGAACTTCTTCAATTGCTCAGGACAGGAAGAACTTCTTCAGTTGCTCAGGACAGGGAGAACTTCTTCAACTGCTCAGGACAGGGAGAACTTCTTCAATTGCTCAGGACAGGGAGAACTTCTTCATCTGCCCAGGACAGGGAGAACTTCTTCAATTGCTCAGGACAGGGAGAACTTCTTCAATTGCTCAGGACAGGGAGAACTTCTTCCATTGCTCAGGACAGGGAGAACTTCTTCCATTGCTCAGGACAGGGAGAACTTCTTCAATTGCTCAGGACAGGGAGAACTTCTTCAACTGCTCAGGACAGGGAGAACTTCTTCAATTGCTCAGGACAGGGAGAACTTCTTCAATTGCTCAGGACAGGGAGAACTTCTTCAGTTGCTCAGGACAGGGAGAACTTCTTCCATTGCTCAGGACAGGAAGAACTTCTTCAATTGCTCAGGACAGGAAGAACTTCTTCAGCTGCCCAGGACAGGGAGAACTTCTTCCATTGCTCAGGACAGGGAGAACTTCTTCAACTGCTCAGGACAGGGAGAACTTCTTCCATTGCTCAGGACAGGAAGAACTTCTTCAACTGCCTGGGACAGGGAGAACTTCTTCAACTGCTCAGGACAGGGAGAACTTCTTCAACTGCTCAGGACAGGAAGAACTTCTTCAACTGCCTGGGACAGGGAGAACTTCTTCAATTGCTCAGGACAGGGAGAACTTCTTCAACTGCTCAGGACAGGGAGAACTTCTTCAGCTGCCCAGGACAGGAAGAACTTCTTCAACTGCTCAGGACAGGGAGAACTTCTTCCATTGCTCAGGACAGGGAGAACTTCTTCAGTTGCTCAGGACAGGGAGAACTTCTTCAACTGCTCAGGACAGGGAGAACTTCTTCCATTGCTCAGGACAGGAAGAACTTCTTCAACTGCCTGGGACAGGGAGAACTTCTTCAATTGCTCAGAGCTCCTCTGGAAAGAGCAGAGTTAAATTGGACCTGTCAAGTAGTGTCGATTCTTTCCTTTCTCCCTGGCATCTTTGACTTTCTTCCCTCCCTGCTTAACATCTGTCTGCCAGAATCTCTGTAAGAGCTCTCAAGCTTGTGAAGGTTACAAACAAGAAGGTAAGAAGGAGAGGAGGAAAAGCAAAAATCATTTCTGCTAATGCAGAGCCCAGAGTAGGGCTCTGTTCTCGGGCCAGGTCCAGGTGCCAAACATTCTCAGGAAGTGTGAGATGGTGCTAAGGAAACCATAAGTAGGCAGGAGGCAGTTGCAGGGCTAATTTCCTTTGAGAAAGTATGAAATTGTCCTAATTGACAGCTAAGGTAAATTACCTGATAGTTTTCTCTGCAGAGTGCCATACAGGAAGTTTTCAATCACAGTCAGGCAAGGAACTTTCCATTTTCCTCTCTGATCACATCACAGCAGCTGAATAATTTGGTTTGTCTTTCATAACAATTCTTTCCCTGGGGTTTGGTTGTTTGTTTGGTTTTTTTTTGGGTCTGTTTTTTCCCCCGCCATCCTCTCTTACTGCCCCAGTACCGGAGGGAAGTTTTCTGCCTTTCTGTGATGCAAACAGTTGGGAACAGAGTTAAAAGGAGAACAGGCTGCAAAGAGTGTGTGCCAAAGGAGAAATTCCTGCTTTCTTATCCCTGTCCTCCCAGTTTTGTGTACCACAAGGGCAGGGAAGAAGGAGTTCCAGGTATTCATGTCTATTCCTGACTTGTTTACTTATTTACACTGTGGCTTTACTTTAGTTGGCCAAATATTGCTTGGTGGCTCCAATTTATCAGGCCAGCCTTAGCTGCAGCAGAACCTGGCTTAAGCCTTATCATTTAATTTTGCTGACATCCCTCATTTCTAATTTATCTAACCAGCTCCATGACAAATTGAATTTGTGTAACACAGTAAACAAAAGGGCTTCTAGCTCCAGTTTCCTGTAATGGAATAACATCATTGGAAACACAAATTAACTGGAACAGGCAGAGCTGGGGAAAGGGCAGGGCTCAGCTTCCCAGTTGTAATTCACTTAGGGCTCAAGGTGGTTATTTTTGCACTAAGGCTAATAGGAATTTGCACCTGGTGTGATTATTCCTAATGATATTAGCTATTATCCAAGCTTTATGCAGCCTTCCTGAATGAAATGAGGGAGGGGGGGAGGGAACCCAACCTTTATATATTTCCAGTGACAAACTACCAGGCAAGGCAGTGCTATGCTGAGCAGAGAGGTGGTGATAGGCAGGAGTGGGTCTTTACTGAAAAGCAGCTATTAGAGCTGTCCCTGTCAGCTGGGCTGTTTGTCATCATGGCTGGGAATTTCACTCAGCAGCAGGCTGCTGAAGACATGGCATTAAGCACTGGCTGAAGAACGTGGATCAAATGTACAGTCCTCTTGGCAGCCTTTGCTGGAGATGCAGCCCAGCCTGGACTGAGGCCAGAGGAGGCAATCACAGCCCTCTGATGACTTCCTCAGGAAAAGGCCATTAAAGGCAATCCCCAGTGGGTCTGTTGTTTCCCTAAGTGAAAAATGGCTGTGGAACTAAAATAGCTGTCTCTGTAAAGCAGCAGCTCCTTCGTGGTATGGCTGAAGTGCAGAGAGAGCCAGGGGCAAAGATCAAAGCCTGCCACGAAGCTGTCTTCAGGATCTTGACAGCTGGCAGCCTCTGAAACGTGTGCACAGCTCCTGACACCACTCTGCCTCTGACCCCAGCTCCCAGCCCCATGCACTTAATCAAAGCACCACTGTGAGGAGTGTGCCTGCTTCAGGCTCTGATGGGCTCCTCAGGAGGATGGGCTGGGCCCAGATGGGTTGAGCAAAATCAAAGCATGTCTGTAGTTGATGTGGAATGTGGAGTGTGACTAGGGCAAAACCACACAGTGCCCCTGATCTAGAGGAGGATGTCCCTGCTGACTGCAGGGGGGTTGGACTGCATGACCTTTGGAGGTCCCTTCCTACCCAGACCATTCTGTGATCTCTGTTCATCATTGTTCTCTCCCTTGGGAACAGGCTGGTGGTGGCTCAGGTTCCTGGGAGTCAGTGGGAGTAGCTCTGCTGGCTTCCTGATTTAGCACCTGGGAACAGGGTCTGGCTGAAAACCCATGGCAGCAACAGCCCAGCCCAGAGCAGCTGATGCTGGTGGTTAAGATGACAACTGCAACCCTAGGATGCTTTAATTTTTTCCCTGTCTTCCTCCCATTTATGTCACAAAACCTTGAGCTGCTCCCACCTTCTAACTGTTAGATTATACAGAAAGAGAGGGAAATGCTTCTCACTTGTTTGCATCCAAATACAGAACCCAGGGAGGCAAAGCCTGAAGCTGGAGTGCAGCACAGACAGCAGCAGGCAGGGAAACTCATTTCATGTCTCTCCAGCAGTGGCCCCTGGGGTGGCTGCAAAGCCACCTGGCAGCAAGTGGTAATAAATGACAGGTGAAGGCAGGAACCCAGAGGAGTGAAAGATTCTTTTCTCTCCATTCCCAGCAGCAGCTTTCTCCTGAGGCAGTCACAGCTGGAGGTGTTCTGGTGGTGGAGGACAGTGCACAGTGGATGGTTCTGCCAATGTCTGTGTTGCCTGCAAACAGAAAGGGCATCACTTGGCTGGCACATTTCTGTGCCAGGAGAGCACTGAAAACTGCAGCAGCAGGAGCTGCCAGGTGTTAAATGCCCAACTTTAAAAGCAGCCCCAGCACAGGAGACAGAGCAGGCAAATGGTGGAGGTTCAGTGCCACTTACTACAGACTCACAGAGACAAGGAGGTAATCATGCTTTGGACAATTCAATTCTTACAGCTGAGCACTGGGGGGGGGGGGGTTAAACCCTTTTGTCTGCACCCCCAGCACTTCTTGTTCCTCCTAAGTGGGCTGACATCAGCCCTTGATCAAATCTCCCCTCCACGCAGCCTCTTGCTGCAGTTGTTGTGAGGGAGATAAGATTCTAACCCAGTTATGCAGGAAAGCAACCTGATGCAACTAGTGATGTAACACTGAGGTAAGAGAGAGAGAGGCAATTCCTCCTCTTCCTCTTTCCTCTGGGGTCTGCAAGCAGCAATCACCTCGCATCAGACACATCAAACACCAAAGCAAAACAGATTTGGGGTGCAGTTAGTGCATGCTCCCTCTCTCTGCTCTGGGTCCTGCTCCATGATCCCTCCTCTCTCACAGGTACTCAGGCTTGGGGTTTAGCAGCTCTGATGGCAGCAGATCACAGCAGCCCAATTAACAAGTGACAGAGATTAGCAACTGGCTTGAACCACCCTCAGAGCCTTTCTGTCGTTCCTATTCAAAGGTTTTCCCCTCCAAAGTTAGCTGGCTGGCAGCCAGAGGAGATCCACTACAGAGGCAGCAGCAGAACTGCACTGCAAGGCTGAGAAGGCAGAACTGATGTGCAGAAAGCAGTGCAAGAGTTTGTTGTAGCTTGAGTGAACGTGAAGCAGCTGAGAGCTGCTTGCCAGGCAGAGAGCCTGAAGTGCAGCCCTGCTCAGCCCTTCATGGTGCAGTTCATTCCTGGCAAGAGTCTGATCTGCAGCCAGGCTGGTGCCTGCCAGCTCCACACCCCCATTCCTCCTATCAGTCACTGCTGACTGATTGTGACTTACTGCTGTCATCAAACCAATAGACAGCAAATTGCAGTGAGGCAGTGACACAGAGCTTGTACCTGCAGCCACAGACACTGACAGCCAAATCCAAATGTCAAGCTTCAGAGAGAAAAAAAAAAATCTTTCAGGGAGTGCCAGGGGACTGCAGCCTCATTTCTTGCATTCAAGGGAAGTTGCCACAGGTGTGCTCATCCCAAATATCACTCACTTCAGAAAGGGCTTTTTTTTTTTTTTTTTTTTTTTTTTTCATTGAGGGAATTAATATTTTGCTGCAGTACATCAGCCAGAGATCAGCCACCTCTTAAAAAAACAAAAAAGAACTATCCTGTGTAATAAATACATCAGCTGAGACTCTTCTCACGGTGTGAGCTCAAGCCCTGCCATGATGACAACAGAAATCCAGAGGGAAGTGCCTTGGTTCTCAGAGGTGACTGTGCAGAGCCTGAAGTGCTGCTCTGCAAAGCCTCCCTCTGTGCTGCTCTTTCCTCCAGTGAGTGATAAGGACTTTGGAGGGCTTGAGGTGAATGCCATTATCAGGCTGATGCACGCAGCCCAAAAGCTTGAGCAGTCCAATCCTAGTCACAAAGCTTTCCTTGAGGAGGTGCTGGCAAAGATGTGGAGGTCCAAGAGTTTTAAAAGCTGCTAAGAACACTTACAGCCACACCATCTACCCCCAGTATAATACAGACCATTGGATTCCACTCACTGGTCCCTACATTTAGCTTCTTACTGAAGCAGGTTTGGAAATCATCCAGCCCTGATGTGAAAACTCCAGGAGGGGAAGAATCTTTCACATCCCTTGCTGACAGTGACCACTGCTTGGTTAATCCTCCACTTGAAAATCCTTCTGCTTGTGTCTATTAAACTAAAAAAGCTTTTCCCTGTCTGAATCTTTCTCTACTTAAAGGCTGTGGCTGAGCCACCTCTTCCCTCTCCTATTGCACTGTGTTAAGCCCAGGTGAGGACCTCTTCTGTGCCATGATTCAGCCTTGGCAGCTTCCCTGAGCCAACCCTGGAGTTTTCTGCCTTTGTTGAAACAAACCCTGGACCCCAGAAAGGAGCAGGGTTCCAAAAGTGGCTTTGGGGAGAGGTTTGCACAACCTGCTTCTCAATGCTTCCTTCCCCTGGAGCAATTGTTTTTAGCCAGGGATGTGCTGAACCATCTCAGCCAGGAGAGTTGTACCAAGTCCTTTAAAGGGTCTCTGAGCACTTTGGGGAAGTAAAGAAAAAAATCCAAACCATTCCTCTGGGCAAGTTCAGGGAAGCTCTGCTGAGCATCTAGGAGGGCTGGCTGATGCCTTGTGGCTCCTTTTCCATCTTCCACAGAGGAGAAGGGCAAAGGGTTAGTGAGAGCTGCTTGTAACTGTAGGTTTCCAAGGGGGTAGTTACAATTTGCCTCTATTGTGGAAGCTCAAATTTGGCAAGAATTGCTTTGTTTAACTCCAGCTCTGTCCCTTTTGCACTCCATTTAAAACCACTCAAGGATCTCTTCAGAGCTGTGTATTCATCAGGGACTCTCAGGATGACCCCTCAGGAACACAGGACCAGCACTCCTGAGCTCAGACCGTTTCCTTGTAGTCAGATGCAACCCCAAGCTCTACTGAGAGCCTTGAAAGCTGAGCTGTGCAGATGCCAGGCAGCAAGACAGGGAAGCTGAGCTAAAGACCCTGAAAGAATTCACATCCCCAGTGCACTGCTAGGTCTGCTGAGCTCTCCTTTCACCTTTGCCTGCTTTTAGGAAGGTGAAGGTTGTGTCTTGAACAGTTTCTGGTGGTTTCTGCAGGCACTGATTTGTTCTGATGAGTAGAAGAAACTTGATGCCTGCCTTTGTAAGATGTGCCTGAGATGTTTCACAGCTTCACAGATTGCTTGGGGCTGGAAGGGAGCCTCAAAGCTCATCTTGTCCAACCCCCCTGCAGTCAGCAGGGACACCTCCAGCTAGATCAGGCTGCCCAGGGCCAGATCAAGGCTGATCTTGAATGTCTCCAGGGATGGGGCCTCAAGCACATGCCCAGGCAGCCTCTTCCAGTATTTTCCCACTCTCATTTACCACTCCTACAAAGCAAACAAGGGAAGCTTAGGAAGCCTCATTCTGGCTTTAAAAAATAGTAGTTTTTTTTTTTTTGTGTGTGTGTGTATTTTTTTTTTTCCCTTGGTCTAAACCTCAGTTCGCATTCCCTTTCCACTAGGGCAATAAACACACATTTTACTGATTAGTTTTGTTACTCTGGATGCTGACCTGTGAATTTTGCTGTAAATTTGGCAGTTTCCCCTTCTCCTCTGTTCAGCAGAGCACCTGACCCCAGGTGAGAGCCATCCCCATTCACAGACCCAGCAGAAGACCTGCCCAGTGCTGGTGTCCAGACCCTCAGTACCCACTGCAGCTAATTAAACTTAACCCTCCAGCTTTACCATTTGCTTGTTGGGAGAATAAAAATGGATAAATCCTTGTCCTTCAGCCTGAAAAGAGCCACTGCAAACTGCTCCACTCCAGATGTGGATCCCAGCATGAGGTGCAGACAAATGAATTCTGCTCTCACAGAGTTCACACAGATCTGTGCTGTGCCTGCACCTATGTCCTGTGGTTCTCTGGGAGCCTGGAGTCTTTTCAAAGCTCAGTGCAAGCTACCATTAGAATTTACAGTCCTGTTCCCAGCCTTTATTCCCTCCCTCTGATTTTCATCACACCCTTGGGAACCTTGATTTCATTGTTATGTGTCTGCTGCCAATGCCTGCTTGACTCCTCAGTGCTTTGGCTGTTTACCCATCTGGCTGCCTGCAGTTCTACACAAGAGATATTGCTTAGGGGCATATCAGCCAGGTGCAAGTGACTGCAGCCCTAGCAGCTGGCTCAATTTTTATCTCTTTTCTTTGTTGTGGGGCTTATTCCCATCACTGAGGACTCTGGTACCCAGGACTCTCTGGTGCTGAGGCTGCAGAGCTTGCTTTTGCAAACTGAAATCCCATTTTCCAGCTGAGTGTCCAGGAGCAACAAAAGGCAGCAGCAGCAGCAGAAGTGGTTAAATGCTCCTCTGCAGAGTGAGCTCTGGCTGCAAGGTGAAGGTGTAAAATGAACCCTGAAGGCAGAGACTCAACTCCAGCAGCAGAAGACTGCTGCTGCTGACTGGCTCTAGAGAAGGCTGACAGGCCCCCAGAGAGCAGGTGGGAAGCTGGGCTCAGACCAGGGCCATAACGTGTGCCATGGGCTGGGCTATAACCTGTGCCATAACCTGTGCCATGGGCTGGGCTATAACCTGTGCCATGGGCTGGGCTATAACCTGTGCCATAACCAGTGCCATGAGCTGGGCTATAACCTGTGCCATAACCTGTGCCATGAGCTGGGCTATAACCTGTGCCATGGGCTGGGCTATAACCTGTAACCTGTGCCATAACCTGTGCCATGGGCTGGGCTATAACCTGTGCCATAACCTGTGCCATGAGCTGGGCTATAACCTGTGCCATGGGCTGGGCTATAACCTGTGCCATAACCTGTGCCATGGGCTGGGCTATAACCTGTGCCATGGGCTGGGCTATAACCTGTGCCATAACCAGTGCCATGAGCTGGGCTATAACCTGTGCCATAACCTGTGCCATGAGCTGGGCTATAACCTGTGCCATGGGCTGGGCTATAACCTGTGCCATAACCTGTGCCATGAGCTGGGCTATAACCTGTGCCATAACCTGTGCCATGAGCTGGGCTATAACCTGTGCCATGGGCTGGGCTATAACCTGTGCCATAACCTGTGCCATGGGCTGGGCTATAACCTGTGCCATGGGCTGGGCTATAACCTGTGCCATAACCTGTGCCATGGGCTGGGCTATAACCTGTGCCATAAGCTGGGCTATAACCTGTGCCATGGGCTGGGCTATAACCTGTGCCATAACCTGTGCCATGAGCTGGGCTATAACCTGTGCCATGGGCTGGGCTATAACCTGTGCCATAACCTGTGCCATGAGCTGGGCTATAACCTGTGCCATAACCTGTGCCATGGGCTGAGCTATAACCTGTGCCATAACCTGTGCCATGGGCTGGGCTATAACCTGTGCCATGGGTTGGGCTATAACCTGTGCCATAACCTGTACCATGGCCTGGGCTATAACCTGTGCCATGGCCTGGGCTATATACCTGTGCCATGGGCTGGGCTATAACCTGTGCCATGGGTTGGGCTATAACCTGTGCCATAACCTGTGCCATGGGCTGGGCTATAACCTGTGCCATAACCTGTGCCATGGACTGGGTTATAACCTGTGCCATGGGCTGGGCTATAACCAGTGCCATAACCAGTGCCACAGGCTGGGCAGTGAAAGGTTTGCTGCTGGCAGCTGGGGCCATGAATGGTTGCTGTAGTGTGTACTGCTCTGCACCATGCACTTCAAAGTCCTCCTGCAAATATCATTGAAGGCTCAAGACACCTCCTGTTTGTCTCTGTTTTTCAGATGGGTAGGATAGAAGGAGACCTTTCAGGGACTCCCTCAGGGCTCTACTGAGGCTCTGCAGCATAATCAAGATGAAAACATTTGGTTGTTGAAGCCACTCTGAGATTGCCTTGCCCTGCTGGACCAGGGACCAGAGGTAAGGACTCAGCTTTGTCAGCCTCTAGCTTTTCAGGGCTGGATAACCTCACTTACAATCAAGGGTAACTTTAGTTACTCAAAGCTGTAGAACATTTCATCCTAGAGCATTTTGCTTCTCAGAGTGAGGGCCCTTACCAGGATTGTTGGTGCCATCCTTGATGCCAAACTCTCCCTGCTTTTCTTCCACTCCTATCATTCATCCCAGGGAATCTTTAACATTGATCTTTTTTTTTTTTAAGTCAACGTTTTTCTTTCCTTCCCTTTTTGTGTTCAGAGGGAAAAGAAAAAGCCCCTGTGGGGTCTGTGCAAAGCAGCCATGTGTGTTTCCAGCACCTAGGAATCTCTGATCCCCTGGGGAGCCAGCTAATTAAACATGAACACGTTCATTCACCCAAGCTCCATGGCTTAGCCACTGCCACCCTCCAGTAGTGCTCCCAGCCAGTGTCTGCTGCATCACAGAGCAGCTACTTAGAGCTGAAGAGAAGAGGCTTTGTTGCCTTTGATGTTCCCACAGCACAGCTGCCACCCTTAGACACTTAATGATTATTTTTCCTGTTTGTGGATCAGGGCAACACAGTTTCTTTGCATTTTTCTTGTGAATGGCCTGGTTGCATTTGGGGGCATTTGGATGGAAGGGGCTCTGCTTAAAGCATAGATCTGGTCTGAAGAGAAGCAGAACAGAGCTGGCAGAGCAGGGAACATGCTTCCAGCAGAGCACATAGCCAGATGCTCATGCTGCAATGTCAACATCACAGGAGTCAGGAGGTCAAGCTGCCACAGACTGTGGCTAACCCACTCCTCCTGTCTGCTCAGTGGCTGTCTGCTCTCATTTAACATATTTGGGGTTGTTGCCTCTCCTCTGAGCTGCCTCCACTCTGGGTGTAAGGAAACACATTTGAAGAAGGAAGTTCTTGCTATGTCAGAGAATCACAGAGTGTTAGAGCTTGGAAGGGACCTCTGAAGGTCATCCAGCCCAACCCCCCTGCCAGAGCAGGGTCACCCAGGGCAGGGCACACAGGAACACAGCCAGGTGGGTTTGGAAAGTCTCCAGAGAAGGAGGCTTCACAACCTCCCTGGGCAACCTGCTGCAGTACCTGAACAAAATCATGTCCAGCATTAGTCTCCCATTCCTTACCACAGGGCTGCAGGTAGAGAGCTTCTGCAAGCTGAGCAAATCGAGTTTGTCCAGGACTGAATGTTGTGCACAGCTCTTCTCTTCTGCCCTTTAAGATTAAGGAGGAAAGAGAAAGCCCAGATTGGAATCTGTTTGCCACAGCTGCTCTGTGGACTGTTTTAGAGAGCTGCCTACAAGAAAAAGAGCTGAAGCTGGAGGGGAAAGGGAGCAGCTCCACTCATGCACACACACACAACATGTCAGGATGCTCTGGGAAACCCCCAGACCCTCACTTGGCAGCAAGAGAGGCAGCTAATGTGCCTCATGCGCAGGCTGGCAGCACCCAGCCTGATCTTGGAAGGGTCTGGGTCGCTGTGGCTCTCTGGGGTGAAGTGTAAATAGCTCTGCCCCATTCCAGCCTGGCTCTGCTGTCCACCTGCCAAAGCTGCAGTGGTCTGGGGCAGTGCCAGTGGCCAGCAGGTGTGCCAGTGGCCAGCAGGTGTGCCAGTGGCCAGCAGGTGTGCCAGTGGCCAGCAGGTTTGCCGTGCAGCATCTCAGTACTGGTAACTGTCTCGGTCACAAGGAGGAGCACTTGGCCTCACTTTGACTGACAGAGATGCTGCAGTACCTAGGGAAGCACACCAGGCAGGTGCTGCCTGCCCGAGGTCCTGTTCTTGGGCTGCCCACTGCTGGGAGGAAGCAATGTCCACTGCTGGGGTGTCCACCAGCACCTGAGCTGAGTGTTGCTGCTGTCTGCTGAAGAGTAATGATGCTGCTGTAAGGTACCTGCCAGCACCCTCTGGAAGGAGACAGCAGACATCTTTAGGAAGCCCCAGAGAGCCAAAGGGAGCCTGGAAATACATCAAGAGGAGCAACCTAGAGAAGACATTGAATGAAAACAAGGCAGCAAGAGAGGATGGCTCATGAGAGCTCGGCCAGCAGTGTTAGTGGTATCCTGGCTGCAGCAGAAGCAGTGTGAGCAGCAGGGCTAGGGAGGTGATTGTCCCCTTCTACTCTGCTCTTCTGAGACTCCATCTGCAGCACTGTGACCAGTTCTGGTGCCCCCAGCATAAAAGAGACATGGAGCTGCTGGAATGGGTCCAGAGGAGACCAGGAGGATGATCAGAGGGCTGGAGAACCTCCCCTGTGGGGACAGGCTGAGAGAGTTGGGGCTGTACGGCCTGCAGAAGACAAACTGACAATTGAAAGCATTCATTTTCACCTAAATGTTTTACATTGAGTGACCACTCCAGAAGGTTTGCTGGAACCAGTTCTGCCTGCCCAGAGTTGGAGTAATATCTGGATTTGAAAGGCTTAGAGCAGAGGGGAAAGGAAAGGAGAAAATAAAAAGGAAGGAGAGGAGAAAAGAAAAAGAAAGGAAAGGAGAAAACAAAAAGGAAGGAGAGGAGGAAAGAAAAAGGAAGGAGAGGAGGAAAGAAAAAGGAAGGAGAGGAGGAAAGAAAAAGGAAGGAGAGGAGGAAAGAAAAAGGAAGGAGAGGAGGAAAGAAAAAGGAAGGAGAGGAGGAAAGAAAAAGGAAGGAGAGGAGGAAAGAAAAAAGAAGGGAAGGAGAAAACAAGAAGGAAGGAAAGGTGAGAACAGAAAAAAAGGAAGGAGAAAACAGGAAAGAAGGAAAGGAGAAAACAAGAAGAAAGGAAAGGAGAAATAGGAAGGAAAGAAAGGAGAAAGCAAAAAGAAAGAAGGAAACAGAAAGGAAAGGAGAAAACATGAAGGAGGGAAAGGAGAAAACAAAAAGGAAGGAAAGGAGAGAAGAGAACAAAAAAGAAAGCAAAGGAAAACAGAAAAAGAGTGGAAATGTGAAGCAGCAGCTTGTGCTTCTTGCCTACACATTGAATCCCAGCCAAGAACACACTCAGATGTGTTGTTAACCAGGCAATTCCTGCCCTCAATGTATTGGATTTTTCTGCAGGGCCTTGATGAAAGTGGTTAGAGACTGAAGAGCCCAGGATTGTTTCCTGTTCCCCTTTCATGTCTCCCCATGCACTGCTCTCTCTCTCCCAGTGGGTGTTCCATTAAGGCATTGTTTTGATGAAGAGGAGAAGAGGTCCCTGTAAGCATAACAGCACTGTGAGCCACTCCTGCTCTGTCTTCCAGCAAGGGGGTGGTGATGCCCAGGTGGGCTGCAACATGAATAAGTGATGAAAAGAATTGTTGTCTCTCTTTGCTACCTCCCATTCTTGCCCCTGATTTGCTGCTTTGCTTTTATTCTCTTTCCCCCCACCCCCTTTCAAATCCAATAACCTTCTTCAAAAGGCCTCGTCCAGGCTGAGTTGTAAAACCTTCAGTGGCTTTAGGGCTCACAAAGTCTTTGCAGGCTATGAGCTGGGCAATATTTTCTGTTCCATTAGCCAAGGGCTGCCAAACCTTGGTCCACCCTGTTAGGACTTAACTGTGCAGAGCAATCTCTGCACTTATTCAATGAGCCCAGTCTTGATTCCCATGCCCCTGATGTTCTGCTCTCTCAGCCCTTAGCCAGCAAGGTGGCAGAGCAGCAATGTGTGGTACAGCTCTTCAGAAACCAGTCATGAGACACTGCAGCCACAGCAGAAGCTGCAGGGAATTCTATCCCTATGGAGCCAAAGGTTTTCCAATTCCTTTCAAGAAATCTCTCCTGCTTTCTTGCATCAGAGAAGTTCTCCTCCACCTCTGCTGTGCCCTGGTGAGGCTGCATCTGGAAGCTTGTGTCCAGTTCTGGGTCCCTCAGTTCAAGAAGGACCTCAGGGAACTGCTTGAGAGAGTCCAACGCAGAACCACAAGGATGCTGCAGGAACATCTCCTGTGAGGCCAGGCTGAGGGAGCTGGGGCTTGGAGCTTGGGGCTTGGATCTTGGAGCTTGGAGCAGAGGAGCCTGAGGGTGACCTCATTGCTGGGGATAAAGATGTGCAGGGCTGGAGCCAGGCTCTGCTCAGGGATGTCCAAGGACAGCACAAGGGACACTGGGGGCAAGCTGGAGCAGAGGAGGTGCCACAAGGAACAGAAGGGAAATCTTTGTCACTGTGAGGGTCACAGAACCCTGGAGCAGGCTGCCCAGGGAGGTTGTGGAGTCTCCTCTGGAGACTTTCAAGCCCCACCTGGCTGTGTTCCTGTGTGCCCTGCCCTGGATGCCCCTGCTCTGGCAGGGGGGTTGGAGTGGCTGATCTCTGGAGGTCCCTTCCAAGCCCTAACACTGTGATTGGCACGTGGGAAGCAGCATCAGAGGAGCAGGACAGGAGCCCTGGGTGAAGTCAGAAAATGTGAGCTGACTTTTGCACTCCAGCAGGGAGTTTTGTGCCCACAGCCAGCAGTGCAAATCCTAGGAGTGCCACTCAGAGTTGGCTCTGCTCTGAAAGATGGGAACTGACTTCTCAGAGCAGCTTCACAGGATTGCCAGGGTCTGGGGGATGGAGGTGGGGGGGAAATGCTCCCTCCCAAAGCTTTGAGAAAGGCAAGGAGGAAAGGATGAATTCCCACCCCCCCAGAATCAAATAAACAAACAATAGAAAATATTTTCCCCATGGGAGGAGCTTCAGCCACTGCTGTAGGTCAGTGTCAAGGATGCCCCTGCTCCATGCTAAGCAGTGCAGGGACTGAGCTCTGCCAGAAGAAGATTCTCCACCTCTTTGGCAGTGGCACAGAAGAAAAAAGAAAAGAGAGAGAACTTTCCTGTCTTCCCCACACCATTCTATATTTAACCCCCCAAGGTTGATTAGCCACAGGCCTCTCCCTTGTTCCCACCTCTCTTCAGTGGAGTTATTTTTGTTTTTGGCTGTGGTTAAGGCTCCAGTTTGGAGCATTAACTTCCTTTAACACTTGCCCCTATTAATCACTTTAACAATCAAATTAAGGCAATTATTTTAATGAGGTAATGGATTCTACAGGGCAGATGATGCACATTCATAACTACTTATGGCAGAGCACTTGGGTAAAAGGCAGCCTCATCAATAATCTATTAGCTCATCAACCTGCTCCTATAAGGTCAGGGGAAGGGGTGGGGGATGCAGAGCTGCTCTGGTTGACTGATTTCAATCTGCCTGCCTCAGCTCTGGGGGAGCTTTGATGTGCTCTGGGCCTATTCAAATCAAGTGCCAGCCACTGAAAACAAGATCTGGGCTGTTGGTGTTGGAAGGCAGATTTTAGATTGCCTCCAAGCTGGCTGCTCTGGATGTGTCATGGAGATGAAGCACTCAGACCGCTTTCTCCCCTTGGTGCTGCACTACCAGATTCCACCAGCTCCTCTCTTCCTGCCTTCTTCTTTCTTCACCCCTCAAATTCCACCAGCTCCTCTCTTCCTGCCTTCTTCTTTCTTCACCCCTCAAATTCCACCAGCTCCTCTCTTCCTGCCTTCTTCTTTCTTCACCCCTCAAATTCCACCAGCTCCTCTCTTCCTGCCTTCTTCTTTCTTCACCCCTCAAATTCCACCAGCTCCTCTCTTCCTGCCTTCTTCTTTCTTCACCCCTCAAATTCCACCAACTCCTCTCTTCCTGCCTTCTTCTTCTTCACCCCTCAAATTCCACCAGCTCCTCTCTTCCTGCCTTCTTCTTTCTTCACCCCTCAAATTCCACCAGCTCCTCTCTTCCTGCCTTCTTCTTCACCCCTCAAATTCCACCAGCTCATCTCTTCCTGCCTTCTTCTTTCTTCACCCCTCAAATTCCACCAGCTCCTCTCTTCCTGCCTTCTTCTTCACCCCTCAAATTCCACCAGCTCCTCTCTTCCTGCCTTCTTCTTCTTCACCCCTCAAATTCCACCAACTCCTCTCTTCCTGCCTTCTTCTTCACCCTCAAATTCCACCAACTCCTCTCTCCTGCCTTCTTCTTCACCCTCAAATTCCACCAGCTCCTCTCTTCCTGCCTTCTTCTCCCTCAATTCCAGTCCTCTTCCGCCTCTCACCCTCAAATTCCACCAGCTCCTCTCTTCCTGCCTTCTTCTTCTTCACCCCTCAAATTCCACCAGCTCCTCTCTTCCTGCCTTCTTCTTCTTCACCCCTCAAATTCCACCAGCTCCTCTCTTCCTGCCTTCTTCTTCTTCACCCCTCAAATTCCACCAGCTCATCTCTTCCTGCCTTCTTCTTCTTCACCCCTCAAATTCCACCAGCTCCTCTCTTCCTGCCTTCTTCTTCTTCACCCCTCAAATTCCACCAGCTCCTCTCTTCCTGCCTTCTTCTTCTTCACCCCTCAAATTCCACCAGCTCCTCTCTTCCTGCCTTCTTCTTCTTCACCCCTCAAATTCCACCAGCTCCTCTCTTCCTGCCTTCTTCTTTCTTCACCCCTCAAATTCCACCAGCTCCTCTCTTCCTGCCTTCTTCTTCTTCACCCCTCAAATTCCACCAGCTCCTCTCTTCCTGCCTTCTTCTTCTTCACCCCTCAAATTCCACCAGCTCCTCTCTTCCTGCCTTCTTCTTCTTCACCCCTCAAATTCCACCAGCTCCTCTCTTCCTGCCTTCTTCTTCTTCACCCCTCAAATTCCACCAGCTCATCTCTTCCTGCCTTCTTCTTTCTTCACCCCTCAAATTCCACCAGCTCCTCTCTTCCTGCCTTCTTCTTCTTCACCCCTCAAATTCCACCAACTCCTCTCTTCCTGCCTTCTTCTTTCTTCACCCCTCAAATTCCACCAACTCCTCTCTTCCTGCCTTCTTCTTCTTCACCCCTCAAATTCCACCAGCTCCTCTCTTCCTGCCTTCTTCTTCTTCACCCCTCAAATTCCACCAGCTCATCTCTTCCTGCCTTCTTCTTCTTCACCCCTCAAATTCCACCAGCTCCTCTCTTCCTGCCTTCTTCTTCTTCACCCCTCAAATTCCACCAACTCCTCTCTTCCTGCCTTCTTCTTCTTCACCCCTCAAATTCCACCAGCTCCTCTCTTCCTGCCTTCTTCTTTCTTCACCCCTCAAATTCCACCAGCTCCTCTCTTCCTGCCTTCTTCTTCTTCACCCCTCAAATTCCACCAGCTCCTCTCTTCCTGCCTTCTTCTTCTTCACCCCTCAAATTCCACCAGCTCATCTCTTCCTGCCTTCTTCTTTCTTCACCCCTCAAATTCCACCAGCTCCTCTCTTCCTGCCTTCTTCTTCTTCACCCCTCAAATTCCACCAACTCCTCTCTTCCTGCCTTCTTCTTTCTTCACCCCTCAAATTCCACCAGCTCCTCTCTTCCTGCCTTCTTCTTCTTCACCCCTCAAATTCCACCAGCTCCTCTCTTCCTGCCTTCTTCTTTCTTCACCCCTCAAATTCCACCAGCTCCTCTCTTCCTGCCTTCTTCTTCTTCACCCCTCAAATTCCACCAACTCCTCTCTTCCTGCCTTCTTCTTCTTCACCCCTCAAATTCCACCACTCCTCTCTTCCTGCCTTCTTCTTCTTCACCCCTCAAATTCCACCAGCTCCTCTCTTCCTGCCTTCTTCTTCTTCACCCCTCAAATTCCACCAGCTCCTCTCTTCCTGCCTTCTTCTTCTTCACCCCTCAAATTCCACCAGCTCATCTCTTCCTGCCTTCTTCTTCTTCACCCCTCAAATTCCACCAGCTCCTCTCTTCCTGCCTTCTTCTTCTTCACCCCTCAAATTCCACCAGCTCCTCTCTTCCTGCCTTCTTCTTCTTCACCCCTCAAATTCCACCAGCTCCTCTCTTCCTGCCTTCTTCTTCTTCACCCCTCAAATTCCACCAACTCTTCTCTTCCTGCCTTCTTCTTCTTCACCCCTCAAATTCCACCAGCTCCTCTCTTCCTGCCTTCTTCTTCTTCACCCCTCAAATTCCACCAACTCCTCTCTTCCTGCCTTCTTCTTCTTCACCCCTCAAATTCCACCAACTCCTCTCTTCCTGCCTTCTTCTTCTTCACCCCTCAAATTCCACCAACTCCTCTCTTCCTGCCTTCTTCTTTCTTCACCCCTCAAATTCCACCAGCTCCTCACTTCCTGCCTTCTTCTTTCTTCACCCCTCACTCCAAGAAAGACATTGAGAGGCTGGAGCAGGTCCAGAGAAGGGCAACAAAGCTGGGGAAGGGTCTGGAGAACAGGGCTGGGGAGGAGCAGCTGAGGGAGCTGGGGGTGTTTGGTGTGGAGAAGAGGAGGCTGAGGGAGACCTCATTGCTCTCTACAGCTCCTGAGAGGAGGCTGGAGCCAGGTGGGAGTCAGGCACTTCTCCCTAGTCTCAGGTGCTAGAAGGAGAGAAAATGGCCTGAAATGTGCCAGGGAGGCTTAGGTTGGAGAGGAGGAAAAATGTCTTTGGTGCAAGAGTGATCAGGGATTGGCACAGGCTGCCCAGGGAGGTGGTGGAGTCCCCATCCCTGGAGGTGTTCAAGGCCAGGCTGGATGAAGCCTTGAGCAATCTGATCTAGTGGGAGGTGTCCCTACCCACGGGAACTGGATGATCTGTAAGGTCCCTTCCAGCCCAAACCATTCTCTGCATCTATGAATCAGGATTTCCAGACTCATGACAACTCAAGGTAGAAAAGCAACAGCTTAAATGTCTGTCTAATGGCAGAGATATATCAACAAGGCTTTGCCTTCTGCAGCTGAATCCTGTGATGGATCATACAATTTCATTGCACCAAAAATCCATCTGTATCCCTGAAGCAGTTGCTGCTAAGAAAACACCCCAGTGATGTGCCCATCTGTACCAATAAACTCTGAGGCTTGCAGGTCTGTTGGGATCTTGACAAGGGCTAGGCCACAAGGCTCTGGAGATAAATGACATTGTCCCAGTTTAAAGCATTGATTTCCAGAAACCAAGGGATGTGCTCGTGGGTGGGATAGGGACATACAGCAAAAAGACTGAATCACAGTGAGCAGGATGAGTGGAGAGGAGCTGAAGTGCATGTTCCTGAGACTCATGCTTGGACTGGTTCTCTCCTGATGCTTGGACTGGTTCTCTCCTGACGGTTGTATTTAGGGGGGCAGATGTGCAACATTCACTTGACTGTCCTGCAGAAAGGACCAGCAGGCAGCAGGGAACTGCCTGGCTGTCCACACTTGGTGTGTAAGGAGCCTGGGAACTATCCCTGGCTGATTGTTTCCAGCCTGAGGATAGGCAAGAAATGTGTTTAGAAGGACCTGAGCTAAGGAAGGTTGCCCAAGGAAGTTGTGGATGCAAATGCTTCTTCTAGTTACCTTTGTACAACTCAGGGCTGAAGCTGGAGGAGGGCAGATTCAGACCGGAGATTGGGAAGAAATTCTTGCCAGTGAGGGTGGGGAGACACTGGCACAGGTTGCCCAGGGAGGCTGTGTTCCTTGTGCCCTCCCTGGAGGGGTTCAAGGCCAGGCTGGATGAGCCCTTGAGCACCCTGGGCTGGTGGAGGTGTCCCTGCCCATGGCAGGGAGGTTGGAACTGGATGATCTCTGAGGTCCTTTCCACCCCAACCCGTTCTGTGATTCACTGCTGCTACATTTCTGAGAAGCAGAACCAATTTCTATCATCTCCTGCATGGCTTTTTGTTAATTTTCCCACTTTTCCCTTCCCTCCTGTGGGAGGGGATGTTGGCCCCCACCTCTGCCCTTCACTTTGCTTTTGGACAGCACAGCTCAGGGCTGTGCCTTCCTAAACAGGATTTGGGTACCTTGGAGTTTGATTAGCATTCATTGCCAATCAATACTGGGGAGCTGTTGTGTCCTAGATTTCAAGTGGCAGCTTCTGAGCACAGAAGCTCTAAGCCCTTGAGGTAGTTCATTAAATCTCCTGCTCCAAGACACTTCTCCTTTTCAGGTGGAGGACTGGGGAGTCCATCTCTCAAAGCTCCTCTATTCAACAGATCATTGAAGTCCTGATACCAAACCATAATTTGATTATGTTCAGATCTGTTTTATTTCCTGCTTTGGTCTTTCACACTTATTACTGCTTCAAACTCTCCTTGCTTTAGAGGCACTTTTTAATAACAAAATCAATTTTCTGGAAGCAAAATTTGCCTCTGAGAGAATTCTCATTAGCAAGGTGCCTGATGGAGGAAGAAGCAGGGGACAGGGAGGAGTGGAGTGCAACTCATTACTGCTTTGCTTCCAGATGGCTTTGCACTCTGAAGGGACATCAAGCACCTGAGCTGGTACAACAGTGACCAGCACCTAGGAGGAAAAAAAAATCAGCATCTAATTCATAGCTTCTCCCTTCCTGATAAAGGAAAGAGTCTTTTATTCCATCAGGTCCAGTCCTCTGCTATACCTAAACATGGAAAGAGTGGCAGTTCCCACAGAGCCTTCCATTGGAATGGAGCAAAACTAGAAGTGGGGAGATTCAGATTGGATGTTAGGAAGAAATTCTTCCCCAGGAGGGTGCTGAGAGGCTGGAACAGACTGCCCAAGAAGGTGGTGGAAGCCTCATCCCTGGAGGTTTTTGCAGCCAGGTTGGATGTGACTGTGAGCAACCTGCTGTAGTGTCAGGGGGGTTGGAATTGGATGAGCCTTGAGCTCCCTTCCAGCCCTGACAATTCTATGACCTGTCAGTTTGGATGTGAAGACTGTACTTCAGGGTGTCCTTGGCTGCACTACTTAGGTGAACCTCTTCACCCTTCCCAGCTGTAGAGATGAATTTTCCTTCAGGATGGAAGCTCTGTAGCAACCAGGAGTGAAGACACACCTGAGCAGCTCACCACTAGCAGCACCGTCAAAAAAAATAAACCAAAAGCCAGACAAGAAAGTGAAGCCCAGAAGTTCTTGGAAGGAGGAACATTAATCCAGTAAATAGAATGCTGTGCAAGATTGAGGATGTGATTATATTTTAAAATGGAGCCTCAAAGTCTGGGCTCACCAACCATAGATCTATTCCTATCTGCAGAACAATCTCAAAGCAGTTTTTTTTCTGCAGTGTTAGTGCACACAAATGTTTTGTTGTTGTTTGGCTTTGTTGGTTTTGTGTTTGTTTTTTTTTTTTAACTGATGAAGTTAAGCTCCTGGGGTACCTCTATTTGACCTCTGAATTTGGTACCATGTCACTGTAGCCCAGGGCTGCTCTGAGTGCCACTCATCCATTCCTGTGAAGGAGGCCCCCTCAGCACAGAACCAAACTAAAATGAGATAGAATCAATCATAGAACTGTCAGGGCTGGAAGGGACCTCAAGGAGCATTCAGTTCCAACCCCCCTGCCATGGACAGGGACACCTCACACTACATCAGGTTGCTCACAGCCACATCCAGCCTGGCTGCAAAAACCTCCAGGGATGAGGCTTCCACCACCTCCCTGGGCAACCTATGCCAGTGTCTCACCACCCTCCTGGGGAAGAATTTCTTCCTGACATCCAATCTGAATCTCCCCACTTCCAGTTTTGCTCCACTCCCCCCAGTCCCATCACTCCCTGACAGCTTAAATATGACAGGAGGGACTCTCTCTGCAAGGGTGACATGTTTCATGGCCACTGTTAGAGAAATTCATGGAGTTTTTTGCCTTTTCTATCAAACACTGATTTCATCAAACTGCTCATAAATCCCTACCAGATCCCAAACAGGCAAGGCTGAATCCTTTGCCAGTGCAGACCTCATAGCAATTTTACAGTCAGTGATTGAATGCAGTCAGTGACCTTTAGAATAAAATCCGTCACCTTTTACATCTCTTGGGGTTCATTCTGAGGCTGCCTGGAGCAGGTGGCCCTAGAGCTGCTGGGCACGGAAGATTTTGCTCTCAAGCCCACTCACACCCACACTGCTGGTTGTATCTCCAAAGCACATTAAATGCTAGATTCTTCCTTTCATCTCTTTTTTTCCCCCCCATTTTTTTTTTTTGGCTTTTCTTTTGTGCTCTTGAAGCTACAAACCCAACTGCAGGAATAATTCCTCTGCCTATGGCAAGGAAGCCAAATGGAAGAGTCTCACTGAGCTGTGGAGCCACATGGATCTGCATGCAGGAAACAGTCCTGGAGACAAGGACACAGTACCCCAGCACCCCAGTACTGCAGCACCACAGTACCACAGCATCACAGCACAGTAGGGGGTAGAAGGGACCTCCAGAGATCATCCAGTCCAACCCCCTTGCCAAAGAGCATCACCCAGGGGAGTCTGCACAGGAATGCATCCAGGTGGGGTTTGAAAGTCTCCAACAGCAGACTTTTCCAGGCAGCCTGCTCCAGGGCTCTGTCACCCTCACCATAAAGAAGTTTCTCCTCACGGTGAGGTGAGACCTTCTGTGTCCAAGCTTCTCCCTCTTGTTCCTTGTCTTATCATTGTGCACCACCCAAAAGAGCCTGGCCCCCTCCACTTGACCCCCACCCCTCAGATACTGATAGACATTGATCAGATCCCTCTCAGCCTTCTCTTCTCCAGACTAAACAGCCTCAGGGCTCTCAGGCTCTCTCCACAGGGGAGATGCTCAAGTCCCCAAATCATCCTCCTGGCTCTCCCTTGGCCTCTCTCCAGCAGGTCTCTGCCTCTCTTGCACTGGGGAGCCCCAAGCTGGACAGAGGATTGCAGCTGTGGTCTCAGCAGGGCAGAGCAGAGGGGAAGCAGAACCTCCCCAGCCCTGCTGACCACACTTTTCCTGCTGCCCCCCAGGATCCCACTGGCTCTCCCTTGGCCACAAGGACACACTCCTCCAGAAGTCCCCCTTCAAACTAGAAGCAGCTTTTCCTCTTAGCCCTCTTGTTCTTGCAGGCTGCATGCAGGCTGCTGACCCATTTCACAAAAATAAACTTGTGGTCTGAAAAGATTCCAAGTCACCTTCCCCCCCTGCCTTGGCTGTTATGCTTGGAGACACATGGTATAGATCACTCATTGTGACTTCATTAGGGCTGCAGCAGCTTGTTATCAATCCCCTCATTTAGTGCAGTTTACAGGAAAACATCACTCAGCCTAAAATCAAGGGCAGGACTTTTGCCTCCTTTTTTTGTTTGTTTGTTTTTTTTTTTTTCCTGTTGGGTTTTCTCCTCCCTCCTCCTCTTCTTTTTGTTGGTCACTTTCCAATCAGAGTTCCCAGCTCAGCCTGAGCTGTTTGACTGAGTGCTTGTTCATCTGTAACAGATCAGGCTGTTGATGAGCATCTTCCCACTGGGGAAAGAGCTTCCCAGAAAGGCACTGCTGGAGACAATCATTCATAGAAATGACTCAGAAAAGGTCGTTTTGGCTAAATACCATCTCATAAACTACAACTGAGAGCATCCCACACTACTCCCATATATGGCCTTGAGGACCCAGCCTCCAAGAAGCAAGAGGGGATCTTTCCCATTCTTGTATGGACTCAGCCTGAGGCTCTAAATGCAGAGATTCATAGCTAATAGTTCAGATCCTCTTGGAAAAGACCTACCTCTGAATATAGCCAAAGGTTAATTTGATACTTGTGGTGCAGGATAGAGGAAAAGAAGGGGGGGAAAAAAGATCAGAGCAAGTTCATAGACTCATAAAATTGTCAGGGTTGGAAAGGACCTCAAGGATCATCCAGTTCCAACCCCCCTGCCGTGGGCAGGGACAGCTCACACCAGAGCAGGTTGGGCTTAGGAATGTTCTCACCCCTGACAGCAGCTACAGGAGACAGCTACAGCCTGCTATGACAAATGGGGTTGGCCTGAAGAACAAAGCTCTTCTGTGCTGTGCCACTGCTGCTAGCCCCTGGGATTTGTTAGGTGGCTCACAGGAAGCTCCCCTGAGTTTGTCTTTGTGCACCTCCTGCAGGCTGCAGTTTGTTTGTCCTGCTGCTCTGACCTGGGCTGAAGCTCAGACACGTAAAAAAGTGAATTTCTCCTGAGGCTAGGATCAGCACTGGGTTGGGAACACAGGAGCCTATGGGTCTGAGCCTGATGGCTTTCTCTTGTGAAGAGACAGAGCACTTGAAGCTCTGATTACCATCCCTTGAAGAACAGGGGATGGCTTCTATGTTTAGCAACAGAGGAAACAAAGCATCTAGCTGTGGATTAGGTGTAGAAAACTGTGGCTTACATCCAGCAGCATAGGGAGCCAAGGAGCAGAGGTGAAAGCGAGCCTTGGCTAGAAGCCAGAGGACCTGGCTGAGATCCCCCAGATAAGGCATTTCCAGAATTCTTTCTGGACAACTTCTAGGTTTTGATGCTAGCAGATAGGCTGAGAGGGACCTGAGTCCCCCCCGGCCCCGTTACACATCCGTGGCACAGGTTTTGGTGAGTCCCCTGTAGATTTTGAACAGCTCTGTGAGGAAGGGCTGCTGAGCTCAGGGCTGGCTTGTTGAGCTCCAGAGGGGAGCCAGCATCTGGGGAAGCTGAAGGAGGGAAGGTTTGTGCTCATAAATCCAGGCTGCACTGACGTTTCACACTGTGCATATGTCTGTATTGAGCATGCTTTAACCTTCCTGGTCTCTGCTGCTGTTCAAAGGGGAGTTAAGTCAAGCAGAGAGAAGCAGCAGGAGCTGGGAGCTTTGGCCATGGATGCCCTGATTGTGCTGCTCTCAAAGCATTTATTGCAGCACAGAAGTGTTGCTAAGTGCCTGCATCCTGCTCCTCCAGGGTGAGTTCACCATCACCCTGCAACCCCTGCAGCTTTTCTTGAGGGCTGGGAGCTGAGGATGGTGCCCAGGGTGAATGTGCTCCTCAAAGCACACATGAGTGGCAGGCAGAATGTAAGAAACAGGTCCAGTGGCATCACTTCAGGGACACCTCCCACCAGCCCAGGTTGCTCAGGGCCTCATCCAGCCTGGCTTTGAACACCTGCAGGGAGGAGGCATCCACAAAACCTCCCTGGGCAACCTGTTCCAGTGTCTCCCCACCCTCACTGTATAGAATTTCTTCCTCAACTCCAGGCTGAATCTGCCCTCCTCAAGCAGAACCACTTCTGTTCTTCTGGATGCCAGGGCACTGTGCTCTCCAGCACTGCTTCTGTGGATTGCTCAGCATTCAGGAATGAAGCCTGCTCTGTTTGGTACCTTGCCACAGCTAATTAAAGTCAAGGTCAGCAGGTCACCTGCAGGCAACCTGCTTCCTCCTCCTTCCCCCAGCCAGCCTCAGTCATTAACCAAAGGTGCAGCCAGCAGACCAGCTCCTGTCTGTGAGAACTGGAGGGCTGACCCAAGTATCACACAGACACAGTCACAAAGCTATCAAGAACAGGATTTAAATTGTTGGGCTTGGTTGGTTTGTTGGTTAGTGTTTGTTGCTGTTTTAAAATGAAACCCTCAGAAGCAGGGAGCACAGAGTCCCAGAGTGCCAGGGTGGAAGGGACCCCAAGGATCATCTGCTCCAACCTTTCCAGGTGACAGCAGAGTTGCAATGAGCTGGCCCAGAACCCTGTGAGCTGAGTCTGAAAACTGTCCAATGGAGGGGAATCCACTGCTTCCCTTGGGAGATGATTCCAATGTCCAACTGCTCTCATGGGGAAACATTTCCTTCTGGAGCCCAATGGGAATGTCCCCAGCAGTCCCTTGTCCCCATCCCCCCTTGTCTTCTCCACAGGATCCTTGTCAGAAGGGAGTCTCCATCCTGCTGGCAGCCACCCTTGGTGCACTGCTCCATGGTGATGAAGTTTCCCTTAAGCCTTCTCTTCTCCAGGCTGCTCAAACCCAGGCTCTCCTCACCTGGCAGGGCTGCCAGCCTCAGCTCATTCTGGTGGCCCTGTGCTTGGTGTTGCTGTTTCTAGCAGTGAGTAATGCTGAGCAGCCACAATGACCTAATGCTGGGTGTCACAGTCTGAGCCATGTGGCTATTTCAGGTGAAAGTTCTCCAGCTGGGCTGGGTTCCTAAATGCACCAAGCACATGGCCAGCCTCTTCTGCAGGCAGACATGAGCTCATGCTGCTCAAGCTCCAGACCAGGAGCCTGCCCCAATGCACAAATGGAGCAGCCACATTCAGAGGTGCTGAGCTCACTCTGCTGTCCCTCAGATGCAATTCTGGGTTCAACAAAAATTCAGGAAGCACTCTCACTGCTATTTATAGAATTATCCTTGGGTTTGGGGTTTTGGTTTTTTGTGGTTGTTTTTTTTTTTTTTTGGATTAGTGGGTTGTTGTTGTTTTTCTTTTCCTTTGGTTTCCAAACTTAAAGAAAATGGATGTGTTGTAAACAGCTGAAAGGATTAAGTCCTACATGATGAGAACCAGGCAGTGCTCCTTGCACAGCCATGCACATGATCCACTCACAGAGGCAGAGCTCTGGGCTGCTCTGCACAGCTCTTTGACAGACATGAAATGGAAACTAAATCCACAAAGCTGCACCACGGCAGACCCTAATTTGCCTTTTTTTTCTTTAAGGCAAGTGTCAATAATGATGCTGCCCAGAGCAAGGGAAGAATGGTGCCTTGCAGGGTGGCCACCCACAAGCTGTAGTCGCTCCAAAGGACTGAGCCTGCCCCACATCTGCCTTCTGCAGCAGCTCTACCTGGGGCTGCAGCTACTGACACAGTGCTGTCCAGAATCAGAGCTCTTCCTGTCCCCAGTAGCCTGTGGGCTCTCAAAATCCCAGAATGCCAGGTTGGAAGAGACCCCAAGGATCATCTGCTCCAACCTTTCTAAGCAACAGCAGAGTTGCATTGATCTGGCTCAGCACCCTGCCAAGCTGAGTCTGTCCAATGCAGGGGACTCCACTGCTGCCCTTGGGAGGTGATTCCAATCTCTAACTGTTCTCATGGGGAAACATTTTCTTCTGGAATCCAATGGGAATGTCCCCAGCAGTACCTTGTCCCCATCCCCCCTTGTCTTCTCCACAGGATCCTTGTCAGAAGGGAGTCTCCATCCTGCTGGCAGCCACCCTTGATGCACTGCTCCATGGTGATGAGGTCTCCCTTAAGCCTTCTCTTCTCCAGGCTCCTTCCTGTGAAACTGCCACAGCTCTGGCAGCTCTGACAGGGTGGTGTTGGGTTGCTGCTGGGACTGGATGGTCTCAGAGAGCTTTTCCAACCCAAACCATTCTCTGATCCCTTGCTACAAGACCTATCCACTGGCAGTGCAACCCAGCTGATGGACCTGGGACCTGTTCTGTTGTGTTTCTGACTCTTCTTCTGTGCTCTGAAGATACAAAGGAGTTAACCTTTCCAGGAGGCAAAGATTACTGCTTCTTGGTTGCTCTTTCAGTGAAGCAATGCAACATTTATAGTTTCTGGCTGTAGTTAGACCTCTGAAAGATTATGGCTGCTCCTCAGATCCCAGGTAGCACTCATCCATCACCTGGAGATACAGCAGAGAGACAGGCCAATCTGTAGCAACCAATTTTATTTCATCTCTTTTGACATCTATAGATTAGACAGCTGCCAGGAAGGCAGCACAAGGTGCTTCATCAAGAGTTACTTTCTGAACTCCTCAGGAACCCCTGATGAGCTGAGCAAGTGCTGAGGCTGTTGCTGGTCCCTCTCCCAGTGGCCACCTCCCCACTAAGGAAGGAGCCTTTGCCATGTGTCAGCCCAGGGGCTGGGACTCCAGGATTTCTGGCTCTCTAGCAAGAAGCAGAGCACACAGACAGGCTGCCTCATGCTGAGGCTTCAGGCAGGAGATGTGTGCCCTCCCTTCCCCTCTTGTCACCTGTCACTGGGCTGGTGGAGCCAGCCCCTGGTCTGGAGGAGACTGCAGCGCAGTGAGGAGAGCTCCTGCCTGACTCAGGTCACCCAACAGGACCTTCCCCTGTCACTGGTTGTGAGTGACACCAAAGGACAGGGCCTGTGGGCTGAAGGGTTCATCTTAGAAGCTGAGGACTGCCTTGTTTGTCTCTCCTCAGCAGCACTGCTGTCACCACTGTGAGCAAGAAGCAAGCTGGCCCAGAGGGTGAGTGGCTCTTGTTCCACACACACTCCCCCCACGGGTAGCAAACAGTCTGCTTTGTCTCTGCAGAGCCATGGATTGATGGAAGGAGCAAGCTGGGCTGCTGGGAGGTGTCCCTGCCCACGGCAGGGGGGTGGAACTGGATGCTCTTGAAGGTCCCTTCCAACCCAACCCTTTCCCTGCTTCACTGAATCAGCTGCTCAGGAGGGGTTGATGCACTCTGCCTGAGAGAGGCTGAGCAGCCTGGGAAAGGAAGAGGAATTAGTACAAGGAGAGCTGTGAGGGTTTCCCCAGGTTGAAGGAGAGGTTCAGAAGGAAGCTCCACCACGTGGCAGCTCTCCTGGGACGCAGGTGGCATCTGCAGTTTGATGTCTTCACTGCAAGCCTGCAACATGTGGCCGGCAAGGGCTCAGTGCTGCCCCGGCACCGCAGGGGCTGAGATTAGCAGGCACCTCCCAAGGCTGCTTTTCTGGCAGGCTCGATTCCCTGACCCCTTCACAGATCAAGGAGGCAACGTGCCTCCCTCTGCAGTGCCAGAAGGATTCATCTGAGGGAGAAGCAAGCAAGCTGCCTTGCCAAGGAGAGAGCACAGAAGTGATTTTCAGTCTGTGCTCCTTTGCAAGCGCAGGGAGAGGCTTCCACTGCTCCACTGCCGAGGGGTTTGCATCCTGCTAGACTCAGGCCAGCTCCTGCAGCTCTGCTGGGTAGCACATTGAGCAGAAAGATTATTTTGGGCATCTTGTAAAACTGCTTCACTTTCTTCTGTCAAATCATAGCCACCCCTCGGGAGAGCAGTGAACGTGTTTTGGCATGGGGAGAGGTCAGGCTACATCCTGATGGCTCTGTTCACACTCTGTCCCTGCAACAAACTGAACATTTGGGAGAGCAGCACAGTTTGTTACTGCACTAACAGACATGTTAAAATTTCTCCTGGCAAGCTGTTCCTTTCCTGATAGCATAGAACCCATACTCTCAGGAGCTGGTGGGGCACTGAGCTTCCCAAGAGCTTCGATGTCGTAGTAGGGCAGAGCAAGGATCAGTGCCAGCATCAGGTCTTTGGGGACCCACCCAAAGCCTCCTGCAGAAGCAGAGGGACCAGAGAGGGCAGGTGGGGACAGGGAGACCAAATCAGATGTAGCTCAGGGAGTGCATGAAGGGAGCTGTTTCTCTGTCCCACAGTGCCATGTGTTGTAGGACATACCACAAGGCTCTGGGATTCATCTCACTTCCATCCTGGCCTGGATCAAAGCCTGGCTCCCAATGGCACAAGGTGGATTTCAGCTGAAGGCATAAAAGACAGCTGAAGACATGAAGAAATAAACCTGCTGCAGCCTGGTGCTTGAGGTTGAAGGTTGGACTCGATGATCTTGGAGGTCTTTTCCAACCCCAATTCTCTGATTCTCCAAACACAGGGCTTTCTCCCAGGGCAGCCTAGAAGATGGAGCTAGGATTTGATCTGAAAAACTAAAAAAAAAAAAAAAAAGAGGGGTATGAATCTACAGGTCACCCTTGTGGAGCTCAGCAGGTTCCTTTCTCTGCAGCAAGCTGAGCTGTGCTTCCTCCTCTTTCTCTGCAGAAGAGATGCTGCTCCCCCCTAGCTCCTCTCTCTCTCCTTCCAGCCCATCCTTCTCACTAATGCTCTGTAACCCATGACCCCTCAGACAAAAGATGAGAATACTAATTGCTTGGAGACACTCCACAGAAAGTGGACCTTAAGTGGACTAACACTGAACAGCAGCAGCAATTACACCGTGGCCATCATCATCATCATCCATCACACCTAATGAGATTAGAGCCAGGACCACAGCCATTCAGAATCAGCCTCTCCATGCCCCCAAATCCTTGTAAGTGCATGCAAGCCAGGCAGGGCTCTTCTCCTGCCCTCTGCTTGCACACTTTGAGGAGCACAGACAAGAGAGGACCCCCAGGAGCCTTTCATCCTGCTCTGTACCTCTCTCTCACGAGCCTTGTTCCTAATTGTGTGCAGGCACAAGGGCTGTGGCAATGACTTCATAGCCAACACTTCCCCCTCCCCCCCTAATGAATAAATCATCCTAATTTGGAGGCAAAGTCAGCACAGCCCTTCCACTGTGTGGTTTTGTGGATCACAGTGCTGAAGGGCCCTGCTTGTTGAAACATTGCTTATGCAAATGCAAGACAGCACTAATGAATGTAAGCAAAGTCCTCCAGTGCCAGGACAAGGCAGGCTTGTGCCAGAGCTCCCAAGGAGCTGCTGTTGCTTTGTTCCAAGGAATAAGGGATGGGCTGGGGCAGAGAGGCTCTCAGGAGTCTGGGGCTGTACTGGTCAGTTATTTTAGGTGCTAGGCTTAGGGTCCTTATTCTTTAATACCAAATGCTCCTGGTGTATAAGCATCCCAGGCCTGCCTCTGAGCTGCCTGCAGTTGTGGCAGGGCAGGAGTTATTCTGAACCAGAAGGATCCAAAAATGAGGTCATAGAGAATTGCCAGGGCTGAAAGGGACCTCAAGGATCATCCAGTTCCAACCCCTCTGCCATGGGCAGGGACACCTCACACCACAGCAGGTTGCTCACAGCCACATCCAGCCTGGCTGCAAAAACTTCCAGGGATGAGGCTTCCACCACCTCCCTGGGCAACCTGTGCCAGTGTCTCACCACCCTCCTGGGGAAGAATTTCTTCCTAACATCCAATCTGAATCTCCCCACTTTTAGTTTTGCTCCAGGTCCTTTGTGATGAGACAGCAGCATGTTGGGAGCAGAGTGTAAGGTGCTGGAGAGGACCCACAGTACTTCTAATTTCCTTCATTATCCTCCAAAGCCTAATCTAATTTCCCAGCTCACAAAGCAGGGCTCTGCTGAGGAGGTATCTCTGCTTTCAAGCAGATCTGATTGTGCCTCTGCTGATATCTGATATCTTGATGCTGTTGTTTGTGTCTTCTAGAACCTTACAGCAGAGGTCTAGAGCCACACAAGGGTTAGTCCTGTGGTGTTTGGTGATTTATGTGCAAAGTGTGGGGGGGAAAAAAAAAGCTCTGCTGCAAACAGCCAGAAGGTCAAAACAGCTGAGTGCAGGGCAGGACAGCAGAGGAAGGTGGAGTGATTTCCTCAAGGTCACACAAGTCACAGCACAAAGCTGGGAGCAGGCTTGAGGACTCCCAGGAATGTGCACTATATTGTTCCTGCTGCTGCAGAAGTCTCTGATATCTCTGACTAACACAGCACATGAAGAAATTATTTCATGCTCTGGAATTCTCTGGCACCAAGTATCAGCCAAAATAATTAAAAAAAAAATAATGGAGAAAAGGTCTAAAACAATGAATGTAACTTAATCTATGTCACCAAAGTTTGCTGGCCCCAGTAGGTGCCAAGCACAACTGATTTTTTGTTTCCAGTTGCTGTCTTTGGTAGATGATGTCATGGATTATTTATCTCTGGGGGCATTAAATGATATAAAGCACTTGATGAGTCATGGAGGGGAAAAAAACAGCCTTCAAGTCTAGCTGGTGCGAGAAGGAAGGGCCATAAATTCCCTCTGCTCAGTGCATTCAAGAGGTGGAAGCTCTCATCCAGTGAGTGCAAGAGGAGCAGCTCTGCCACCATTCCCAAGCCATGCAGCTGAGCAGCTGCTACTGCACTGCTTGGTGTTGGGGTGTCCAAGCCCTGCCAGTGTCACTCAGAGATCCATAGCATGGCAGGGGTTGGAAAGGACCTCTGGGGATCACCAGAGCAGGATCACCCAGGGCAGGCCACACAGGAATGCATCCAGATGGGTCTTGAAAGGCTGCAGAGAAGGAGACTGCACAACCTCTCTGGGCAGCCTGCTCCAGGGCTCCAGCAGCCTCACACCACCTCATGTTGAGGTGGAACTTCCTGCTGGAGTTCCAGCTGGTGTTCATTTCCCCTTGTCCTGTCACTGAGCACCACCAAGCAGAGCCTGGCCCCTTCTTCTTGCCCCCCACCCCTCACATATTTATAGGCACTTGGTGACATGGTTTAGTGGTCGTGAGGTCTTGGTGACAGGTTGGACTTTGATGATCCTTGAGGTCTTTTCCAACCTTATTGATTCTGTGATTCTGTGACATGGACCAGGTCCCCTCTCAGCCTTCTCTTCTCCAGCCTAAACAGCCCCAGGTCTCTCAGCCCTTCCTCCTCAGACAGCTGTTCCAGTCCCTTCCTCGTCCTCATAGCCTTCATAGGACCCTCTCTAGCCTATCCCTGTCTCTCTGGAACTGGGGAGCCCAGCTCTAGAGCTCATGGCTCCAGAAATCATAGGATCATAGAATCCACAAGGTTGGAAAAGACCTCAGAGCTCATGAAGTCCAACCTAACACCCAGCACCTCCTGACTAACTAAACCCTGGCTCCAAGTGCCACATCCAATCCTTTTTTTTGACACCTCCAGGGATGGTGACTCCACCACCTCCCTGGGCAGCACATTCCATGGCCAATTACTCTTTCTGTGCAGAACTTTCTCCTCACCTCCAGCCTAAACCTCCCCTGGCACAGCTTGAGACTGTGTCCTCTTGTTCTGCTGCTGGTTGCCTGGGAGAAGAGACCAAACCCCTCCTGGCTACAACCTCCTTCAGGTAGTTGTAGACAGCAACTCTTCTTCTCCAGGCTAAACACCCCCAGCTCCCTCAGCCTCTCCTCACAGGGAGCTCCTTGCCCTTCTCTGGACACATTCAAGTCACTCAATGTCCTTCTTCAGCAGAGGAGCCCAGAACTGGACACAGGCAAAGGCACTTTGGACTGGAGCTGTACAACAGTTGTAGTCTGGAAAAGAGAAGACTTAGAGGAGATTTGATAAATGTTTATAAATGTGTGAGGGCTGGGGGTCAGGAGGGAGGGGACATGGACAGGCTCTGCTCAGTTGCTCCCTGGGACAGGACAAGGAGCAATGGATGTAAGGTGCAGCACAGGAGGTTCCACCTCAACATGAGGAGGAACTTCTTCACTGTGAGGGTCACAGAGCCCTGGAACAGGCTCCCCAGAGAGGTTGTGGAGTCTCCTTCTCTGGAGACTTTCAAGGCCTCTCTGGATGTGTTCCTCTGTGACCTGAGCTGGATTCTCTGGTCCTGCTCTGGCAGGGGGGTTGGACTGGATGATCTCCTTGGGTCCCTTCCAGCCCCTGACCTCCTGTGATCCTGTGATCAGCAGTGCCAAGGCTGGAGCAGAGGTGCTGCCCATTCTGCAGCCAAGCCCACTGCAAGCCATCATTTTCCCTGGCACCCCACTGGAGTGTTTGAGCTCCTGAGGTCCCTGTCCCATCACCACCTGCTGGTACCCCCTCACCCATGCCTCTATTTCATTAGGTGCCTGCAATTCCCCTCTGCAGCCTCCAAGCCAAGCAAGCCCCATGCCCCCAGCACACTGATAAAGGGCTTTTGAGGGGAGCCAGCTGACTCACCAGGCCATTTCACAATTAGCACTTTAATTTGGTGTTAATTAGGGCACAGGCTGTTTGGAGTGTTTAGTTCTCATCAACCCACTTCCATTGTTCAGAGGAGGCCTAAAGAGATCCTGAGGTTTGCAAATAAAATCAATGAGGATTAAAAAAAAAAAAAAAGTAAAAAAAAGTCAGTGCATGGCTGCAGCTCAGGAGCTGGGGAATGCTTCACACACACACACACAGAAAGAGCATGGGAAGGAGCAGGATTTCAGTTCCAACAGCCTGGCAGCAGAGAAACAGAGGCAGGCTGGAAGGAGAGAGGCACAGGAGAGGCTGTGGTTTGGTGTGGCTTTGGTTCAGCTCTGGTTTGGAATGGCTGCCATGAGCAGATTGCAGTTATCCCATCACAGAATCATAGAATCAGAATGGTAGGGGTTGGAAGAGACCTCTGGAGATCACCCAGTCCAAGCCCCCCTGCCAGAACAGGGCAGGGCACACAGGAACACATCCAGGGGGGTTCCCTCCAACCCAAACCATCCCTGAATATTCTGAGGACCACCTTGGAAGTGAGCCAGAAGACAGCAAGAGCATCCCTGCAGCAGCAGCAGCCAAAGCAGAGCTTGGGATCCAGCTGGCACACTGAGCTTTGCAGGTTGAATGGGAGCTTTTAGGAGGCAAGGAGGACTTCACCAGCTCACACTTGCTCCAGCCTTCCTGGCATGTAAATGAGGACCTTCCTCTTCCCAGTGTCTCATCCCAGCATGCAGGAGGCAAAATGTCTCCTTCCCTCCCCTCTTTCTGTGCCCTGGCAGAGAAAAGCAAGAGCTCAGACCCCGAGAATGTGCACTGGGGACCACTGCTGGGCTGCAGCACAGCAGACTGGAGAGGTGCATGAATGCAATTTATTTTCCTTTATGGCAGGGAGGAAAGAAAAATAAGAAACCAAAGAAGAACAAACCCCAAGCTGCTGTAGGGGAGCAGGCTCCTATTGCTCAGTACTCTGTGTGGTGTTGGACTTGATTTAAGTGGCAGGAACCTTAATTAGGCCTCTAAACAGGCTTCCTAATAGTGCAGCTCAAACTGCTGGGAAAGAAATATTTGTCTGGTGAAAGCAAACAGAATCTGATTAGTCTCCCTGAGGGACCAAGAGAGTGAAATGCTCCCAGGAGAGACACTAAGTCCAGCAGGGCAGGGCTGGATTATTCCTCTCATAGCCTTTCCATCTTCTAAAACAGCTGTCCAGGCTGCAGTCAGCCTCCTAGCCTGCAGATGCAAATGATAAAGTGCAAGTGAAGGCTGGGGAAGAAATGAAAATTACAAAGCTAGGCTCTCCCCAGGATCCTCATCTGCACAGGAGCAAACTCATCAGCTTGGAAGAGTTATTTCAGATTGATGAAGCTGCAAAAGGACTCAGAAGAAGATCTTAGGAACAAAATTATCCTGGCTCGTGGCCATTTATGGAGGTGAAAGTCAGAGTTGCCCAGCTGAAAGCATCCATTTAGAGAGGCTTTGGGGAAAGATGGATTGGAGGTGGTCTCTGTAAAACACACAGAACATGACCTGCAAAGCTTTAGCACAGGAATGCACCCCAGGGCTTCTGTGGCTCCCTCAGCCACGCAGCAAGCAGCAGAGGGAGAGTCACCAGAGGAGGAACCCTGCCCTGCTGCAGCACTGGGGAGCTGAGTGTCCAGGCAGTGGGAAGATAAACCCAGCTGTGTGGAATGGAGAGGGAAAAGCAAGCTGGCTGAAGAGAGGAGGGGGTGAAGGAGGTGCTGAGCTCTTCTCCCTAGGATCCAGTGACAGCTCAAAGCTGCAGCAGGGGAGGTCCAGACCTTTATTGTCTGAGGGGGAGGTCAACAGTGGCACAGCCTCCTGCAGAGCTGACTGATGTCCCAAGCCTCTCAGTGCTTCAGAGGCATTAGGACAATGCCCTTAACAACCATGCCTCGGCCTGGGGCAGCCCTGAAGCAGTCGGACACTTGCACTGGGCATGGCTGCAGGTCTGCTGCAGCTGCAAGGCTCTGTTCTGGGCTGCTTCCCTCGGGTAGAGGCACTGCAGTCCTGACAGAGGGCATCTCCTGGGAGCCTGGGGGTGCCAGCTGAGGTGAATGCAGTTAAGTCTCCTCTGGTGGGAGCAGTGGCAACCCCTTTGCCTGTATCACTCCTTGAGGTCCCTTCCAACCCTAACAATTCTGTGATTCTATGGTTCTAAGTGCACAGCTTGGCAACTCCCTCAGCCTTGAACAAAAGCTCTGCACTTGTTTGTTCAGTTCTTACTCTGTCCCCCCAAGTTTTGTCTGCTCTCACACTGCTTTTGCTCAGTTTTCCCCTTGCAGAGAATCTGATTTGCTGTCCCCAGGAGCCCAGATGCCAATGCAAACAGGGCTGTTTGCCTTACAAGTGCCTGTACACATAATATTAAAATCAAATATTGGTTCTGGAGTAGGGGTTCCTAATGGGATAGGTTTTGTTCCTTGATAAGTAGCTGGGGTCTGTGTGGGGATTCAGAGTGGGCTCCATACGAACAAAGTTAAGGTCAATATTTGCCCATCTGTGGTGGGTTGAGCCTGGCTGGACCCCAGGTGCTCCCCGAAGCAGGACCAGCACTGCCCCTCCCCAGCTGGACAGGGCAGAGAAAATGTAATGCAGGTGGTGTGGGTTGAGATAAGGGCAGGGAGAGATCAATCACCAATCATTGTCATGGGCAAAACAGACTCAGGTTGGGGAAATTAGTTCCATTTATTGCCAATCAAGTCAGAGCAGGGGAGTGGGAAATAAAACCAGACCTCAAGGAGCCTTCTCTTCCTCCTCCTTCCTTCCTCACCAGGCTCAGCTTGACTCCTGATGTTCTTTACCTCCTCACCTCCCAGGGGTGCAGGGGGTGGTCTCTGCTGCTCCTTCCTCTTCAGGGCCAGGACTTCTTGCACTCCTCCTGCTCACACCTGAGGTCCCTCCCATGGCACACAGACCTCCACCACCCTCTCCAAGGTGAGTCCCTCCCATGGGCTACAGCTCTGTGGTGTGAGTCCTGTCTGCATGGCTTGAGCTCTGTCTGGGCTCCTTGTGCAAAAGTTAGCAGCAGAACAGTTCTGTAATTGTCCTAAGAGATCCCTTAACAGCAGGTTAACAGAAAATAGATGTTAGTAGTACAAAGCCACTTGGCCTTCCTTTAAGGCTCCCTGGGTGCTTTGTTCTCAATCCCAAACCAAGACCTTAAGGAATCTGAGTTCTGCAAGGGAAGGGGCTGGGATTTAAGTCCAGGATGTTGCTTGCAAAGGGAATCTGTTGCTGCCCTGGACCCTGAATTCTTACTTTCTCAGACCTAAAAATTGCATCTGTTGGGCCCTTTCCTCCCACTCCTCATCTATTTTTCTATACATAGGTCCAGAAACACAGTTCCTATCTCAGCTGCCTCTTTCATAGGAGCCTTGCCAATTAGTCAATGTTTTGTGAGGTGCCTGGAAAACACAAACCCCAAACCCTCAGCCAAATCCCCATATGGGCAGATCTTTAGTTAGCAGAGCTGCCAGCACTGACACCAATCTTGGTTGGAGCTGAGCCATTTTGTGCCTGCTATGGGAGAGGGCTCAGAGAATCCAGCTGGAAGCATCCCTTTGGCTTCTCTAAGGTCTAGGTCTGGACCACTCCTGTTACAAATGCTTTTAAAAGCAAAACCCAAGAGTATCCTAGGTGTTGGGATTGCTACTCTGCTAAGCAGTCGCAGGGTGGAATATTTTCCCTACTGCCTCCAAGCATGAAGCAGCAAATGCAAAGCCCCTTCAGAGGGGGGCCATGAGGAGGAGCAGCAGAGGGCTGGAGCTCCTCTCCTGTGAGGACAGGCTGAGAGAGCTGGGGCTGGGTCAGCCTGGAGAAGGCTCTGAGGAGACCTTCTTGTGGCCTTCCAGGATCTGAAGGGGGCTACAGGAAAGCTGGGGAGGGACTTTGTAGGGTGTCAGGGAGTGATAGAACTGGGGGAGTGGAACAGAACTAGAAGTGGGGAGATTCAGATTGGATGTTAGGAAGAAATCCTTCCCCATGAGGGTGGTGAGAGACTGGCACAGGTTGCCCGGGGAGGTGGTGGAAGCCTCATCCCTGGAGGTTTCTGCAGCCAGGCTGGAGGTGGCTCTGAGCAACCTGCTGTGGTGTGAGGTGTCCCTGCTCAGGCAGCTGTAGCTGCAAACTCCTTTTTTACTTCCTTAAAGGCCTGGTTGGAAGTCTAAGAGGGGGGCTGCAAGGTGGTGGGTTGAGCCCCTGACCCAACTGGAAGTGCTTTCAGCCCTTGGGCAGAGCAGCAGCAGTGGGAGGAGGCACAGAGGTCTGGGAAACCTCCCCAGCAGAGAGAAACGTTCCCTCTGGTGAGCTGCTGCTGTCAGAGAGGAGGGAGAGCTGCTTCATCTACCTTCTCCAGCAGCATTCCATGGCAGGGGCTTCAGAAGCAGTGTGACAGAGGAAGCTCAAGGAGATTTTTGCAGCCCCAGCACTGGAAGAAAAAGGAATTTCCCCTGCATTTAGCAAACTGCTGGCAGCTCTGAGAGGAGCAAAACAAACAGGGGGTGCCAGGCAGCTCTGCAGCCAGAGCATCTGAGCACACAGCCTGTGCTTGCCACTCCTCTCCCTGCCTGTGCAGCAGCCTCTGGGCGTTTCCAGCAGCCCAGCAGAGAGGGGAGAGAGCTTGCAGGAAATCGGCACAGCCTCGTTAGCTCTCATCGACTTGCTTTAACGTGGCCAGCCTGGGGCTGGCTCAGGGAGGAGGTAGCACTTGCAGCAGCCAGGGCAGGATCTGGCACTCGGAGCTCTCTTCCCACAGACCCCAGCCTGTCCCAGCACACTGGCCTGGTTCTGCTGGCAGCTGCTGGGGACTGCTGGAGCTCCCTGGGCATTGTCCACTTGCAGGCAACTGCAGTGGCTGAGAAAGGGAAAGTACTTTTTGTCTCCAGTGCTGAGAAGCTTCAAAATTAACTCTTTGTATTAGGGGGAAAAAACAAACCATGGCTTGTACCAAGATGATCATGGATTCATGGAAGGGGTTGGGTTGGAAGGGACCTCAAGGAACATCCAGTGCCAACCCCCTGCCATGGGCAGGGACACCTCCCACCAGCCCAGGCTGCTCAAGGTCTCATCCAGCCTGGCCTTGAACACCTCCAGGGAGGAGACATCCACAACCTCCCTGGGCAACCTACTCCAGTGTCTCCCCACCCTCACTGGGAAGAATTTCCTCCTAATCTCCAGTCTCAATCTGCCCTCCTCCAGCTTCAATCCATTCCCTTTCATCCTATCACTTCCAGCCCTTGTCAGAAGTCTCTCCCAGCTCTCCTGCAGCCCCCTTCAGGTACTGGAAGGCTGCTCTAAGGTCTCCCAGAGCCTTCTCTTCTCCATGCTGAACAGCCCCAACTCTCCCAGCCTGCTCCCTCTCTGACCATCTCCATGGTTTCCTCTGGACCCTCTCCAGCAGCTCCAGGTCCTTCTGGTGTTGGGGGCACCAGAGCTGGACACAGTACTGTAGGTGAGGTCTCCCCAGGGCAGGGCAGAGGGGCAGAATCCCCTCCCTCATCCTGCTGCTGACTTCCCAGTCCTTTCAGGAAAAAAAATCCCACCATGCCAACATCCCTGCAGGCTTATGGGGAAGAATTGGATGATTTAGAACAGGCAAACTGATGTCAAAACAGAGGTCATCATCTTTTCATGATGTGTCCAAGCTGCCTCCTTCAAGCAGCAAGGCTTCTGTCCTCCTGTGTGCCTGCCAAGGCATGGAAGGGACAGCAGCCCTGGGAGAGGTGGCAGTGCTGGGCCCTAAAGAAATTACACTGCAGGCAGGCATGAGTGCTTCTCTCTCTATTTTTTTTTTTTTTTTTTTTTAGCTGATGGATGAAGAAATCCATCTGATTCTGAAAGCCAGAGGGAGAGAAAAATTAGCTTTGTGGGGTATCAGACTTTAATCTGCTGGCTGTTTATAAATCATTTCTGTGAAGTCTTCTCTAGCCCTCAGCTTCAGGGAGATATTTGAACCCAGAGTGCCTGCTTTGGTGTATGAGGCACTCACCTTGCAGCTGGCCTCTGGAGACACCAGAGGTGCTGTGGGGTGCAGAAGTGAAGAAGGCATCTGCTACCACGCAGAGATCCAGGTACCCCTTGGGGGAAGCTGGAAGAGTTTGGGAGGAGCCTTGACAGCAGTAAGAGTAGTCTGTGCAGGGGCAGAGAGGAGAATGCAGGGTGGGAGAGAACATTTTGGAGTGGTGTTTGTCTGCAGAGTGGGAGGAAAAGGGCTGCCAGTCCTGGTGCCAGTCCTGGAAGGCAGCAGCTGGGAGATGGAGAGGAGGCTCTGCTCCCCTCTAAGAAAGAAAAGAGAGCTGAGGTTGTCATCCTGATTTAGAGCAAAGGAAAGCCCCTGGTGTGTGGCTCTGTCCCACAGGTTCCATGACTCAGGCTCTGCTCTGAATAGAAAGCAGCACAGGGCTCTCAGAGCCCACAGTTGTCTGGCACATGCTGCTCCAAGGTATTTTTTGCTGCACTTCCCAGAGCCACAATCCAAAGCTATGGAGAGCTGAAACCTGCCAAGGCTTAGGAGTCCCAGGCAGCCTTGGAACTGCTGTTCCCCCACAGGTTTCAGTGATGGACCTCCAGAGTGCCCAGCAGGGCTGCTGCTGTTGCTTTTGGGTGATGCCTGATGCCATGGTGATGGGCACCCATGTGAGCCCAGCTGCATTCAGTCCACAAGCCTAGAGCCCAGCTCTCTGCTGTGAGCTCTGCAGTGCTGCTACCCCAGTGCATGCAGACACACAGGCACAACCAGGCACCTTAGGGGCTGGGATTGCTCCCATCCTGTTCCTGGGGAGGGGTGCAGGGAGCAGCTGATGCTCTGAACTGCTCCATTTCTTCTGTCCTCTGATATCCTCTGGCTGAGACAGATCTTTGCCCTGCCTGGGTTGAGGCCAGAGCTGCTCAGCAAGTGGGAGGGAGGACAGCATCCCTTGGGGTCTGGGCCAGCACTCTGTCTTCATTTACCACCCCTCCAAGAGCACTGTCAGGAATCCCCCTGGCAGCACAATGGTGGCTGCAGAAGTGAGCTTGAAAAGGGCCAAATGAGAGCTGATTGTGTCTCTGACACAAGGCACAGGAGGCTCCAGTGGAAAGGTCAGGCTGGAAAAGGCTGCAGCTCACCAGGTAGGCAGGAGCTGTGCTCAGGCAGAGGCAGATTCCAGCACCTCTCTTGCCACCTTCTTGTTTCTATAGCAATAGTGGGGCCAGGCTGCTCTGGGCTGTGCAGGGACTTGGACAGCAAATGGAAACAAAGCTCCATGCAAACAAGAGGATCTCTGCTCCAAACTCCCTGTCCTGGGATGTGGGAAGGTCTTGCATGCCCCATGCTAAATGCTGGATGCAGAGAGCTGTGTCAAGGAAGAGTCTTCATTCACCTCCCTGCCACACTACAGAAGAAACCCAAAGCAAAGCAGTGTAGTATGGACAGGAGAAGGCAGGGAGAGAAACCAGGAAAGGTCCCAGGAGAGAAGATGTCAGGGGGTGGGGGAAAACCACCCAGAAAACAACAGGAAATGGAACTAGAGAGGGAAGAATCCCTTTTGATGGCTTGGTGGCTTGAGTTTTGGTGGCTGCTTGGTTTCGGTTTGATTTGGGGGGTTTGGTCAGTTGGGTTTTGTTAGGGTTGGCTGCTGTGTTTTGCTTTAAGATATTGATGGATTTGGTGCTACAGGTTGGATGCTTTGAATCATTTGATAGGGTGGTTTGAGTGCCCCCATGGAAAAGCAAGCTAGAATGCCCCCAGGAAATGTCTTTGTCCCCTCTCCTCTCTTTTTTTTTCCTCTGCCGTGATTCAGCAGCTGCACAATGTCAGTACCCAAGCACCATTAAGAACCTTTCCAAGAGCTGAGACAAGCTGACATTTCTCTAGACAGCTACAGCCTCCAAAAGTCTCTTCTGCTAGCACAGGAAACTCAACCTGTGCTGGGTGCTGTGCATCAGAGCCCAGCTGAGCACAGGAGGCTGCCAGAGCTTGCAGTGAGGAAAGTCAAGCAAGACTGGGGGCAAAGAAGTGCTGCTACCTCTGCTTCTTCAGCTGAGCAACTGAGAGGCTCAGGGGTCAAAGAATGCTCCAGGAATGCTGCAGAGCCTCTGAGAGCACAGCCCCCAGTCCCTAGAAGTAGAGAAATCCTAGAATGGGTCAGAAGGGACCTCCAAAGGGCAGCCAGTCCAAGCCCCTGCACTCAGCAGGGATGTCCTCCATGAGATCAGGTTGCTCAGAGCCCTGTCCAGCCTCACCTTGAATGCCTCCAGGGATGGAGCCTCAACCCTGGGCAACCTGCTGCAGAACTTGTTCCTCACATCCAATCTAAATCTGCTCTGCTCTAGTTTGAACATCTCCAGGGCTGGAGTACCTCTGTGGGCAAGCCTGCACAAGTTACCTTCCTTTGCTATCCACACTGCATCCCCTTCCTACAGCAGCCCTGTCAGCTCTCAGTGCCAGTCAGGGATTCCCTGCTGTTAGCTGCTCCAGGTAGGGATTTAGTGAAGTCTCTGGGTTTTTTAACCTGGAAGCCAGCTGGAGGATTTATTTATGGGCATTTGGTGGATTGTTGTGGATTTGTGGTTTCCTCTGTCCCCTGCTATCCTCTGGCTGAGGCACATCTTTGCCCTGCCTGGGCTGAGGCCAGAGCTGCTCAGCAAGTGGGAGGGAGGACAGTGTCCCTTGGGGCCTGCGTTTTGGTGTGGGACTGTCTTCCCAGCCTGCCATTGCTGCAGTCTCTGCTCTCACATGGCTTTCTTACCACCTCTGCCTGTTTCCTCCTCTCCCTCCTGTCATCAGCTGTCACATTCTGTCTTGTCACTCCTCAGCAGTGCAGCCTTCGAGTCCAAACACATCCACACACCTAAGGACATCAGGAACCAAAGAGAAATGCAGCTAAAGGTCTGCAACAGATAAACACTCATCACTCCAGTTGCAAAGTAGTTACCCTGCCAGCCTTGTGGCTAGACAGAGAGAAAGTCCTCCCCAAGCCCTGAGCAGTGACAGTGGTTCTGCTTTGGGATGAAGTTCCAGTCTGAAGCCAGTCACAGCCTCTGCTTCCAGGCTCCTCAGTTGCTGCAGCTGGTCCCTGGGGTCAGAAAGGCACAAACCCTGTGGCCTGGCTTGCTGCTGCTGGTTAATTGCATGCCCCCTCTTACATCCCTGAGGCTTGAAATAAATATTTTTCCATGCCTAGCAAAGCTAAACATAGCATTATGCTCCTTCCCCAGCTGATTCCCATTTTCATTTCCCCTTCAGCACTGCTTTTCTGTTCCATTTGCTTGTAAACACCAACAGGCACTTTAGATGATTGCAGAGAGGAAGTTTGCTGATGTTTGGAAGAACCTTTCCTTCACTCTGGCTTCATTTTGCAGCTGATCACAAGCAGTGCTTCAAAGGAAAGCACTGAGCTTGATTAACATGAGCCCCATTGGTGTTATCTAGATAGAATCAGAGAATTGTGAGGGCTGGAGGGGACCTCAAGGCTCAGCCAGTTCCAACCCCCCTGCCATGGGCAGGGACACCTCACACCACAGCAGGTTGCTCACAGCCACATCCAGCCTGGCTGCAAAAACCTCCAGGGAAGAGGCTTCCACCACCTCCCTGGGCAAGAAGATCCATTGAGTGCTTCCCTTGTACCCAGGGCTGCCCATCAGATGCCCAATTCCATCCCTGTGAGAGCAGCAAACATTCATGGGGCAGCACTGCAGCTGCTTCTTTCTCACCCCCCTTAAAGCCCTCCAAGCATGACTCTTGCCAGCCAGGTTCAGCATCACTCCAAGTCCTACCTGCAGCCAGCTGGGACCAGCCCCTGCCAGAGTGCTGCTGCAGTTCCACTCCCTCACCAAGCATGGCACAGCCTAATGTCTGTCCAGATACTTCCCTTCTGGGGGTCTTGGGGGCTTTATGTTTCCTTGGACCTCTTGTTGTCACCATTTCTCCTTCACTCCTTTCTTCATCCACAGCTCTCAGCCAGAGTTGGCTCTTGCAGCAGAGATTTATAGCATGGTTTGGGTTGGAAGGGACGTTCAAGATCATCCAGTCCCAACTCCCTGCCATGGGCAGGGACCCCTCCCACCAACCCAGGTTGCTCATGGCCTCATCCAGCCTGGCCTGAATTCCCATTTATCAGTTACCCCCAACCCAGGCCCTAATAGTACCTTGCCAAAGTTAACAGAAACAACCCAAACTTATCCTTTCTGTTCCTTTTTCCCCCCTCAGGAGAAGGAAAGCTGAGCTATGTGAGCTTTCCACCTGCTTTCTTTTTTTTTTTTTTTCCCCTTAATGCATAGACAAAGTGTAGTCATCATTAGGAGATAAGTCAATTAGATCAAATCCCTTATCAGAGCTAATAAACTGACACCACAAAAAAATGAGTTTGCATTCAACCCTCAGCCCAGCCAGATGAGGAGGAGGCTTCTACTCTGTTTAATTAGTTTAAGCAAATGTGCATCTGTGCATTCCTGGTGTGAAATCAATACTGTGCAGCCCTTCTCTGAGCCAGGTGTCCCTCTGCCAGCCCCAGGGGGCTCACCCTGAGCTGTCCAGCCACTCACCAGATGCAGCAGTGTCTGTCCCCTTGTCCAGGCTGTCACTTAGCCTCTCCTGGGCTGCTCTTCAACCCCACGTGGCTGCCTTTTGTTCTCCTTGAAAGCTGATTTTATTTATGGCAGGTGCTAAAGCAATATTGAATCCCTGCAGGGGCTCATCTCCAGCTCAAGGAGAGGAGATATAGGGAAAGGGGGAAAGAGAAATTTCCATCTGCCAGGGGTGGATGCAGTCAGAAGAGGCAGAACTGAGTGCTGCCTGGACACACATCTGCAAGGCTATGCCTTCCAGGGGCTGGGTCTGCAAAACAAATCCCAGGTCTGGGGGAGTTTCAAGGCCCCAGAGTGCAGCACAGAAGGGAGCTGATATCAGTGAAGCATTTGTGCTGTTGACCTGCATTTGCACTTCACCATCTCTGGTCTGGCTCCACAGAAATTCATCTGCCTGGGCTCCACTGGCAGGGTCTGAACCAGGCAGCCTGGAACTGTCCAGACAGGGCTTGCAGTGCTAGGACACTGCTCACACTGTCTCCAAACACTGGCACTCAGCTCTCCCTTGCTTTACTTGCTTGCCACCCCTTCCTTCCCCTTGGCTTTCTCAAAGCCACTCTGTACTTCCCTCTCAGGAGGACACACCATGGCTGACCTAGCCCTGGCTTGGTTTGCACCCTTGGGTCTCTGACCAGATGATTTTCACTCCCTGAGCTTTCCCTGACACAAACCTGCAGGTTTGAGGATGCTCTGTCCTTCCATAGTCCTACCTGCCTCAACTCATGGACTTGCCTCTTTGCAGACAGAAGTGACTCTGAGCTCAGTCTTAAGCCTGGTTTTAAGTGGTATTGCCCAAGTCCAGACTGCTTCCAGTTGCTCCCTCCAGTGGCTGGCTCCTGATGCTGTTCTCCTGCAAAAAAACTTTGCTTTGGGGGAACCTCAGTTTATATTTGCTTGATGAACTTCTCTAGAAACGTGCTGGTGGTGTCCTTTGTGTGCTCAAGTGCCAGGGTGGAGAGGCAAAGAGCTTCATGTTTACTCTGGGCAGCAGAAGAGGCTGAACGTAGTGGTGCTGGGAGCTGGCACACAACACTTGCACAGGAGTGCAGCAGGCAGCACTAAGCCCAGGGAGGAAGACAGTCTTCGCTCCTGCCCACCAGGCACAGGCTCCAAACACCTCTGGCTGCCCAGAGAGGTTGTGGAGTCTCCTTCTCTGGAGGCTTTCAAGACCCCTCTGGTTGTGTTCCTGTGTGACCTGCCCTGGGTGATCCTGCTCTGGCAGGGGTGTTGGGGTGGTTGATGATCTCCAGAGGTCCCTTCCAACCTCTACCATGCTGTGATTCTGTGACCTCTACCTCCTCACAACAAAGATTTGGACCTTACACTTCTCTTGCTCAGCACCAGCAGAGATCCCAGAGTGTTCCCTTCCTCCTGCTTAAAAGCTGAGCAAACAGCAATGATTGTGCCCGAGGCATCCTCCTCTGAATCTGGGAGACTTGCACTTCCAGGGTGCCAGGAAACCAAATCCCCAAGGGTCTGAGCTCAGAGAAGCAGCAGTAAGCTGAGTTGTTTAATTGAGCCTTTTGTAGCCAGCAGTGCAGAGCTGAAAGTGCTGCAAGACACCAGAAATGGTTGGACTTGAGGGTCCCAAAAGGTCTTTTCCAAGCCTGACTGTTTCTGGGAAGTTCTCACCAAAGGATCAGAGCCTTCAGCCTCAGATGGAAACATTCATGAGCAGCTGGGAGAGCCACAGCTCTGAGGGGTGCAAGGGGTCCATCCACTTGACTTTCTGTTGTTAGCCTGGACTGAGGTGCCTTAGCAGAGGTGAAAATGAGTGCCTAGGAAATACAGCAGCCCTGGTTTGGGGAGGCTGAAGTGTGCCCCAAGTCCCAGAGTGCAGCTTGATGCTCCTCAGCTGGAAGAGCAGGGCTGCAGCTAGGACACTTCCACTGCAAGAAGAATGCCCTTATGCACTTGGCTGCTCTTCAGGCACAGGCAGGGGCAGATGGGCAGTGCTTGATTCATTTAGCTCAGGCACATTCAGGTCAAAATCAATCATGTCAAGAATACATCACCTGCATTCAATAAGTGTTTTGTGGGTTGGGTTTCTTTTCTTCTTCTTTTTTTCTCTTCTTCTTCTTTTTTTCCTCTTCTTCTTTTTTTCCTCTTCTTCTTTTTTTCCCTCTTCTTCTTTTTTTCCCTCTTCTTCTTTTTTTCCCTCTTCTTCTTTTTTCCCCCTCTTCTTCTTTTTTCCCCCTCTTCTTCTTTTTTCCCCCTCTTCTTCTTTTTTCCCCCTCTTCTTCTTTTTTTCCCCCTCTTCTTCTTTTTTCCCCCTCTTCTTCTTTTTTCCCCCTCTTCTTCTTTTTTTCCCCTCTTCTTCTTTTTTTCCCCCTCTTCTTCTTTTTTCCCCCTCTTCTTCTTTTTTTCCCCTCTCTTCTTCTTTTTTTCCCCCTCTTCTTCTTTTTTCCCCCTCTTCTTCTTTTTTCCCCCTCTTCTTCTTTTTTCCCCCTCTTCTTCTTTTTTTCCCCCTCTTCTTCTTTTTTCCCCCTCTTCTTCTTTTTTCCCCTCTCTTCTTCTTTTTTTCCCCTCTTCTTCTTTTTTCCCCCTCTTCTTCTTTTTTTCCCCCTCTTCTTCTTTTTTCCCCTCTTCTTCTTTTTTCCCCTCTTCTTCTTTTTTCCCCCTCTTCTTCTTTTTTCCCCTCTCTTCTTCTTTTTTTCCCCCTCTTCTTCTTTTTTCCCCCTCTTCTTCTTTTTTTCCCCTCTTCTTCTTTTTTCCCCTCTTCTTCTTTTTTCCCCCTCTTCTTCTTTTTTTCCCCCTCTTCTTCTTTTTTTCCCCTCTTCTTCTTTTTTTCCCCCTCTTCTTCTTTTTTCCCCTCTCTTCTTCTTTTTTTCCCCTCTTCTTCTTTTTTTCCCCCTCTTCTTCTTTTTTTCCCCCTCTTCTTCTTTTTTTCCCCCTCTTCTTCTTTTTTCCCCCTCTTCTTCTTTTTTTCCCCTCTTCTTCTTTTTTCCCCCTCTTCTTCTTTTTTCCCCCTCTTCTTCTTTTTTCCCCTCTTCTTCTTTTTTCCCCCTCTTCTTCTTTTTTCCCCCTCTTCTTCTTTTTTCCCCCTCTTCTTCTTTTTTTCCCCTCTTCTTCTTTTTTTCCCCTCTTCTTCTTTTTTCCCCTCTTCTTCTTTTTTCCCCCTCTTCTTCTTTTTTCCCCCTCTTCTTCTTTTTTCCCCCTCTTCTTCTTTTTTCCCCCTCTTCTTCTTTTTTCCCCCTCTTCTTCTTTTTTCCCCCTCTTCTTCTTTTTTCCCCCTCTTCTTCTTTTTTCCCCCTCTTCTTCTTTTTTCCCCTCTTCTTCTTTTTTCCCCCTCTTCTTCTTTTTTCCCCCTCTTCTTCTTTTTTCCCCCTCTTCCCCAAGAATAAATCACAGCAGCCCAGGACTGGGTTGCAAACAAAGCCCTCATTTGCTTTGAAAGGACAAAGATGTTCTCTTTGATCATTTCCCCAGGGTTTAATGGATGGCCTGGCAGAGGCTGAGCCCAGCTCTGAACCAGCCACACCTCAAGGTCACAGAAATGGGGTTGAGAAACCAAGGGGAGCAGCAGGAGGCCAGGATCAGAGCTCCCCCCCTTTTTTCCAGGCATACAGCTCCCTCCTAATGCTTCTTGAAGAGGCTTGATTGGCACTTTCCCTGTGTTTAAGGCTTGAAACTAGAGAGAAGAGGATTGAGTCCACTGCGCTTACAAGGACAGCAAACTGCAGCACCACCAGCCTGCTCCTGCAGGCACCCAAACCATCCAGTGATGACTCCTCCATGAGTGTCTTACCACAAGGATCAGCTCTCAGGCTGGAACAGCTGTGGTGTGATTCACCTCTTCAGGGCTCTGTTACACAGCAGCCACCTTAGCAGCAACTGAACCAGAGGGGAAGGAGCTGAAAGCACTTTGGTTTAGTTTTCTTTACAAAGGCAATGGATGGAAAGTGATGGCAAAAACCACTCCAGCTGGCATGAGACAGGGAGAGGTTCAGAGATGGATAGAATGGGTTGGGTTGGAAGGGACCTTCAAGATCATCCAATCCCAACCCCTTGCCATGGGCAGGGACACCTCCCACCAGTCCAGGTTGCTCAGGGCTTCATCCAGCCTAGCCTTGAACACCTCCAGGCAGGAGGCATCCACAAAGCCTCCCTGGGCAACCTGTTCCAGTGTCTCCCCACCCTCACTGCCAAGAATTTCTTCCTCATCTCCAGTCTCAATCTGCCCTCTTCAAGCTTCAATCCATTCCCTCTCATCCTATCACTCCTTGTCAAAAGTCCCTCCCCAGCTCTCCTGTAGCCCCTTTCAGGTACTTGAAGGCTGCTCTAAGGTCTCCCCACAGCTTATTGTAGCTACCTGTGTTTGGTCAGAACCCAGATCATGTTCATCTCCTGTGTGTGACTTCCAGTGCAGTGACACAGAGCAAGCCATGGGCAACTTGATCTTTACCTCTGGACTTCTGTCTCACATCTCCTGTCAGCAATCAACACACAGGTTTGGTTTTATTTTATCCCGGCTATCTGAAAGGAGAAAAGAGCAAACACTTCTTCCAAGAGCTGCACTTCCAAAGCAGCTACTCCCTGGGGAGCTGTGCTCTGCTCCAGGCATGTGAGCCTAATTGCCAGGTAGAGATTTCCACATGGATTCAATCAATAGGTTCTGGGGAGAAATATTTCCCACCTCAGCATTCCTGTAAGCTGAGGAAGAGTCAGGGAGCCCCCAGTGAGAATACCTCTGAGGTTCTTAATTTCACAGCTGGTTGAGTGAGTGCTGCACTGGAAGGGGCTGCTTCTGCCTCCTGAGTGCTCTCTTGGAGCTTGGTCTTCTGTTTCCTTCAACTGCAGGGAAGACTTTGGAATAAAGAAGAGATGCAACTGCAAGAGAAAGGCATCACCTTTGGATCTTGTTCCACTCCCAGCCCAGGGCTTGTCTTTTTCAGTTTAAGGGATGTTTCTTTTCAGCCCTTGCTGCCAACTTTCTGCTTTTAATCAGTTTTCTCAGTTCATAAATGAAAAGTGAATCAGGAGGGCTCCGTGAGCCTGGACCTCAGGTAGTTGATTCCAGCCCAGAATCAAAGTGCTTGCAAGAACTAACTCACAGAATCTCACAGAATCAACCAGGTTGGACAAGACCTCTGAGATCATCAGGTCCAAGCTGTTGCCCAACACCATCCAATCAACTAAACCATGGCACCAAATGCCTCACCCAGTGCATTTTTAAACACTCCCAGGGACAGTGACTCCACCACCTCCCTGGGCAGCTCATTCCAATGGCCAGCCTCTCTTTCTGGGAAGAATTTCTTCCTAACATCCAACCCAAACCTCCCCTGGTGCAGCTGGAGACTGTGTCCTCTCCTTCCGTCTCTGCTTGCCTGGGAGAAGAGCATTTCATGTGTCACACACAGGATGGTAAGGGCTGGAAGTGCCCTCTGGAGATCATCTATCATCTAGTGCAGCCCCAGGTTCACCTAGATCAGGCTGCACAGGAACATGTCCAGGTGGGTTTTGAAAGCCTGCAGAGAAGGAGACTCCACAGCCTCTCTGGGCAGCTTGTTCCAGGGCTCTGCTACCCACACAGGGAAGATTTTTTTCCTTTATGTTCATGTGGAATCTCCTGGGTTCCAGTTTGTGTCCACTGCCCCTTGTCCTGACACTGGACGCCACTGAAAAGAGTTTGGCTCCATCCTCTTGACCTCCACCCTTTAGCTCTTGCTGGGCATTGCTCAGATCCCCTCTGGGGCTGCTCTTCTCTAGGCTGCACAGCCCCAGGGCTCTCAGCTTTTGCTCCTGAGAGAGCATTTTATGTTTCCTATGCAAGCAGCCTGGATCCAACCTGCCAGAGATCTCCCTGGCCCTTCAAAGGGTTGGTGTTGGACACCTTTTTTTTTTTTTTTTTTTCTTTTTTTTTTGAGTGGCATAATCCTACAGCTGAGCAACCTGAGGGCAGGCACAAAGCAATCCACTGCTGACATCTGAAGAGAGCTCTCTGCAAGGAGTTTTAAGGGTGGTGGGAAGTGCCCTGCCCCAGTTTCTGCTCTGCAGTTAAGGACTGGTTGGTTGCTTTGTGTAGCAGTAATTGCTCATGGATCAGGTGATGTTCCTGGCACTGAGGGGATGAGCAGGCACAGAGGATCACTCTCAGGATAAAGAGGAGTTTTGTTCTATGTGAGTGGCTCCTGGATCTTGCTGAACTCCCCAAGTCCTGCTAGCAGAAGCCAATGGCCAAGTGATTTGAAAGGCATTCCCTGCAAAGCTGAGCTCAGGAGAGGGGAGGACAGGTGGTCATGACAGATGATAAGTGGTTTCAAAACACTTAGGCACAGAGGATGCACAGAGCACCAGAGAGGATCCCACACTTGCAATATCTTTGAGGCCATGTTCTCATAACCTAAATTCCACCCTCTGTTCTGCATTTAGTGGGAGCCTCTCCCTTTGGAAAAGGAAATCAGAAGCATTGAGCAGGGTAGCATTTAGGCAGAGGGATTTAGAACTCAGGTGTGCCATTAAAAATTCTCCTTCCCACTCCAGCATTTACAGGGGGGAAAGCTGAAAAGAAGAGAGAATTCTACAAGATGTTAGTTTGGATAACAGTAGGAAGATTGGCCAGGAGCCCAGACAGCAAGGTGCCCAAGTTCCTTCTTCTCTCAGATCTATTACTCGCAGAATTAGTGAGGCTGGAACAGACCTCTGAGATCATCAAGTCCAGCCTGTGACCTAACACCACCACATCTCCCTTTCTAGCACAGTTTCCAGCACATGTGGAAAGCATCTTTCACTGCTTCAGAATTATACAGAAGGTCATGAAAAGTTGCTCCAGAGCTAGGTTATCTCCAAGGAAGCTAAACTTATTTGCCTCCCCTTTCTTCCTCTAGTCAGCATCTTCCTCTGCCTTTACCTGAACAAGTGGTTGTGGTGTAGAATGCTGCTCCTGCTCAGTCCCTCAAGCATCCTTCAGCCCTGAGTCTCACACACAAAGGAGCAGCTGAGGCTCCTTCCCTCCCCAAATACCACTCAGCATAAACATATTCCAGACATATCCAGCTGCTGGCTGGCATGAGGGGTCCTGTCATTCACCTTGGCAGCTCTGGGGGAGAAGAACTTTGGAATATTTTTCAGGCTCACCAGATTCCAATTCATCTCCTGGTGCCTGCCTGGATCCCACTGCACATGTGGTAGACTTGACAACCACTGCAGATAAGCCTTGAACCATCATTTGAAATGGGGGGCAGGCACTTCACACTTGATAGAAAGGGACCTTCAAGGTCACCCAATCCCAACCCCCTGCCATGGTCAGGGACACCTCCCACCAGCCCAGGTTGCTCAAGACCTCTTCCAACCTGGCCTTGAACACTTCCAGAGAGGAGGCAGCCACAGCCTCCCTGGGCAACCTGTTCCAGTGTCTCCCCACCCTCACTGTCAAGAATTTCTTCCTCTTCTCCAGTCTCCATCTCCCCTCCTGAGGCTGCACATGGGCCTGGGGCTAGGGAACAGCAGGTAGGATTGTGCTGTGCATATCAGCACATACTCCACTGAGCCTCTAACCTTGGGAAACTGATCCACAGCCACAGCTGCCTGACAACCAGGCACCAAAGTCAGCAGGGGGAAGGATATTTGCTTTACTAGTGGCCTTCAAGTATTCCAGGAATCCTCCTGGCAGCTTTGCAATGTTCAAACCTTTTCAGTGATGCAAAATCATTCCTCTCCTGCCTGGGCTCTCTTTGCTTGGGCAGCAGTGTACTCAGTATCATTTTAGCCTGACCTGATTTGAAATGGAAGAGGCTTTAAATCACAGAGCACACAGAGAGGAAAAACTCCAGCAAGCCTCTCCAGGAGCACAGCTTTAATGATGCACACTCACAGGTGTCTCATGTCCATGCTCCCCAGGGGCTCCTTTCACTGTGGGTTTGCTTTCACAAAAGCTTTTCCTGCAGGAAGCAGAGTGGCCTGGCTCTTGGGATGATGCAACCAGCACTGCCACACATCATTCTCTTCTCTGGGGGCCAATTTGGTTGGCTCCAGCTTCAAAGCACTGCTTCATTTAGACAGGGAAGGGCATTAATTAGAAGCATGAGTCACCTGAAGCCACCTGAGCTGAAGCAAAGGCAGCTAACAGCAAGGCCACCACAAGGTTACTCAGTGCTGCTGGTGAGCTGGGAGGGAAACACTGGCACAGGCTGCCCAGGGCTGTGGTTGAGGCCCCATCCCTGCAGACATTCAGGATCAGCCTTGCTGTGTCCCTGTGCAGCCTGCTCTGGCTGGAGGTGTCCCTGCTGCCTGCAGGAGGTTGGACAAGATCCCCTTGGAGGCTCCCTTCCAACCCAATGCAACTCATGAGTCTGGATTGCAGAGGTACCCTAAGCCAGCAGGGCTCTATCCCAGCATGGATGGCCATCAGCTCCTGTTTCCAGCTTGGAGCCACTGCTGGCAGGGAAAAGCTGCTTGAGTTCAGGGGGAGAAGAGAGAGGGAATGAAGCTGGAGCCACCAATCCAGCTGCATCCCAGCGAGTTCCCTCTGCTGCCACACAGACACACAGCACTCCCTCTGCACATATGTTTTGATCTCAGCTTTGTGCTGGCAGCTTCAGGAATTGGGCCAACAAGCTCTGGCTGTGTTTCCAGTCAAATAATGCCTAAGACAGGTTCTAGTACAAAGTTTGTGTTTACCACAGGAAGATGAAAAGCCAGGGGTGGTTTTCATCTCTTCCCTGCCTATCATTAGGGCTCTAGCCCTAAACAGTCCTCCCAATCTGTGAGATCACAGATGATCAAACATGAAAGTGAGGAGCCTGAAGCTACCCAGAAGCAAATCAGATCTTGGGCTGAAAGATTCCTCAGGTACAGACAGGGAAAGCTGAGGGGTGTGGGGGTTAGGCTGAGGGTGACAGAAGGGACCTGACTTCAAAGACTGGAAACAAGGGGCAAGTGGGAAGCTCCTGCAGTGCTGTTTTGGTTTCCTTTTTCTTTTCTCTCCATGGCAGAAGGAAGGCTTTGTGCAGGATCATGAGCCTAGAAACGGTGAAGAGCCTGAAGCAAGAGCCTGACTTAGCAGCAAGGAGTTTGGTGTGAGCAGAACTGCTGCTGCAGGCCACCCAGGGTTCCCCTGCTCATGCACAAAGGCCATGTCTGTAGCAACACAGAGAGCATTAGACAAGGTATTTGCAGCAGCAGAGGTGCAGCAGGTCACTGAGAGAGAGGAAACATGGCCTGGGGATCATGCACAGAGCTGAGGCTCCTCTACAGGGCACAGAGCTGAGGCTCCTCTACAGGGCACAGAGCTGAGGCTCCCTTGCAGGGCACAGAGCTGAGGCTCCCTTGCAGGGCACAGAGCTGAGGCTCCCTTGCAGGGCACAGAGCTGAGGCTCCTCTGCAGGGCACAGAGCTGAGGCTCCCATGCAGGGCCAGAGCTGAGGCTCCTCTGCAGGGCACAGAGCTGAGGCTCCCTTGCAGGGCACAGAGCTGAGGCTCCCTTGCAGGGCACAGAGCTGAGGCTCCCTTGCAGGGCCAGAGCTGAGGCTCCTCTGCAGGGCACAGAGCTGAGGCTCCCTTGCAGGGCACAGAGCTGAGGCTCCCTTGCAGGGCCAGAGCTGAGGCTCCTCTGCAGGGCACAGAGCTAAGGCTCCCATGCAGGGCACAGAACTGAGGCTCCTCTGCAGGGCACAGAGCTGAGGCTCCCTTGCAGGGCACAGAACTGAGGCAAACTTGCAGGGCACAGAGCTGAGGCTCCTCTGCAGGGCACAGAGCTGAGGCTCCCATGCAGGGCACAGAACTGAGGCTCCCTTGCAGGGCACAGAACTGAGGCTCCCATGCAGGGCACAGAGCTGAGGCTCCCTTGCAGGGCACAGAGCTGAGGCTCCTCTGCAGGGCACAGAACTGAGGCTCCCTTGCAGGGCACAGAGCTGAGGCTCCCATGCAGGGCACAGAACTGAGGCTCCCCTGCAGGGCACAGAGCTGAGGCTCCCTTGCAGGGCACAGAGCTAAGGCTCCCATGCAGGGCACAGAGCTGAGGCTCCCATGCAGGGCACAGAGCTAAGGCTCCCATGCAGGGCACAGAGCTGAGGCTCCCTTGCAGGGCACAGAGCTAAGGCTCCCATGCAGGGCACAGAACTGAGGCTCCCCTGCAGGGCACAGAGCTGAGGCTCCCTTGCAGGGCACAGAGCGAAGGCTCCCATGCAGGGCACAGAGCTGAGGCTCCTCTGCAGGGCACAGAGCTGAGGCTCCCTTGCAGGGCACAGAGCTGAGGCTCCCTTGCAGGGCACAGAGCGAAGGCTCCCATGCAGGGCACAGAGCTGAGGCTCCTCTGCAGGGCACAGAGCTGAGGCTCCTCTGCAGGGCACAGAGCTGAGGCTCCCATGCAGGGCACAGAGCTGAGGCTCCCATGCAGGGCACAGAGCTGAGGCTCCTCTGCAGGGCACAGAACTGAGGCTCCCTTGCAGGGCACAGAGCTGAGGCTCCCATGCAGGGCACAGAGCTGAGGCTCCCTTGCAGGGCACAGAGCTGAGGCTCCTCTGCAGGGCACAGAGCTGAGGCTCCCATGCAGGACACAGAGCTGCCATCCACAGCTCAGTCCACACCAAGACCTGCTCCAGCTCACTCTGCCTCAGGGAAAGTTTTCCTTAGGAAAACATCTTTGGCTGTCTTTTAGCAAAAGGAGCTACAAGGGAAGCTTTCCTTAGCAGAGCCAGGGAAGCAGGGCAGGTGCCATTCACAACAGGGGAACCACCACAGCCCCCAGGCAGCCAAAGTGATCTCTGCCTGCAGAGGATCTGCCCAGATGCTGCTAGTGCAACTCCTGCACTTTGTGGTTTCACTGCTTGCCCAGGGCTCCAGGTTATCCTCTGGCTGGAGACACTTCCCAGTGCCTCCTGGCTCATTTTCTATTCCACATTCATATCTGGGTGCTTAGCACTCTGTGCTGCATGTGATTACCACCCTGCCTCTGCTGGGTGCCAGGAAGAGTGGTGCTAGGGGCTAGGGATAAAGGTGGAAATTCCTGACCTCTCCATAACTATGAGTCTTCCTCCCTCCCAGCCCCCCAAAAAGCATTCTTTCTTCATCCAGAGACTCTCAGGAATCTGCAGGAATGTGTTTTGTTTCCTGTCTCAGAAATAACTAAATAAATAAAGCCTAAAGGAGCTGACACTGGCACAGGTTGCCCAGGGAGGCTGTGGATCAGTTTCCCAAGGTCAGAGGCTCCCTGCTGATATGCACAGCACAAACCTACCTGCTGCTCCTTAGCCCCAGACCCATGTGCAGCCTGAGGGGAGGGAGATTTAGGCTGGAGATGAGGAAGAAATTCTTGACAGTGAGGGTGGGGAGGTGCTGGCACAGGTTGCCCAGGGAGGTTGTGGATGTGCCCTGCCTGAAGGTGTTCAAGGCCAGGCTGGACACCTTGGTCTAGTGGGAGGTGTCCCTGCCCATGGCAGGGGTTTGGAACTGGCTGATCTTCAAGGTCCCCTCCAACCCAAACCATTCTCTGAATCAATTCAGCCCTGGTGTGCAGTGCCCCTGGGCTGTGTTTGAGTGCAGGATCTTGTCCCTGCCTGCCACAGGTGTCTGCAACTGCTTTAGGACAGTCTGGCTGCAGGGATCCCCTTCCAGCCCTGTCCTGACTTCTCTCTGTCAAAAGCTGCTCTTTCAGACTGCATGAAGCTTCTCATCCTTGAAGCCTGACACAATGGCTCCAGTGCAGGCTTCCCTCTTCTCACCTGGGCTGCTCCCTCTTGTCCTTTCCTGCTTTCTTTTGTGTCTAACCACTTCTCATAGGAAGCAGAGAGAAACTGGGACAGCAACAGACTCCAAGCCCACATTTGCCTCCTGCTTTCTTGCTCTGCTGACTGCTCTGAGCCCTGCTGCCTGGCACCTCCTCTGCAGCCTGTTTCTGGCTGGACTGTGATTGAATCAGGACATGTCACTGTTGCTGGGAGTTCTTAGCCATTTCCCTTCCTGCAAGCAAGAGCTTCCCTCCAAAAGAACCTAGCAGGGACACATTTCAAAGGCCTTTCAAGCAGTCTTTAGTCCAGATAAGACCTGAAGGGTGAAGAGACAACAACAACCACCCAAAAGAAAGGGGGCAGCTAATCCACTTAACTGCCAGTGGAAACTTCACCAGAGAACAGGGCAGGTTATTTTATTTCTTTCTTTATTTGTATTGTTGGAGTGACTTCTCTGGGGATTTCCAACAGCTGCAGAGTCCTCCCTGCCTGGATTTTTCTAGTCATGAATCCTAAAGATCCTTCACTTCTCTTTTAATTGCCTGCCTATCAAGCTTTGTTAACCTTCCCCATTTTCCTTAATCTTTCATCAAGCATCACTTTTTCCCCCCCCCCTTTCCCTTTTCTTTCCCCTGAGTTCCTTCTGTGTTGACAGAGCATTTAAACATTTCACTAAGCAGGGGGGGCGGGGAAAGAAACAACAAAAGAAAAGCCAAAAACCAAACCCAAACAAAATAAAGGAAGGAAAGAGGAAAGAAAGAAATCCTCCCCTTTGCATCTGGAATGCTCCTTGCCCAGATTAGAAAATAAGTGGCTTTGGTACCTAATTAACACTAATGGGTTCATTAGAGAATATTTAGACTCATAGAATTGTCAGGGTTGGAAGGGACCTTGAGGCTCATCCAGTTCCAAACCCCCTGCCATGGGCAGGGACACCTCACACCACAGCAGGTTGCTCACAGCCACATCCAGCCTGGCTGCAAAAACCTCCAGGGATGAGGCTTCCACCACCTCCCTGGGCACCCTGTGCCAGTCTCTCACCACCCTCCTGGCTTTAGCTCTCCATCCTTCCAAACCAGGAAGCCTGCCTCAAAGCCAGGCTGTGTTCATCACCTAAACCACACTGGCAGAAGTATTTTAGCAGAAGCCTTTTAGCCAGGAATTCCCCAAGGGTTTGAGCTGTGTTTTGCTGAACGAGGGAGGTCTCGACTAGCAGCTCTGGTGCTGAACATGAGGGCTCAGGCTGCAGAGAGCAGCTCTCCCTGGTGATTTCCTATGCCAATGGACACATCCCAAGGTGTAGCATATGACAGTGTCAGCTCAATTGGTTTCAACTCCATCAGGAAGGAGGCAGTGCAGAAGAAAGGCCACTCAGCTGAGCACACCTGGCTCTCTTCATATGATCAGTGCCACATCTCTCCCAGCCCTGAACACAGGAGCTTGAAAGTCCATCTAGAAGGTTTAGAGGCAAGGATTCTTCTGGGCCTGGTCTGTGTCTATGTGCATTTGTCATTGGCTCCACGTCTCTTTCTTTTGCCCTTGAGCATTTTCTCCCACAAGCAGTTTCATCAATGGGATGTTGCCTACTGCCCTACTTAAGGTACAGCCTCACTGTTTTCCAGAGCACATTCAGGCACTGCTTTATCTTCCAAGGGAGCTTCTGATGTGTGTTGATGTGAGATCTGCATCAGCAAATGAGTTCAGGAAAGGAGGGAGAGACAGAAAATGAACAGGGCTAGAGAAATAAAAAAAAAAAAAGCCTTTATGTGCAGCATCTGATGATGAAGGCTCTGCAGTCACAGAAACCTGATTTCAAAACTGTCCCAAAGAAATTTCTCCCTTCTCATCAAAAAATCTTTCACAGGATCCCAGCTTGGAAGGGGTCATCTGGTCCAGTCTTTCTAGGAAATAGTGGAGTTGCAGTGAGCTGGGCCAGCACCCTGGCAAGCTGAGCCTTAAAGCTGTCCAGTGCAGAGGACTCCACTGCTTCCCCTGAGAGTGGGAAATGACCTTCTCCTAGACTGAAGCTTTTATGATTGAAATGGTGGCAATGAGTTTATGCAAAAGCAACAGAAGAAATGCAGCCTTTCTTCAGAGGCCTAGAAGTCTGTTTCTCAGATTTCCTTCTTTTTTTTTTTTTTTTCCTGTCCCATTTGGATTGTGCCAGCTTCCCACCACTAAGAAATGGGATTCTTCTCTCACCCTGGGGGAAATCAGGCATGAGTGCATTGGAAATGATGGTGCTGCTGGTATGACAGGTTAATTGAGCCCAAAACATCAGCTTTCCACAGGGCTGGGCAGAGTACTCCTCCCTGAGCTTTCAAGCCCTGCCATCAGTGTGCATCTTCTCCTACACAGACAGGACATTATTGAAAGCAATGAGAAAGTTTTGGTTGAAGGGAAAGGTGGGAGGAGGGAGAGCAAACAAAAGAACATCTGCAGCCAGCCCAGCCCACAGAAAGCTCCCAGAAGCCTCATTTAGAAGGATGTGAGATAAGAGATGCTGTGTGTCAGGTCTGTCCATAGCTGCTAGAAGTCAGACAAGGTCTTTAAATGGGACAGCAGAAAACCCTCCTGAAACTTGGGATTCTCTCTGGCAAGTGAAGGCTCTGCTCCCTTCCTGAATCTTCCCACTTCTGGCCTTGCTGTGAGGAGTTCTTCAGTTTCTCTGAATGTTGTGTGTAAACAAAATGTCATCCTACAGTTTAGACTTTCAGTTTCTTTGCTGTGCTCTTCCCACAAGAACACAACAAAGGTTCCTGGGACGCTCAGGCTGAGGCATTGCCTTGCCAGCCAAGCAGCCTTCATTTGGAGCAACACAAACTGAGGCTTGCTTTGGGGAAGTCCAAAAACTGCAGATACTGGCAAGAATCAAAGCCACAACTCCTGACTGCAGCTGACCCTCTCTTCCCCCTTATGAAGACTTGCCAAAAAAATCCTTGCAGGGAAAGCAGCAGCAAGAAAGGGAGCTGAAGAACACACAGTGAGCATCCCCCTTCCAGGAATCACTGGGAAAACAGACTGCCTGGGAAAACAGACTGCCTCTCTTCTCCCCCTTCTCCTCCTCTCCCTTCTCCTCCTCTCCTCTCCCTCTTTCTCCTCTCCCTTCTCCTCCTCTCCTCTCCCTCCTTCTCCTCTCCTTTCTCCTCTCCTCCTCTTCTCTCCTCTCCTTTCTCCTCTCCTCCTCTCCTCTCTCTTCTCCTCCTCTCCCTTCTCCTCCTCTCCTTTCTCCCTTCTCCTCCTTTCCTTTCTCCCTCCTCCTCCTCTCCCTCCTCCTCCTCCTCCTCCCCCATGCCCTGCCTCTCCTCTGCATTATTTTTTTGCTTACCACAGCAACCCTTGTGACTAATGAACTCCATTTCAGTTGTGAACTGAGCAGCCCTACCTCGTTTAGCTTCACATCATCTGCTGCCTGAGTGTTTACATTGCACTTGGAGCTCTGTTGCACCAACAGGCAGCCTCAGTTCCTGCTGGGTGTCCACATGGATGTGCTCCTCTCCGTGCAGGACTGCTAGGGCTAGATGGTTTCCCACTTTTTCTGTGAGGCATTGGGAATTAACCCAAGAAGAAAAAGGCTCGCAGAGGAAGTGGGTCAGCAGGCTGTGAGCTGGCAGCAGCTGGGAGAGGAGTGAACAAGCACAATGAGGAATTGTGGGCGACTGCTATTGAGGACTCTCCATGGAGGAATTTGTTGAATGCTGCTAGCAAGGCTGCTGGGGGAGGCTGCAGGATCCCTCCTCGCTCTGGCAGTTAGGGGCAAGAAGGCAGCCGTGTGGAGGAGGGATTTGGTGCAGGAGTGTGGAACAGGAGGTTTAAAAATCCATCAGCTGCATATTGAGGATGAGATCTCTCTCTCTTTTTTTTCTTTCTTTCTTTTTCTTTTTCTTCCTTTCTTTTTCTTTCTTCCTTTCTTTTTCTTCCTTTCTTTCTTTTTCTTTCTTCCTTTCTTTCTTTCTTTTTCTTCCTTTCTTTTTCTTTCTTCCTTTCTTTCTTTCTTTTTCTTCCTTTCTTTTTCTTTCTTTCTTCCTTTCTTTCTTTTTCTTCCTTTCTTTTTCTTTCTTTCTTCCTTTCTTTCTTCCTTTCTTTCTTTCTTTTTCTTCCTTTCTTTCTTTTTCTTTCTTTCTTCCTTTCTTTCTTTTTCTTCCTTTCTTTTTCTTTCTTTCTTCCTTTCTTTCTTTTTCTTCCTTTCTTTCTTTTTCTTCCTTTCTTTCTTCTTTCTTTCTTTCTTTTCTTCCTTCTTTCTTTTCTTTCTTTCTTCCTTTCTTTCTTTTCTTCCTTTCTTTCTTCTTCCTTTCTTTCTTTTTCTTCCTTCTTTCTTTTTCTTTCTTTCTTCCTTTCTTTCTTTTTCTTCCTTTCTTTCTTTTTCTTTCTTTCTTCCTTTCTTTCTTTTCTTCCTTTCTTTCTTTTCTTTCTTTCTTCCTTTCTTTCTTTTTCTTCCTTTCTTTCTTTTTCTTTCTTTCTTCCTTTCTTTCTTTTTCTTCCTTTCTTTCTTTTTCTTTCTTTCTTCCTTTCTTTCTTTTTCTTCCTTTCTTTCTTTCTTCCTTTCTTTCTTTTTCTTCCTTTCTTTCTTTTTCTTTCTTTCTTCCTTCCTTTCTTTCTTTTTCTTTCTTTCTTCCTTCCTTTCTTTCTTTTTCTTCCTTTCTTTCTTTTTCTTCCTTTCTTTCTTTTTCTTCCTTTCTTTCTTTTTCTTCCTTTCTTTCTTTTTCTTCCTTTCTTTCTTTTTCTTCCTTTCTTTCTTTTTCTTCCTTTCTTTCTTTTTCTTCTTCTTCTTTCTTTCTTTTTCTTCCTTTCTTTCTTTTTCTTCCTTTCTTTCTTTTTCTTCCTTTCTTTCTTTTCTTCCTTTCTTTCTTTTTCTTCCTTTCTTTCTTTTTCTTCTTCCTTTCTTTCTTTTTCTTCCTTTCTTTCTTTTTCTTCCTTTCTTTCTTTTTCTTCCTTTCTTTCTTTTTCTTCCTTCTTTCTTTCTTCTTTCTTTCTTTTCTTCCTTTCTTTCTTTTCTTCCTTTCTTTCTTTTTCTTCCTTTCTTTCTTTTTCTTCCTTTCTTTCTTTTTCTTCCTTTCTTTCTTTTTCTTCCTTTCTTTCTTTTTCTTCCTTTCTTTCTTTTTCTTCCTTTCTTTCTTTTTCTTCCTTTCTTTCTTTTTCTTCCTTTCTTTCTTTTTCTTCCTTTCTTTCTTTTTCTTCCTTTCTTTCTTTTTCTTCCTTTCTTTCTTTTTTTCTTTCTTCTTTCTTTCTTTTTCCTTTCTTTCTTTTTCTTCCTTTCTTTCTTTTTCTTCCTTTCTTTCTTTTTCTTCCTTTCTTTCTTTTTCTTCCTTTCTTTCTTTTTCTTCCTTTCTTTCTTTTTCTTCCTTTCTTCCTTTCTTTCTTTCTTTTTCTTCCTTTCTTTCTTTTTCTTCCTTTCTTTCTTTTTCTTCCTTTCTTTCTTTTTCTTCCTTTCTTTCTTTTTCTTCCTTTCTTTCTTTTTCTTCCTTTCTTTCTTTTCTTCTTTCTTTCTTTTCTTCCTTTCTTTCTTTCTTCCTTTCTTCCTTTCTTTCTTTCTTTTCTTCCTTTCTTTCTTTTTCTTCCTTTCTTTCTTTTCTTCCTTTCTTTCTTTTTCTTCCTTTCTTTCTTTCTTCCTTTCTTTCTTTTTCTTCCTTTCTTTCTTTTTCTTCCTTTCTTTCTTTTTCTTCCTTTCTTTCTTTTTCTTCCTTTCTTCCTTTCTTTCTTTCTTTTTCTTCCTTTCTTTCTTTCTTTTTCTTCCTTTCTTTCTTTCTTTTTCTTCCTTTCTTTCTTTTTCTTCCTTTCTTTCTTTCTTTTTCTTCCTTTCTTTCTTTTTCTTCCTTTCTTTCTTTTTCTTCCTTTCTTTCTTTTTCTTCCTTTCTTTCTTTTTCTTCCTTTCTTTCTTTTTCTTCCTTTCTTTCTTTTTCTTCCTTTCTTTCTTTTTCTTCCTTTCTTTCTTTTTCTTCCTTTCTTTCTTTCTTTCCCTTCCTTCCTTCCTTCCTTCCTTCCTTCCTTCCTTCCTTCCTTCCTTCCTTCCTTCCTTCCTTCCTTCCTTCCTTCCTTCCTTCCTTCCTTCCTTCCTTTCCTCCTTTCTTCCTTTCTTCCTCTTTCTTCCTTTCCATCTGTCTTTCTGTCTTCCTTTAGCAGAGAAATCTGAAGGTGTGTTTGTGGCCAAGTCCCTGCTCTGTGGAGTCTGAGCACACACACACACACACACACACACACAGAGTCAGGTCTGCTGGGTATGGATACAGCCAGGGCTGAGCACATGGTGTGTTGCTGATGAGCTGCTGGCTTCTTGCTCACAAGATCTGGGTGGTGAGAGTGAAGTGTAGGAAAAAAAAAGCCAAAACCAAACCACACATCACCACCTCAAGATCCCACAAGAAGGCCTGTGGGGAGCAGGGGCTTGTTTATGTACATCCAGTCTGTCCTGAAAGGCCCTAAGCACCCCCCAGGTACCAGGGCTGTGCTCTTAAAAACTCCCACTGCTTGTGGAAGCCTTCCTGTAGCCAGGCAGCTGCTGCTGTCTTGATTAAACCTGCTCTGAGCAGCTCCTTAACAAGGAGTTTAAAGCAACAGCAATTACAAGCACTTAATCCATTGCAACGTGGGAGTGGAAGACTATTTGCTAACAAAAATAGTGCTGCAAACTGGGCCACAAAGCAGTGAAAGGAGAATCATGGGAAGACCAAAGAAGCCCAAGTAGCTGATAAGGATATAGATGAGGGTGGAGACTAAGGGAGCAGAGAGGAGAACCTTCATCTGATTGATAGATTGATAGAATGGGTTGGGTTGGAAGGGAACTTGAAGATCATCCAGTTCCAACCCCCTGCCATGGCCAGGGACACCTCCCACCAGCCCAGGTTGCTCAAGGCCTCATCCAACCTGGCCTTGAACACCTCCAGGGAGGAGGCATCCACAGCCTCCCTGGGCAGCCTGTTCCAGCATCTCCCCAACCCTCGCTGGCAAGAATTTCTTCCTAATCTCCAGTCTGAACCTGACCTCTAAATGCTGGAATGCAAAGAGGCAGAGGCAGGAACAGCTGCCTCACAGCTTCAGCTGGTTTAGGTCAGCAGAACCTCAGCCAGGCTAGAAACTGAACCCTAATCATCTATCAATGAAATCAATCCAGCAAGGAAAGCCTTTGCAGCAAGCTGATAAGCAGCCAGGTTCTGGCATGGCCCTAAAGAGAAGACTGAGTGTTTACATGAAAGATCTGCTGGTAGAATTTACTCTTCCTGTCTGTTTCCTCCCTAATTCTTTTTTGGTAGCCTAATTTATCTGCTGCTCTTCCACCTCCCTATGATGCAAACATTCCTTGCATGGTCTGGGGGGAATAATGTGTGATTGCAGCTAGAAGCTCTTTACGAGGCTAGGAAGGCACAGGAAGAATTATTTGCTCTCCAGTTTGTACAGTTTGTCTTTAGGACTGGAAAATGCAGACACGGGTTCATCTGTCAAGCTTCAAACACACACAATCCTTTAGCAGGGCCCTGGTGCTGAGCTGTCAGCAGAAGAGACAACGTTCAGGAGACACTTCTTAAATCTAAAGAGAAAAGAGGGGAGGGGAGAGGGAGAGTTTGCTTTGCTTTGGAGGCTTCCCTGAAGTTGTTGCAAAGCTTTATGGTGCAGGAGAGCAACTAGAGGACACAGAGGAGGTCTCTGAATGTGCTCACAAAGAAAGTAAAGCATCTAAAAGGTTGGAATCCTGCCTCACTTCAGTGTCCAGCAGGTACCATGGGAGCCTTGCTTTACAGGACAGAGTTTAAGGGAATTACCATGGCTGCTAATTTAAATATCATCATCAGGCTACAAGAGTTGAGAGAAGAAGGCTCTGGGGAGACCTTAGAGCAGCTTTCCAGTACCTGAAGAGGCTACAAGAAAGCTGGGGAAGGACTTTCTACAAGGGCTTGGAGTGACAGGATGAGAGGGAATGGATTAAAGCTTGAGGAGGGCAGATTGAGACTGGAGATGAGGAAGAAATTCTTGGCAGTGAGGGTGGGGAGACACTGGAACAGGTTGCCCAGGAAGGTTGTGGATGTCCCCTCCCTGGAGGTGTTCAAAGCCAGGCTGGATGAGGTCTTGAGCAACCTGGGCTGGTGGGAGGGGTCCTTTGGAACTGGATGAGCTTTGAGGTCCCTTCCAACCCAACCCACTCTACCAATCTGACTGATGCTAAAGGTATCACAACCCTGCACCAAAGCAGCTTGTGGGTCATTCCATGGGGCTCATGAAGAAGACAGCAATAGGGAAATCTTCTGGTGACTGAGGTAAGTTTGCTGCCTGCAGATTTAATCAACCCAGGCCATCCCCAAGTTTTGTGCTTTTAATATGTTGGGTACCTGAAGGCTAAAATTCCTCCCCCAAAGCCCCAGAGCTGAGCACAGTGTAGGCTGGGATCTAAAAGGCAAAATGTCACCTTCCTGCTTTACAATTATTCTCACAACAGCTGAATGTCAGCAAAGGTCTGGCAAGGATATAATACTCACTCTGCTAACCTGCTCCACTTCAGTTCCTAATCATCTACAGCAGATAAATTACTTCATGCCACAATTAAGTCCTTGCCAGCCCCACTGGGGCCTGTGCCACAGCCACTCTTGGGAAGAAGGAAGGTTGCTTGGAGCTCTGCTTTAGAAACTGAAGCACAATGGGATGCAACTGCAAAGGATGCTGAGTATTGGTATTTATGACTTGCACAACAGGGAAGGGGTTCACCACCTGAATGCTTTGAAATCCTTCCCTGCACTGAAGGTTGAGCTCATGCAGACCACTGAAAGCTGAGCTCATGCAGACCACTGAAGGCTGAGCTCATGCAGACCACTGAAGGCTGAGCTCATGCAGACCACTGTATTGCCAGGAGTCTCTGTGAGGAAGAACACATCACAAAGCTGCCAGCTTTATGGCTGCTCCTTTGTTTTGCTCCCTGAATGGATCCTCTGAGCTTTGCATTGATCATCTGGTGGTAGAGGCAATTAAAACACAGCTAGAAGGAGGTGAGAAGTCATCCTCTAGCATGCAGCTAAGCAGAAGCTTCAAACCAGAGCAGAGCAGATTGAGATTGGATGTGAGGAACAAGTTCTGCACCAGGAGGCTGCTGGAACACTGCAACAGGTTGCCCAGGGAGGGGTTTGGGGCCCCATCCATGGAGGTATTCAAGGTGAGGCTCAGCCTGCTCTAGAGGAGGATCTCTGCTGACTGCAGAGGGGGTTGGGATGGATGACCCTTGGAGGTCCCTTCCAATCCAGACCATTCTGTGATTCTCTGGCCCAAGACCAGATGTGTGCCCACACTGCTTCCCTGGGCAGGACTGAACAGGGGAGGCTCTCTCCTCCCATTTTTTGGTCTGCTCACATAGGCAGAAACATTCATCAAATATTTGAATCCTTCAAGGTGTGGAGGATTCCCTGAGTCATCAGCACAAGGCTGAGCACTCTCACCTCTCTGCCTTCTCCACTGGCTTTTCTCTTGCTCCCCCAGGTATTTCTGATGAAGGTTGACCCTAGTGAGCACCTTCCAGTTCAGTAATGCCCATCCCAGCATCTACATCTGTCCAGCTTTGGCAACACTGCCCAGCAAGTAGTTCTCTGAAACAGGGCAGTGGGACACACATTCCTCTAGGACTTCTACAGCTCTGCTACTTCTGTGCTTATTTGCTTCCAAACAAAGAGCTGCATTCCTCTGACTCTTTAAAGCAATTTCTAACCCCCCACTTTGCTAACAGCATCCTTCTCACCATCAGGAAGCTCCCAGATACCTTCCCACCCCCTCTCATTGCTGCTGCTAGCTGCTGCAGACCCTGCAATGGCAATTCAGCTCTGACTCTGGCAGGATTTCAGTGCCCCAAAGCAGCCTCTGCTGAGTGGACTGACCCCTGCAGTGCCTACAGTGAGGAGCTCAGCATCTGAGACTGCACAGAGCAGCTGAACCCAGGGCCTGACAGCAACAACCCTGCAAGGCAGGGCCAGAGTGGGGCTGAGCCTGTGTCCAGCACCTGCCACCCCATCAGCTGTCATATTCCCTTTGGAGCTGTACCTTGGTGTCAGCTGCTTGCCCACGAGCTGCCATTTTTCATCTGCCATGATGCTGTAAGAGTTTCTGCTGCTTCTCTGCTGATTAGCCTCTGCCTTGGCAGCCCCAAGGGACCTGCAAGCCAGCCACAGCCCAACCCCCCAGCTGGCAGCAAGGGATGCAGCCTCTGAGGGGAGGAATGCTTCAGAGGGCTGGGCAGTGATGCCTGTGTCAAGAATCCCATCCCCAGCTCTGCCACTGGCTTCTTCCAAGCCTCCATAAAGCATCCAGTCCCTCTTGAGGCTCTGTCCCCTCTTGGCAGGTGGCACAGCTCCTTCCTCTGCCTGCCCAAAGCTCAGTTTGAGGCTCTCACCATGTAGATGTTCAGTGGAAAGGGGCCTGACCTCTGCTGTGGCTGCCAAGGGTGACTGTAATATGGGAAATAGTAATGAGTCTGCCTTTCTCCCCTGCCTGGGAACTAGGTGAGGGACACCATCCCACTTGACATGAAAAGGGAAAAAGCAGGCACAGAGAGGAGATGGGATTTGCTCCAGGTCACACAGCAGAGCAGTGGCCAGGAACAGAAGCCAGCTCCCACTTCCCTTCTCAGACCCCTCTTCCTCCTGCTCTCTGTGGATCCCTTCAGTGTGTACTTTAATCACCAGACCATGTTTGTTTTCATGGCCAGGCATTCCTCCCTCCCAGCACACCCACAGGATATTTGATCCTCTTTGCTTTGCTGGGGCAGGTGGGTGGATAAGCAAGGAGAACACTCTCAGTTCTCCAAGTCCTTTCCAGGCTCAGAATCCTGCTTGCCTCTGACCCTGTGTGTTCCTTAGGGGGGTTTCAAGACTCTCTGAGTCCTTGTCCCACCATCACTCTCTTGTCCTGGGGGGGGGAAAGCAGGCATGCAGGGCAGCTTAAACCTGAACTGGCAGACAGGAAACTCAGTGCACTGTCTGAAGAAGACACAAAGTGATAAGGGGCTGAAATATGCAGAGCCCTGAAGGGAGGGAGGAGAAGGAAACCCTCTTCACAGCATGAGGATGCAGCTACATGTCACTGTAAGTCAGCCTGATGCCTGCTGGAAAGGTCCAGGCACTCATTCCTTAGCCCCTCTTGGAACTCTGGTGGAAAAAGGAGTTGGCAGCCTCCCTGCACCTCTTGCTTGGCTCTGAGCACAACTTTCCCTCTGCAAATGCAGCACCTTGAGCTTCCTTTACCTCCAGTGTGAGGGGATGGAGGGCACTGTGGTGTATTTAGACACAGCAGCTTGCAGGGCAGGAAGGTTCCAGAGAACAGGCTACCAGGAACAAGCAGCCAAAGGGAATTCTACTTTAGAAGGAGGAGGTCTGAGGACAGCCAGGCAGTGGAGGTAAGAGAGCAGGGCAGGAGGTGATAGGATGAGAGAAAATGGCCTGAAATTGTGCCAGGAGAGGGTTAGGTTGGAGAAGAGGAAAAATTTCTTTGCTGCAAGAGTAATCAGGGATTAGCACAGGCTGCCCAGGGAGGTGGTGGAGTCCTCATGCCTGGAGGGGACTCCACAGCATCACTCTGTGGAGAGCAAGGATGTGGTGAAGCTGTTGATGTCCTCAGCAGTGGGTGTCCTTCCTGCTCCTCCTTGGCAAAGAGCCACCCAGCCCTCAGCAGCCCTCCCAAGGAGACTCAACAGGCTTTGCTGCCAGTGGATAACCATCTGAACAAAGAAAAACCCCAAGTTTAGCTGAGCTGAGCTGAACTTTATCTCCTAGACCCATGCCTCCTGTGACACATTGCCATGGCAACAGGAGGACCTGTGCTGGCTGCTTTCTACCCTTCCTCTCTGCTGGTTTAAACCATCACTTTTTTTTTTTTCCACCCAAGCCAAGATTTTCTGGGGAAATAAGATGGGATAGAGACGTGGAAAGAAAAATATCTGAAGGGGGCTTGGCATGTTTTAAGGAAGGTATTCAGATTGGAGATGAGGAAGAAATTCTTGCCAGTGAGGGCACTGAGACACTGGCACAGGTTGCCAGTGAGGGAGGCTGTGGATGTCCCCTCCTGGAGGTGTTCAAGGCCAGGCTGGATGATGCCTTGAGCAACCTGGGGTGGTGGGAGGTGTCCCTGCCCATGGCAGGGGGTTGGGACTGGATGAACTTGAAGATCCCTTCCAGCCCAACCCATTCTGTGAGTCCATGAGTCCATGCCTGCTCTGGGCAGCCCTCAGCATCCCTGCACTGATGGATGAACCTCTGCCTGTGTCAGGGTGAATTGGAGCTTGTCAGAGCTGTTGCAGTGGCTTCATCAACTCCTGGGAAAGGGCAAGGAGCACAAAACTGATAGGCTTGTGCAGAAAATCTTGGAGTGTGGGAGCAAGAGGAGATGGGGGAGCTAAAGGAGCAGTAGGCAGAAGATGGTGCTGTGACTCTCCACGAGGTAAAAAGCCTCAGATGGCCAATCCTCAGAAACACTTCAGAACCCCCCAGAGAACAGCCCTGGCATGCCTGGCAAACACTAAAACAAAACTGCCACCCCCTTGCCAAGTTGGCAGCCAGAGGCATGATGTGTGCTCATCCTGCTGAGCCTTGGCTAACACGAGGGTGTCCTCAGCACAGGCTGGGGAGGCAGCAAGGACCACTCCTGTGTGGGTGCCCCAGCTCCACATGCAGGCTGGCAGGGTCCCTGTATATGTGTTGGAATTGCCACAGCTGCCAAACCCCAGCCCAAACCAAGGGCTGAAGACTCAAAGGCCCAGTGGAGAGGAGGGAGCAGGCACTGAGTGATGGTGCAGGGCCCTGCCATGTGTGTGCCTGGCTCCCCTACAGACATGCTTCATGACCTGCACCAGGTGAGCTGGGCTGAAGCCATCCAGGGTGTCTCCAGATCACTGCATGGTATCTGCCAGAGTGGTAAGAAACCTTCCTCCCACAGGTGAGGGGCAGAGGGTCACTGCAACAAAAAATAGGGAAGAAAAGTGGCTCCTCAATTCCTGAGCAAAGAGATTCAGTCTCCAAGAGCAACCTCTCCTCTTGTGCTTACCATCAGCATGCTTCAGGCCGTGAGGAGAGGTGAGGCTAGGAGAGTGTGGCTGGCTGCAGAGCAGCAGAACCTGGCTGCAGCTCAGCATGCTCAGCAGTGACCTCTCCTCACAGCAGGTGTGGGCACCACCACCAAATGCCTCAGTCAGGAGAAGCCCTTCACCCATGCAGCACCTAGAGCTGACAGTCACCTTTCCCTCCACTTCCAAACTGCTGCTCAAATGCTTTGGTCATCGACCCTCCTGCAAGTCACAGCTGCCAGTGGTCTATGCAGGGGAAGATCTGGCTCCTGACCCCTTCTCCAGAGTGCCCCTGGCTACTGCCCTTCATCTGGAGGGGCACTGAGAGAGGATGAATCATGACATTGAGATGCTACAGCTAGGGGCAGAGAGATATCAGGGAGATGCTTCTGAAAGCAAAGGTGCAAACACCAGGCAAGTGTTTCTCACCAGCTGAAAAGCTGAACTTGAAAGATCACAGCCAGAGGAGAGACCCTGAGCCTGCCAGCAGTCCTCAGGCATCCTCAAAGCAAATCCTTACTCTAAATCATGGTGAAATTTGCAGCACCTTTACAGTTCTGCCTCTGACCATTTCTCTGCTGCGCATTTAAAACGAGCTCAGGTCTTACAAACTCACCTGGGTTCAGCCTTTCAGAGCCTGCAGAGCATTCAGGGCTGAGATGCTCTCCTGCCTACCTGGCATGTGAGGCATAGTGAGGTGCTGGCAGGCAGTGCCACCTGGCATTGTGTGCAGCATCTCAAGTAGAAAAGCCTGGAGTGTCATGCCCTGCTCAGCCCTCCCCCATGAATGCCAGCAGCTCATGTGCACACAGATTCTTATTTCAAAGGCCTCTAAGCTCTTTTGCAGGAGGAAACACCTGCTCAGGGCTGCCCAGAGCTGCCAGGGCACTGAGCAGGAGCAGAGTGCAGGAAAGGCAAAAAAGGGCTCCCAGGAATGGCTCTGGAGCAAGCAGAAAGGATGAGCAATTGCTCCAGTCCCCTCGTGGGGTGGAACTGGAGCAGAGGAGGTTTAGGTTGGACATCAGGAGGAAGTTCTGCACAGTGAGGATGGTGAGACACTGGAACAGGCTGCCCAGGGCTGTGGTTGAGACATTCAGGATCAGCCTTGCTGTGTCCCTCTGCAGCCTGCTCTGGTTGGAGGTGTCCCTGCTGCCTGCAGGGGGGTTGATGCCCTCTGAGGGTCCCTTCCCCCCGATGCACTCTGTGAACCTGTCTGCAGCAGCAGCAGCAGCATTCCCCCTGCTCTTGCAACAGGGCATCTTTAGTTGAAGCCCAGAACTCCAGGAAGCCAGTGGGGATCTTTTGGTTTGCTTCAGGGGCAGTTGGAGAGCAGCCCCACACCAGATGCAGGCTTAAGACCCTGAGCTTCCCACTGCTGCTGAAGCTGGATGTGAGCATTCCCAACCCTCAGCCTGACTGGATGGCATGGAGGAAGAGCAGGCCAGGCAGATGCAGATGGTCTCAGTAACTTCTTGTCTGTTTCTAATCATTCCAAGGCATTTTGCTGCTTGCTGTAAGCTTGGAATCACACAGCAAACCCCTGGCTCAGGCAGCTGCTTGCAATTGCATTTCACCACACTCTGAGCTGTTCCAAGTGGGTCTGGGTCACTTTTTATTTTTGCAGACAGAGTGAAACCTTTTCCTTTTTTTTTTCTCCTTTATTTTTTTTTAATAAATCCTTGTTGTTTTTTTCTTTCCCATGGTGTTTCACTTGTTGGAAAGCAGGATAGCTCAGGCCAACCTCTGATGGAATTTAGCCTTGCAGGTTTGCAGGGAAAATTGGAAAGCATTCTCCTGCCAATGGCAGAAAATTGATTGTCTGGAAGAATGATTGATTTCAGGGGGCCAAGCATTAATGTTAATGAGATGCTAAGTGAGTAGCAATATTCCTGTTCTTCATTAAACACTTTGGCTAATTAGAATGGGGACATTTCAGAGGCTGAGGGTCACAGCAGAAGGCAGCAGGCAATGGACTTAGTAGAAAAGAGCTCAGCAGGACTGTTCAGCTCACCCACAGGATTGGACATGATTAGGGGTTGGACTGGATGACCTTTGGAGGTCTCTTGCAACCCAGACCATTCTATGATGATTGTGAAGTCAAGAAACCTAAGGTTCCTGAGCACTCTGGTGCCTTTTTTTCTACCTGCAAAGGAAAAGTGAAAGCTCTAATTACGATGGTGATGAAGCCTGTGGAAATTGTTATTTCTGAAGTGGCTTCCATGGGTGCCTGTGGTGCCTGAGAGCCAACTGTGTGAATACAAACCAAACCATCAACCCCCTGGGGTGACTGTCCTGCAGCCATACAGAAGTATGAAATCAGAGATTTATATGGAAGGGACCTCAGAGCTCATCCAGTCCCAACCCCCTGCCATGGGCAGGGACACCTCCCACCACCCCAGGTTGCTCAGGGATTCATCCAGCCTGGTCCTGAACACCTCCAGGGAGGGGACGTCCACAAAACTTCCCTGGGCAACCTGTGCCAGTGTCTCCCCACCCTCACTGGCAAGAATTTCTTCCTCCTCTCCAGTCTCAATCTGCCCTCCTCAAGTGACAACCCAGCTGCTTCTCCTTGGCTCTCCCCTCTGCTCTCAATGAACTTGCCCTGCAAAAAGTGTCCCCAGAAGGTGAGCAAAAGTTGGTTTCATCAGATGTTGTCTTTTTTTTTTTTCTTTTTTTAATACCAGCTCCAGCAGGATGGAATTTCTGGGGCCCTGCCCTGTGCTTTCAGATAAACTCTTTTGCATTCAGCCTGATTAGTGCCCAATCATTGCCTACAGAAAAAAAAACTAAGAGAGGCTGAGTTGTCACACTGCTATTAGCACTGTCAGAAATCGTTTGTAGAATTAGTTCCAGTTCCCAGAGGCCTCACACAGGTGTCTATTTCTTGCCATTCACTTCAAAGCACTTCTAGATAGACAGCTGCCTTGTGCAAATTACACCTAGAGCAGGCAGAAGAGACTGCAGCAAAAGCAGCCTGGCCAGCAGATGGAGAGAGGGGATCCTGCCCCTCAGCTCTGCTCTGCTCTGCTCTGCTGAGACCTCACCTGCAGTGCTGTGTCCAGCTCTGGAGCCCTCCACACAGGAAGGACATGGACCTGATGGAGCAGGTCAAGAGGAGGGGCATGGAGATGATATGGGGGGGTTGAAGCACCTCTGCTGCAAGGACAGCTGGAAAGGAAAGCTGGAAGTGGGGAGATTCAGACTGGATGTGAGGAAGAAGTTCTTCCCCATGAGAGTGGTGAGAGCCTGGAATGGGTTGTCCAGGGAGGTGGTTGAGGCCCCAACCCTGGAGGTGTTTGCAGCCAGGCTGGATGAGGCTCTGGCCAGCCTGATCTGGTGTGAGGTGTCCCTGCCCTTGGCAGGGGGGTTGGAACTGTCCCTTCCAACCCTGACTGATTCTATGATTCTATGACAGGCTGAGGGAGTTGGGGTTGTTCATAGAATCAAGCAGGTTGGAAGAGACCTCCAAGATCATCCAGTTCAACCAATCACCCAGCCCTAAGCAATCAACCAGACCATGGCACCAAGTGCCTCATCCAGCCTTCTTCTTCAGCCTGGAGAAGAGAAGGCTCCAGGGAGACTTTAGAGAAGGCTTCCTGAAGGGGTTACAAGAAGAACCTAGGCATGAAACTATCCAGGAAAAGAAACCTCAGGAAGATTGTCAGGCTGGCTCAGGATGGGAATGGCATCAACAATCTAGAAGTTAGCTGGCAGCTGCTTTCCAGGCAGTTGTGGAAATAAATGAAACCTTCCATTTTTGAAGCTGGAATTTAATGTGTTTGCTTCCCTGGATAAAAATCATTGCACTTCCAGGGTGCAGCAAAGGCTTCATTTTCATCTTTTTAATCTACCCAGGCAACTCAGAAGGGCTGCAATTCAGAAGAGCAAGACTCTTAGCTGATCAGAATCACAGAAAATAAGGGGGCTGTAAAGAATCCATCAGGATGAATTGGCTGCTTTTTTTCACCACCTTCCTCCCCCTTTTTTCCCCTCATGGCATCACTCATCTTGGGTTTAATTCGAGGCATTCTGATGAACTGAGGCCATTTCCAGCACATCCATCACCCAGAGCCTCTCACTGCTACCATCCACATCACTGCCACCTTGCTGGGTTAAAAGAACAGCTGTGGGAGCTCTGCTTTTATTTCTCCCAATGTTAAATAGGAGGCTCACCAGCATTTGCTGGGGAGCAGCACACGTGCAGACCCAGGGGGTGCAAAACCCAGCCAGGAGAGGCTGCAACTTCAGAGTGTCTCTGGCTACACATTTGGTAGCAAGCAGTGAGTTGTTCCCTTAATTGGAAAAAGGCATCCCTCAAGCTGCTTTCAGTTAGAAAAAGAAAATATAAATATGCCCAACAGGAATGTTCAAGCACACAGAAAAGTTATGAGCAGCCCTATTGCATGGTTCACATGGAGAGCCAAGCCAAGCAGGTTCTTCTCCCCCCCCAGAAATGGATCCAAAGCATCAATGAGCAGGGGGCTCTGCGTAGCAGCTTCATGAGGGTTCCCTCATCCCCCAACAGTAAGCAAGTTACCCAAGAGTTACATCAAATGATCCTTCACACCCCTTTGATCCTCTTCTTCCTTCCCACAAGAGTTAGGTTAGGCTGGAGCTGAGGAAGAAGTTCTTCAGTCTGAGGGTGGTGAGGCTCTGGAAAAGGCTGCCCAGGGAGGCTGTGGCTGCCTGCTCCCTGGGGGTGTTCCAGGCCAGGTTGGAGGAGTTCTTGAGCAGCTGAGGTGTCCCTGCCCACAGCAGGGGGGGTTGGAGTAGATGATCTCTGAGGTCTCTTCCAACCCAAACCATTCTATGAATCTTTCATCTGTCTGCAGGAGCAGAAGACTATTTAGTGGTAGAATCCTTTTAGAAACAAAGCTTGATCCCAAAGTTGGGAACCTGCAGAATGGGAGGAGTGATTTCCTTGCCCCCACTGCTCCAACTTGCAGAGAACCACTTTGCCTCTTTCTAAAGCAAATGGTGACATCCAAACTTCAGCAGATTACAGATGGCTCTATTTGATGGCCATAGCTGGCTCTCAGTGATGCTGTGTATTGATTGCTGGTGTAATTATGAGTCATTCCTCTGATCTAGTGCTTGTGCCACTGAAGGTTATGATGCCCAAGGGGCTGTTTAAGGCTTTAAAAAAAAAACAAGAACAAAAACAAAAACCCCAAACCCTGAAATAGAAAGGGAGAGTGCCCTGTGAGATGGCAACAGCTTTCATTCAGCAAACATCTTCACAGGTAAGCTGAGCTTTGAGGAGAGGATTTACAAGCCTTCTAAGAGGGAACTGGAATAAGAAGAAGCAAAACTCAAAGTGGCAAAAGGGATCAGGATACCAAGCCAGAGCTGCAGCTTTTCTCTTCATCTGCCCCTCAGCATTTGAAACAAACATGGATTAGTGGTTGGTCAAAGCAGTGGGATGGGGAATTAGCTTCAGATGAGCCACTGTGCAATCTCTAGAACATGGTCTAGGGATTGTGTTAGGCAGAAAGTTGGACTTGTTGAGCCTCACCTTGGATATCTCCAGGGATGGGAACTCAACCACCTCCCTGGGCAGCCTGTTGCAGTGTTCCAGCAGCCTCCCGGTGCAGAACTTGTTCCTCACATCTCCTCTTCTCTCATTTCAAACCATTGTCCCTCATCCTATCCCTTTGCAAACAGTCCCTCTGCAGCCTTCTTGTAGCCCCCTTCAGCCTTGATGATCTTAGAGATCTTTTCCAACCTTTCTGATTCCATGAACATATTTCCAAAGTCTGTGTGATGTTAAAGACACTTCAAAGAACAAATCCTGGTCTAGATTTAATGGTTGCATGAAAGATGATGTTTGATAGCCTTTAATCAAGTTGGACCTGGTACCATCAGGGCAGCTGCTATGCTCTGTGTAACTGCTCCCCCTCAGGAATTACTTTCCACAGATAAATGTGAGCTGTGGAGCCTGTTTTCTCCTGTGGACTTTCCCACAGCCCTCCTCACTCTTCTATCAGAGCAGAACTTTTGACTCAGTGCATAGGAAAAGAGAGGGTGATGGAAAATTGTCTCCTGGATGCTGTCAGGGACATCAACTGTGGTCCTTGCTGGGATGCTGACAGCAAGCACTCATTCTGACAAGTGGGGAGCCACTAAAAGCTTAAACCCACAAAACCTCCTTGATCTTGCTGCTGTTGTGAGCTAATCCCCACTGCAGAAGTCACTGCAGTGAGCATACAGAGCAGGAAAGGGTAGTGGGAAGCCAATGAGCCCTCAGCCCTTTATTAGGCTCCAGTTGCTCTGCTCCAGCCTCTTAATTACTGACATTATTGTAAGAGTTGTCTGCAAAGGGGATGAGGAGGAGGGGAAGTAATCTTTTGTTGTTCTTGCATTTAATTCCAGCCTACTGCTTCCAGTATTGGCCTTTGGGTTAATGGTTTAGACTGAGGCTCAGGAGATCTGTTTGCAGTTTCCTATTGGCACAGATTTGCTGGAGGGAAGCATAAGGCACATCACTAATTTTCCTGTCTCAATATGTCCTGCTCAGGTGGCTTAATTTGTGTCATCTCTTTGGACTGTGCAGTCCTGAGCAGGGCCTGGTCGTGATGTGCTTTTAAAAATGATTGAGTTTGGTTCTCCTAAGTGCTCTGCTAAAACAATAAAGGCTTTGGAAAGTGAATTTATTGAGGCAATCTTCACCAAGAGCAAAGCAGAAATGCAGAATGAAGCGAGAGGAGGATGTTGAATTACTCTCTCTTGCCAAGATGGCTAATGGAGTGCAGTGGATCCTACACAAGCTGAGCTCTCTTTAGGGCTAATGATATGTTTATCTTCGAGGTATATCAAAGTTATCTGCCCTAGGGACAAGCTGACTGCCAGAGGCAGAGTCTTTCCCTGATTGTCCTAGGATCTCAAACTCTTCAAAGAGGATTGTGACTGTGAGCAAGGCTCCTTTTTTTCTCTTTCCCATAATGAGCACAGCCCTTTCCATAGCAAAACAACCCCAAAAGCTGGTGCTGCTGTGCACATGGTAGGCATCTGCAGAAGAAATGCATCCTCTGGTGTTGCTCCTGTCATCAGAGCCATTTGTGTTAACTAACAGCTTACTTGGATAGAGAGGAAGCCACTTCTGTGAAGAGAGCTGATGCCACACACCCAAGGCATCATCCTAATCCTCTTTGATGGCTTGATTAGCATTGATGTGAGTCTAAGACCTTTGCCTGTATGGCAAAGTGTGAGGTCCTGCACCTAGGTCAAGGCAATCCTAGAGATCAATCCAGGCTGGGGGATGATGAGATTGAGAGCAGCCCTGCAGAAAACGACTTGGGGGTGCTGGTGGATGAGCAGCTGGACAGGAGCCAACAGTGTGAGCTTGCAGCCCAGGATGCCAATGGCAGCCTGGGCTGCATCAAAAGAAGTGATGGAGAGAGGGGATCCTGCCCCTCTGCTCTGCTGAGACCTCACCTGCAGGGCTGTGTCCATCTCTGGAGCTCTCAACACAGGAAGGACATGGACCTGCTGGAGAGGGTCCAGAGGAGGCCACAAAAATGATCAGGAGGCTGGAGCAGCTCTGCTGCAAGGACAGGCTGAGGCAGGTGGGGTTGGCCAGCCTGGAGAAGACTCTGCCCTCTTCCAAAAGACTCACAGCATGGCTCAGGTTGGAAGGGACCTCAGAGATGATCTATTCCAACCTAAGCCATGGGCAGGGACACTTCTCCACTAGATTTGTTTTCCTAAGTCTCATCCAACCTGGCATGCACAGCCTCCCTGGGCAGCCTGTTCCAGAGTCTCTCCACCTTCCTACTGAAGAACTTCTTCCTCAGCTCCAGCCTAACCCTGCTTTCCTTCAGCTTCAAACCATTCCCCCTTGGCCTGTCTCTAGACACCCTCAGGAAAAGTCCTTCTGCAGCCTTCCTGCAGGATCCCTTCAGCTAGTGGAAGGCAGCTATAAGGTCCTCCTGGAGTCTTCTCCAGGCTGAACACCCCCAGCTCCCTCAGCCTGGCCTCACAGCAGAGGTGCTGCAGCCCTTGGCTCATCTTTGTGGCCTCCTCTGGACTCTCTCCAGCAGCTCTGTGTCCTTCTTCTGCTGGGGACAGCAAAACTGGAGGCAGGATTGGAGGTGAGGTCTGAGCAGAGCACAGCCAAGGGGCAGAATCCCTTCTCCTGCCCTGCTGCCCACACTCTGGCTGCAGCCCAGCACCCAACACACTCAAGCCTCTTTCTTCAGAGCTGCTCTCAACCCACTCTGCACCCAGCCTGGATTTGTGCCTGGGGCTGTAGCAGCCCAGATGCAGGAGCTGTGCCCGGAGTCAGGTTGGTTTTTCCTTAGCAGTGTTTGACTTTAAAGGTACAAGCACCTGCCTAAAAAATGCACAGAGCAGCCATCTGGTAGCAAAAGCTAAAGGGCCACAGCTACACAATCAAAATTCCAACTAGGCCAGCAGTCTCCAGGGCACTTACCCACTTCACAGACTTCCTCTGAGCTGCTCCTTAAAGGTAAGTAGACTCCTGTGTGAAATGAAAGAAGTTGTTGAAGTCTGCCTGAATTTATTGTCTGGCTTTCAAACCGTGGTGATTGCATCCCTGGTACCACACTGTAGAGTGTTGGGGATAATATGGAACATGAATAAGGTTCACACAACCTTCTTCCCACCCACCTGAACCTGCACATGTTTAACCAAGCTCCACTTGCAGATTTCATTGCACTCATTCCATGATAGAACCACAAGAGCAGGGAGAGGGACTTGTAAGGGTAGCCAGGAGTCCCCAAACTCTTTTCATGGATCCATAGAATGGTTTGGGTTGGAAGGGAGCTTAAAGCTCATCCAGTTCCAACCCCTTGCTATGGGCAGGGACACCTCCCACCAGCCCAGGTTGCTTGAGGCTTCGTCCAGCCTGGCTTTGAACACCTCCAGGAAGGAGACATCCACAGCCTCCCTGGGCAACCTGTGCCAGTGTCTCCCCACCCTCACTTGCAAGAATTTCTTCCTCATCTCCAGTCTCAATCTGCCTTCCTCCAGCTTCAATCCATTCCCTCTTGTCCTAGCACTCCCAGCCCTTGCAAAAAGTCCCTCCCCAGACTCATCTATCTACAGTACTCCTTCAGGTACTGTAAGGCTGCTCTAAGGTCTCCCTGGAGCCTTCCTTTCTTCAGGTTGAGCAGCCCCAACTCTTCTAGCAGGGCTCTCTTTCTTCCATGCCTCCCCTGCAGCCACCATCTAACACTTGTAGCAAGTCATTGCAGAACTTGGAGTTTCCCTTAGGTATTTGTGACCTCCAGGTAGAAGCCCCCTGAGCAGAAAGCAAGCTGCTTTTTCCCTCCCCATGCTGCAAGCCTGGAAAGCTGCACTGCAGAATGGAACAGCCAGTTCTGGCAGCACTCAGTGCCACCATTGCTATTCATGGTGCATCCCACTTGATTTTCCTTTATATAATAGACATAATGCAGGCAGCAAATGCCATGGCTGGACCACTTCAAGGGCTCTGCTTTTTAACTGATCTGAATGTCACAAGTTTACTGTGAAAAATTTACAGCAGTCAGCCACTGAAGCTGTGAATGCTGCTGGCAAGATCCTAGATGTGCAGTGAGACAGTGAGACAGGCAGGCAGCCCACACACAGCAATCTCCTGCCTTCAGGAACCTGGTGGGAATAATCTGGTCATCAGTTTACAGAATAAATTAGCTTTCCATGAGCACCACAGGCTGGATGTGCTCCTGTCCACTGGCAGCAGTGTGTTTGGGGCTGTGACCCTCTCCACTCTTGCTAAACAGCCAGTTGGAGCTCTTCTCAGAATGAATCTTTCTCAGACAGAGCAAAGTCTTTTGGGAGGGTTGTGAATAGCACATCTGGGCTGCTGTCAGCTTACCAGTGCATAAAGGGAGGCTACCAGCAGGATGGAGACTCCCTTCTGACAAGGAGTCTCACGGAGAAGAAGGGGTGATGGGGACAAGGTAGTGCTGGGGACATTCCCATTGGACTCCAGAAGAAAATCTTTCCCCATGAGAACAGCTGGACATTGGAACCATCTCCCAGGGGAAGCAGTGGAGTCCCCTGCATTGGAACTGTTTGAAGACAGTTTGGCAGGGTGCTGGGCCAGCAAATTTCAACTCCACTGCTACCTAGAAAGGTTGGAGCAGATAATCCTTGGGGTCTCTTCCAAGCTGGCATTCTGTGAGTCTGTGATTCTGAGCCTGCAGATGAAGCTGAAATCCTGTCTCCTTACCTCTCTAAGTGACTATAATAAATTAATAGCATTAAAGACCCCAGGATGTTCTACATGACAAGTACAGTGCTGATGTGATTCTCCTGGCAAAGGCCCAAGCCAGGTAATGATCCTCTGCCTCCCTCCATGCGTGGGTGGTGGCTTGGACATTTCTTCTGCGGGAGCAGTTAGCTGCCAGGAGCCTGCCAGCCCCCCAAGGACAAACACGGTGCCTTTAAGGTTTGTTTTCTCTGTTTATAAAAACATGCCTGATGTCAAAAGGCATCTCTGCCTCCAGATCAGCATTCAAGGGAGCAATGTGTTGGAGCACTCATCTGTGATTGTTTACATCGAGCACCGACCCAAGAGCTGACAATTCCTCTTTGTGATGCTCGAGGTGGGGGAGGGCAGCCTGGAAAGTGCTGCCTCTATTCCAGCGCTGAGCACCACTTTGAAGCTAAGATGTTACTCATCTATCTACAAAGAGATTCACAAAGAACTTAGCACAGAATCACGGAATTGTTTGGGTTGGAAAAGGCCTCTGAGATCATCCCAGTCCAACCAGCAACCCAACACCACCACTGCCACCAAACCCTGGCCCCAATTGCCATGGCCACAGGTTTCTGCAACACCTCCAGAGACGGGGACTCCACCACCTCCCTGGGCAGCTGTTCCCATCCCTGACCACTCTTGCAGCAAAGAAATTTTTCCTAACCCCCATCCTAACCCTCCCCTGGCACAATTTCAGGGCATTTCCTCTCATCCTATCACCAGATTCTAGGGAGACTCTTCCTCACTCCAACCTCTTTTCATCTTGTGTGTCTAGTTTTGAAGTGAATGCCATTTATGATGAACCCTGTGGCATTTAGGGTCATCAGTAAATAAAATCCCCCCAAGTATCATAAACATGTGAAGAGCACATGGAAGAGACTCATTTGTTAGGCTGTAGGTATGGCCTTAGTCTTGTTTTCAGGCTGAAGAGCTGTGAACTGGAAACAGACCACAGAGATGCAAACCAGAATCTTCTGCTATTGTATTTTTCTTTTATTTGCTCTGTTTCTTCTGTGATTCACACAGAAAATGCAATCTGGGAGATTGCCTCCTTGTGCTGGCAGTAAAACCACACAATGGTTTTTAACTTGCTTGCCCCAAGAGGAGTGACTTTGTGACTTTGGCCATGCTGAAGTGGGGAGGAAATGATCTGTGATTATCCTGGATTTCCTCTTGCACATTGAAATATGGGTTTGATTACATAATAGAAAGTAGTGTGGAATAAAAACACCAATAATTTATTGCAAAAAGAGCACTTCCAAGAGGGGAAAAAAATGCATTCTGATATAAGGAAGGATAAATTGTCTTCTGAAGTACCTCTCCCCTTCTCTTCAGAGTCAGGCTAAGATAAGTGCCTGGCTTTGCTGCCTCAGTCAGTTGGGTAAACCTTGGTGAGCTGAACCCAGGCCACAGCTCACGAGTGACTGTGTTCACCTTCTTCAATTAACACTATTCTTGTTAAAGAGCAGAAACTAACTGTAGGAGGAAGCTGAAAATATATTTCTATCCATGTTAAATGGCTGGATAATTTTTCCAGAGCCAAGGCATGGCCTGCTTTCTAAAAGAACAATTTCTGGATTAACCTGCAGAGTGATCAAAGCCAGGCTGCAGCTGGAGGCTGAGCTGATCAGAAACGTGAACCTCCAGAGTGAAGCTATTTACACCTAAACCCACTGCTCCTCTGACAGGTGTCTCTGTTTGACCTCTTGCTGACATCTGCTTTAAGAATGAGATTAACCCAGCTGAAATGAATCCCACCCCTGGTGTGCTCCATTAAGGGCTTTATGTTCCTCTATTTAAATGCCAGCTTCCAGGCTGCTGCTCCCTCTGACACTGCCTGGAAGCTCTTCCCTGGACAGAGAGAAGTGGTGCAACTGCTTCAGCTCACATCTACTGCTTGGGCTCTCAGCTCAGGAGAAATGTGAAGAGCAGCAGTGGACAAGCTCTAAAGATGGAACAAGAGCAGTAATGATAATAGAGAGCAAGATCGTGAGGTAAGCCAAACACTGTGAATAGATTTAGAAGACCACCAGGCTCCTGAGCTTTCACCCAGCACTTTACAGTGGGATTCAGGCAAGTTGAAACAGGGAAATGTGAGATTTGTCTGCTGCTGCTCTACAAATTTGGCATTCACAGAGCCCCAGAGTCCCCTGTGCTTTAGAGCATCTCTCCAAGATATTCCCTTGCAGGCCCTGGGGAAGAGGGTTTGGAGTTTTGGTTATTTTTTGAGGAGTCAGTCATGCAGCAGCTGTTCCTCCTGCTTTCAGCAGCTGCTGGAGAAGTGTGCACTTCAGTGAGTCATGCAGGATTTCAAATCCATCTTGGTTTTGAACTTGCCAGGATCACTGCCTACAGCAAAGGCAGGAATCTAACACTCCTTGACCTCAGCTGGTAAGTTACTCCTTAATGATGCAGCTCTAGGCAGCTGAATCCTGCCTCACTGTGACTCAATAGCTTTCAGATAGGCTCCCTTAGTAAGGTGTGCTGGTGGGCAGAGGGGCTACAGGGTCAGGAGTCAGCAGCATTGCCTCCAAGCCAACAAAGCAAGCTCAGAGATGATGCCAGGACTTCACTGACAGCTTCTCAGCCCCAGCGTGCGGTTGAAGCTGTACCAAGACACAGAACATGGCACAGGAGTCCTTGTGTGGTGGACAAAGTAGGGAAGGGCTTGGGTGGATTGAAGGCTTTTTGAGGCTAGTTAAGATGGGCAGCCAGGCAGACTGCTGACCCAAAGCAAACCAGTGTAGTAAAGATGGGAAGGGACTTTTTACCAAGACTTGTGATAGGGCAAGAGGGAATGGATCGAAGCTTGAGGAGGGCAGATTGAGACTGGAGATAAGGAAGAAATTCTTGCCAGTGAGGGTAGGGAGACGCTGGAAGAGGTTGCCCAGGGAGGTTGTGGATGTTCAAGGCCAGGCTGGATGAAGCCTTCAGCAACCTGGGCTGGTGGGAGGTGTCCAGGGGGTTGGAACTGGATGATCTTGAAGGTCCCTTCCAACCCAAACCATTCTGTGAGTCTATGAACGACCTTGAAGGGGGTGGCAGGAATAGAGAGTCCATGAATGGAAGTCTGCAGGACAGTGAGGATTGGTGTGAGGTGGGAAAGCAAGAGGGAGTCGAGTACATGGCATGGCTGAGCAGGGTTGCTCTGTGCAGATAATCAATGCAATATGAGGCCATGGGGCAGGCAGAGCAAAGGAGCATTGGAGGCATGTTTTCAATCACGCTGCTAGAAGTGATTGTGTTGTTTTATTCCAGAGAAGGAGTTTTATAAACTGGGAAGGGGGAAGGGATTTCTCCAACAGAAAAGAATGAGGGGGGGGAAAAAAAAAAAATCTGGCCTGGAATTGTCCTTTAGACCACTACCAGGAAAATGCTGGAATGGATTAAATTATAAATAGTTAATATATTAGAATAGATTAAAATAGGGAATGAATAGATTAAAATAGGGAATGAATAGATTAAAATAGGGAATGAATAGATTAAAATAGGGAATGAATAGATTAAAATAGGGAATGAATAGATTAAATTATTGTTGAAGCACCCTTTGAATACAATTTGACACCAGTATTGTTCCTTTCAGCCTAAATGTTTCTACTTGACAGCTTTCTGCTAATCATCTTGGTGTGTCATTAGAAGTCCTTCCGTGTTCACAGCTTCCCCAGGTAGCTTGGATTTCACTTTGGAAACAGCAACAACAATTAACCAACTAAGCAAAATTATTTTGCCTGTTTTGACACAAAAGTGTAATTCAGCTGAAGTGCTTTTCTCTCATGCTAACAAGACTGAAAACACAGACTGTAGGCTGCACCTGAATAACAGAAATGCTACATCGCAATTTCTTTGCCTAGACTCTCTCCCCTATAAAGCACAGATCTCAAAGTTAGTGAATATTAGGCTTGAGTACAGCCTGGAGAGGAGAAGGCTCCAGGGAGACCTCATTGCTGCATTCCAGTATCTGAAGGGACCTATAGGAAAGCTGGGGAAGGACTGCTCAGAAGGGCTTGGAGTGACAGGATGAGAGGCAATGGTTTGAGACTGGAGCAGGGGAGATTTAGTTTGGAAATCAGGAGGAAGCTCTGCACAGTGAGGGTGGTGAGACATTGGAACAGGTTGGTCAGAGGTGGTGGAAGCCCCATCCCTGGAGACATTCAAGATCCGATTTGATGGGGCCCTGGGCAGCCTGCTCTAGTTAAAGGTATCTCTGCAGGAGGGTTGGACAAGATGACTTTTGAGGTTTTCAACCAGATGCAATCTGTGATTCTGTGAAATTGTGCCAGGGGAGGGTTAGGTTAGAGATTAGGACATTTCTTTGCTGCAAGAGTGGTCAGGGATTGGCACAGGCTGGCAAAGAAGGTGGTGGAGTCCCCATCCCCGGAGGCATTCAAGAAATGTGTGGCCACAGGGAACGTGGTGTAGTGGCTGTGGTGGTGGTGCTGGTTGGACTCAATCCTGGAGGTCTTTTCCAACCAAAACGATTCTATTAGGTGGACAACCTGCTTCAGAGCCTAATCTCCAGGGAGCATCTCTTCAGTTGCAGTGGCAAAATGGTGCCTGTGAGAACTCCTGGGTTTGAGCCTGCAGCTGCTTCTGCCCTGTGATTTCTGAGCAAGCTCTGACTCCCTCATGCAAAAATGGAACGAAATCTCATCTGAAGAGCAGGGAATTGGTGATGTGCTCTTGCCCTCTTCGTTTCCCACCTGCCTTCCCGCAGGTGCTGGCCAAACCTCCAAGGCAATCCCTGTCCAGATTCCCGCAGCCAGCGGATTACTTATTTCATTTTTGGCTACAAACTTCCACCACCACCCTGCCCCGGGATGCTCCTCCGCGGGAGCTGAGCATCGGGGCCGCCGCCGAGCCGGCTCCGCGATCCGCGCCGCGTTTCGTAGGCGGCCGGCAGCTCCCTCCAGTCCCGCTGCGTGCGGACTGAGCTGTACTATTTGAGGCGGGCGCGGGTGGAAGAATACGGCGGTGCCAGCCGGCCGCCGCGCGGGGCCGGCGGCGCAGGGATCCGGGCCGCGGTGCTGAGGCCGCCTGTCAGTCAGAGCGGCGGCGCCGGGACGCGGCCGGGGCGCAGCCGGCAGAAGGCGGTGCGGGGACTACGCGCGGTAACGGAGCCGGAGCGCGGCCGGCAGCGGGAAGGAGCGGCGGCGAAGGGAGACGCGAGGAAAAAATAAGAAGGGAAGAGGGAAAAGAAATAAAAAAAAAAAAAATAAAAGAAATAAAAGAAGAAGAGAAAATCTGCGAGGAGCGGGGCTGCGTTTCTGCCGAACCGCAGGAAAAGGCTATTTCAGGAGCGGCTCTCCCCCAGCCGGCTGCGATGCTGCTGGCCACCGTGCTGCCCTGGACGCTGGTTTTGCTTGGAGCCGCAGGTACGACCGGGGCGGCGGCGGGGCGCGGCCCGGAGCTGGGGCGGGGTAGGATTGGGACCCGGTGTAGCGAACAATGGGGTCGGGCGGACCCTGCCGCCACTGCCCTGCCCTGCCGCTGGGCTTGCAGGGGGGAGGCAGCCTGCGGTGCGGTGTCCCCTCCTTTGCTGACCGCGCCCGGTGTGCGTGCCGGGGTAGCTGTTGGGTGCACATTGTTCGTTGTCGCGGGAGCCGGAGGGGGCAGATGGCTCGGGCTGTGCGGGTTTGACAGCAGAAAGCGGAGGGGCGGGGGGTTGCCTATGTGAGAAGGGTGCGAGCGGAGCGGCTTCTGCTGCGCGCTAGCGCTGCTGTCCGCGGCTGCGACGGCAGCGATCGGCTCACTCCCGCGGGGAGCTCCGCGGTCCCCCGGGCTGGGCTTTCGGTGTGCCGAGAGCCCCAAGACAATGGAACTGGGGAAGGAGGAGATGAGCGGTGCGGGGAAGATGCTACGTGCGCGGTGCAAATGGTGTCGCCGTGCGGGGAGGCGGCGGATTTTTCGTTGTCGCCTCAATTTCATTGTGAATGTTGAAGATGCTGCTGCGCTACGCAGCGGTGTCCGCCTCCGCCCCCGCCCATCCGCCCTCCTTCTTGCGAGCGCTGCATGTGCGGGGCAGAGATTGCAGGCGAGGCGGGGAGGGGAGCGGCTGCGGTTAAAGGCGGGGGTGAGAGCAGGGCGGAGGGGAGAATGGCCGCGGCGCTGCGGGAGGGTTGCGGAGGGGCTCCCGGTCGGCGGAGCGGGGGCCTCGGTGGGGGCCTGGGCTGCTCCCCGCTGCCGTTAAGGGAGCGGCAGGCGGCGACCGCGGCCAATCGGGAGCGGGCGGCCCCGGGCGGCAGCGGCCGTTAGCCGCCGGGGTCGCCAACGCCCGTAGCGGTGCCGGTGCCTCCCGGGCCGCGCCGCCCAGCCTGGCTGGGTGCAATCGCGGCCACACCTGTGCCGCGGCACCGCCTCTCCGCCGGCGACACCGGGCAAGGCTGGCAGCCCGCGGCGAGCCTCCAGCCCCATGCTCTGCGCTGTCCTCGCCCGCACTCGCTGGGAAGGGTTCCCTAGAGCCTTTTGCGCCCGTTCTGGGCTGCATCAGTCAGGTCCTCTCCTACAGGTTATCAAACCACTTCTGCTCCTCCTTTGCAAGTGTCGTGGCCTGGAGCACCCACACTGTCCCCGCTGCTATTAGCTCGGAGCTGTCATTGCCGTCTCGCAGTCCCCTTTCAGCTCCTCGTTCCGTACCCGTTTGCCGGTCGCTGCCGCGTTTAGCTCACTAAAGTTCCCTCCTTTCCAGACCGCTGCTGGCTCAGGGTAGCTCCTGTACCTGTTTCAGGTCCTTGCAGCCTACCCAAGGGTGCTGCTCCTTCCCATCGCTGCTATTGCAGACCCCACAGCGCAGCTTCTTTGCACCTTTCTCTGCCCTCAGCTACCGAAACTCCTCTCGTCCTCGTTCCCACGGCGCTGATTCCTCCTCTCCCGGAGCAGTTATTCCTGCTGGAGCTCTGTCTGCTAGCGCAGTAACCATTACTATCTGGTGGCTCAATTCCAGCTCCTGTCATGGCCGACCATTGCCACCAGTGTGCTCAAGTCTGTTGCTAAATCGAGCCACCTGTTTAACATCAGCACAACACCTCTCCTTAACGATCCACCGCTCTCCCCTGCCACAAGAACTGCTGTAGAGCTTCCCTTTGTTATCATCTTTACAAAACATATTGCTCTTTATTTGGGGACACACACACACACACATTGCCAGCACAGTTTTTCACCGTAGCCAGCACTGCATCTGGCACAGCCACGCCCTCAGATCACCATCCCTGCTCTTATCTGAACCATTATGAGATGCCAGCCTCTATGTAATTCCATAGCTAGTACCTCTCTGACACACACTCAGCTGTGAGGGGGAAGAATAAAGCTTTTCCCCCCTCCCTTTTCCAGGGGAAATAGATGGAAGTTAGCAGAGAAAAATGATCTGCGTGTCATCTGTTGCCCCCACTCAAATCCATGTTTATCCAATAATAATAATTATGAATGTGAAGAGTGCCTGGGGAGCTGCACAGCTGGAAGTGGACTGTTAAATCAGCAGAAAATGGAGAACACAAAACCCAAATAAAATATTAAATAGCTAGAACAAAGCAGCAGCAGCACTGGTTATGGTCAGAGCAGCACCCAGCACATCAGTTCTGCTTTCCAGGCTGAAGGATGCTTTGGTCTTCCAAAGCTTGCCCATTTTTATGTTATTTTACCAGCTGACCTCACTGCAGTCTGTGATAGGGGGGAGAGAAAAAGGCTGTTGCTTTGGAAGCTAGGATGTTGAGGAGCAGCTATGATGATGGTAATAAAGAAACCCCAGCTTTAGCTTTACAGTGGTTTAAATGTCAGAGGAGACAAGGGATAGATGCTTATTAGGGAACAATCCCTGCAGAAACTGCTGTCTGAGCAACGGTTACCTGGTGGGTTGAGAACAAAAGCATGGCTTTAGCTCTTTTTAGGCTAATTCCACCTTTTGTGTTTATTCTTGTGGCCTCTGAGAGTGGTGATTTTTATTTCATCTACTATTATCTCATCATTTGGAAGCTGATTTATAGCCACAGCAGATGGCTCAGCTCCATTTCCATACCAACAACTATCAGTTCTTAAACAACAGTGGTTTGTATAAACTTTAGCCTCTTGCTGGATGAACTTGGGAAGTCCTGACCTGATTGATATTTTTGGTATGTTTTTTTTTTTTTCTTGTGGGTTGGCTTGTGGCTTATTTTGTGAGTTGACCGTTGGCTTTTGTGTGGGTTTCCATATATTTCTTTTAAATTTTAAAAGGGTATTTAATAGCAATTCCACAGATGCCCAGTTTTTAAGTGTTAAAGCTCGTGGGCTGCTCTCCAGACTGAAAGTGCCTTTACTTTTCTTGGCTCATCTCCAGAAACATATTTTAAGGGTAGACTTTCCTGCTCTTGGGTGTAAGAAATTGGTTTCTTGTTGATACAGAATGGTATGGGTGGTTTGTTGGGTTTTTCTGAGGGAGGGATGGGGGTCTGTGTTTGTTTGCTTTTTTTTTCCTTGCTGGGGAGAGTTGGGGAATGCCATGGGGTTGCCTTGACTAGCTGGCAGGAAAGCAGAACCAATTGATGGGGGAGGAGGAGGAGGAGGGGATACTGCATCTGCTGCCGTCAGTCTGCGAGGGACAGCAAAATAGCTTTAGTAGGAGACAAAAGCACAATTTATTTCCTTATTTCAAAGGCCATCCTGCACTTCTAGTCTTTATTGAGCCCAGCTGGTGGTAACTGTTTATGTAGAGAATGCACAGTTCTTAGGGGGTTGCTTGGTGCTCTTAGGTGGCTTCAGAAGCATTGGTTTTTGCAAGGCATACTTCAGTGTGATTTGAGGTGTCATTCATGATGCTGTGGTACTCCTAACTCACATCTTGCAAGTAGTAAGGTGCTAGGAGCTTCCCCACGTGCCTGTGTGAGCAGGGTGGGAGAAGCTATGCTCTTTGGAAGTCTCTGTCATAGCTTTGACACAGGGAACCACCAGAAAAATTCAAGCAGGGACCCTTACAGTGTTTTTCAGGTGCGGTGTAAAGGTGGTGGCTGTGTTGTTTCTCCCAGTTCTCTCCCCTACAAAATAAAGCTGTTTATTCCTTTCTACAGCAGCTATTTATTCCTCCCTACAACAGGGAGGAGGATGTCTGAGGGTGTGTCTGTGGAGAGAACTACGTCTCCCAAGCACTTCCACTTTCCTGACTCCTTTGCGCATGTTTTCAGAGATCTCCCTGGGTCGGTTTTCATTAGAGCATAGGTCCAGCCCTAAAGGGAGGGGGAGAGAAAAAAGGGGAAAAGAAAAAAAAAAAAAAAAAGAGCCACCAGGCAAATAAGCTTTGAGACATAAAAAAAAAAAAAAACCAACTCACAGAATCCAATTGGAAGGTCAGCTGTGTGCTGCCTCTGGCTTCTTTTGTTTAGGAAAACACATTTAAAGCCCTCGGTGATGCAAAGGGATGTAAATGAGGTGGGTTTGGCGGTGGTGCCATTCTGCCCTTTCAGTTCAGGGTGTTGAAATGCAGCTTCCCCACTGCAGCTGCTCGTTAGGGACGTTGCCTTTTGAAGTTACCGGGAGAGCCAAATGGCAGCCTTGAAGCCCTTCTGAGGGGCTGATGGCAACAGCCACCAAGGACCAGGATGAGATTTCTTTTTGCTGTGCTTTTGAGTTTACAGCAGAGGTGCCTAAAAGTAGTGGAATGGATAAAGGATAAACTTCAGATTAAAATATATTTCCCTCTCCCCCCACTTTAAGTCCAGCAGCTTCCACTGTGTGTAAGATGATGAAGTGCAAGGTTTGGGTTGGAAAGGACCTTGAAGATCATCTAGTTCCATGGGACCTTCAAGATACCTACTTCCAACCCCCCTGCCCTGCATACACTGAATGATACCTGCAGGTTCCAGCCCTTCCAAGGATAAATGAAAGAAAATCTCATGCCAAAACACATTGAGGTGTACAGGGTGAATGATGATGCATTTGAAAATGACCAGAGCTATCTGTTGGAGCATTTTTTTAGACCTTTACTACAAGCTTTGGCAACTGAAGATGCTTTTGTTATATCACAAGCAACATACACATTAAAGGTACTGCAGCAAGGCTCTTGTTTGGGTAAATGTAGAGTCTGAGCAGCTTTAGTCCTGATGACTTCAGATCTTCAGGCAGCTGCTGATGGAAAATCTAATTTTAGGGAGTAGTTAAGAGTGGTTTCTCCTGCTAAAGAAGTGCCAATTGCTTGAAGATCTTGGCTGCTGTCTCTGCAGAAGCACAGCTGTGGGGTATATGCACATAGCACTGCACTTTACAGGTTATACAAATACATACTCCAAAAAGGAGTTAGATCTTAAGCCACCATATTTCAGTGAGTAATTAGCATAGCTGTCTAGCAATCATTTAGACCTGGGTATTCCCAGCAGAAAGCAGTGAACTATGGTATGGATGATGAAAGTAAGTTGCTTGTCCCTGAAGATGTCTTGACTCTCTCCTCTGTGTTCAAAAATACACCTCAGGTGTAAAAAAAAATAAGGGGGAGTTGTTTGCAGCTCAAATCTACAATTGATCATTCTTTCCACAGCACAGTTTCTGTGTTTCCTCCCTTTTCAGATAACTAAGGTACTAAAGGTCTGTAAGACTCTGACTGCCCACAGAAGTCAGTAGTAAGCTCGGCATGAGTTGGCTTAAAACCAGGTCACAGAAGGACACAAAACCAGGGAACAGCAGAAACTGCTCCTGGAACTATTTCTGCTGGCAATTTGTAACGGCAGGGATCAAGGCCTGGAGCTGTAAATCTGCTGCAAGAAAATGAAGTTTAGGCTTGAGACAGTAATGTGAGACCTGTGGTAGCTGAGCCCTTAGCTGTTTGCATCCTAGACCTCATAACAAGGCGGATGTGGGGGTCTGCAGGGTGTGTTGTGAGAACTGGGAGCAGCCTGGTGAGGTGGAGTGGTTAATTTCTTAGAATGGAGGAGATGCTTGGATGGAGTTTGAGTCAAAACAAATATTGTTTGTCAGGAGGGAATGCAGAGAAATCAACTCTTAGTCCTAAGTGTTCCAGAACTGTCACTTTCACAGTGTCATGGACACAAATATTTTGTCACGGTGGGAAAAATATTTTTTCATGAAGCAAAATATTTTGTCATAGGGCAAAATACTTTGTTGTGGATGAAATATTTTGTCATGGGTCAAAAATATTTTTCTTTTCCTTCAGTAAAAAGTTTTGAAGACTGCTGACAACAATTGGGAGCTTGTCAATCAGGATAGCTCCTTTCCCCAATTGATTATTGATTTTTTTTTTTTTTTTTTTTTAACCATGCCATACAGGTTAATTATCTTAAAGTCCATCTGCTTGGCACTGGTGAAGGCCACACTGTGCTGTGTCCTGGCTCCCCAGTACAGAAAAGGTAGGAACTTAGCTGGAGTGAAACCAAAGTGGGAGAGTCCTGGTTAGTTATAGCTAGAAAGTGTAGCTGACCAGGTGGTAAATGATGAAAAGGAGTAATTTTGTACAAAGGAAATAGAAAATCTCTGTATCCAAACCTGAGTGGCCTTTTCCAGGTGCTTCATGTCTTGTATCTCGTGCTCCAAAAGCATCTATGTGACAAAATCCTTCAAATGCTGCTGAAAAAGCAATCTAGTCATACAGAAGTCAATTAATTAGCATGGAAATTAGTTTGTAATATTGTAGTTTTTCTTGTTTAGCTGCCCTGCTGGAGAGAAGCTCCACAGAGAAAGACCTTGGGGTGCTGGTGGGCAGCAAGTGCTGCATGGCACAGCAATGTGCCCTTGTGGCCAAGAGAGACAATGGGGTCCTGGGGGGCAGCAAGAAAAGTGTGGCCAGCAGGGCTAGGGAGGTTCTGCTGCCCCTCTGCTCTGCCCTGCTGAGACCACAGCTGCAATCCTGTGTCCAGTTTTGGGCTCTTCAGTTGAAGAGAGACAGAGACCTGCTGGAGAGAGTCCATGGGAGAGCCAGGAGGATGATTTGGGGACTTGAGCATCTCCCCTGTGAAGAGAGCCTGAGAGCCCTGGGGCTGTTTAGTCTGGAGAAGAGAAGGCTGAGAGGGATCTGATCAATGTCTGTCAGTATCTGAGGGGTGGGGGTCAAGTGGAGGGGGCCAGGCTCTTTTGGGTGGTGCACAGTGATAAGACAAGGAACAAGAGGGAGAAGCTTGGACACAGAAGGTCTCACCTCACCGTGAGGAGAAACTTCTTTATGGTGAGGGTGACAGAGCCCTGGAGCAGGCTGCCTGGGGAGGTTGTGGAGTCTGCTTCTGTGGTGACTTTCAAATCCCACCTGGATGCATTTCTGTGCAGACTCCCCTGGGTGAATACTGCTTTGGCAAGGGGGTTGGACTGGATGATCTCTGGAGGTCCCTTCCAACCTCTAATGTGCTGTGATGCTGTGCTATGTAGCTAAACATGAAAACCAAGAAGGAAGACTGAAATGATCTCAGAGGTCTTTTTCCAACCCAAACAATTTTGTGATTGATAGTGAAGGTTTTAAATGCAGCCCCTTGGTTTTTTTTTTTTTTTTTTTTAACCTGCAGATTGAGATCCATTAAAGATTCCCAGATCTAAATCCTATTTTTATTTCTTTTTCAATTTATTTTACCTAGGATGTGGAAGGGCTGCAGTTCAGTGTGATCCACCAGATGAGCAGTCAGTTTGGTGGTGTTTACACAACACTGGCAAATTGCTCTTCATGTGTGGTATTATTGCATAATCTGATGCTTTAAAATAAACACTGGAGAATGATTGAAGAAACCTCGGAATTTGGAGATGCTTGTTAGTGGTTCTTCACATCCCACTAAAAAACAAAAACCACTAAAAAAAAAAAGCAAGCTGCTTTGCATATTAATCACTCTTTCAAAGGAAGTTTGCCTTATTTGCATTGTGCATGTGCTGAGGAGTCCCATAGAAGAAAAAAAAAAAAAAGGGGGGGTGGGTGGGGAGGGAAGGGAGTGGGGGGGTGGATTTGGAATTGTTGTTCTCAAAAGGGTTTTTTATTCCATTCAAGTGGCAGGGCTGAATGCAGGAGAATTAGCGCAGTGTTTTGTGGAAGAACAGCCCCATTCGGGCACTGCGTTTCATGTGGAGCAGCCCCTGCCTTGTAAAGGGGCTGGGGGTAGGGTTAAGAGGGGAGTGACTCATGGCTGTGTGATGGCATCTGCAGGATGCAGGATACCCTCAGTTCAACCTGCAGATGCCCCGGGGCTGGGCGAGCCCTTAGGAGCAAAGAGAGAAAAGGTGAAGTGTTCGGCAGTGGCCAAACCTTCCTGCCTTTGTGCCTCTGGAAAGCAGGTGGAAGGTTGGGGGAAATGTCTGGGTTAAGTTATGGGGTGACAAAGATTTCTTAGGCCTGCATCAGTCCTCTGGTGACGTGGATTTGTGTCACTTACGCTGCTCTGTGGAGCAGGGTGGGAGGTGACACCTTACTGAGTCTTGCCACCTTTGTCTGTCTCTTCCTGGTCTGGCTGTAAATCCAGGAAAGGTGAGGAGCAGATGATCCAATGTCTCCCCACCCTCACTGTCAAGAATTCCTTCCTCATCTCCAGTCTCACTCTGCCCTCCTCCAGCTTCACTCCATTCCCTCTCACCCTATCACGGGAATAACCAGGTTGGAAAACACCTTTGAGATCAAGTCCAACCTATCACCCAACACCATCTAATCAACTAAACCGTGGCACCAAGTTCCTCATCACTCCAAACCCTTCCAAAACAAGTCCCTTCCTGGCATTCCTGTAGGTCCCCTTCAGGTACCAGAAGGCTTCTCTAAGGTCTGTATTGCTGTGAGTTGCAATGAGTTGTGGTAGCCTTTTTTTTACACCTGCTGAACACATGAAGGATTGAATTGAAAGAGGAAATGAGTAGCCTTGGGAGGAAGGTTTTTATTTTTCCCTCCACACAGACCCTGCCTTACTGCTCACACTGACTCATTTGACCTGCTGCTTCCAGTAATGGTTTGCTGTGGGTGGTTAAGCCAAAGTCTGGAAGATTTGTGTAAACAGTGATCTTTTCCCTGCTAGATGCTCTTTTAAATGGGAGCACTGTTAGTGTTTGAAACACTTAGCCTGTCAACGTTTCATGGCACTTCACACTTCTGTTTTAAGAAGGAAAAGTTTCCTCTTTATCACCAGCAAATCTGAGCGTCAGCAAGTGGTGCCTTGAGCTCATACCTCTCTGATTGCACAGAATGGTTTGTGGAGGAAGGGACCTTCAAGATCATCCAGTTCCAACCCCCTGCCATGGCCAGGGACACCTCCCACCAGCCCAGGTTGCTCAGGGTCTCATCCAGCCTGGCCTTGAACACCTCCAGGCAGGAGGCATCCACAGCCTTCCTGGACAACCTGTTCCAGTGTCTCCCCACCCTCACTGCAAGGATTTCTTCTCGATCTCCAGTCTAAATCTCCCCTCCACAAGCTTGAATCCATTCCCTCTCAACCTGTCACTCCCAGCCCTTGTCAAAAGTCCCTCCCCAGCTCTCCTGGAGCCCCTTTAGGTACTGGAAGGCTGCTCTAAGATCTCCCTGGAGCCTTTTCCAGGCTGAACAGCCCCAACTTTCCCATCCTGTCCCCACAGGGGAGGTTCTCCAACCTCAAGAATTTCTTCCTCATCTCCAGTCTCAATTTGCCCTCCTCGAGCTTCAAGCCATTCTATCTCCTCCTATCACTCCAAGCATCTTCCCACCCCCACTCTGACAAATTTCTTCCTGCCAGAAGAGAACTTTCAGGGTATTGAAGTGTCTTAATTTGGCTACTTTCTTAAGCAGGCATTTTCTGAAGCAGTTAGGTTCCTGTTACTTTGCTAAATAGATGTTGGACGTTCAGACTAAATAAAAAGTCACTTTCCTCTTTCATATTCTGTTTCTTGTGGCTTGGTAGCTGGCTGCAGTTAGAGTGTCAGGTCTGGAGAATCATTAGTGCCATGTTCAGAAGCTTTTTGTGTATTTCTAAATTGGTGCATGCAAAGAAGAGCTGAGAGTAAAAATAGCAAATCCCACAGTAACTTATTTTGTGTGTTGGGGCCTTGCATTATTTATGCATTTCTGCAGTGATTTTTTTTTTTTTTTTTTTTGGTCTGGAGAGGCAGTTGTGATTTATTCAGAAGGACTTGCAGGTATTAAAAAAAAAGACAAAGATATTTTCTTTTCAGGTGAATGGTTTTTATCTTCTCTCTTTTTTTTTTCTGGAGGCTTGCCATGAGTAGTGGGACCAGAAGAATTGAGCTGAGGTGGTGAGTGGAAGCAGTGCTGCTGAGTCCCTTGGCATGCAGCACTTCAAATGGATTAGAACTATAAATATCTCTGCCTGACTTTGCATCAGTTCCTGAAGCATTTTAACCTACCTGCATTTACATATGGGATGTGAACGGAGAAGATTTTCCACATCTGAGCTCAATGAGAGCGTTGGGGATCAGTGCTCTTATTGGAGCATCAGAAGGTTGGACATCATTACCCTGTGTTGGCTGAAGTGGTAGCCTAGAAAACAACCATTTCAGAAAGAAAAGATACTCTTTGTGATATCCAGGGTGTGGAATTTGCTCCTCAGATGTGTAGAAGCCTTCTCCAGAAGGTGTTAACAAAGATAGTGGGAGGTGTTCCCTTAGATTTAGCATTGGGCATACAGCAACAATCCCAAACCTTAGCAGATGTAAGGAAGCTCCTGGAAATGTTGCTTGAATTAACTCTTAGGTGGCTGCATTCATGGCAGTAGTTTTTACTTTCATATAGCAAATAAGTGCTCTTGGTGCCCTTGCAGAGGGGCTGAAACAAAGAAAGAAACCAGCACCCAGTTATAATGGTTTTTTTTTCCCCATTTTACTGAATTTTTGTTAATTTCCCCCATGTTTAGTGTAAGTGCAGAGCTGTTGGCTGCATGCTCAACAGCTCTAAAGAGGAGTTTCTGCTGGTGTTGAAGGCAGGCACTGGTGTTCATTTGTTGCTCCTGCAGGTTGTAGAAGTTGAGGAAGACTTCTCTGTGTGTTTTAGGGATGTGTTTGATCAGCTGTCCATGCTGCAGGGAGGGTAGATTGAGTTGTTTCTGCTTTCCATTTCATTGAGGTATTTGTAAAGGCCATTCATCCAAGACAGGTAGGGTTTGGAAGCTGTGGCCCAGGTGAACAGTTTGAACCCCACTAGATGGCACCAATTTATTGTTCTGTTGCTAAAATTGCTTGCTCTGGAAGAACACCAAAAGCCATTTGTGAGTGATGCTGAGAAGGAGCACAAAGAAGCTACTCATCTGCTTCTCTTGTGCATCTCTGTGTGTCACCCTTAGTGACTTGAGGCAGGGCAATGAGCTGACACTTTGGGTGGGAGAAGCTAATCATAAGGATGTTTTTAAAATAATTAAGAGATGGGGAGATGGAGAAAGACTTCCCTGGGGGCTTTTATCCTCTGTGTTTAAACATCCCTGCTGCTGTTGAAGGCAAGAAACTCATCTGATGTATTGGTGCAGGCAGCATTTGCTTTGCTGGGGTTTGCACAGTGGTGTAGCAAAACATCTCAGCATTCAGAAGCTTGGGCTGATAAGGAGAAGGAAAGAGACCTTTTTTTCTGGTAGGGTCTGATTGTCCAGGTACTTTGTTAGCTTTGGCTGGCATCAAAGTGATTTCAGTGTGGCAGTGATTGAAGAGGTTGCCCAGGGAGGTGGTGGAAGCCTCATCTCTGGAGGTTTTTGCAGCCAGGCTGGATGTGGCTGTGAGCAACCTGCTGTGGTGTCCCTGCCCATGGCAGGGGGGTTGGGACTGGCTGAGTCTTGAGGTCCCTTCCAACCCTGACAATTCTACGATTCTATGATATTAGATGAGCAGAGTAAAGGTAGAAATGGTAAAGCTGATACAGAGAGTTCTCAACAAAGATCCTGTTCCATATGCAACAAAGATCCAGAGCTGACAGCCTAACCAGAGCAGGACTGATCTGTTCCCTTCCATCAGTGAAAATGTTACTCTGAGAAGGACATTTGGAGTAGGCTTTGGTTCAGTTCCCAGCTGGCCATTTTTTGGCTTGCTGGGAAGAAAGTTGCCTTAGCAGCTGCTAGACTTTAGCTGAGACAGAGAAGTTGGCCAAAGCTGCAGGTGCTGTGCTGGTGGCAGTTCTGGCAGCAGGGTAGCAAATGAGCTGCTTCAGCAGAGTGGTGCTTGAGGAAGGCCTGCAGTAAGTGTCTGCTCTTGTCTTCTGCACTCCACCATCAAACACTGCTTTTGGTGGCATTGCAGTGCATCAGTCTTACCTGGGCCCTGATTTCAAGCCAGGAAGGGAGGATTTTAGGATGTTAGATTAAAATAAATTTTGAGTGAGGTTTTGCTGTACCAAGCAGTACCTTGGTGGTATTCACCTGAGCTTGTTTTCCATCGAGCTGTGGGGGAGCCCTCAGCAGTGTTATAGTCTTGCCTCTGTTGACTTGGAATGCAGAACAGGTGAGTGTCTTAATCTGGAGCCTCACAAGAGAAGCAGAGCTTAGAATCATAGAATGGTCCAGGCCTGAAGGGACCTCCAAAGGTCATCTAGTCTGACCTCCTTGCATCAGCAGGAACAGCCTCCACTAGATGAGGTTGCCCAGGGAGAAACCTTGAATTTCTCCAGGGAAGGGACCTCAACCACCTCCCTGGGCAACCTGTTCCAGTGTTCTACCCCCCTCATAGTAAAGAACTTCTTCCTGATACCCAATGTAAATCTGCCCTTCTCCAGTTTGAAGCCATTGCCCCTATAGAATCTGAGCTTCTCTTAGCACTTTGATCTGAACTCAGAAGCTCTGTACTTGGAGAGCGTGTCCAGGTCCATCTGCAGTCTCCCTCCTGCCATGAAGTAAAAGCTCTGTACTTCCTCTGTCTTCCTGGCAAGTGATTTGCAAGCAAGTTGTCTTCCAAAGACAACAGGTTCCCCATTTTGCCCTTGACCTGCTCCTTGGCTGCCCTGTATTGAAGGGATGAAGTCTCAGCAGACCCTGGAGTCTTGAAGTATAAAATCTGACAGTGAACCTCCAGCCATTCCTCAGTGCTGCAGCTGTTGAACACTTTATGCCCTCCTGCTTTTGGCCCTTCAGTTGTGCTTTAGGGAGCTGTGTTTGGAACTGAATGGCAGCTACCCACTGAGCTGTGCTTCCCTGGGGGGCTTGCAGTGCTGTTGGGATAGGTCAATGTACTTTTCCAGCAGCTGGTGGCTTTGGCTTCTCCTGCCTGGCATGGAGGTTTTCCATGGTACTGAAAAATGAGTCTCACGGCTGAAACCAGTTCTGAGGATCTCAAATCCTGCTCCAGTGCCTGCCAGCTTGCTTGAAGTCAGTCATGAGACAGGGCAAGGGCAGGTCAGAAATCCCAGTGACAAGGCTGTCCCTCTTCAAAACCTGCAGCAAGATGTTTGCACAGACAGAGGCTGCACCAGGCAGGACACTGCAGTGGTGCACAGGAGGGAATTGAAATGTGGTTTTGTTTAGCTGCCAATCTACCTCCAGGCATATATAAGTGCCATGAAACAGTTTGATTTATGTGCTGCTATTCTCTGGTTGGTTTAGGGCTTGTTGTTGTTTTGTGGTTGGTTATTTTTTTTTTTTCCTCTCAAAATGAAGATTCAGTTTTAAGTCTGACTCCTAAGGCATCATTGTAGTGAGCTTTCAGCAGGCATAGCACCCTGGGAGCTGCACAGACCCCTCCAGAATGGGTTGGATTGGAAGGGACTTTAAAGATCATCCAGTTCCAACCCTCTGCCATGGGCAGGGACGCCTCCCACCAGCACAGGTTGCCCAGGGAGGTGGTGGAAGCCTCATTCCTGGAGATTCTTAAGGCCAGACTGGATGTGGCTCTGAGCAACCTGCTCTGGTGTGAGCTGTCCCTGCCCATGGCAGGGGGGTTGGAACTAGATGAGCCTTGAGGTCCCTTCCAGCAGTTCTATGATTCTGTGAATGCTTTGTTGATTTCTTTATCGTGCCAAGTGTGGCTGCAAGGGCTTGGGAGGAGTCTTGCTGTCCTCTGAGGCTGATGTTCTTTGGCCATGCCACAAATCTAATTGTAAATGAGCCTAAAGAGGGGAAATGTCCTGAAGCGTGTCTGGGTCTGTTTGATTTGTTCTGTTGGGGTAATCAATCAGGGCTGATGACGGAGGTGGGGAGGCATGGGGGGTGGGGGAGGGGAAGGGCAGATGAGGAGCACAAGCTCTTGTTTTCCAGAACAGAAGGTGGAATAATAATTTATTATCTGACATCCTTCTGAGAACAGATGGAAACCACCACCCTTATAAATTTGCAGGGGAAAGAATTTTGGAAGCAGGCTCCTGCATATGGCCTTGGCCACCTTTTTTTTCTTTTTCTATAGGCTTTGAAAAACAGAGGAGTTGAGTCCTTCCTTGCTCATAGAGTCACAGGATGGGTTGGGTTGGAAGGGACCTTCAAGATCATCCAGTTCCACCCCCCTGTCATGGGCAGGAACACCTCCCACTAGATCATATTGCTCAAGGCCTTGAACACCTCCAGTGGGGGGGAGGCATCCACAACCTCCCTGGGCAACCTGTTCCAGTGTCTCCTCACCCTCACTGCAAAGAATTTCTTCCTACTCTCCAGTTTCAATCTCCCTTCCTCAAGCTTCACTCCCCTCTGGATCCTTAAACCTTACAACCTGTTTTATTTTTGTCTTGCCTACCTCAGGACCGCAGAAGCTTTCCTGGAAGACATCTTTGCTTCAATGTGCACAGCTGATGTGAAATGAACATTTTTAAAGCCCTGTTCAGTGCAGATGCCCTTTTTGGAGAGCTGACATTTCTTGTGCAGGCAGAGCTCCCCTATGCAGCCAAGGAACAGCAGAACGGAAATAATTAGATGCCAAGCAGCACAAGTTGTGTAGCAATCCCTTCAGCTGTCTGCCCACAGAGCACCCCCAGAAAAAAAGTTACAGCCAAGGCTTAGCTTGGCAGCAGTTGTTGGATTTTTATTTTATTTATTTATTTTCCAGTCCATTTAAAGTTTCCTTGTTTCAAAGCTATGCTCTGAGGATCTTTTCCTTTCTGTGTGAGCAGCTCCAAAAGGTGAATTCTGGAGAGGGGGTTTGGCAGTGCTGGGATTTTCCTAGCAAGGTGACAGTGCTGGGGGTTGGTTGGTAGGAAACCAAGTCCTCCTGGATCTCTGGTGAAAATCAGGCCAAGTGCTGTATTGGAAGGGGGTTTGGAAACCCAAATTCTACTGAAATAATTGACACTAGTTGATGAGTGTGAGGCTGAGCAGAGGTGCGTGTGAATCTGCAGGCTGGCCACAGGTTCTGCTTTGCAAGTAAGTGGCATTCATGGAATGGGTTGGGTTGGAAGGGACCTTCAAGATCATCCAGTCCCAGCCTCCTGCCATGGGCAGGGACACCTCCCACCAGCCCAGGTTGCTCAGGGCCTCATCCATCCTGGCCTTGAACACCTCCAGGGAGGGAGCATCCCTACAGTAGTGCAGGTGAGGTCTCAGCAGAGCAGAGGGGCAGAATCCCTTCTCTCCATCTCTGTCCAGGCTGCCACTGGATGCCTCCTCCCTGGTTGGATGAGGCCCTGAGCAACCTGTGCTGGTGGGAGGTGTTCCTGCCCACGGCAGGGGTGTTGGGACTGGATGATCTTGAAGGTCCCTTCCAACCCAAGCCATTCCATGAATCTTCTTGTGGTTGGTTCTTTGTCATTTAGAAAGTGTCAGGCAGCAAGCTGGTCCTGCAGGTGTTAGTGAATCCCCGCAGGAGGTCTGGATGCAGATCATTTGCAGCAGCAGACAGAATCACATTTATCAGGAACTGAAAGCAAATGCCTGTGTGGTGTGCTTTCTGTACAGCATTTTTGGTTTTTTTGCTTCTCACTCCCAGTTTCTTGCAGCTGATTTTCTTTCCTTACTATTTCATTCTTTGTTGTTGTTTTCCCCATGGAAAGTTCTTAAGGAATGGCAGACATGGGGTTTACTGCAATTATCCTGCACGTCTGGGGGTGCCAATTACACTATTTGTCTGCTTGCTGTGGTGCTGGAGTTTGCTGAATTGATCAACAGCAGCCTGTTGAGCTTCTCCCTAACTTGAAGGCCATCTAGAAGTAACAACTCAGGCTGAAGAGTCCTGGAGAAGCACAAAAGGGCTCAGGGCTTTGCCCAGGGTGGAGCAGGACGTCGGTGGTGGCAGAGTGGAGAGCAGCTTCATGAAGGTTGTTTCACGACTCCTGTTTCACACTGCCTCCTGCTTTGTGAAATTTGCTACTTGGGGAATGATGCCATTTGGAAGATTGGTTTCTGTAACTGCTTGTTGCTTTTCATTAAAATTTCATGGGGCTTTTATTTAACATGCACCCGAGCCTTGTTTATGGGAGGCCTCTTGAAAGGAAAGTGGATTAGACCATTAAAGCCATTTCTAATCCATTCCCTGTGGGCTCCTGAAAGACTCTTCCCCTACTCTATGTTGAGCCTTAATGACTTTATTTTCCTGATTGTCTGTGTCCAGCTATCCATTCATCCCTCTCAGTGTTTACAAGGAGCAAGGGTTTTGCCTTTTCTCTGTTTCTACACAGAGTCTCAGAATTGTTTGGGTTGGAAGAAGACTTCTGAGCTCATCCAGTCCAACCAGCAACCCAACCCCACCATGGCCCCAAGTGCCATGGCCATAGGTTCCTTGAACACCTCCAGGGATGGGGACTCCACCACCTCCCTGGGCAGCCTGTGCCAATCCCTGACCACTCCTGCAGTAAAGAAATTTTTCCTTCTCTCCAACCTAACCCTCCCCTGGCACAATTTCAGCCCATTTCCTATTCTTCTATCACCTGAGCCAAGCAGAGGAGACCAACCCCCACCTCCCTGCAACCTCCTTTCAGGGAGCTGTAGAGAGTTTCCTTTTTTCTTAAAGAAAAGGGATAGGAGTGAGGGAAGTGAGAAGAGAATCTGTGTACTTTTGAGGTGTTTTCACAACCCCTAGATGCACTTTTCCTCATGCACCACCACTGTGTTGTTTCTGACATTCAGGCAGGCAGAAGAAGGTGGCAGTTGAGAGGGATGCTGTGGTACTTGTCACCTGCAGATGCTGCCCCTTTAATGCAGCAAACATTTGTTTAACTTCATGGTCTGAGCCTTGGAGCTTGACAGTGGAATTCATTCCTGAAGCAGCAGGCAGTTAGGGCAGCTTAAGGGCTAAAGGTAAACAGTTCACAGCTGGGAGAGCCCTGAAGTACCAAACAGCCACACTGGCACTGAGCTGCAGAGCTGATAAAGGCTGAGGGGCACCTAAGAATATCCTTAGTGTCTGCTAACAGCTTCACAGATTGCATCAGGCTGGAAGGGAGCCTCCAAAGGCATCTTGGCCACCCCACTGCAGGCAGCAGGGGACAGCTCCAACTAGAGCAGTCTGCACAGGGACACATCCAGGCTGATCCTGAATGCCCTGAGCAGCCTGTGCCAGTGTCTCCCCACCCTCACTGTGCAGAATTTCCTCCTGATGGCCAACGTAACTCTGCCCTGCTCCAGTTTCAAACCATTGCTCCTTGTCCTATCACTCCAAGCCCTTCTGAACAGTCCCTCCCCATCTTCCTGCTCTCCCTGGAGCCTTCTCTTCTCCAGGCTGAACAACCCCAACTCTCTCAGCCTGTTTCCATAGCAAAGGTGCTGCAGCCCTCTGATCATCTTTGTTGCCTATTCTGGACCCACTCCATCAGGTCCATGTCTCTCTTGTGTTGGGGGTCCCAGAGCTGGACACAGAATAAGTGGTGCCCATTTAGAGCCAATTAATGCAAGCAGCTGAGGAGCAAACAATCTCCTGCAGGGTGCTTCTTGCTGTGTGCAGATCTGATTGCACTTCACTCCTCAAGAGTTCTGACACAGAGAGCAATGAGCTCTGTCTGCACTGCAGTATTCCACCGTGCATGGCACATCCAACAGCTCTTTTCTCTGTCTCTCTCTCTCTCTTTTTTTCCCTTTCTTTCTCTAAAGACGAATATTTGTGTGGGAAATGGGAACATTTCTAATGAGAACTGAATTACCCTGTTCTCTGACACAGCCATGCTGGGGCTATAATTAAAGACCTTCCAAATGGGTGCAGTGGTTTTCTAAAACTGAATCCCACATTAATTACACCCTCCTGAGAGGCTGCTGCTTTGTTGTGTGTTATAAATGGAATGGTTATCAGCACATGACGTGACTGAGCCTTGGAGCACGTGAGAAGAACCCAGCTGAACTCCTCTGCCATGGGCACAGCCTCCCTGCTGCTTCCCAAAGGAGAACAGAGCCTGTTCAGACAGCAGTGGGCACTGATGTTGGATCCTGAGCTTTGGCTGCCAATGGGGAGAAGGGCAGCAGCAGCCTGGGCTGCATGCAAGGCAGCAGGGCCAGAGATGGGGAGAGGGGAATCTGCCCCTCTGCTCTGCTGAGACCTCACTTGCAGTGCTGTGTGGATGCTCTCTCCCTGGAGGTGTTCAAGGCCAGGCTGGATGAGGTCTTGAGCAACCTGGGCTGGTGGGAGGTGTCCCTGTCCCTGGCAGAGGGTTGGAACTGGGTGGTCTGCAAGGTCCCTTCCACCTCAACCCATTCCATGGATCTGGTATAAACTGTTCATTGGTGTGCAGGAGTAGGTTACTGATCAGTTCTTCCTCTGCTTGGTTTTCAGCTGGGTTTTGTTTATGTTTGTTTGTTTTTCCACACTCTCTGAAATGTGATAAAACAAGGCAAAAGCATGTCAGAGGCATTTTCCTTTCTGAACCTCCTTCCCCGAGGCTTCCCAAAGGTATTTATGCCCAGGCCTCCATCCTAACAAAGGACTCTTTGAGGGTCCTATGGTAGCCTAACATTCCCTCCTTTCACATGAAATTAAGGGCTGTGATTTACTGCAGTGACCTGAGTGCTCTCATTTACAGCTCCCTTGCTTCCCCCCCCCCCTTTTTTTTTTTTTTCTCCTCTTGGTGCCTCCTCTGGGTGCTTTGGTTATGCAAACAAACTGCTGTGTGTGTGAGGGATGGGCTGGTGTCACACAGCTCGGGGATGCTCACTGCACTTACTGGCTGGAATCAAAGGAGTAGGAAGTTTTGCTTTGCCTCAGACTCGGCATAGCCCTGGGCAGCCTGAGCTAGCTGGAGGTGGGTGTCCCTGCTGCCTGCAGAGGGGTTGAGCAAGATGAGCTTTGAGGCTCCCTTCCAACCTGAGGCAAGTGCAGGAGGGTTGCAGCTGTGACAGTGCCACAGAGAGGCTGACTGAGGAGATCTTCCTGCCTGGTTTCTCTTTGTGATGCTTGGCATTCAGTATAAGCTGAATGCTGAGAGGTGCTGGGGTCACCCCTGGCAGTGTGATTCTATTTCTGAGTGCTCTGCAATGATTGCTATTGCTTGAAGAAGTTCTTGCCCCCCTCAGATCTCCAGTGTGATGCTCCCTCCAGTGTGGCATTTCAGCTACTTTGCTTTGTCATCTTCTGTCTCTCTTTTTTCTCTTTTTTTCTTTTCTTTTCCCCTTCCTTCCTTTTATTTTTCTCTGTCCTTGCCTGTCTTGTCCTTTGCTTTGCCAGAGACAAAACCTCCTTTGTGGCTGTAAACTCGGCGTGCCAAATAGTTTGAATAACTGTAGCACTCCAAGAGGGAATGTAAACCATAAAAGCAACAGTCAATTCCTTGTAGTGCCATCCCATAACAACAAGGATTCCTGCTTTAATAATTGGGGCAGGGGAATGGGTTGACCTCCTTGTTTGATGCAGCTATATTAGCTTGCTTGGCTTGGTTCAGAGTCTGCTTAGATGCTGTGGTTAACTTTGCAGCCAGTAATTTAGTGTTAATGATGTTGCATTCATTAACATCCCAATGAGACCTCTTCTTTTATTTTTTTTTTCCATGTTTTTCTTCAGAGGGCAAATCATTCTGGTACCTGAGGCTCTGGTTAATCCCTGGTTGCATCAAGCATTGAGATGTTGCCCAGGGAGGTGGTGGAAGCCTCATCCCTGGAGGTTTTTGCAGCCAGGCTGGATGTGGCTGTGAGCAACCTGCTGTGGTGTGAGGTGTCCCTGCCCATGGCAGGGGGGTTGGAACTGGCTGAGCCTTGAAGTCTCTTCCAACCCTGACAATTCTGTGATTCTATGTTTTACTGCCTTTGTTATGTGCTCTGAAGGGCCCGGAAAGCAAATGAATCCTTTCTGTGGCTGCAGTTTGCACTGGCACTTGTGTCACACACAGGTGAATAAATAATTTGGGGTGGTGGTCAGTGGTGTCCTTAAGATTCTATGAAGACTTAGCCTCATTCTTTTCAGACAGATTTCCTGTGGCAGGCTCCTGAGTGGTCCAGCTTCCTTCCCTCCACTCTTTTCCCTCTCTGTTCATATTGCTGCTGGCTTTCTAAGGTTGGTTGGTTGTTAACTGTGGAGCTGAGCATTGGGTTGGTACCAGAGGAACCCAGTGCTGCCTGTTCTCAGGAGGGGATGATAGAGCAGAGATCACAAGGGGAGGGGAGGGGAGGAAGAGCAAGGGAGGGGAAGAGTGTTCATGGTGGGAGGCTCTGTGTTTGGAAAGCACACCACACACTGAGCTAGGCAAGTGTGGTTTGTTCTGAGGAGCAAAAGCTGTTGTCTCATCAGGCAAACAGGGCCCCTGCTGGCACTGGGCATCCTGCTGTGCCCCTGGCTAAGCATGGCTACCTAGACACCAGCTGGCTGAGCTGCCAGACAAAGCTTGCTGACATGCAAATAGAGATCAGGTATTATCTGGCTCCTCCTCCTTGCTCTCACTTGGGTCTGCTGGAGCTGTCTGTATGGAAATCCGAGCTAGCAGCTGTCTGTAGGGATCCCAGATAAGCATATAAAGCACTGCAGCCATTGTCTGAATGCTTCTGCCCCTGGGCTGAGCTGTGATGTCAGGAGCCAACTACATCTGTTACTATTTTGGGTCATCCTTTCTTTAGGACATCTCTTGGTGTGTCTCTCCATGGGGAGGCTTGCAGCATGGATGCTGAATAAGTGATTGTAAATAACCCCAAGAGCATGGGCTGGGACAAGAGGATCTGCACACTCAGATTGATGCTCTGTGTGGCTGCCAGCTGGCAGCCTGCAAAGCTGTGGTGAGGACCAGGCTTCATCTGAGACCTGGTTCCTAGCATCGTGTTGGTGCCCAGGACAGCAAAAAGCCATCAGCTAGAAAGGTTTGCTGCTTGCTGAAGGCTTATTGAGTTTGAACCTCCTTTTGAGGTTCCTTTCTGACAAGCATCTTGGAGCTGCTGCCATGAGCGTTTTCCTTTCCCATCAGGAGATGCTTGGCTAAGAAATGCTTCTTGTTGTACTTCTCTGGTCTGCATTTTGCCTTCATGCTCCCTGCAGGCTGCCCTAGCTGCTTTTTCCCTGGGACTTCTGGGGAGAGGAGAGTCATCTGGCACATGCTGCTGGAATTTGATTGTGGAACACAGAAATACATTGTGGTGCAGAAGAAACCCATCCATGGCTCTGAGGAAGCTTTCCAGAGCCTCTATGGTCTTCATTACAGCACAGAAAGCAGTTGTTAGTGGCAGGAGGAATTTATTCAGGAGATTGCTATTTCTGCAATTTCAGAGTCGTGCAGCTGTGTGGGGGGACTTGATAATACACTAGCCAGGGGCCCCATCTGTTTCAAATAAAACACATAGGAGGAAAAAATGCAAAAGTGGCAGGCAGGAGCAGTTGTGGAGTGCAGATTGTGAGGCGAGTCCCAGCAGTTGTCTGCTGCCAATTTCCTCTCCCTCTCTTTCTGTGTCTTCATAATGAGAAGTGAGCATCTAAGGAGGGATGAGAGAGATGGAATTTTGTCCTCTCACTTGCCTTTTTTTTTTTTTTTTGTTGTCTTTTCTACCAAGAATATGGATTGCTATTTATGTCCTGGATGCTGTCTGAAAAAGGAGCTGTAGGGAAGGCAGGCAGCAGTGGATCTCTTTCAGCCTCTGCAACGTTCAGAGCAGTAACCTCCAGCACAGGTTCAGTTCTGTTTCTGCAGGTGAAGATTAGTTGACTGCTACTGAGCTTCTTGAGGTGTCTGATCATAAGAGATAGCCAAGCAGATCAGGTTGGGAGCATTAATGGAACATTTGTCACCTCCACAGAAGTTCAAAAAAATTAAAAAGATAATTTGAAACTCCTCTTTCATAGAATCCCAGAATGGTTCGGGTTGGAAGGGACCTTAAAGATTATCCAGTTCCAACCTCCCTGCCACGGGCAGGGACACCTCCTACTAGACCAGGTTGCTCAAGTCCTCATCCACAGACCCTTGCAGAGCTCTAAGGAGCACATCACAGCTGCAACAGCAGAGGTGAGGGGTGAGGGACATTTGTTGGAGCCTAAGGTTACCCAGACAGGTGGTGGATGCTGTCTCCCTGGAGGTGTTCAAGGCCAGGCTGGATCAGGCCCTGAGCAGCCTGGGCTAGGGGAAGGTAGGAGTAGATAATCTTGAAGGTCCCTTCCAACCCAACCCATTTGGTGTTCCAGAGCTCTGTTGAAGGAACCAATTACCTCCAGCAGGGTAGCTTGAAGTCAATCCTTTTTTGTGTGTTACTGTCTCAGTAACAGAATGAAGGAGGACTTGCCAAGAGGAATGTTCAGGTCTCTTTGTGGCCACTGAAAAGCTTGGGGTGGGGGAGGGGGGCATTGCTCATCCCATCTAGGTTGTAGAAGAAAAATCTTGATCTGCTCTTTCTGCTTTCCAGCTCCATTCTGCTCTCTGCCCCACAGCGTTCCTCAGCCTTACCCTGCCTTCAGTTAGGTCAGTGGTTGGGCTCTATGACCTTAGAGGTCTTTCCCACCCCAAACAAGTTGTGTGATCCTGCCCAGGTGCGTGGCAGCAGTCCTGGCAGCAGGCTGTGTGGTGCCAAGGTGCCATGCTCCCTCTCGTGGCTTGTTCAGTGTGGAGCTCTGAGACACAAGGAGGCTTTGCTGCTCCAGAGCAGTGCTGAAGGAGAGGGGGAGCACACAGCTTTTGTGCTTTCCAGCAGTGGGTGGGCTTTACTAGGTGTAATTATGGGCTGCATTTCTGGGAGGGGTGTGGAAAAGGACCTTGCAAGTAAGCAGAGGGCTGCACACCCTGAGGAACTTGTCTGGGTCTCTGGCAAATGTCTGCTTTAATTTGTACTAGAAGCAAAGACTTTGACTCTTAACCATGGGAGAAGTTTCCTCTTGGTTGGTTTAACTTGCCTGACTTGGTCTAAACTTGGTTTAAAGCCCTTGTGGAGAGCAGAGTTGAGTTTTTTTTCATGTTTCCTCATTTCACCTCCAACACTTAGCACAAAAGATGTAGGTATGGAGTATAGGAATCACAGAATCACAGAGTTGTCAGGGTTGGAAGGAACCTCAAGGATTATCCAGTTCCAACCCCCCTGCCATGGGCAGGGACACCTCAACCTAATCCAGGTTGCTCACAGCCACATCCAGCCTGGCCTTAACTTCCAGGAATTAGTGAAGGGCCCTTGGCAAAGAGCCCCAGCATGGCTTCTTCTGGGCTTACAGTGGTGCAGGGCAGTCCTTTGGGTAAGCTTTGTGTCCATCCTTTGCAAGTGAGATCCAGCAGGGTGGTTTGTGTGGTGGATAAAAAGGCCTGCTAGTGTGAGATGGAGGCTGTGGGGAAGTGATAGCTGCTGGGCAGTCATCTCCCACCCTTGTGGTAGTTGCTTATCTCACATGGCTTTGGTGGTAAAGAGATTCACAAATGAGTAGCATGGTTTGGGTTGGAAGGGACCTTAAACATCATCTAGTGCCAACCCCCTGCCCTGGGCAGAGACACCTCCCACCAGCCCAGGTTGCTCAGGGCCTCATCCAGCCTGCCCTTGAACACCTCCAGGGAGGGCACATCCACAGCCTCCCTGGGCAACCTGTGCCAGTGTCTCCCCACCCTCACTGCCAAGAATTCCTTCCTCATCTGGAAGCAGTTACTCTATCCTGACAACTCCTTCATGAGACAGGTTCCTTCTCCCGTTGTACCTCACTGGAACCATCCGTGGAGCTCTGTAGGTCAGAGGATGTCGTTTCTGGGTGAGAAGCAGAAGCCCTAAGACGTGGCCTTAGTGCAGGGAGGGTTAGTTGGCTCTGTGGATGTGCTGAGTGCTGCTGTTGTGGCTGTTGGTTGGTAATGGGAATTATTGATCACCTCTGACAGCTTTATTGTATCCATGGAGGCTTTCTGTAGTACATCATCCTCACAGCTTTGGGACAGGCTGTTGTATCCTTCATCTCTAGAGCCTCTGGAAGGCTCTTTTTGCACCTCCCTGCTCAGCTGCTGCTTAGTCAGCAATGAATGCAAGCATGGGATGGGTAGAGACTGACCTGCTGGGACTCTGGGGGTTATTTGCATAGCTGTGGAGCTGGGTGAGGTGAAGAAATGGAGCCCTGGGACTCTGTAAAAACAAATATTGGCTCTTGATGATGGAGATAAAAGGCAGGATATTATATCTGGGAGGTTCAGCCACTCACACATCTCACTGCTCCCTGGAGACTCTTTACAGTAAAGAGCAATTAATAATGGCAGCAATAATTCCAGCAGGGTTTTGCTTGGGTATTATCTTTTGCTATTTTTAATCATGGCACTGCAGTGATACTCAGGTTTATTCTTTCAGCCAGCCTCTGCCTGGGTTGCTTTGTGCCTGTCTGTCTTCAGCTGTTCTTCTGCCCCTCAGGTCACATTTGTTTTATTCCTTCTGCATTTTCTATTATGTAGTATAGAATAGTGGTGGTTTTCTTCTGCTGTTATTTCATGCCCTGGAAAGTAGAAGGGGAGTGTGGAAAGAAAAGTATTCAGCAGGAATCCTCAGGTGGCCCAAAGGTCTTGACCCTCACAGATCACTCCAGCTGAGCATTCCTCTTCTACCCTCCCCTACCACTCTGTAACACAGGAGTTGACCTTGGTAGAAGCAATATTAACTATCTGATAAAGAGAAATTAATTCTGCACTTGGAATTCCTTGGGTTGGGTATTTTCTTCCTTGAGTTGGCTGAGCACACAAGCCATAGGTTCTGGTAGGAATTCTTCTAGCTAAATAAATATCATAGGGTGCAGGGTGTCCTCTCTCACTGCCCTACAGAAAACCTCCTAAAGCACAATTTTAACACATCAGTGAGGAGCAGCAGTTTGTTTAGTGCCAGCCTTGAAGTGTAAGAGTCTAACAGCATCTTGCTTGTCCTCTGCATTCCAGGACTGGCTGCATGAATATTCTCATTCTTTAGTGATAAAAAGCATGAGTCTAACAGAGGCAGGGAAAGAGAGTTAAAGCAGGACTCTTATGTGAAGAGAAGCATTTTAATTTACTCGCCTGGCTTTGAGGCTTAGTGAGCTCCTCAGGTTTCACAGGGGAATTGAACTGGAGGAGTTCTTGCAGTGGTCTGAAGTTGAATGATAAAACCATCTTGATTTATTTAAACAAGAAAAAAAGGTCTCTCTGTGTTCAGCAGTCACCTCTAGATTCTGGAACTTGTGCATCTCTTGGCAAGAGTTGTGCTGGAGAGTGCAGGCTAGAAGGAAGGAAAGGAATATATCCAAGGGAGCTTTAGGAGGCAGATAAAGCCTCCTGCTCCAGAGTATGCTGCAGCCATTAGCAAGGAGGGGTCAGGTGGAGTCTGTTTCTGGCTTTCCTTTATCCTAGGGATTAACCTTGCCTGCTTCTGGTGCTGCCTGTCCTTCAGGACCAGCTATTGCACCTGCCTCATCCATCCCATGGCAGAGCACCCAGGGGCTGCAATTACAGACCTGGGGCTCCTTAAATCACAAACACAACCTGAAGAGCTCAGCTGCAGTTCTAGGCTGGGTAAACCCTTGTGGCAGTTCCTATATTCCTGTTTAGGGAAGACATCTCACTAAAAAAAAGATCTGATTTTAATTTTTCTGTTGAGTGCAGAGCAGGCATCAACCATCTCTTGCCATGATGTGTTGAGCCACTTTGTAAATCTCAGGCAGGGGTCAGGCTTTGAGGTGTTTTTCTTCATGGAGTGAAGGATAAAAGCTGCTTGTAGAGAAATCCTGCCCACAACCCTCAATTTAAACCCCAAGAGTTTGCAAATCATGGCCTCCACTCTACTCTATTAGCCTTTTTTTATGCTTAATTATATCACCACTACTTTCAAGCTTTTTTGCTGTCAGATGGCACAGAATTTATAGCTGAGAGGCAGCTGAGTGCTCACCAAAGGTATCTGATAACTGCTCTTGTTTTTTCCTGAATGCAAGGCATAGCTTTCTCCTTCTCCTCCCTTCTCCTCCCTTCTCCTCCCTTCTCCTCCCTTCTCCTCCCTTCTCCTCCCTTCTCCTCCCTTCTCCTCCCTTCCCCTCCCTTCCCCTCCCTTCCCCTCCCTTCTCCTCCCTTCCCCTCCCTTCTCCTCCCTTCCCCTCCCTTCCCCTCCCTTCCCCTCCCTTCCCCTCCCTTCCCCTCCCTTCCCCTCCCTTCCCCTCCCTTCCCCTCCCTTCTTCTCCCTTTTCTTTTTTCTAAATCAAATGTTGTATTTTATAAAAGCCTGAGGCTGGATTCTCACTGTCTTTATTCAGCTGGAGTAGAGGGCCCTTAGAAGCCAGCATCAGAAAGCACACCAGAGGCCTCTCCTTCTTGCAGTCATTAAGACACTTCCAGACTTGCTCCTCCTGATTTTATTGCACTGAGGAGCTGAAGCTGTGGCAAGGCAGAGCCATGCCTGGGTCAGAGTCAGTGAAGAGAGAGGGTAAGCAACTGACATAGAGTCATAGAATGGGTTGGCTTGGAAGGGACCTCCAAAGGTCAGCCAGACCAAGCCCCTGCAGTCAGCAGGGACATCCTCCACTGGATCAGGTTGCTCACAGCCCTGTCCAGCCTCACCCTGAATATCTCCAGGGATGGGAACTCAACCACCTCCCTGGGCAACCTGTTGCAGTGTTCCAGCAGCCTCCTGGTGCAGAATTTGTTCCCCACATCCAATCTCAATCTGCTCTGCTCTCATTCCAAACCTTTGCCCCTTGTCCTGTCCCTGCAGGCCTTTGGACACAGTCCCCTTGCAGCCTTCTTGTAGCCCCCTTCAGGTACTGCAAGGCTGCTTTAAGGTCTTCCTGGAGCCTTCTCTTCTCCAGGCTGAACACTTCCAGCTCTCTCAGCCTGTCCTTGTAGCAGAGGTGCTCCAACCCCCTGATCACCTTCCTGGCCCTATGGACCTGCTCCATCAGGTCCATGTGCCACAATGGAAACAAATTCTGCATCCTAGGAAAGACTAGGAGTATTGCAGGGAACAGCAATAGCCTGCTTCAGAGAGGAGAATGCGCAGAGAAGTGGACTGGTGTGCAGGAGTGAAGACAGAAGGACAGGCACTGAACTTCAGAGGCTAAAGTGTTCAGATCTGACCCTCCTGTGAAGAGAGGCTCTCCAGGAGACAGGCTGAGGAAGCACAAGCAGCATGAGTGGAGCTGAGGTGTGAAGCTCCAGGCAAGTGGAGGTGGTGGATTCCTGTGTGTAGCTTGCCCAGGCTGGTTTTGCTTCCCTAGGATTACAGATTTGTGCTTGCATTTTGCTGCTAACTTTGGCAGGGTGGCAGTGGCTGCAGCACAGATCAGGTGGTTGTGTTTCATCAAGCCTTGATGGCTTTGGTACAAGGATGCCTCTTTGTAATCTTGGTATTAGCTGTGGCTTAGGCTGAGATCCTGTCATTTACAACCTTCACTTACTGTTTTCCCTGCCAGCCAAGCTGCTGCAGCAGGAAGTTCATGTTGCATGGGTTAGTTTGTGTGTGCAATGTAAGTCATGGATGCTGAACACTTGGGGCCTGAAGCCACTGCTCTGACTGATGTCAGCCTGGCTCCACCCAAAGGGACTAATGTGCTGAGGAGATGTGAACCAGAGTGCAGCACTAAGGGACTGACTTCTTCTCTGGGCTTGTGCCTGCTGTGTTAGGATCTGTGCAGAGGAGCTGCCCAGGAGGGTCAGAAGATGAATCCAGAGGTGTGTGCTCCCTGACTTGGTGCTTACAACACAGAGCATTAAAAGTTGCAGGCCCTATTTGGCCAGGTAATGACTAGACACAAAAAAAGAGCATCCAGACTCTCTTTTGTTCCTAGATTCACAGAATGGGTTGGGTTGGAAGGGACCTTAAAAATCATCCAGTTCTAAGCCCCTGCCATGGGCAGGGACACCTCCCACCAGCCCAGGGTGCTCATCCAGCCTGGCCTTGAGCATCTCCAGTGAGGGGTCAACCACAGCCTCCCTGGGCAGCCTGTTCTAGTTTCTCACCACTGTTTCATTCCCAAAGCTGATTTTGCTGCAAGGAGTGCCCTGCTTCTGCTGGCTGAGAGGCTCAGTCCTGAGCTCTGCCAGTTCTCTTCATTTCTGAAGCACAAATGTTCATCTAAATTGTCCTCTGCCTGACTTGCAGAGATGTAGATGAGAAATACAAGAAGACTGGAGGCAAGGACTGTAGCTACCCAAGGAGGAGAGCACTCAAATTAACTGATGAGGTCAGATGTAATTGTCCCAGTAAAGCCCAGCTAGGTGGTGGATGTTTTTTGGAGCTGTGAGAGAACTTTGGAGAGCGTGAGGACACTTAGGAAAAGCCTCCAAGCTGCCCAGAGCTGTGCCCTGTCATTAAACACGACTTCAGTTTCTTATATTTGCTGTGGTGAATTCTTCCTGGGTTGCCAGGAGACTTCCCAGAGGATGAAGTCTTGCCTCCTGCCAGTTTGGTGACTGTTCATCCTGTGGGGCCCAGCTGGTGCTGTAAGACATTCAGGTACAGGGCAGGGGGCAGATGTGATTGATTCTATCTTCTTTTCCTTTGTTCCCTGAGCTACTTTTTGAGCTTCTTTTGCCTCCTCCTTGGGGGTGTTCAAAGCCAGGTTGGATGAGGTTTTGAGCAGCTGAATCTAGTTGAGAGGTGTCCCTGCCCATGGCAGGGGGCTGGAACTGGATGAACTTTAAGGTTCCTTCCAACCCAATCTATGAATAAGAGGAAGACTCTGCTCTCTTAATCTCCACCCCCATCTACATCCTTACCAGGTTGGAGGAGATGATCTCTGAGGTCCCTTCCAACCTGAGCCATTCCATGATTAGCTGTAAATGATGTCTACATTGGAGCTGTGTAAACTATTCCTCTTCTGTATGTCCTGGTGCCTGATTGAGGAGGGCTGCTAATTTATTGTTGCTTGAAACTTGACATTGGCCTGACAGCTACAGAGTAAAATAGTAGAGGAGCAGCAGAGGGGAGAGGCAGTAAACAAACTGATTGCAGCCCTGCCTGAAGGCATTTCCCATCCCTGTGCTTGCTGAGCAAATAGGTCACTGTCCTAGCATGTTACTCTCCCTAGGCTTCTGCCTCCTCTTTTCATTATTGGAATGTTTTGGGGTTGTGTTCAAGGGAAAGATGCCCTAATGATGCTGAGGGTCCTAATGATGCTGAGGGTCCTAATGATGCTGAGGGTCCTAATGACCTGCTGCAGTCCTTCCGGGAGGTTCCCTCAATGTGGGAGCTGCAAGAGGCCTTCCAGCTCACACTCTGCTTGAAGGGTTCTCACATCCTGCTGACAAATCCCAGGGGTGTTGCCAGAGGTGTCAGTGTGTGCAGCAAGCCACCAAATTCCCAGGAGCAGTGAACAGTCCACCCTGTGCTTTATCCTTGGGGTACAAGGGGCTAGGCTGGCTTGGTGCACCCTTACTGGAGGCATCTCCCAAGAGCTAGGAGTGTGAGGATGGGATGGACAGTGGTGGTGTGGCTCTGCTGGCACAGACATCAGAGAAAGGGAGGAGTTGGAAGGGACCTCTAGAGATCCAGTCCAACCTTCCTGCCAGAGCAGGATCACTCAGGGCAGGTCACACAGGAACACATCTGGGTGGGTTTTGGATGTCTCCAGAGAAGGAGACTCCAAAACCTCTCTGGGCAGCCTGCTCCAGGGCTCCAGCAGCCTCACATTGAACATCCTCTGCTCTGGCTTGCATCCCTTGTCCTATCCTTGGACATCACTGAGCAGAGCCTGGCTCTTGAGCCTCTTGGCCTCAAACACCTCCAGGGAAGGAGCATCCCTGACTGTAAGCTGCATTTCAACGGCAGCTTGTCTGGAGGAGGTGGCCTTAAACATCACTTTTCCTGTCCTCTGGTGAAAGGAGGAGACATTGCAGCTTGCAGCCCCTGGCAATTAGCTTGATGCTTTATTGCCATTAAGTGCAGAACTCTGACACCTCCTCAGCGTGAGAGGGGAGAGTGGTGACAAAGGCTGCTACAGAAACCCTTCATTTAGCACTGCAATCAACACTGAAACAGTGGTGGAGTTGGCAATTCAGCATTGCTGTGCCTCAGAAAGCTTTTAATGAAACACTCCAGCTTGGAGATGGCCTTAATTTACACAACTAATTAGGGCTCAAAGGCAAGTGTAGTGAGGAAACAGAAGGGGGAAGCCTCAGTCTGAGGTGCTGCTGGGGTGAAAAGGCTGCTCTGCAAAGAATGAAACACTTGAAAACTGCATTTCTGTTGTCAGCAGGGCAGAGCAGGGCACTTCACAGGTTGCATTCTTCTCTGTCTTGTAAGCAGCAAAACAAGTGAGGAGCCAGGGAGGAAGTGCAGGGGGGAGAGAAGGTTAATGAACCCTTCCTGTTGTGTTTGGCAACTAAAATAATAGAAAGAGCAGCTCAGGTGTCTCCTTAGCTTCTTGTATCTACTGTGGTGGGTTGAAAATTGCCCCCCTCCCCCTGACTTGAGGGTGAATGGAGGTTGGTTTGATGGCCATGGTGGTGTTGGGTGGCAGGTTGGACTTGGTGAGCTTAGAGGTCTCCTCCAGCTGCAACAATTCTGTGATTCTCTGTTCATAGATCCGTTGAATGGTTGGAAGGGACCTGCAAGATCATCCAGTTCCAAACCCCCTGCCATGGGCAGGGACACCTCCCACCAGCCCAGGTTGCTCAAGGCCTCATCCAACCTGGCCTTGAACACCTCCAGGGAGGAAGCATCCACAGCCTCCCTGGGCAACCTCTGCCAGTATCTCTCCACCCTCACTAGAAAGAATTTCTTCCTAATCTCCAGTCCCAATCTGCCCTTCTCCAGCTTCAATCCACGTTCCTGCTCTATCAACTTGAGCATTTTGCTTTGTCCAGAATCAAAATCTTTTTGCCTTAAGCACAGGAGGAATCCCTGAGGGTTCCCTCTTTGTGTCTCCCTGGTTCCACAGGGGCTGGCTGGCTCTCTGCTTTCAGCTGCTGAGGCAGGCAGGGTGCAGCTTGAGTGATCCAAGCCATTCATTGGGAGGTGGACTGGTGGAGAAGGCTTTTGGTTTGGAGGGCCAGCTTTGTGCCTTGGAAAGGGGGTGCAGGGGGAGTCAGGACCTCAGGCAGGCAGGGTTGTGCTGTTTGAAATTACAATTTGCAGGCTGTTTGCCTTGAAAGAGGACAGTGTCTGCTCTTCTTACAGCAGCAACTTGAGTCAAGCTTCTCCCACCCCCAGCAGCCACCCAGCCATTTTGGAAGGGCCATTTTTCATCCCCCTAAACCCACCTCAGCCCTACTATGGGGGTGGGGGGTACCTTTTGTCCAGCTGAGGACAGGGTGAGGTGGATGGAAGAGTGTGGCTGGCACTGGAGCTGGCTGAGCAGGCAGGGGCTCTGCGGCCAGCCTGGGGCACTGCCCAGGGTCAGAGCTGCTCCTCCTTTTTGTGTGTGCCACTGCTGGGTCCAGGGTGAGTGCTTGGATGAGCTTTGGGGTCTCTTCCAACCAGATCTATTCTGTGTTTTCCAAAAGCTGTGCTTGGGAGCACTGTGCTCAGCTGGCAGTGGGACAGTGGGCAGGGTCTGTGTCCTCTGTGCAGGCTGTTTGTGTTGATCACAGAGGTGTGTGTTAGCACCAGGGCAAAGAGCATCCTCTGCAGGACACCCCTGGGCCACTGCCCTGGGGGTTGTTGGCTTTTATTTTTCTCAGCAGGTTCTCTCTCTCAGATGTTGCTTTGGTCCTCTCTTTCTCTTTGTGTTGTGGCACTGTGGCAAGCTGCTGTTTGCTTCCTCTCTGAATCTTTATGATCTGATATTCCCCAAAGGTATCAACAATCCCCTCCTCCAATTCATGGCAGAATTGCTGAGGGGTTGCCATGGTGATGGGGGAGGAATTGGATCTGCAGAGCAGCTGAGATCAGTCCCAGCTGCCTGCCTCCTCCTCCTCCTGAGCAGTCAGTGTATTTCTAATAAAGTGTGGTGTACAGGAGGCAGGGCTTTGTCTTAAGCCTTTGTTGGGGATTAGGTCCTGGGGGCTTTCACCATAATCTGCTGAACTCACAAGCTTTACAAATCCTACCCTTGGTCACAGAGCTGGGGGGCATCAGACCCAGCAGATTTTGCTTTGCTTTGCTTTTTTTTTTTTTTCCCCCCCCCTGATCAGTTGCTAGAAATGGACAAAATTAAAGGCAGAGTCTTTAAGAAGAGACCCTCAGGTTCTGCTCCTAGAGCTCATTTGAGCCATAATTCATTTGCCCAGAGGTGGGGAATCTTCTCTTAGCTTCCCTTGCCTGTCACAGAGGGATGTGTAACCCCAAGGAGAGGCAGTGGGGACATAAAGCTGCAGCTTTAAAGGCTTTGACTTTCAGCTGCCATTTCCTTCTGCTAACTGCCAGAAATTCCAGTTAATTCCAAATGTCAAAGGTGGTGTCAGTCTGCCTCTTTTCTAGAACCCACTACAGAGATAGGAAACTGTGCTGGCAAGAGCCCTCTGCAGAAATGCAGAGGCAGGGGCAGGCTGCCTTGCAGATGTGTCCTGCTCCATGGAATGGGTTGGGTTGAAGGGACCTTCAAGCTCATCCAGTTCCAACCCCCTGCCATGGGCAGGGACACCTCCCATCAGCCCAGGTTGCTCAAGGCCTCATCCAGCCTGGCCTTGAACACCTCCAGGGTGTTCCATCCTGTGGGTCATGGCAGAAGGCACTGTGCAGACCAACAGAGGGACTGCTGGTGAAGGAGTTGCTGCCCCTCTGCATGACCTGTCCAGGAATTCTATTACTTAAGGCAGGAATTAGGGGATTTAATGGCAACTTTGCAGCTGCTGGAGCAGAGGGAGCACTGACTGAGGAATAAGCATGGAGGGTTAGGTTGGAGATAAGGAAAAATTGCTTTGCTGCAAGAGTGGTCAGGGATTAGAAGAGGCTGCCCAGAGAGGTGGTGGAGTCCCCATCCCTGGAGGGGTTCAAGAAACCTGTGGCCATGGCACTTGGGGCCAGGGTTTGGTGGCCATGGTGGGGTTGGGTTGAAGGTTGAATTGGATGATCTTGGAGGCCTTTTCCAACCCAACCAATTCAATAATTCTATAAAGTAGCATCTTACTGACTTACCAGGTAGAGCTTGGCTGTGGTAGCCTCAGTGCCAGCCCCACAGGCATCCTCCCTGCCTGTGCCCAAAGCCATGGCTTCAGTTGGGCTAATTTCTGTGGTTGAAATGCAAAACTTAATTATCTTGGAGTCCAGATGACCAGGAAGTTGCATTAGCAGAGGTTTTGGTGGTGGTTTTTCTTTTCTTTTTATCAAATCAATGGGCAGTTATTCAGCATTATTTGGGGGCTGGGGGAACTTTGTAACCAGATAAAAGATATGAGGGAGGGCAGAGCTATAAAAAGTGTTATTGTGGGATTATAAAGAGGCCTTTTAATGCAGTTATTATGTGATGCTAAAGAGGCCTTTATTGCTTTGAGTTGGAAGCAGCATACAAATGGGCTCACAGTGTCTATTAAATGAAGAGTGGGGGAAAAGAAATAGTCTTGTGTCCCTCCACTGCAAAGCAAAACTCAGGATGAAGCAGTGGTTAAAATCCACAGTGGCAGTGCTGGGTTTGGTGGATTGATCACCTACCAAGCAAGGAGGTTTGGCAAGGCAGGACTAATTGGTGTGATTGAAGGCATGGTTCAGTGTGGTGATGAACCTCTTTGTGCAGGTTGTGATGCCAGCAGATCATTCAGAGGTTGATGGAATGGGTTGGGTTGGAAGGAACCTTCAAGAGCATCCAGTGCCAACCCCCCTGCCATGGGGGACACCTCCACCAGCCCAGGTTGCTCAATCCCTCATCCAGCCTGGCCCTGAACACCTCCAGGGAGGGAGCATCCACAGCCTCCCTGGACAACCTGTGCCAGTGTCTCCCCACCCTCACTGGCAAGAATTTCTCCCTAGTCTCCAGTGTACAGCTCCCCTCCTCAAGCTTCAATCCATTCCCTCTCATCCAGTCTGGCCCTGAACACCTTCAGGGTGTTCCATCCTGTGGGTCATGGTAGGAGGCACTGTGCAGACCTGCAGAGGGACTGTTGGTGAGGGAATCCCTGCCCCTCTGCACAACCTGTCCAGGAATTCTGTTACTTAAGGCAGGAGTTAAGGGATTTAATGATTACTTTGCAGCTGCTGGAGCAGAGGGAGCACTGACTGAGGACTAACCAAGGGTGTCGTCCTTTCTCTCGTGTCTAAGACCCCCACAAGTGTTGCTTTCCTTTGTCCTTGGGGTGGTTTCTAGGTTTCACTCTGATGAAAAGCTGCCCAGCACTGACATGCAGAAGAGCTGAGCCTTCAGGAAAAACAAAGAAAAATCCTGAGAGCTGGATGTTGTTGCCTGGACTCAGATCTCTTGCCTGGCCCTTCCAGCTCTATTTGCAGCGAGGCATCTCCTGGGTGCCTGATTTTTCTTGTTCTTTGCATCTGCTGTGCCACAGACACACATAAAAAGGTGTAAGGTGGAGCACAGATGCAGAATTCTGGGGTGATGAAAAGTTCAGCTCTTTGCAGAGCCTTTTCCCTGCCCCCTCCTCATTCCTAGCTGTAACAAAAAGCACCTGAGAATGGAATGAAAAGCATTAATAACAGCAGCCTTGGCCACTGCCTTCCCAGCATGCAGCAAACCCCCACAAGTGTCCAAGAGGTCCATTGGTGTATTTATGTAGTGTAGTGTGGCCAACAAAAATGAAAGAGAGAGAAGTGGTCTGGATTTATGTTAGATCTCAATTAGCTCCAGCACCCTTCTGCTGCCTGGTGGTGCTTGGCTGAGTGGAAAGCTGATGATCAGTCTGAAGCTGCTGAGCAGTCTGATGCCCATCCTTGGGCTGGGTTGGTTTTCCAAGGCACTGCTTTTTATTTCTGTTGTCAGTCTTGGCTGTTCTTGGTTGCTTTCTGAGGCTGGAGGTGAAGAGAAAGTTCTTCCCAGAAAGAGTAATTGGCCATGGAATGTGCTGCCCAGGGAGGTGGTGGAGTCCCCATCCCTGGAGGTGTTCAAAAAGAGATTGGATGTGGTACTTGGAGCCAGGGTTTAGTTGTCAGGAGGTGTTAGGTATTAGGTTGGACTTTTCCAACCTGGTTGATTCTGTGCAAGTGAGAAGGCTGGAAGCAGCTCTGAGTGTTAGCAACTTGGTTTAGCTCCTCAGGGCTCCATGGCCATAAACATTCAGCTAAACACTGAGAGAGAGAGAGCAATGCTGATGAAGACAAAGATCCTCCACCCTGTGCCCTTCCACAGGGATTGGAAGGCTGGCAAATCCATTTTGCTGAAGGCCATTCCTGTTGGCTAACCATCTCCTGTCTGCTCTTTTCTTTTCCAGCCTCTCTACAAGTGGACATTGTTCCAAGCCAGGGGGAGATCAGCGTTGGAGAATCCAAGTTCTTCTTATGTCAAGGTGAGTGATGGCTTAGTGTGGCCTTCCTGAAGGGGTCCCACAGGAAAGCTGGGGAGGGACTTTTTAGGGTGCTAGGTCATGATAGGACTCAGGGGAATGGAGCAAAAATAGAAATGGGGAGATTCAGATTGGATGTTAGGAAGAAGTTTTTCACCATGAGGGTGGTGAGACACTGGCACAGGTTGCCCAGGGAGGTGGTAGAAGTTTCATCCCTGGAGGTTTTTAAGGCCAGGCTGGATGTGGCTGTGAGCAACCTGCTGTGGTGTGAGGAGCTTGGAACTGGATGAGCCTTGAGGTCCCTTCCAGCCCTGACAATTTTATGATTCTATGATTCATGGCTCTCTCTAGGTTTGCTGGGAAGGTCAACCAATGTTTTAGCTCTGAGATAAAAGCTCCAGTGCTAGGTCTAGCTGGAAAATCTCTTAGTTTTTTTTTCTTTCTTCTGTGCCCTTATGGTTTATGAGAGTCAGTAGCAAAGCAACTCGTGTTGTTTACTGGAAACAGTAAATGCATCCTCCCTTGAGAGCTAGCAACAGAAAGCAGCTCCAGCAAACAGCTTTGAAAATGGAAAGAACAGCTGCTGAAAGGAAAAATGGCAAACCAGGTCCCTAAGCTTGGGCACAGTGGCACCTTGCATCATTCCACTGCTCTTAGATCCTCTGAATTTAGAAGGAAGCCTTTTGTTTTCCAAATGGTTTTTCTCATCGGCTGCTAAGGGCAGCAGTGGGAGTGCCAAGTGGCTTGGGAGTGTTACCTCTGCCACCCAGGGCCTTAATGCTGCTGCCAACCTGTGTTCCTGGTGACACAATTCACTCTTTGCCCAGGCCACCAGCAGCCCCAGGCTGTCCTCCAGCACGGGGTGCTGCAGTGCTGGTGCAATCCATGTGTCCCAAAGCAGCTCCTGCCATGGCGTGGTGTTTTCCAGATCAGCATCCACGTGCCCTCCTCAGATGTGCTCCTGAAAGCAGCTGGGCTGGTGGCTGATGGGAGGAATTAATGTGTTGGAGCAGTGGCATGAAGCAGAGAGGTGCTGGGGTGGGCTCTGGGAGCAAAATGCCATCAGATGGACCACGCTTCCTCAGGAGCCAGTAATGAGCTCATCTGATCCAAGAGTGCTTAATTGCAGAGTAATTGATTAATGCCAATGCTTTCAAAATTAAGGCATGCTCTGAGCAACCGCTGTTGTGATCTTATTTGCATGCAGAAAAACTCTGGAATTCAATTCAGGCCCTTCCAATAATAGGGAGTTTGTCCCAAATAACAAAGGCACAGTGAGGAATGCAGAGATGTGAGCTGCAAGGAAAAGACAGCCTGGAACCACTTCATGACAATCGTGGTTTACAATGGATGCAGCAGGAGGCTGGAGCTGATCAGTGCCAGAGCTGCTGCTGCACCATTCTGGTAGGCAGAGCCCAGCCTGCAAATGTTGGTGTTGATGGCAGGCATGGTGGGGATGAAGGAGGAAGAGATTCTACTGCTCAGGCTGATGTGCAGAGTGGAAAGTGTAGGACATGGGGCCCCAGGAAGGCCATTCTGGGCTGAAATGAGTGTACCCCTTTAGGTATCTGAAATGAGTGCACCCCTTTAGGTGCCTGAAATGAGTGCACCCCTTTAGGTATCTGAAATGAGTGCACCCCTTTAGGAGCCTGAAATGAGTGCACCCCTTTAGGTATCTGAAATGAGTGCACCCCTTTAGGAGCCTGAAATGAGTGCACCCCTTTAGGAGCCTGAAATGAGTGCACCCCTTTAAGTACCTGAAATGAGTGCACCCCTTTAAGTACCTGAAATGAGTGAACCCCTTTAGGTACCTGAAATGAGTGCACCCCTTTAGGTGCCTGAAATGAGTGCACTCCTTTAGGTGCCTGAAATGAGTGCACCCCTTTAGGTGCTGAAATGAGTGCACCCCTTTAGGTGCCTGAAATGAGTGCACCCCTTTAGGTACCTGAAATGAGTGCACCCCTTTAGGTGCCTGAAATGAGTGCACCCCTTTAGGTATCTGAAATGAGTGCACCCCTTTAGGAGCCTGAAATGAGTGCACCCCTTTAGGCTCCTGAATGAGTGCACCCCTTTAGGTGCCTGAAATGAGTGCACCCCTTTAGGTGCCTGAAATGAGTGCACCCCTTTAGGTATCTGAAATGAGTGCACCCCTTTAGGAGCCTGAAATGAGTGCACCCCTTTAGGTACCTGAAATGAGTGAACCCCTTTAAGTACCTGAAATGAGTGAACCCCTTTAAGTACCTGAAATGAGTGAACCCCTTTAGGTACCTGAAATGAGTGCACCCCTTTAGGTGCCTGAAATGAGTGCACTCCTTTAGGTATCTGAAATGAGTGCACCCCTTTAGGCTCCTGAATGAGTGCACCCCTTTAGGTATCTGAAATGAGTGCACCCCTTTAGGTGCCTGAAATGAGTGCACCCCTTTAGGTGCCTGAAATGAGTGCACCCCTTTAGGTGCCTGAAATGAGTGCACCCCTTTAGGTACCTGAAATGAGTGCACCCCTTTAGGTGCCTGAAATGAGTGCACCCCTTTAGGTGCCTGAAATGAGTGCACCCCTTTAGGTATCTGAAATGAGTGCACCCCTTTAAGTACCTGAAATGAGTGCACCCCTTTAGGTATCTGAAATGAGTGCACCCCTTTAGGCTCCTGAATGAGTGCACCCCTTTAGGTGCCTGAAATGAGTGCACCCCTTTAGGTTCTAACCTCAACCCAATGCCCTCCTTGCAACTCAGCAGCTGACCACTCCCATGCCGAGAGAGACAATTTTCTCCGCTTGCTTCTCAGGCACCAGAAGTCCTTCCCTTGGGTCAGTCTTCTGCAGAACACTCCTGGTTGTCTGTGGAATTCTCAAATCTGCTCTGCTTTCTTTTTTTCTCTCATCCCCAGTGGCAGGGGAGGCCAAATACAAAGACATCTCCTGGTTTTCTCCCAATGGAGAGAAGCTGACACCCAACCAGCAGCGCATCTCAGTGGTGCGAAACGATGACTTCTCCTCCACCCTCACCATCTACAATGCCAACATCGATGATGCTGGCATCTACAAGTGTGTTGTCAGCAGCACAGAGGAGGGGGACTCGGAGGCCACTGTCAATGTGAAGATTTTCCGTAAGGCAGCAGCTCCCAGGGCTGCTTTCTGGTCTCCCTTGCATGTGTGTGAGGCAAGATTAGGCAGGCAGCCACTTTACCCCTCCCTAGGAGAGGCTGCTTCTAAAGGGGAAGGAGGAGGGTGAAGAGAAAGGGGAGGGGAAGAAGATTCAGCTCCCACCTTCTTTCATGGTTTGGAGGGGTAAGTAGGGAACTAAGACCTTGGCCATGACCTTTGGAGGTCCCTCCCAACCCAGCCTGCCTACAGGGGTAGGAGGAGAAGATTCTAGCACATCCTAAATGTCTGGGGGGAGTGAGCAGAGAGAGCAGCTTTTGTGGGTGACAGGCATGCTGTGAGATAAGAGCAGTGTTGAGTGAGGAGGATCACACATCCAGAAGGGCTGTAAGAAGCCAGCAGCCTGCTGCCCAGCAGCTCCTCCCATTCCTGTCAGGAAGCTGAGCACTTGCAAGGAGAAAAATGTGAACTTGGAGCATGGGCAAATGGGTGAGCTGGGGAGAGAGTGGATTTGGTAGGGCTGGGAAATGACCTTCCTGTGTTGCAGTGCATTGCATCAGGCATACCTTGATCCTGCCCTCAGGAACAAGGTTTCTAGACAACGCTGTCCTCTGGGCTTGCTTTGCTTTCTTCAGGCTTGAGTCAGGAGCAAAGCTTGAGGTGTGCTGAGAAACCTGCAGTGACTTTCTTCTCCCACTGTTTCCAGAAAAGCTGATGTTCAAGAATGCTCCCACTCCTCAGGAGTTCAAGGAAGGGGATGATGCTGTCATTGTGTGTGATGTGGTCAGCTCACTGCCTCCTACCATCATCTGGAAGCACAAAGGCAGGGATGTTATCCTGAAAAAAGATGGTAAGGCACAAGAGATGTGTTGGTCAAACATCCATTTGCCCTCAGGGAGTTCAGGAGGACAAAATTGTAGTGGTCAGGAGGGAGGAGAAAAGGAATTTGTGTCTAACACTAGGTCTTAGGATGTGAATTGAGCTATTCAGGGTGCTGTGGTTTGGCAGTGGCAGGGCAGTGATGTTGCCCCAGAAATGGCCACTGGGCTTTGGCACTGGAATAGGCCAGAGAACACCAGAGGGGAAAAAAAATCAGCTAAAAGAAAACACCAACAGGCAGAAGGGCTGCATTCTGAGACACTCACCAGCTGTCCTAAGGGGAAAGGGCTTAGAGCTCCTTGCAAGTGAGAAGCTTTCCTCTTTCTTTCAAGTGATGCAGACTGTCATGCCCAGAGGGGCATTTCCCTGGCAGAGGGACTGCAGAGCCCTGACTCCAGTGGAGCCATTCCTGCCTCAGCTGTAGTCCCACATCTGCTCCTGGCAAGACTTGAACTCTGCCAACCTTGGGCAAGAGGGGCAGGCTTCAGATGGCTTTGTTGTCTGCTCTAATGAAGTGTAAATGTGTCTGTGTGTCTGTCTGTGTGTCACTGGCTGTGTTTATTCATGCTGAAAAGCACCAGAACGCTTTGCCTGCTGCCCACATCTGGTTTCTTTCTTGGCAGTGTCAGAGCAGAATCTCCATTAAATGGTGGGAAGGGAAATTGTATTGCACTGAGCCTTGTCTCAACCCAGAAAGGGCAGAGAGAGGAGAAGCTGTTACCTGCAGTGAGCTTTCCTGAGGACCCCTGGCTGAGGGGAGACCTCACTGCTCTCTACAGCTACCTGCAAGGAGGTTGGAGTGAGGCTGGTGTTGGTCTCTTCTCCCACCTAACCAGTGATAGGATGAGAGGAAATTGTGCCAGGGGAGGGTTAGGTAGGAGATGAGGAACAACTTCCTGACTGCAAGAGTGGTCAGGGATTGGCACAGGCTGCCCAGGGAGGTGGTGGAGTCCCCATCTCTGGAGGTGTTCGAGAAGCTGTCGGTGTGGCACTTCAGGGTAGAGCTTAGCAGCCGTGGCAGTTGGGTTACGGTTGGACTGGGTGCTCTTAGAGGTCTTTCCCTACCTTAACGATTCAGAGAAGCTTCCTTTTGTCTCCTCCAGTCCGATTCATAGTGCTGTCCAACAACTACCTGCAGATCAGGGGCATCAAGAAGACGGACGAGGGGACGTACCGCTGCGAGGGACGCATCCTGGCCCGCGGGGAGATCAACTTCAAAGACATCCAGGTCATTGTAAACGGTGAGCAGCCCTGGGCAGGGCTAGGGCAGGGGCAGGGGAGTCTGACACCTTGCGGTAGTTTGAGCTCTGAGTTTAGGAGCTCAAATGATAATAGATTGAAATTCCTGCCCCTGCCCCTCTCCCTTTTCTCTCGGCAGGGTGGAGGGAGAGAAGAAAGGAAAAAAAAAGGGGTAGAAGAAAGAAAAAAAAAAATCGTGAAAGAAATAGTCTGAAGTCAGTTTGGAAGTAGGAGGAGTAAATTTTTTTCTTTTTTTACAAAAGGGAAAGGAAAAATATTTTTTTATATATATATATAGCAGTAACAGGGGGGGGTTCACAGAGGTGAGGGATGAGGGTAAGTGGGAAAAATATACAAAACCAAGCCTATGGCCTTGTGTTCCCCTGGATGTTGGAGGATTCAGTTGAGAGAGAGAAAGGGCCCCAGCCACGTGGTCCGGTGCAGGAGACAGCAACAGCAGCAGGAAGTCCTCTTGAGCGGACGAGGCAGGAAGGAGAGAGGAGCAGCAAGATGTCCGCCCTTTGATAGGCTTGCTGGACAGGAAGGGGGAGTGGAATAGACCACCTCTGAGTCAGGGGACCACCTTCTCCCAGCAGGGCAGGGGCCAAGCCCTCCCCCAGATCAAGTTTCTTTTGTCCAGCTGGGGCTGGGTTCTTCTTAGCCCCATCCAGGATGGGTGTGCCCCAGCACACACCTGCACTCTGGGCTGCTGCAAAGGTCGCTGTAGATCTGCACTGCCAGTTTGCCATCAGCTTGCTGATCTCTCTCTGCCGCCTCAAATGGAAACGGAGAGTTGGAGGTGATTGCAGGAAATGATTATGGCAAAAGAGACCTTTAAAGACCTTTAAGTATCTCCTGACTTAGTGAGCAGTGGTTTTGTCCACAGTATACTGATTTTTCTGTCCTTTCTTCCCTGTGCTGATTGCTTTGGAGAGGTCATGCATCAGACCTGTAGCCTGCAGGTGGTGGTCCAGGGGTGGGGGGGTTGACTTACTGGTGGCAGAGATCGACAGTGAGCCTGCCGGGGCTCACCCCTGCTCACATCCTCTCTCCTCTCTAACTTGAATATGGATTCCTTCTCTTCTAGTACCTCCTTCTGTGCGCGCCAGGCAGAGCACTATGAATGCCACTGCCAACCTCAGCCAGTCTGTCACCTTAGCATGTGATGCTGATGGCTTTCCTGAGCCAACCATGACGTGGACAAAGTAAGATGCTGTGTGCGACGTCCTGATTGTGTGTGAGCGTGGATGTGATCCCCAGGGCCTGGGAAAGCAGCATTTTAACTGGAATGAGATCCATTCCTTTTCCTCACAAGAGAAAGAATGGCCTCAGAATGTTCAAGGGTGGTCTCATAATCATACAATCATAAAATCATAGAATTGTCAGGGTTGGAAGGGACCCAAAGGCTCATCCAGTTCCAACCCCCCTGCCTTGGGCAGGGACACCTCACACTGGAGCAGTTGCTCAGAGCCACATCCAGCCTGGCCTTAAAAACCTCCAGGGATGAAGGCTCAAGGCCAGGTTGGATGAGACCTTAAGCAACCTGGTCTCTAGTGGAAGGTGTCCCTGCCCATGGCAGGAAGGTTGGAACTGGATGATCCTTTGGGTCCCTTCCAACCCTAACAATTCTATGATTTTATGATTGTATGATTATAGCAGGGAGGTTGGAGTAGATGATCTTCAAGGTCCCTTCTAACCTAAGCCATTCTGTGATTGATGCTGACCACACTTGTCCCATGGGTTAGTTTATTACCAGCTGGTGGGGGAACTTGGTCAAAAGTGGGGGCTGTAACTTGCATTGATTTAGATCCACATCTAAAGTCTTTCTCTTTAGTTGATCAGGGCTACATTTCACTGTTGGGCAGCTTGTAGCCCTGTGGTGGGAGATTGAGGACAAGTTGCTGTGTTGAACACACAGATGACAACTTGGAATGCTGCCTTGATGTGCAAGGACAGAAGCCACCTTCAGTGGTGTTTGTAGCTCTTTTATCTAGGGTCTGATGTGTGTCAGAAGGTGCAAGGTGCAGCGGGAGAGATAGGAACAGATCAAAAATGTTAGCTCTGTAGGCCATGGAGGAAGGAGAAGGTGGTGGCCCTCTCACCCTGAGGACTTTGAGTGCAGCAGTGCTGTTGTAGCATTAAGAAGCCTAAAGGGAACAGTTTTTGATTGCTTCTCCTCCCCAACACAGCCTGTGTGCTTTGTGCCCTGCAGGGATGGAGAGCCCATAGAAGAGGCTGATGATGAAGAGAAATACAGTTTCAACTATGATGGCTCTGAGCTCCTCATCAAGAAGGTGGATAAGAGTGATGAAGCAGAGTACATCTGCATTGCTGAGAACAAGGCTGGCGAGCAGGATGCTACCATTCACCTCAAAGTCTTTGGTAACCATGCCCTTGCTCTGCCCTCTTCCCAGTCCAGCTGACTGTTGGTAGCTCACTCCTGCAAGCTGGAACTAACCTCCTTCTCCCAGTTAATGCCTGATGTGGCTCATCCAGAGCTGCTGCTTTCTCTCTGCCACCATGACAGGCAAGGCAGATTCTATGTCTGAACCAGGGGCCAGCCCCATCCTGCTTCCTTTCTGGTTAAAGCAACTCAGCCCTGTGCAGAGGCTGCTAAGGGATTCACATGCTACAGAGGGCTGAGTCCCCTGATCCCACCAAGGCTGCTAGTAAAAGGGCTTCAGCTCTTCAGTGAGACTTGCTGTACACTGGAAAGGGAGGGGAACTCCACCCCACTGCTGTTGAATGACCTCAGGCTTGCAGGAATGAATCAGCAGCCTTCTTGCCTTCCATCAGTCTAGGAGAGCTAAGGAACGTCATTGTCCCTGGCCCATTCCTCTGAAGGCACTTGACAAAGCAGCTTATATAAAGGCTAATTTGAGGCAGAGAAAGTAGACAGTTGGAAGGTTTATCAGGCCCTGGGATTATCTACTCATTCATACACTGCTGCATGGGTTCTACTTCAGACACAGCCTCCTCTAGGCCTCTTGCAAACCTCAGCTGTAAGCATGTGCAGAAAAGGTCTTCCAGTTCTGGAAGGAGGCAGCCTGTTCCCAGAGGTCACTGTGCTCCCTTCCTCACAGAGCAGTCAACTTGTGTCAGTTCAGAAGCCTTTTTTTCCCTCCCAAGTGTTGCTTGTTTCAGACATTGCTGTTGCCAGGCAAGCTCCATTCTGAGCCCCAGCTGAATGCAAGCTGTGCTTTCCTTGCAGCAAAACCCAAAATCACTTATGTGGAGAATAAAACAGCCATGGAGCTGGAGGAGCAGATCACCCTGACCTGTGAGGCATCTGGGGACCCAATCCCTTCCATCACTTGGAGGACTTCCACCCGGAACATCAGCAATGAAGAGAAGGTATAGCCCTTCCCTGAGGCACAGCCTGCCCTGCTGGCAGCACTGCAGCTTGCCTCTGCCTGCCTTTGCTGATGCAGGATGCATGAGAGCTGCACGTGGGCACTGTGGCACTTCCCCTCCTGAAAGAGCAGCTGTGTGGTCCTGCATGGACTGGCTGCTGCCAGGGGCAGCTCCACAGCTGCAGTCAGGCCCTGGCTGTGCTGTTGTTTGAAGAACCAACTCAGTTCAGGACAGCTGAGGCTGTGCTTTAGAGTCCTGGCTGCTAGCACTGAGTGGAACGACCTGGAAAAGCAGCAGCAAGCCCTGGAGCCTTTGCAGAGGAGTTTCCAAAGGGACCTGCAATTGCAGGAAGCTTGGGAGAGGCTTTTTCCCCTTCTGTTCCCAAGCTGAGTGGTGGGAGTCAGCACCCTGATGCTGTCATCATGGTGATGGCATAACCTGGGAGTGGGGGCAGGTGGAGAGGTGTGGGCTGTTGCCTCTCAGAGGTGCAGTGGACCAAAATGAGCCTGTTAATTCAGTTCCTCCTTGCCCTGCTGTATTGTATTCAAGTACTGCATGTTTCAGAAGCACAAAAGCCTGGCTGCCTTTGTGCTCACCTCTTGTAGATCACATCAACACCATTTTTGTTCTTCAAAGGCAAAAATAATTAGCAGTTTTTCTTTTTTTAGTTTTTTTTTTTTAAGGGAGTGCTGGGTTGGTTTTGTTTCTTGGGCACGGTTCCCATTAACTAGAGGAGATGAGGATGTGCTCTGCTGCTGTAGGTATCCCATAAGAGTGGCACAAAGTGCTCAGGAGGTTAGTTTAGAGCCAAAGAGAAGCCAGAGAAAAGCTGGGGTGAGGAGTTGTTGACTATTAATCATCTAATAACAGAGGATCTGAAGGCTCAGCTAACCTGGATGTTGTAGTGCTCCTCACTCCGTGTGAAGGCAGCAGGTGGTAGATGATGGAACCCTAAAGCAGCAGAGGTGTCCACTCTTGCTCATCCACACAGCTGCCATCCTGCAGAGAGCTGTTGCAGTGAGTCCAGAGGAGGCCACAAAGATGAGCCAAGGGCTGGGGCAGCTCTGCTGTGAGGCCAGGCTGAGGGAGCTGGGGGTGTTCAGCCTGGAGAGGAGAAGGCTCCAGGGGGACCTTAGAGCTGCCTTGCAATAGCTGAAGGGATCCTGCAGGAAGGCTGCAGAGAGACTTTCTGAGGGTGTCTAGAGACAGGCCAAGGGGGAATGGTTTAAAGCTGAGGCAGAGCAGGGTTAGAGTGGAGCTGAGGAAGAAGTTCTTCAGTACAAGGGTGGTGAGACAGGCTGCCTGGGGAGGTTGTGGATGATCCCTCCCTGGGGGTGTTCAAAGCCAGGCTGGATGAGGCCTTGAGCAGCCAAGTCTGGTTGAGAGGTGTCCCTGCTCATGGCAGGGAGGTTGGAGTAGATGATCTCTGAGGTCCCTCCCAGCCTAAACCACCCTGTGGCAGCCCTGAATGAGCTCTTCAGTTTGCCTCCATGGTGCCAGCTCATCACCATGCTGCTAATTACTAACCAGGCTGCCAGAGCTTTGCAGCCTTAACCCTGTCTCACCACCCCTTGGATCTGAGGGCTAGTGGCAATCCCTGCAAGGTTCAGTGAGACATTTCCATTGCCTTCAGCAGCTGCTGGCTTGGGCTCTCCTTACAGCATGGCTGGGGTCCTGCTTTGACAGGAGAAGGTTTTTCTCCTGGTCTTTGTCTAGGAGAACAGTGTGAGGAGCCCAAACCCCTCAGTCCTTCTAGCCCTAGAGTTTGAATCACAGCACAGAAAAGAGCTTTGAGAGGGAGGAGAACAGGTAAGCTGCAAAAACCCTGAGTCAAGTAGAAGTCAGCAGGAGAAGCAGTGTGCAGAGGTCCATCTGTCCAGCCCAAGGAAGCCAAGAAGATGCCAGTGGCAAAACTGCTAACCATTTTTGAGACTCCCATCTCAATGCCGTTAAGCTGCTGATCAACATGAAGGGAAATATTATTGCTCTGCTGAGTTTCATCCATAGTTTGGGGGCAAATCAAAGGTTTGAGGTTACTGCCATGTGTCTCATGTTCAAACCTTCGGGGCAAAGATTGGTTCAGTTGATTTTTGTCGTGTCCTACACTGTGCTCTTCCCAGGCAGGATTTGTCTGTGTGTATCTCACTCTCTATCTCGTGCTGTGTGTTCAGGTGAAGGGTGCAGGTGGCCAGAGGATGCTCACTTCAGAGCAGCTCTGATTAAACCTTCTCTTACTGCTACAGCCAAAGGCATGCATTCAGTTTGCTATCCACTGACTGTTTCTGGAGGTAGATGGTAGCTTGGACTCCACTGGACAGCTTGAAGACTCAGCTTGTTAGGGTGCTGGGCCAGCTCATTTCAACTCCTTTATCCCCTAGAAGGATTGGACCAGATGATGCTTGGGGTCCCTTCCAACCTGGCATTCCCTGATTCTGTCTTTTCTACTACTTTTCTACCCTACTTTAGGTACTGAATGCATCTCTCTTGTCATGTTTTCTTGCTGTTGTAGTCACACCTCAGGTTTTTAAGGGTCTAGAGATTCCTTAACTCTCAGGAATGTTTGGTACTTGAGCAAAATGTTCCCAAACCCCCAATTCTCCCCAGTCTCAGGTGATAGAAGGAGAGGAAATGGCCTGAAATTGTGCCAGGGGAGGGTTAGGTTGGAGAGGAGGAAAAATTTCTTTGCTGCAAGAGTGGTCAGGGACTGGCACAGGCTGCCCAGGGAGGTGGTGGAGTCCCCATGCCTGGAGGTGTTCCAGAACCCTGTGGCCATGGCACTTGGGGCCATGGTGGTGCTGGGTTGCTGGCTGGATTGGATGATCTCAGAGGCCCTTTTCCAACCCAACCAATTCTCTGATTCTATGAATACCTTCAGCAAAGTGCTTCTGGATGTGATGTGCAGATCAAAGATTTCAAAATTTCACTTCTTTAATTTCCTGATTTCCCCCCCCCCCACTTGTTAAGTGGGCAATAGACCTTGAAGAGAATTCCCTGCCTTAAATCCATGTTCTGCTTTGTATCTCATGAGATGGATTTAGGAATATCTTTGGATTTAATAATCCAGGGATTCAACCACCCTGGCAGTTCCCAGGAACTCCCTGTTGTAATTGAGATGCTCCCATTGAACAACTTCCACAGGGAAGGGAATGCAGGAAGCTCTTGGTTCCCATCTCTCCCCTGCATGATGCTGCTCAGAGGTTGTGTATCTCCTTGGCTTGGTGTGGGAGGGTTGGTATCACACTCTCCAGGCTGGAGAATGGACTCCTGCCTGTTTTCCCCACACATGTGAGTGCCATTGCAAAGAAACAGCAGCCTCAGGGAGTGTGAGAAAAACCTTTTTCTTCTCCTCTATCTTCCTTTTAGCTGGCAGGTGCTGAATAGCCAAGGGGAAAAAAGATGTCTTTTAATTTTCTTCTGTTCTGACAGCCCAGAGAGTCAGTGCTAAGGGCTGAAAGGGAACTTGGAGGGACTGTAAGCAAGGCAAGGTGTGAGGAATGAGTGGTGCCTCAAAAAGGGACCCTGCTGAATTATCATAGCTGGCTGCTCAGCACTGCAGGATCTTGGGCACAGGAGGAGAAGCAGACACAGAGATGAGCAGGTGATGGCAGTGTCCTAACCCATGCAGGTCCCTGTGAGCTTCTCCTCAGCTTCTGCTTACAAGCAAATCCCTTGCCCTTACTCAGGACACTAAGATGAGACTGTCTGTACCATCTGTTGGTACTTGGGGCTCACAGTGGTCACCACAAGCACCATGGAAGCAAGAGTGTGGTTTTGATTCTCATCTCCTAAGCTTCCATCTCCATTTCTGTAGTGTCACTCTTGTGTGCTCTGTTACATCCACACCTCAAGCAGTGCTTGTGCCTCACCTTCAGCAGTGCCATCACAGCTGTGATGGTAATTAGCAGGTGATTTTTGCCTCCTCAACTGAACTGGATCGAGTTGCAATTGAAATAGAGACCAGAAGGGAAAAAATATATATATATTTTTGTAAAGATAAATTGTAGGGTGGGGAAAAAAAATGGAAACCAGCAGCTTGGAGTTTGCAGTCAAAATGGTCCCCACTGGTGGGGGCTTTCTCTGCCTGGGAAATGTGTGGTTCTGGGGGAGGTTGATGCATGCTTCACTGATGCCTGTTGGTTGGCTGTCCTGAGCTCAGTAAGGATTTGGTCTCCACACCCCTGAGCATCATGAGCTGGATGTGATCAGCTGGAGGAGGGAGGTTCTGCCCTGCTGTCTCCTGCCCAGGAGGGTCAGCCTGGTCCAGTGCTCTGCATGTCAAAGGGGTACAGATGCATGAGCTGCCTGAGCTGGGTGTTCATGGCCAGCAGTGTGTGGGTGGCCTCCAGAGCAGTGTCAGCTGCACTGGCTCTGCAGTTCAGTGACCTAGGCCAGCAGAATGCCCTCCTCAGGACACTGGGGAAAGGTTTCTAGCAATGGTGAGATATGAAAAGGGAAATAGTCACTCTGCAGGAGGGTGCTGGGACTCTGGAACAGGCTGCCCAGGGAGGCTGTGGCTGCTTCCTCCCTGGGGGTGTTCAAGGCCAAGTCTAGCTGAGAGGTCTCTCTGCCCATGGCAGGAGGTTGGATTAGATGATCTCAAAGGTCCCTTCCCACCTCAGCCATTCTATGTCCACCCAGAAGCAGCCTGTAGGTACCATCAGGCTTTGTTTCATCACTTGCAGCCCAATTTCCAGGCTTCCCAAGTCTGAACTGGAGGTTAGGTTGGGCAGTGGAAGCTGTGCTCACCCCCCACACACACAGGTGTGAGATGTTCAACTCCTTGGAGCCTGCATGTGCACAGCCCCCAGCGTGGTGCCTAGGCTGTGATACCTGAAAGCAACCTTTGATGACCTCTTACTGCTTTTTTTGTTTTTTTTTTCTGTTGTTGTGTTCTATATCTGTCCTCTCCAGGCTTCGTGGACCCGGCCCGAGAAACAAGAGGTATAAGATTTGCCAGACCTTTAGCAAACTTCTTTAGTTTGGTTTCTTGGTTGGTTTTTGCTTTTTTTTCTTTTCTTTCTTTCTTTCTTTCCTTTTTTTTTTTCCCTGCTCCTTTTTTAGCGTTACAGATTAACACATCTCTAGTCCAGTAACCACGCCAACTAAACCAGCACCAATAACTTGAGCCAATGAAATACCAACCCTTCAGACAAACAGCTGCTAGAGTTAGAACTTGCTTTGGCATTGTAGCAATGAGCAAACGAGAGCTGGGCTGGCAGTGAGGAAATAACTGACAGCAAATGTCACATCTGACAGAGTGGCTTGCACCAATTGCTGCTGGGCTGCCAGCATGGAGCACCTTTGCCTTGGGGAGTTTTAAGAATTAGCTATGAGATGAGTTGGGTTGGGGTTGGGGTTTTGGTTTGGTTGGGTTTGGGGGTTTGGCTTGGTTGGGTTTGGGGGTTTGGTTTGGGTGGTTGGGTTTGGTTTGCTTGGGTTTGGGGTTTGGTTTGGGTGGTTTGGGGTTTGGTTGGGGTTGGTTTGGGTGTTTGGGTTTGGCTTGTGGGTTTGGGGTTGGTTGGGTGGTTTGGGGTTTGGTTTGTGGGTTTGGGGTTGGTTTGGGTGGTTTGGGGTTGGTTTGGGTGGTTTGGGTTTGGTTTGGGGTTGGTTTGGGTGGTTTGGGGTTTGGTGTTTGGATTTGGGGCTTGGGTTGGGTTTGGGAGTTGGGTTTGGGATTTTGGTTGGGTTGAGTTTGGGGCTTGGGTTTGGTAGGGTTTTGGGCTTGGGTCTGGGGGTTTGGTTTGGATCTGGGGTTTAGGTGGGGCTTGGGGGCTGTTTTTTGCTGTGGGTGGGGCTTGGGGGTGTGGTTTTTGCTGTGGGTGGAGCACAGGGGTGTGGGTTTTGCATTGAGTAGGGCATGGGGATGTGGTTTTTTGTTTGGGTGGGGCTTTGGGGTGTGGTTGTTGCTTTGGGTGGGGTTTGGGGGTGTGGTTTTGGTTTTGGGCAGGGCTTGCAGGCTTGCTTTTGGTTTTGGGTGTGGCTTGGGGGCTAGGTTTGGTTTTGGGTGGGGCCTGGGGTGTGGCTTTGTTTTTTACTTCTTACGGTTTGGAGTTTTTTGGTCATTTTTTATCGGGTTGGGTTTTTTATTTGGGGTTAATTTGGGGGGTGGTTTGTTTGCTCTTCATTGGGTTGGTTTTATTTGGTTTCATTTGGGATTTTTTGGGTTTTGGGGACTTTTTTTGAGTTGGGTTTTGATTTGGCTTGTTTGGATTTTTTGGGGGTTTTATTGTTGGAGAAGTTTGGTTGGGATTTTTTTTTTTTTGGTTGCGTTTGGGATTGTGGTTTTTTGAGGTTTTGGGGTTTGTGTGGTTTTTTGCTTGGGTTGGGTGGGGGGTTTTTTTGTTGCTTTGGTTGGTCTGTTTTGGATTTTTGGTTGTGGGTTGTTTTTATTTATGTATTTTGATTTGGGGTTGTGTTTTGTTTTGGTTTTTTTTCCCCAAAGCTCACCTGTTCTGCTCCAGCATCTCCTCCGTTTGCTCATGGTACTCCTTAAGCTTCTCCTTCTCTTAATCAACAACTGCTTCATGTTCCATTCCAAAGTCAATGCAGATCTGGCTTTCACAACTTGCATTGCTGCAGAAAATGCTCTTAAGTTGCTCCATGATTGCTGATCTGTGATTTGCAAGGGGCAAATGGGGCTGGGGGGCAGTGCAGCAACTCAGCTTTGCTGCCAAGCTGCTTTGTTGCTATTTTATGTCACCTTCAGTGCTGTACATTAAAAACAAGAAGAATAATCTCCCCTTGCATGCAGCTGGTTGGTACCATTCTTGCTTCAAAATAGACAAGAAAATAAGTTTGCAAGCAAACAGAAGGGATCAGAACAAAAGCAGCTGTCAGAACTCAGCAACTTGTATTTTTAGGCTCAACTTCATGGAGGTTTTGGCTATCTTGAGTTCTTTTTTGATTTTTGAAGCCATTTTAAACCCCAGGGACTGGTGTGGCCTCAAAGTGATCCTCTAACATAGGAACCATCTGCCTTTGTTTGACATGGGGCTGAGAAAACTCTGCCCAGGCTTACTTCAGAAGAATCTGTTGGACACAGAAGTGTTGGAGTGAGTCCAGAGGAGGCCACAAGGATGATCCTAGGATTGCAGCACTTCTGCTGTGAGCACAGGCTGAGGGAGCTGGGGGTGGTCAGCCTGGAGAAGAGAAGACTCCAGGGGGACCTCAGAGCTGCCTTCCAGTGCCTGAAGGGATCCTGCAGGAAGGCTGCAGAGGGACTTAGGAGGGTGTCTAGAGACAGGCCAAGGGGGAAGGGTTTGAAGCTGAGGCAGAGCAGGGTTAGAGTGGAGCTGAGGGAGAAGTTCCTCAGTAGGAGGGTGGTGAGACTCTGGCACAGGCTGCCCAGGGAGGCTGTGGCTGCCTCCTGCCTGGGGGTGCTGAAAGCCAGGCTGGATGAGGTCTTGAGCAGCTGAGTTGTCCCTGCCATGGCAGGAAGTTGGAGTAGATGATCTCTGAGGTCCCTTCCAATCTGAGCCATTCTGTGAATAGATTCATTGTGGCAAGCAGGGGCATCATCAGATACTCAGAGCAGTTTGCATTGAAGGATTTGGAATTTGAATCATTGCCTGTTAGTTGTCTCTGTTTCCCCTCTCTCCCTTCCTCCCACTCCCCCATGCCCCAATGTTTTCATTGTGCTCTCTGCCTTAAAGCTTTTCATTAACTGAGCACTAATACTATTAAGCTTGCTGCCTCTAAACATCTCAGTCTCTGGCTTACAAAGATGTCCAGGGGGCTCTCTGAGAATGCTGTGGAAACATCTTGTTGCAGCTTGTGTAGACAGCTGGCATGGGGACTTCAGCAGAGTGCTCTGGAGGCACCTCCCCTGCAGGGACAGGCTGGGAGACTTGGGAATGTTCAGTCTGGAGAAGAGAAGGCTCCAGGGAAACCTTAGAGCAGTCTTACAGCACCTGAAGGGGTACAGGAGAGCTGGGGAGGGACTTTGGACAAGGGCTGGGAGTGCTAGGGTGAGAGGGAATGGATTGAAGCTGGAGGAGGGCAGATTGAGACTGGAGATGGGGAAGAAATTCTTGCCAGTGAGGGTGGTGAGACACTGGCACAGGTTGCCCAGGGAGGCTGTGGATGTCCCCTCCCTGGGGATGTTCAAGACCAGGCTGGATGAGGTCTTGAGCAACCTGGGCTGGTGGGAGGTGTCCCTGCCCATGGCAGGGGGTTGGAACTGGATGTCCTCAAAGGTGGAGGGAAGGGAGGTCAATGCATTTCCTACTCCTCTCTCCTCTTCCCATTTGGCACTGAAACATTGAAATCTGGGCTAGTTTTGTACCTGGGGACAAGGTGCCAGGTGGCACTGCCATGGAGAACCCCTGCCTGTGTGACTGGCACTGCAGAGCTGCCATGGCTCTCCAGGTGCAGGGGCAGTTACTGGGACATGACTTACTGCCTTAGGTTGTCTCCCCAATCCTACCAAGCTTTTTGTTACCCCAAATCCTCACAATCACAGCCTAGGTCAATCAGTACAAGTGTCTACATCTGGCTCACAAGTTTCTGCCTAGCCTGGAACTGTTGGCATCTGATGGTCAAAATAGGAATTAATCAAACTAGGAGCCAAACTTTTTCTTCTTCCTTGGGGTATTTTCCCTGATCTTTCTTTTTCTTAACTTGTGGCTTCTGCATTAAGTGGAGGATGGGGTGGGCAGAGACTGTTCCTGTGTTCAGAGGGGGGGGCTGCTTTGATTTCCTTTCTTGTGCTGAGTCTGAGGCAGCTCCAGCTAGGGAAATGTGAGTGGTTTAGGTGGAGGGAATGAGTAGGAGCTCAGCCTGAATTCACTCTGTTGGAGCTTCTTCTTCAGCTGTGTTCATTACCTGTAAGGTTACTCTTCTGCCAGGGCTGCCCAGCACTCTTCTGTTTGTATCAGGCCTTGACAAAGAAGGGGAAAGGCAGGTGGCACTGGATGTGAAATGATTTTTGCTGTAGCGATCCCAGGCTGCTGTTTTGCTATGGTTTTACTCTTGATGGGGTCATAGAGAGAAGTATTGAGAAGATTCCCTCAAGAGCTAAATGAAGTTTGGAGCCTCTGCAGGTCAGGAGTCTTGATGTTTCTGGATCCTGCTGCAGAAGGGAGCTGGGTTTTGGAGTTAAATCCCAAGTCAGACAAAAGATGAAAGGAAGATAAAAGCAGAATTTAGGTGGCTGAGAGATCACAGTGGATTAATGCCACCTTCAGGGGTCCTTCCCTGGCTGTAGGAGATCATGCACACAGCACCATGTGGTGGACACACAGATCTCTTCCCATCAGCACAGGAGAAGCAATGGAGTTTGTAGGCTGTGCCATTAGGGATTGCAGCAGACCTGCTTGCAGGGGAGAGGGGGAATAAAACCAGATGGAACTGTTGTTGTGTCACCAGCTGGGCTTGTGCATGTGGAACCTGACCAGGTAACCACATTTACAGGTAGAAACTTGATCAGGCTCAGAGCTGGAGACCAGCAGCTCAGAGCAGGAAGAGACTTCAGGCCCTGAGGGTCTGACTGCTTGGGGCAGCAGAGGTGAACTTCGTGCTGCAGCTCAGTGCATCTGGGTGTTAGTGTCCTCATGGTCTGTGCTTGTCCTCTACCTCCCAAGGAAATGTTTTTGGAGCATGAATTGAATCAAGTGTTGCAGGCTGCAGCAGCAGGCACAGCCCTGAGAGGGTACCCAATTTGTGTGCTGGTGCTGAAGCACCAGGAGCCTGCAGAAGCACCAGGGTGGAGGGGGGGAGTCCATTGCCTCAGGAGAACACTTGGTCTTTGCTCACACAGTGAAGAAGGGTTGGACTCGATGACCTCTGGAGGTCCCTTCCAACCCCTGACACCCTCTGATCCTGTGAGGGTAGGGGGAAAAAAGGTTATTATTTGGGATGGGCTGAGTGAGTGGCTGCAGTCTGGGAGCAGATGGCAGCTCAGATTTGCCATTCCCCAAGGAACCACCTGGCTGCTTTGTGGGGACACCTCTCCGTGCCCCGGAGATCCCCTGGCCCGGAGTGAGCCCTTTTGCTGGAGGGGTGGCCTGAGGTAGAGCTGGCAGTCATTCCCCACGCCTTGAAGGCTGGGGAGGCCAGGCTGGGGAGGCCAGGCTGTGTAACTGTGCTCTCCCTTGGTGGCAGACCCTGGACGGGCGCATCGTGGTGCGCAGCCATGCCCGGGTGTCCTCCCTGACGCTGAAGGAGATCCAATACACCGACGCCGGGGAGTACGTCTGCACCGCCAGCAACACCATCGGCCAGGACTCCCAGGCCATGTACCTGGAAGTGCAGTGTAAGGAACCAGCCTGGGCTGGGCAGAGGCTGCTGATGTGGTTGCAAGACTGCTGGGGAGAGTCTAGAGGAGGTGGTGAAGGTGATCCGAGGGTGGGAGCAGCTCTGCTGCGTGGGGGAGTTCAGGCTCCAGGGGGAACCTTAGAGCTGCTTTCCTGAAAGGAGAGGAGTAAGAGTTGGAGCAGCTTTTAAAGGGATAGAAAAACTGTTCCTGTATGGAAAATAGAAAGTAGCAGTATTGGATCTTTCAAAGTTGATGGGCAGTAGATACTTGCTGGAGGTGGTCCAGAGGAGGCTACAAAGGTGATCAGAGGGCTGGAGAACCTCTGCTGTGAGGCCAGGCTGAGGGAGCTGGGGGTGTTCAGCCTGCAAAAGAGAAGGCTCCAGGGGCGACCTTAGAGCTGCCTTCCAATAGCTGAAGGCAACTTGCAGGAAGGCTGCAGAAAGGCTTTTCATGAGGGTGTCTAGAGACAGGCCAAGGGGGAAGGGTTTGAAGCTGAGGCAGAGCACTGTTAGACTGGAGCTGAGGAAGAAGTTCCTCAGTAGGAGGGTGGTGAGAATCAGGCACAGGCTGCCCAGGGAGGTTGTGGCTGCCTCCTCCCTGGGGGTGTTCAAGGCCAGGCTGGGTGAGTCTAGTTGAGAGGTGTCCCTGCTCATGGCAGGGAGGTTGGAGTAGATGATCTCTGAGGTCCCTTCCAGCCTAAGCCATTCTATGATTTAGGGCAGGGACTTCTCTTTCTCCTGCTGAGACAGAGGCACCTACAGCAAGGGAAATGTGAGTGGTTTAGGCAGAGGGAAGGAGTAGCAGCTCAGCCTGAGCTGGGTTTGTTGGAGATGAGTTGCTGCATGTTAATGTGTGCTGGAGCTGTCTGCAGATGGGACACTCTTTGCACCTTGGGATGATTATGGGCCATAAATCTGCTGCAGTCCCATCTGTTGGGTGCACCAGAGTTCTTCCCTAGAAGCAGGTCCTTGTGTGCCCTCCCCTAGATGCATAGCAAGATGTCTGCTCCTCCTCCCACACTGCATGAGGAGCAGCCTGTCAGACTGAGTAGGTTTCCTCCTCACATCCCTCAGACTTTGCTTGTTCCCCCCCCAGATTAGAAGTCAGTTCCCACCTCCTGTATTAGATTTCCTTTCCCACATTTAACTGGACCCCTGCCAAGGGATCCTGCCTGTGCTGCTGGAGGAGATTCTTCTGGCTCAGAGTGTGTCTGCCTTTCAGATGCTCCCAAGCTTCAGGGCCCTGTGGCTGTTTACACCTGGGAAGGGAACCAAGTGAACATCACCTGTGAGGTGTTTGCTTACCCCAGTGCTGTCATCTCCTGGTTCCGGGATGGGCAGCTGCTTCCCAGCTCCAACTACAGCAACATCAAGATCTACAACACTCCATCTGCAAGCTACCTGGAGGTGAGGAAAAGCAGGGAGGGGAGAAGTTAAGTGCAGCCAGGAGGTCTCAGTGCCATCAAATAACTTCTGGTCCTGCTGTTGAAGTCTTTTGTGAGGGCACCTGGTGGTGTGTGGTGTTCCTGGCAGGGATAACAGAGGACACCACCTCCTGCCACTGCTGTTCTCCCCTCTGCACCTGAACTTCACTGTGAAGAGGGTTTTGTGGTCCAAGCATGAGCCTTCCTTCCTTCCACAGGTGACACCAGACTCCGAAAATGACTTTGGGAACTACAACTGCACTGCTGTGAACCGCATTGGCCAGGAGTCCTCTGAGTTCATCCTTGTGCAGGCAGGTGAGCAGCCCAGGCAGGGAGATAAGGAACTGCAGCCCTTGGGCTGAGCTGGCAGTGACTGTTCTCTTCTGGGTTGTGGTGGTGGGGTAGCAGGAGAAGCCAGCTTCTGCTCTCAGGCTGCTCAGAGCTTTGTGCATTCAGGTGGGTTGTAGCTGACAAGATCCTCAGTATCCATTCCCCTCTTTCTGAAGGGTCTCATTCTCAAAACCAGCAAAATATCCCTGACAGTACAGGTGGTGCAAGTCAGAAGGCTCAGAGCTTCACCTACCAACCAAAGAGGCTCAGGGTCTGACTGCAGGACAGACTGGAAGGGCCTCTGAGTACTCTTGGGGCTGCCATAGACACAGATTTAGGAATGGGCAGGACTGGGACAGAACAGCACCCAGGGAATGCTCTGTGGAAGAGAAGAGATTGTAGGGGCAGAACAGCACCCAGGGAGTGCCCTGTGGGAGAGAAGAGATTGTAGGGACAGAACAGCACCCAGGGAATGCTCTGTGGAAGAGAAGAGATTGTAGGAGCAGAACAGCACCCAGGGAGTGCCCTGTGGGAGAGAAGAGATTGTAGGGGCAGAACAGCACCCAGGGAGTGCCCTGTGGAAGGGAAGCTATTGTAGGGGCAGAACAGCACCCAGGGAGTGCCCTGTGGAAGGGAAGCTATTGTAGGGGCAGAACAGCACCCAGGGAGTGCCCTGTGGGAGAGAAGAGATTGTAGGGGCAGAACAGCACCCAGGGAGTGCCCTGTGGAAGGGAAGCTATTGTAGGGGCAGAACAGCACCCAGGGAATGCCCTGTGGGAGAGAAGAGATTGTAGGGGCAGAACAGCACCCAGGATGCTCTCATTCTGGTTGTCCTGGACTGAGAGTCTCTAGCCTCTCAGAGGGTGCAAGGTGAAGGTCTCTGCCCTGCCTAATGAGGATTCTTAGAAGCCCTCTTAGCAGCATCCCCTCCTGAGGGCACCCCCAGGCATTACTCTCTCTTCCTCATGAAACTGTGACCAAGCTATGCTGGGTGCTCTGTTCTCTGCTTGCTTTGCCCCTGGAGCAGGCTTCCCACTGTCCCCTGTGTCACTGGTTGTTCCTTCCTCCCCAGATACTCCGTCCTCTCCTTCCATTGACAGAGTGGAGCCCTACTCCAGCACTGCCCAGGTGGAGTTCGACGAGCCCGAGGCCACGGGCGGAGTGCCCATCCTCAAGTACAAGGCAGAGTGGAGGGCACTGGGCGAGGGGGAATGGCATTCCAGGTTGTATGATGCAAAAGAAGGTAGGATGAGAACACAATCTGCTGCCTCCCTGACTTGCTTTCCTCCAGGGAAAGGTTTCCATAGCTGCGCAGTTTCAGCTCCTATGTGGAGGCTCAGACAGGTCCCCAAGGGTTGGCTTTGCAGTGGCACCTGGAATTTCCAGCTGGAAATGAGGGCCCCCATGTGCTGCCAGCTCTGTACCACCCCTTACTGTGGCCTTCCAGTGTCTGAAGGGGGCTGCAAGAAAGCTGGGGAGGGACTTTTTAGGGTGTCAGGGAGTGATAGGACTGGGGGGAATGGAGCAAAACTAGAAATGGGGAGATTCAGATTGGATGTTTAGGAAAAAATTCTTCCCCATAAGGGTGGTGAGACACTGGCACAGGTTGCCCAGGGAGATGGTGGAAGCCTCATCCCTGGAGGTTTTTGCAGCCAGGCTGGATGTGGCTGTGAGCATCCTGCTGTGGTGTGAGGTGTCCCTGCCCATGGCAGGGGAGTTGGAACTGGCTGAGCCTTGAGGTCCCTTCCAACCCTGACAGTTCTATGATTCCCTCCAGAGAAGCTGTGGCAGTGCAGCTCTCTAGGCAGCTGGTGGGCACAGGCTGGTGGTAGCTCTGACCTTTTTCTGCACTGCTTCTGTGAGGCTGGGCTCAGGGGAGGCTCTGGGCATGGCCCAAGTCCACAACAGAAACCTGGCATTTGCTGGTGACTTCAAGCCTGAGCCTTTGCTTTTCTTCCCTTGTTTCTGCAACAGCAAACGTGGAGGGCATGATCACCATCACTGGCCTGAAACCTGAGACCACCTACTCTGTGAGGCTGTCTGCAGTCAACGGCAAGGGTGTGGGTGAGCTCAGCCTGACCTCAGACTTCAAGACACAACCAGTTCGTAAGTAAACCCCAGACCTCCTCCTGCTTCTCTGCTTCTCTTGCCTTGCACCTTTCCAGGGAATCTCTGCCATGCATGGATGACAGCTCCTCCTCTTGCAGACCTTGCTGCACCCTTTGTTTCTGTTGTGCTTTTGAGTCTCAGTGAATTTTTCATGACTAATTCAAAACAGGCTTTGAAGCTAGGAGGAGGCAGAGGAACTGTTTTGGTTTGCACTGGTTTGTGCCCTGGCTTGCCAGGGTAAATAATCAACAAGAGGCTATGCAATGGAGAGCTCTGGTGAGAAAAAGTATTGAGCTGAGCAGGGCTTTGCTGGTGGAAATGGCAGAGGCTTTGCAAATCAAAATGAAGAGGTTCAGCATAGGACTGGCCATGAAGTGGGGAGGGAGGGGGGGATTTGCTGTTCTCTGCAAATCACTTCTGTAACGTGGCTACACAGCACCTAAGGTGATTGCCACAGCCTCTTGTCTGCTTTGCTTGGGAAATCTTCCACTCCAATGGCAGGATCATAGAATTCTAGAGTGGCTCAGGTTGGAAGGGATCTCAGAGATCATCTACTCCAACCTCCCTGCCATGGGCAGGGACACCTCTCAACTAGAATCAGCTGCTCAAGGCCTCATCCAGCCTGGCCTCGAACACCTCCAAGGAGGAGGCAGCCACAGCCTCCTTGGGCAGCCTTTGCCAGGGTCTCACCCTAACACTTTCTCCTCCTGCTTCAACCAGGAGCAAAAGAGGCAAGAAGTAAAAATCAGGAAGTTATTCAGGACAGGAAGGAGAGAAAGAGGAAGAAAAGAAGTGCAGAGTGGGTAGGGGAGGTGTCAAAAGCAGGCAGAGGAAAGATGCTCTCTTACCCTTGTACACAATCTCATCCTAGTGTTAGGATCTGTGTTCAGCTGCCCACAACCCCTGCAGTTCTTCTTTCTCATTCCTTTGGCCTTTAGATCTGCAGCCTGTTCTTCTTCCCACCACTGCACCTGTACTTGTGGACCTACTCCACAGCTCTTCTGAAATCTCTCTGCAGGACCTTCTCCTGAATGCAGAGCTAGCAAGATTCCTAAGCCCACCTGTCTGCATGCTCTGAGGGCCTGTCAGTGTGCATGGGGCTTGACTTTCTTTTTTTTTTGTCTGCCAACTTCTGCCTCAGCAGAGCTGCTGAGCTGAGCAGCTTGGGCCAGCCCAGGTGTCCTGCTGCTTGCAAACCCCAGGCCCTGTGCAGTAAAATCCAGCCCTCAAGAGTCCACATCCAAAGCTGTTGTGATAATCCCTGGAACCTAACCCCACTCCCTGAGGTCAGACTGGAGTCAGCTGGTGGTATTTTGATTTTTTTTTTTTTTGCCAGTTCCATGGTCTCTGTCTCCTCTTCTCACCACTTCTACATTTTATTTTTATTTGTCTGTCTCTGTTTTTTTTTTTTTTTGTGTTCCATCCATGGAAAAACTGCAGGCATCCCTCACTCACGTAAGTGCCTCTGCATTTCTTTCACTCTCTTCTTCTGCTCCTGGTGTTGTTCCTCTAACATCAGATTAGCTTTTAATCTAATCCTGGGGTTGTTGGGTTTTTTTTCCACCCTTCCTCTGAGTCTTTAGAAGTAACTGGTTCTGTCTGTTTCCTAACAAGACTGACTCTAGAGTAGTCATCCTTTGTAGCAGAGAATAAAAGGTTAACACCTTTGTTGTCCAGCATGCAATTAGTGGTTGTCTAACAGTAATAGCTTGGTGGAGTAGTGGAAGGCTTCATCTTTATGAATCAATTAAAAAAAATAAAAGAAGGTAATTCAGGGGAAGGAAAAAAAAGGAAGGAGGAAGTTTTAGACCAATCAGGAGCCAGAAATTTTTAATGCTTTGAGAATTTTGATAGCAAAAAGTTCAAGAAAAAAAAAAACAATAATGAAATGCAGATAATTGAGGAAAAAAAGAAGGAAGGAGGAAATTTTAGACCAATTAGGAGCCTGAAGTTTTTAATGCTTTGAGAATTTTGATAGCAAAAAGTTCAAGGGGAAAAAAATGAAATGCAGATAATTCAGGAAAAGAAAAAGGAAGGAGGAAATTTTAGACCTATCAGGAGCCAGAAATTTTTAATGCTTTGAGCATTTTGATAGCAAAAAGTTCAAGGAAAAAAAAAATGAAATGCAGATAATTCAGGGAAAAAAAAAGGGAAGGAGGAAGTTTTAGACCAATTAGGAGCCAGAAATTTTTAATGCTTTGAGAATTTCAGTAGCAAAAAGTTCAAGGGGGAAAAAAAAATGAGTCACAATTTTTGCCTCTCTTTTTAAATAGTCCTTGGACAGTCTTCCAGCACTTGTGTAGATTGGGTACTCAAACCTCTTACTCAATGAAGAACTGCATCCTTCCCCCTTCTCACCACAAAATATCTTCCAAGAGATGTGCTGCAGGTGTTGGATTGTCAGCTGGGTCCAGCCAAGCACTTGCTGCTCCACAGCTCTGTGCATTTCAGCTTGGAGCTGATCCATGGCAGCTAAAAGGAACCTCTTGAAGTGACCATTTATAAAGTGGCTTTGTGGTGAGCTCCTTCTCATCCCCCAGGGTGTCCTGGGCAGGCTTTAGGAAGCTGCTGGCACGTTCTTTGACATTTCTGAAGCTGAAAAAAAAAAAAAAAAGAAAATATTTTATCTTACTTCTCTTACTTCTCTTTTTCATTTTGACCTTTATCTGAATTTCTTAAGATGCAATTTTCATTTATTCTTTTCTTTAAAGCTATAATTTTATTTTTTAAAGCTGCAATTTTGATTTTTTTTTTTTAAGCTGCAATTTTGATTTATTTTTTTTAAGCTGCAATTTTGATTTATTTTTTTTAAGCTGCAATTTTGATTTATTTTTTTTAAGCTGCAATTTTGATTTATTTTTTTTTAAGCTGCAATTTTGATTTATTTTTTTAAGCTGTAATTTTGATTTTTTTTTTTAAGCTGTAATTTTGATTTATTTTTTTTAAAGCTGTAATTCTGATTTATTATTTTTTTAAAGCTGTAGTTTTGATTTGATTTGATTTTCTTTTTTTTTAAGCTGTAATTTTGATTTAATTGTTTTTAAACTGTAATTTTGATTTGTCCAGAGCAGCTTCATCTGCCCAAAGCTGACCATGCTCATTCTCATTGGTCCCTGCTCCTTTTGTCTTCTACAGCTGGGCAAAAGCAGGGAATAGGGGGGGAGGGGAGGCAGCTCTAGAGGGCCTCCCAGAAACTTCATGGGCTAACAACATGGCAACCTGGGTTGCTGCTTGGGCTATAGTAGGCAGAGTTCTGGAGCTGTCTCTGAAACTGAATTCAGAGCTTGAAAACTCTTAGGGGTGAAAGCATCAGCAGTGAGCCCTGGAGCCAGAGCTTGCTGCAGGAACCACACAGGAACTCTCCCTGTGGAGAGGGATTGGGAAAGAGCAGCAGCAGAGCAGACTTTGTGCAGCCTCCTCAGGTAATTCTGTGGTTCCAGGATCTTCCAGAAGGATTCAGCATCGTTCTCTCTCTCTCTCCTTTCTGTCACCCCTGCCTCTTCTAACTCCTGGCCATGCTATGCTGCTTCCCCTTTACATCTCCTCTCTCTCTTTCCATAGCAACTCAGCCTCTTGCTGACCCTGAAAGCTCAGAGCCACCAAGTGAGTAGTTGGGAGCTGCCTCCCTTTGCTCCAGAGTGCTGTTTGTTCTGCTGCAGCCTTTTTCTCCAGGGAACTAAAGCACTGCCACCTCATTTTCTTGGTGTCTCTTAACCAACAGCCTGCCATGAATGTGTTGTGTGAGCATGTGAAGAACCCAGCATGGGGCCACTCTTAACTCCATTTCCTGCCAGCCTTCTAAGCTTGGGGTGACAAATGGAAATACAAGGCTGAGAAGAAACATGAAGGGAGAGAAATAGGGGGGAAAGAAAAACCAACCCAGCAGTTAAATGATCATTTCCTAAAGGAATGTTTTTGTTTTCACACTTCCCATTAGTGATTTTAGTGTTAAAGCTGCCTTGGCAAAAGGGATGTGGACTAAATAATCCTCCTGCAGCTCTGCCTTGCTCTGTTTGCTGTGGATTGAGGGAGGCACAGCTGATGTTACAGCTGTTGGGTGCTGGAAGGAGATGCCAATGAGGAGGTGGAATATCTTGCAGAAGAGAGGACTGTGGGGAAGAAGGAGCATTCATAGATTCATGGAATGGGTTGGGTTGGAAGGGACCTTCAAAATCATCCAGTGCCAACCGCCCTGCCATGGGCAGGGACCCCTCCCACCAGCCCAGGTAGCTCCAGGCCTCATCCAACCTGGCCTTGAACACCTCCAGGGAGGGGAGATCCACAACCCCCTGGGCAACCTGTTCCAGTGTCTCCTCACCCTCACTGGCAAGAATTTCTTTCTCATCTCTAGTCTCAATCTGTCCTCCTCTAGCTTCAGTCCAGTCTGTGCACTCTCCCATCTCTTTCACCAGCAGCTGTCTGCCTCCTGCCATCTTTGTATTCAATTCCCAGTGCAGGGCACTTTGTTCCTCTCCTTGTTGACAGGAAGCCACCTTGCACACACAAAGCCATCAGTGTCACTCTCTGTGCCACTCCTGCAATTTTCAGGCTGGACTGGAGCTGTTACCTGGCAGCTTGACCAGGTTCTGGTTTCAGCTTTTTGACTGGAGAGGTGCAAGCAGCCCCAGGGGCCAGGAGGTGCAGGCAGCCCCAGAGCAGGTTTCTCTCTTTTGCTGTTGTTGATATCTAGGAGGATGTTTGTCTCTGCAGAGAGCACAGATCACTCTGCCATGCCAAGGTTTGCCTTCCCTGCCCCAGGAGCTGTGGTTTGACCATTCCCCTTTGCACTGCTGCTCAATAACCAGATACTATTCCCTTTTCTCTTCCAACAGTCCTGTGGATCCCTTCAGCTCTCCAGGCCCTGGCGCACCCCTCACAATTTTTTTGTTTCCTCCTTGACTCAATTTTAACCAAGCAGTGGTACAGCTGTGCCTAACCCCTTCCCCATGAGGCCATAACTCTGTGCTTTGTGTGGTTTTGATGTTTTCTTCTCTCCCCAGGGTTGGTTTTAGTTTTGTTTTTGCTCTCTCTTCTCAGTGTTTCTGATAGCTGCTGGCTAATTCGATTTGGTTGCTGTTGGGTTGAGTCTGTAACTGTGTTGTTGATTTTTCCCCCCCTCCCCCTTAATTTAATTTTGTGGTTGTTGTTGTTGCCCTTGCCCATTGTTTACATCAGTTTTTTAATTTTTTTTTTGTTCTTTTGTTTGTTTTTTTGTATTTTCCATGTGTGACCTCCTCCACTTTCCTTTCAACCAAATCATGTGCGTGCCCTATCATGTGCCTTTGTCATGTGGCTTGCATGGTGCTGCTGATGTCGTCCACGCTGGTGAACAGAAGGTAAAAACCCCCCCAAAAAACAACAACTACTTTGTTCTGATTGGTTGCCTACATTTGGGGTGAGGATTCCCCTCTGGTCGCTGACCAGGGAGCTCCAAATTCCATCACCCCCTCTCCCCAGCCCCAAATCCATCTACAAAGCCTGATGGAGAAGTCACCACTCCCTGCATGTGAAAAGTGAGCTTGGAAAACCCTTGGAGGATAAAAGGCAAACAGGGCAAAACAAACAAACAAAAAATCCCAAGGCTCAGTCATTTGCTTCTTTGCCTGTTGGAATCCAGCAGGCAGCATCTTAGTTAGGATCTAGAACTCTCTCTGAGGTTGGAGTGAGTTGGGATTGGTCTCTTCTGCCCAGTGTCAAGTGATAGAATGAGAGGAAATGGCCTGAAACTGAGCCAGGATAGGTTGGAGAGGAGGAAAAATTTCTTTGCTGCAAGAGTGGTCAGGGATTGGCACAGGCTGCCCAGGGAGGTGGTGGAGTCCCCATCCCTGGGGGTGTTCCAGAAACCTGGGGCCATGGCATTTGGGGCCATGGTGGGGTTGGGTGGCTGGTTGGACTGGGATGATCTCAGAGGTCTTTTCCAACCCCCAAAAAATTACCACCAGGGGCAAACCTCTTTTGCCTTTCTTGAGTACCAGTGTGCCAGCTACAGGCTGCCAGTTGGTGGAAGGTTGTGGGTCAGGTGCTCAGATGATGTGGACTCCTGATCCCCTGGGGACTCCTGATCCCCTGGGGCTTTAGCAACATTCTGCCCCTATGCAGTAGTTGCTTCTGTAGCTCTGGACTCCCAGTGTCCCACTGTAGCTATTCAGCAGCCTAACAAAAGGATCCAAATCTCCCTCTCTTTGTCATTGATTCACAGAATGGGTTGGGTTGGAAATGACCTTAAAGATTATTCAGTTCCAACCTCCTGCCATGCACAGGGACACCTCCCACCAGCCCTGATTGCTCAAGGCCTCACCCAGCCTTGAGGGACACCTCCAGGGAGGGGGCAGCCACAGCCTCTCTGAGCAGCCTGCTCCAGTGTCTCCTCACCCTCCCTGTATTTAGTGCCTGTAAGCAGCTCTCAGGGTGGCTTAAGAAAGAAAGGTTTTAATTATGAGTAAAACTTCAACCCAGCTGAGGTGGGAGCTGGGGGTTTTGATGGAGTTGTATCTCCAGGCACACAGAGTGGAGGCTGGGAGCTGGGGCTTTGCACAGTTTGCATCACAAGGACCTTTCTTGCCAGAGCTCCTCATTTCCCCCACACCATAGCTCAGAGCCTGGCCAGGGGATTTATTCTGAACTCGTTTCCCAGCAGCAGTCACAGTAGTTGGTGACCTCCCTGAACTGAAGCAGCAAATGATTGACCCTTGCAGCTCGTGGAGATGAAGTCAGTCCCCAGGTGCCTGCTAGTGAAAGCAGTTCCTTGAGCATGGAGATTTTTTACAACTTCACTTTGTACCCTGTGCACAATTAAAGGGGTGGAGGGAGGGCAACTCCTGCTTTTCTGCTTCCCCAGCTAAACAAATCCTTCTGAACACCAGGAGGTGAATTGGCTTTTATTCAGGCTGAACTCTGAATTCACTTTATGGTTCTGGACCACCACCAGGAGGGGGTTTGCCAGGAAAACACAACTAACAGCAGTAACCTCCCCACATGAGTGCATGTTTGGAAGCAGCTCCTCTCCTCCCCCAGGCTCACAATCCAGGAGGGCTGAAGACTTTGCCTTAGTTTTGCATGTTCTGTTCTTGTGCCTTTAGTTTTGACTGTTGCTGTTTGCTTCTCCTGTGTGCATTCTGGAGCCTCCCTACCTGTTCTCTTCTCACCTGTGTCTATTTACCACTCATGGAAGCTTTCCCATAGCTGATGTCCATGCCAGGTTGTGGCAGTCTTGTCCTCCTTAGCTCAAGGTCAGGGTTGCAGAAATCAGCTGCTTCCTCCTTCCTGTGTTGCAGAAGCCAGCAGGGGTTGCAGTTGTGCCCTCTGAGCACAGGGTGCAGGACTTTTCTTCACCCTGGGCAAGGCTTTAAGCTGAGAGTTTGAAGTGCTGCAGCTGTCTAGTAACCAGTTTGAGCTGCTGCTTCTCAGAGGTGTGCAGGAGGAACACATTTGATAGGGGCAGGGAAGAGAAGGGCTCTGGTATCACTTCTGGCTTCCAGCACTCATTCAGTGCCTTCTGACTGGAGGGAAAGGTTTGTGCTGCTGTTGCACATCCCTGGCTAAGAGGCACAACCCAGAGTGGGGGCAGCAGGTCCTGCACCCCTGCTGCAGCAGAGGGAGCTCTGAGCAGATAGGTGTCTGGGAATGAGGGCACAGAGGCTGCCTGCTCTCAGCCTCTCAAGGGGGAGTTCTTTAAGGATCCCACATTTCTCTGGGTGGAACAGGCAGATTTCTGCAACACCTCCAATCAGCTCAGTGTGAATGGGAGATGCCCAGGCATGCAGCATCCCTTTGTAATGCATTTTTGCTTTGCAGCCCCCATGCTGTAGGGAGGATGCATGTTGTGTGAGCATGAGTTGCTTCTCTAACCTGCTGCTGCCAAACCTTTTCTCTTCAGCTACTGACATTTTTGACTCACATTATAGGGATGCTGATTCTGCTGGACTAAACTTTTCCCCACTAAACTTCTTCCTCACACTAACTCCTTTTGAATTTTACAGCCCTGTGTCTGGATTGCATCTGGCAAAGTAAGGGCCAGGTGTTTATGGAGAGAAAGCCAAAGTGTTCCTCAGCAGGACTTGGCACTGCTCTTGCCTGTTGTGCTGCAGCCATCAGGAGTGGTTCTCCTCTTCAGAGGGTTTCTCAGAGCAGAATTGTGTTTGCACTGCTGGAGAAGGAAGGAATCAGGAGCTAGCCACTAGATAATTCCAAGTGAAGGGAACTTTGAGCAGGGAGGGTAATGAATCATTGCAGTGGCTGTGGGTGAGGTACAGCAGCATCTCTGACACACTTCCAATCTATCAAGAGAAGACTCCCAGGAGCTGTTCCAGGCTGGGAATGTGCACCTTTCTCTGTGTTTCCAGGCTGCTTTTCTCAGGGAGAAGCTGCAGATGGCAGAACTGTGTGGAAGGGAAGTGGCAAAAAGGATCTTGCCAAAGGATGTTCCTCCCTGGGTTAGCCTTGGTGAGCAGTCAGTGAAAAACAAATCTGGCCTCACATTCTACAGGGACAAGGTCCCATTTGCACTTCAAGATACCTTTACTTAATTCTCTCTCTGAGGTGAGGATGGGAAGGAGGACCAAGGAGCTGTTGGTCTTCAACTGTCTGGTTACCAGCACAGCCCTTCACCAGGTCTGCCACACATCTGGCAGCATTGCTCCTCCTGGATGTTTCAGCAGTGTCCAGCAAAAGAAAGCAGCCATGAATGCCCTGCTCCAGGTGTTACTGGGAGCTGGTTTCTTCTGTGGGGGGAAAAAAAAATACGGCAGGATGAGACATGAGCTCCTGGTGTCACTTAGTTAGTGGTTAGTAGTTGTGACACAGTTATTGCAGTGCTAAATCAACTGATTAGTCAAAGCCAGGGAGCTCTGCAGTGATTTAGGGTTGAGGAAAGAAAAAGAATCTTAGTTGCTTGGTTAATGTGATCTGAGCAGGGTGCCTCAGACAGAACTCCTTTGTTCCTCTCTGATGTTTTTTCAATCTTCAGGTGCTGAATGCTTTCAGCATGCATGATCTGGGGGAAATGTGGGCTGGGAAGGCCTCCCCAAATGTGCAGCCTCAGTTGGTTGGCTGCAAAGAGAAGAATCTTGGCTCTATAGAGGAGATTGGTAGAATGGTGTGGCCATGGCACCTTGGGACATGGTTTGGTGGCCAGGGTGGCATTGGGTTGAAGGTTGGACTTGATCTTAGAAGGCTTTTCCAACCCAAACAGTTCTCTGATTCTCTGAAGTAAGTTATTCAGCACTCAGATGACTGCAGAGGAATGGATAGAACATGCATAGCTGTGGTTAAGCAGAGCTGTGGGGACTTGGTTTGGGGTTTTGTCTTGGTTTGCTGCTGGGATGCAAACTGGGAAATGATTGAATTTGCTTTTTAAAGCACTCATGAGAGTGGAAAAAAGTCCAATTCTGGCCAGCCTGTGCTGCTGCAGCTGGTTACAGCAGTGCAAGCTGAAGGAGACGATGTGCTGTGGGGATTCAGTCCCTTTTCATCCACACTCATTGAAGTGAGCATGGACTCACTGGCCCAGGGGCACTGCCTCTGGCCCAGGCATTTGAAAATCTCAATGTTCAAAGTGCAACCACAGCTCCCAATGTCCCTTTCCCACCCTGCTCTTTACGTTTCCCAGGAGCCTGTTTGCCCCCTGCCCCATCCTGACGCTTTCACCTCGCTGGTGTTTCACATCAGGGTCTCACCACAGAACCAGGGAGGAGCTCATCCTTGCTCTGGGATATTCCTGGGGTCTTTTCCACTTGGCCCTTGACTCCAGCACACACACAAATGGTGACTTATGTCAGTGCAAACAAATTACCACATGCAAGAAGTCCTTGGCTCTTGCACACTGTGGCCTCTGCCTGGCTCAGGGAGAGGCTGATGCCCTGGCAGCTGAGTGCAATGAAGGGTTTCCCTGGGTTTTGATGACTGTTTTGTCCCTGGTGAGTGTTTTTTGGGTTACAAACACCAATCCACCCTTGTTTCAGGAGAACCCAGCGCACCCAAGCTGGAAGGGCAGATGGGAGAAGATGGGAACTCCATTAAAGTCAACGTTATCAAGCAGGATGATGGTGGCTCCCCAATTAGACATTACCTGATCAAATACAAGGCTGTAAGTATGACTGACACTCAAACCTCTTTTCTTTGTAGCCTGTTCAATACTCAGGCCTCACTAGCCTGAAGCTAAGAGCTTGTAAGCAGGCCAAGAGGTGTGGTGGAAGTGTTTAGAGCATGAGAGACAGGATCAGAGGATGTTAGGGGTTGGAAGGGACCTCTGAAGTGGTTCCAGTCCAACCCCCCTGCCAGAGCAGGACCAGAGAATCCATCACAGGTCACACAGGAACACATCCAGATGGGGCTGGAAAGTCTGCAGAGAAGGAGACTCCACAACCTCTCTGGGCAGCCTGCTCCAGGGCTCTGTGAGCCTCACAGTCAAGAAGTTCCTCCTCATGTTGAAATGGAAGCTCCTGTGCTGGAGTTTCTATCCATTGCCCCTTGTCCTATCCCAGGGTGCAGCTGAGCAGAGCCTGTCCCTGTCCCCTCCCTCCTGACCCCCAGCCCTCAGATGTTTATAGACATTTATTAAATCCCCTCTCAGTCTTTTCTCCAGACTAACCAGCCCCAGGGCTCTCAGCCTCTCCTCACAGGGCACTCATGCTGAATCCACCTCATTTTCTCTCCTGTCACTCTGAAAGATTCTCTCTCTGTGCTGTCTTGTGGAGCATGTGGTGGCTACATGCAGGTATGGCCAGCACCAGCTTCAGTCTGATGTGCTGGGACATGACACAGCACTCCCAGGGGGTTCTACATGGCAGAGAAATGCACAAGTGGCAGCTTTTCCCCTCTGCAATGGAAGCAGCTTGGTGATGTGGCCAAGGTGAGAGGAGGAACTGAGGGATGTTCTTCACTGCAGAGATCGGCAATCTGACCAGGAAAGAGACTGCTTGGCCTCTCTGGTTAGAATCACAGAATGGCTGAGGTTGGAAGGGAGCTCAGAGATCTACTCCAACCTCTCTGCTGTGGGCAGGGACACCTCCCACCAGCCCAGCTTGCTCAGGACCTCATCCAACCTGGCCTTGAACACCTGCAGGGAGGAGGCAGCCACAGCCTCCCTGGGCAGCCTGTTCCAGAGTCTCACCACCCTCATCCTGAACTTCTTCCTCAGCTCCACTCTAACCCTGCTCTGCCTCAGCTTCAAACCATTCCCCCTTGGCCTATCTCCAGACACCCTCAGCAAAAGTCCCTCTGCAGCCTTCCTGTAAGATCCCTTCAGGTACTGGAAGGCTTCTCCTCCCCAGGCTGAACAACCCCAGCTCCCTCAGTCTATCCTCATAGCTCCAGCCCTTGGATCATCTTTGTGGCCTCCTCTGGCCTCACTCCAGCAGCTCTGTGTCCTCCTCATGCTGGGGACAGCAGAACTGGAGGCAGGATTGGAGGTGAGGTCTGAACAGAGCAGAGCCAAGGGGCAGAATCCCCTCTCTTGCCCTGCTGCCCACACTCCTGATGTTTTGCACCCCTGGCTTAGCTGAGCAGCCTCTGCTTGTGTAGAGACCTCCACACTCTGCTCTTTGTCAGTCAGCCCCAGCCTGTGCTGGTGTAGAGACCTCCACACTCTGCCCTTTGTCAGTCAGCCCCAGAGGTGTCCTCCCAGCTGCTTTCTGACTTCGCGCTGTGCGTTTTGCATCCCTGCCTTCTTCTCTCACTTGCTCTGCAGAAGCATTCCTCAGAATGGAAACCAGAGATCAGACTCCCATCTGGCAGTGACCACGTCATGCTCAAGTCCCTGGACTGGAATGCAGAGTATGAGGTGTATGTGATAGCTGAAAACCAGCAAGGGAAGTCCAAACCAGCTCACTACGCTTTCCGAACCTCTGCCCAGCCTACTCTCATCCCAGGTACAGCCCTCCACAAGCTTGACCATTGGTTTCTGCTGCTAATTAATGCAACAGTGCTCTGCATCCTTTAATGTGCCTGAGTAACCCCTGACAACTTGCTTGCTTCAAGCCATGATCACAGTTGGTTCCCCATCCAAAGCTGAGTTCTCGCTGCGTACATACCCAGTCTGCAGTATGTACAGCATCAGCACTGCACCCCTGGCAATGCTGCTGGACAGAGCCTTGTCTGGGCTGCTCACAGGGAGTGCTGGCTTGGCCAGCAGGGTTAACAGCATTGCCAGAGGGAGGGGAAATGCTTCCTGAAAGCAGAAAGTAGCATTCCTGTTTGGAAAGCAGCAGAAGAGAGCATTCAGGCTGCAGGGGGGGGATGCCTTTCAACATGCAGATTTCCAAGTCTTGCTAACTGCTCATCAGCCATGAACTGGAGATCCCCTTTTAAAGCAGCATTGCTTTAATGGTGGGAAGGGTATTAGAAAGAGCTAAACACCATTAGAATGCTGCTGGAAAACCTCATTTCAGGCAGGCTGTAGTCATTAGCATGCTTCAGGAGTGAGGCAGGCTTGGTACAAAGCAGGCAGGGCTCTGGTAGCTGCTAGGAATTGAGCAGTGTGCTGGAAGGTGTTGAAAGGACAGTTAGTGTTCCACAGAATCAGAGCCTGGTTTGGCTTGGAAGGGACCTTTAAAGGTCATCTAGTCCAGCCCCAGCCCCTCCACTGACCAGGGACATCTTCAACTAGATGAGGTCCTTTCTGCATGGGTCCTAGCAGTGCCCATGAAAAAACAACCCCAAACACAAGAAAAAAAGGATGAAATTGCTGCCCACCTGTCAGTGAGAGTTTTGGTGGGTTAAAGGCAGATGGACAAACTTTGAGAGTCAGTCAGGAGAACTCACAGAGTGCATTGGGTTGGCAGGGACCCTCCAAGGGCGTCTTGGCCAACCCCCTGCAGGCAGCAGGGACAGCTCCAGCCAGAGCAGGCTGCACAGGGACACATCCAGGCTGATCCTGAATGTCTGCAAGCATGGGGCCTCAAGCACAGCCCTGGGCAGCCTGTTCCAGTGTCTCCCCACCCTCACTGTGCAGAACTTCCTCCTGATGGCCAACCTGACTCTGCCCTGCTCCAGTTTCAAACCACTGCCCCTTGTGCTGTCACTCCAAGCCCTTCTGAACAGTCCCTCCCCAGCCTTCCTGTAGGTCCCCTTCAGTTACAGAACTGCTGTCAGCCCCTATTGAAGGCAGTGGTTTGATTCCATTCTGTCTGTGCTGTTCCCTCAGCCTCCCCTTCTCCTGCAGCACAACTGGAGAGTTTTCTTCAGTCCTTCCCTCACACTCAGAATCCAGGCTGTGGTCAGCCCCCTCTACTCCCACCCTCTTGCTGTCTGAAGCAAACAGCTGAGCCCTGCTGCAGTTTGCACACTGGTGAAGGCAGATGGTGCTGTCAGGCACACAAATGAGCTGGCTGGGACTTGGAGAGTGTGTGTGGCAGGGAGGATGAGGAAGGAAATGGGGCAAAAGAGAGACTGGGATGTGTCTGAACCAGGCTGCAGTTTTGGGTGGAAGGATCCTCAGTAACTCATTGAGCAACTCACTCTCTGATTCTCATTGTCAACAGCTCTAATACTTGCTGCCCTCACCTATTTGAAGGACAACTGTGACTGGTGTGGCAGGAAGCAGTGAGGAGAGTCTGGCAGGGGGTGCCCTAGGTCAGTTCAGAGCTGAGCACTCCCATGGGGCAGGTGGGCAAGAGCAGAAAAATGGTTCCTGGGCACTGTGCTGTCTGCTCAGGGAAAGCTGCAAGCACTGAGCAGTCCTTTGGTTCCTCCACAGCCCTTTGGGTGCAGTCACTGCTGCCTCCCTTTGCTGATGTTTGCTCTCTTAGACTTTGTTCCCCCCCACAGTGGCACAGCAGAGCTGCCTGGGACAGTTGGGATGGTTTGCACCAGGTGCATCAGCAAGTGTTGAGAGCTCTGCTGCCTGGGGGGTGCTTGGTGTTCATGCTGTAGCCTTGAGGCCATGGGAGGAGCAGGGGGAGCCCTGATGCCACTGAGCCCTTGAAATCCAACAAAACAGGGCAGGGACCCTCTGAAGAGTGGGCTGGTTGGGGTGGGGAAAGCCCAGTTTGTTGTCACAGCTGTGACTTCTTTGGCCTCTCTGAAATGATTCCTTGCTGTGGCCTGGTGGAGGGATGAGGATTTGAGGCTGCCACTCAAATGGTGCCCTTGGAAGTGCCAGAAGCACTTTGGAAAGCAGTGGCTGGGAGTGCAGATGTGCTGCAGGACTGCCCCAGCAGGTGGATGGAGTTGGTTCTCAGCCTGTGCTGTGGTTCAGGGGCAAGGAGAGCACTCTGCAGTGGGATGGTTACTGCTGACCCTGGATTTGTGACTCTCTTTCAGGCTTTGTTGGGTTTTCCTTTGTTTTGTTAGGGTTTTTAGTTTCTCGGAGGCCTTCTAGGGTGTTTACAGACCCTTTGGTTTCCTTAGCTGATGGTGGGGAAAAGATTGCCAGAGGGCAAGGTAGATTTTTCTGGCAGGCAGTCCCCAAGCCTCTGTTGAAATGATGGCAAACTGCAGTGGGGATGGAGCAGCTCTCTGGGAGCAGCTCTCTGGAAGCAGCTCTCTGTGCTTCTGTCCTTCAGCATTTTTGTTGTTTTCCTGGCATTTAGCTTTTTCCAGTTTGGGTGCAAAATGAGGAGAGGTTAAACACCTCTACCGTGGCATTGCTCTGCTGGACAAGGAGCAGCCAGGAGTTCCCTGCAGCCCCAAGTGTTGCATTTTTTTTTTCTGTAGAGCCCTGCGGAGTGCCTGGAAGGCTTAGGGTGATCCTCATGGCATTAGAGGAGTTCACAGACAGCTGGAAGGCCGAGTGGAAGACTCAGCCCTGTGCTCTTGAGCCCTCCTTGCTTCTCCAGTGCTTTAGTTACCTGGATTCAAGCCCTGTGGGGGAAGAACTTGGCCAGGCAGACAGTTTGTCTGCTGCACAGGAGCTTTCCTCTTTTGTTTTCTTTGATTGCTGTTGTTCCATGTCCAAGGCAGTGTTGTCCTTTCAAATACCAGATAACCACCTTCCTGTCTCTCCCCTGAGCCCTCTGTTCCATCACCTTTAATCTCATTTGCTTGCAAACCCTACAGACCCTTGACTTGGACCCTGCTCTGCAGCTTTGGACATTGCTGAGCTTCTGCCTCCCTGCCCCCCCCAGCCCCTTTTGTCAGTGTGAATGTGCTCAATGCTCTTCTTTAACCTTTAAGCCATTTTAATTTACCAAAAAAAAAAAAAATTAAAGAAAACCTTTGGATTCTTATGATTTCTATATTTATATTCTAATTTTTTTATCTATTTTTTCTCTCTTTTTCTTTTTTCTCCTTTTTTTTTTCATTTTTTTCTCCTGTTTTCCCCTCCTTTTTTCTTTTTTTCCCTTCCTTTTTTTCCGTTCCTTTTTTTCCCTTCCTTTTTTTCTCTCCTTTTTTTCTCTCCTTTTTTTCTCTCCTTTTTTTCTCTCCTTTTTTCTCTCCTTTTTTCTCTCCTTTTTTCTCTCCTTTTTTCTCTCCTTTTTTCTCTCCTTTTTTCTCTCCTTTTTTCTCTCCTTTTTTCTCTCCTTTTTTCTCTCCTTTTTTTCTCTCCTTTTTTTTCTCTCCTTTTTTTCTCTCCTTTTTTTTCTCTCCTTTTTTTTCCTCTCCTTTTTTTTTTCCTCTCCTTTTTTTTTCCTCTCCTTATTTTCTCTCCTTTTTTTTTTCCTCTCCTTTTTTTTTCCTCTCCTTTTTTTTTTCCTCTCCTTTTTTTTCCTCTCCTTTTTTTTCCTCTCCTTTTTTTTTCCTCTCCTTTTTTTTTCCTCTCCTTATTTTCTCTCCTTTTTTTTTTCTCTCCTTTTTTTTTCTCTCCTTTTTTTTTCCTCTCCTTTTTTTTTCCTCTCCTTTTTTTTTTCCTCTCCTTTTTTTTTCCTCTCCTTTTTTTTTCTCTCCTTTTTTTTTCTCTCCTTTTTTTTTCTCTCCTTTTTTTTTCTCTCTCCTTTTTTTTTCCTCTCCTTTTTTTTCTCTCCTTTTTTTTCCTCTCCTTTTTTTTTCCTCTCCTTTTTTTTTCCTCTCCTTTTTTTTTCCTCTCCTTTTTTTTTCCTCTCCTTTTTTTTTCCTCTCCTTTTTTTTTTCCTCTCCTTTTTTTTTCCTCTCCTTTTTTTTTCCTCTCCTTTTTTTTCCTCTCCTTTTTTTTTCCTCTCCTTTTTTTTTCCTCTCCTTTTTTTTTCCTCTCCTTTTTTTTTCCTCTCCTTTTTTTTCCTCTCCTTTTTTTTCCTCTCCTTTTTTTTTCCTCTCCTTTTTTTTTCCTCTCCTTTTTTTTTTCCTCTCCTTTTTTTTTCCTCTCCTTTTTTTTTTCCTCTCCTTTTTTTTTCTCTCCTTTTTTTTTCTCTCCTTTTTTTTTCCTCTCCTTTTTTTTTCCTCTCCTTTTTTTTTTCTGTCCTTCCTTGTCCTTCTTTCCCTCCCCTCTCCCTCCTTTCCTTCCCCTGCCTCTTTCTCCTGTGTCTGTCTTCATCCATGTCACCTTGGATCCCACGGGGGAACATCCACGCTTGCCACATGCACCAAATTTTGTTGGGTTTTATGTTTCTTTTTTTTTTTAAACCACCATCTCCCCCCCACCTACCTCCCCACCCCCTCCTGGGAACCATTGTCTGGCACCTGCAGCGACCTTGGGAAGTCCATCAACGTCGTCCTCCTCCTTTGTTTCATTGCTTCTCTCTGCAGTGACTCTGCTCTTGCTCTGTTAGAAACTCAAAATAAAGTGAAACAAACAAAATAAACCAAGCAAAGATAAATAAATAAATAAACTACCCCCCACACATACACAGAGAAACAAAGCAATGTTTGCTTGGAAAAGGCCCCTGGCGGGGGGTTACCACCAAGGTGTGAAAGAAGCTTAAGTTTTGCTTCAGAGGATCATAAAAAAAAATACAAAACAGAAAGGAGAAAGGAAAACAAAAAATACAAATAACCACAACCCCAAACCCACACAAAAAGGGGAAAAAAACCGCCACAGAACATTAAAAAATAAAAAAATTGTTTAATTTGAAGGAGTGTTTTGTAGCAAGGAAAAAAGAAAAAGGTTTAAGCCAAGTTTTTGGTGGTGGGTTTTTTTTTCCTCATTGCCTTTTTTTGTCTTTTGTTGATGCTTGTAATGAATTTGCCCTTTTTTACTGGATGTCAAGAAAGATTGGGTGGTGGTTTGCTTGCTGTTTTTTCATCCATGGAAGGTACAACACCCAAAGGGTTTTTTTTTTTCTCCCCCCCACCCCTGCTTTCTCTGCACATCTGGTGCTGATCACCAGGTTGTTTTTTGGTTGTTTTTTTTTTTTTTTTCTGAAGCCTCAGCCACAAATCTAAACCCACAGGCTTCTAAAAAGAGCAAAGAAGATGGTCCAGAGCTGTTCCTGCTGTGCTTGCCCCCAGAGCTCTCTGTGGGCTTTTGGATGTGGATACAAATTGCTGGCCAGGAGAAGGTTTTCCTGCTGTGGTGGTCTGGAGAGAAGCATCTTGTGGCAGTTACACTGAAGAGCTTTTTTTTTTTTTCCTTTGGTCTTTCTTTCTCTCTTTCCTTTCTTTATGTAGTTGAATCCTTGTGACTCCACTGGCCCCTTGTGTGCACTCAAGTATCTCATCAGCCATAGTAGAGCTGGGACCTAACCCAGCCCATGAGCATACAACTCTGCACTGGATGCTTGGCTAACACTTGCTGGTTTTTCCACTCCTCTGCTCTCAGCTGCACAGAGAGGTTCCTTTTTTTTGCCATTTTAACAGGAAAGAAAGAAAAAAAAAATAAATAGCAGCTTGGATCAAGTTTTACTGAGCAGCTGAATGACTGAGAGTCACTGATCCTTCATCCTGGTGATGGAGAGCTCCACCTCCGACACTACCAGCCAGGATGGAAACTGGTGGCAGTAGAATGCAGGTTTTTAGTAGCAAGTTCTCTGGATTGCATTTCCCTGAAGGAATGTCAGCTGTTTCCTCCTCCTCTTCCTCCTCCTCCTCTCTTGTTCTCACTTTGAAAGACCAAACAGCAAAACAAAAAGCAACCCAACAGCAACAAAAAAAAACCCAAAACCAAACCCAGGCCAACAACCTGTACCCTCCATGCATTGTTCTTGTGATGGGGAATCCATTTGGCTCTGCTCCTGGGAAATGAAGGGGGGTGGGGGAGGTTTCTCCCTCTGTTTTTGTGATGGGGAATCCATTTGGCTCTGATGTTCTGTGGAAATGGGAAGGGGGTCTCTCCTTCCATGTTTTTGTGATGAGGAATCCATTTGGCTCTGATGCTCTTTGGAAATGGGGAGAGGGTCTCTCCTTCCATGTTTTTGTGGTTGGAATCCATTTGGCTCTGATCTCTTTGGAAATGGAGGTGTCTGTCCCTCCAGGGATTGCCTTTGTGATGGGGAATCCACTTGGCTCTGATGTGCTTTGGAAATGAGGGAGGGGTCTCTCCTTCCATGTTTTTGTGATGGGAATCCATTTGGCTCTGCTCTTTGGAAATGGAGGGGGTATCTATGTGTGTGGGGGGTTTCTCCTTCCATGTTTTTGTGATTGGAGTCCTCTGGCTCTGATCTCTTTGGAAATGGAGGTGTCTCTCCCTCCAGGAACTGCCTTTGTGATGGGGAATCCACTTGGCTCTGACCTCTTTGCAGCCAGGGCTGGTGTCTTCCCTCCAGGTCTCTCTTTCCATCAGTGGGCCTGAGCTTGCCCAGGATGAAGCTGTTGCTGTAGCTGTTGAACTGTCCTCCCAGCCTCTCTCCAGTGCTCTCAGTTGTTTGGAATGGGATTAACCTTTCTAACCAGGTTCTAATGGGGATGAGCAAAGCCCTCCCTGCCATCACCAGCCTTGTCTACTGATCTGTTTTATGCTCTGCACATAAAGAAGTCTCTGCTGTCTTTATTCAGACCTTTGTCCATGATGGTTTGTCAGCTGCTTTTCTACCTAAATTATAAAGGCAAAGCCTTGTGCAGCTGTTGCACACAACAAGCATCTGGATTCCTTGTTCTTAAAAACCCCTTCACCCCCAGGGGGTCAGAAAATTGCTTGCAGCTTTGGAGTTACTGCACCCTTGTGTTGCTGAAGTGAGCTTGGCACTAAGGAGTTGTCTGACCACCTGCTGTGGCTGAATGGAAGCTCAGCTGGAGAGTCATAGAGTGGGTTGGATTGGAAGGGATCCTCAAGATCATCCAGTTCCAACCCCCTGCCATGGGCAGGGACACTCCCACCAGCCCAGCTTGCTCAGGGCCTCATCCAGCCTGGCGTTGAACACCTCCAGAGAGGTCATGGATGCCCTCTCCCTGGGCAGCCTGTTCCAGTGTCTCCCCACCCTCACTGTCAGCTTATCTGAGCCCTGATTACTGTGAAGATCTGATAGCAGCTTGGATTGTGAGTTTCTCCTTCCCCACAGCTGGAGGTTCCTAGCTGGGGCTCAGCTCCATCTCACCCAGCATAGAGGTTATTGAATTCATCTCACCCAAACTCTATCTTCACACAGTGCTGTGTGGAGAGAGCAGCACCTCAGGGGCCACTTTTCCTGTTCAAGGAGAGGTCTCCTCAGGCACTGCAGAGTTCTGCATGATGCTCAGGGGAGGCTCTCCTCTCTGTGGTGCCCTGGCAAATAAATGAGAGATGATTTCCATGGCTGAAGTTACTTGCAGTGAATCCCATAGTCTGCTGGAAGGGAGTCCCAGGGAGGGCTTCACCCTTCAGCCCCCCCTGGCTCCCTGAGTTGTCTTTTTCTCTCAGCATGTTTTCTGGGCAGCTTTCCCCCTTTGGTCACCCCCATGCCAAAGGCAGAGGGCTCCTCTCCTTTCCAGCTCCTTGTCTCCCTGTTGGTACCTGTGCCTTGGTGTTGCCAGAAGGGAAATGCTACCAGGATGGCCCAGGATCCCATGGGAATGCCTGAACCTTTTGATCTCCAATGGCACAGCAAACTGACTCCTGCACAGAGAAGAAATGAGTTCCTTCCATCCTGGTCACCTGAAAGCTTTGCCCAAGTCCCATTCCATGTCTGAACTCTTAAGGTGCTTGGAAACAGCCTGCTGAGGACCCAGAGGCTTTGGCTGTGCCCCAGAGGCTGTGGTTGTCCCAGCAGCTTTGCAGCTGTGCTTGCAGCTCCTGTGGGGTGACAGAGAAGGTGCAGGCAGTGCCTGAGGCTCTTGGTGTGGTTTGTGGCACAGGTAACTCCTGGCTTTCAGGGACTCACAGCTGATAGTGGTGCTGAAGTCTTGTGAAAGCCTAGTGGGGAGAGGAAGCAGAGAGGGAGGACTCTGGTGTGAGTGGAATTTTCCAGAAGATGTCTTTTGGCACACAGCAAAGCTCCCATCTGGCCCAGGATAAAATCTGTTGTCTCCTTCCAGCTCTGGTGAGTGAGGTGAGGAATATTTTGGAGGCACAGCAAGGAGTTAATATCTTGTAACCCTCCCTGGGATGCTTTTCTCAGTGCACCTTTACCTTAGTGCAGCTCATGCCCAGAAAGGTGATGCAGCTAAGGGGAAAGGTTTGCCACCTCCTTGGCTCTTTCTCCACCTGAACAGGGACTTTGGTAGCTGTGGAATCATCCATGCAGGAATCTTGAACACCCTACAAGAGGCCAAACCTCCCTCCCTGCATGCAAGGGATGGGGATTCATTCATTGCAAGGTGCTGGCAGGGGTCTGGGCTGGGGCACAGATGTGCTGCTGAGCATGTAATGGACTTGGGATGTCAGAGTGACTTTCAGATGCAGCCAGCTGCAGAAAGAAGCCTCCCTGTTGGAGTCTGCCTGCCTTAGTGCCTGCCAGGGGCACACAGTGGCCCAGCACTGACCTGTCTCATGCTGACGATGCTCTGTCTCTCCTCTTTTGAAGCAATCAAATCTGTGGCAGAGGGTAAGGCTCTCTGTGAGCCCTGGAAATGATCATTCCACCTGTCCAAGTCACCACAGGTTGGGCTGAGGGGAAGGAGGTGCTTTGCTGGGCTTCTGTACAAAGACTGTGGGTGTGTTTGGGGGCTGTGACATCCAGCAGTAACCAAAAAGGTCATTAGGGGAAAGCAGGTTTGCATCTTAATTGAAAGAAAATCACCCAAAGCAGTCCTGCTGGTGTCCAGCTGCCTCAGCAAGCAGCTCTGGCAGAGGCCTTTGAGTGCAGATAATCAGCTGGGACCAGCAGGCAGGTCTTGAGTAGTTTGGTAGCCAGGCAGGTGCTAAACTGTGTGAAGCACCCAGGGAAATGCCCCTGCCTGCAGAGCTGCAACCTGGGAAGAATTATCCTGGATGAAAAGGGAAGAAAAAGTAGTTTGTGCTGAGGGTGTGACAGGCTGGGAAGGTGCAGCTGGCCACAGCCAGGGCTGTGCCTGTTGGTTTAGTGATGCTCAGAGGCTTTGGCAGGATCCTCTGATGTGTTTCCCAGAAAGAGCTCAGCAGGTAGGGGCAGCCCCATGCCTTTTCTAGGTCTCCATCCCCACCTCTCACCTGCTGGCAAAGAGAAGGTATTCCTTTCTGCTCTGTGGCTGGGGGAAGGTGGTGGAGAGGGAGGTGTGGTGGAATGAGCAGCTGCTGTGACCAGGACAATGCCCACAGCCACAGCCTGCTTGTCTTTACCATCCTCTTCCTCAGAAGGCCACTTGGGTTGTTGTCTGGCTCAGCCAAAGCACTCCAGGAGCATTCCCTGGTGAGCTCAGCTCTCCCTTCAGGGTAAGACCTGAAAGGCCTTGGCAGCTCTGCTAGCTGAGCAACAGGAAGGGCTTCAATTCCTCCTTCCTTTTCCACCACCCAAGGGGCTGATCAGTGCTGAGGCCCCACAGCTACCACCCAGGGCTCTGTCACCTGCTAGGGCAAGTGATGGCTCAGAGCCTGGGCTGGCAGTGCCACTCTGCACCCTAGGTGCAGCCTTCACCTTGAGGGAGCGGTGGGGGGAATCAGGAGCCCCTCAGAGTCCCAGCTGGGTTTGTGCTACAGCAGAAGAGGTTTCTGCAGGCTGCTTAGCAGACCTCAGCCCAGCAGAGATGGGAAGAGCCCCACGGGGTGCCTGTGCAGCTGGCATCTCAGGTAGGTTGTGCTGCACAGGTCACCATGCAAGGGCTCTAGAGACAGAGTGGCCTCTGTGGCTTCCCCATGCTGCAGCCCAAGCATGGCCAAATGGTTGGGCTCTGATCTTTGAAGGTCTTTTCCAACCAGAGCCATTGTGTGAGCGCAGCTGAGAGCCACAGCCAGCCTCAGCCCTGCTCCTAACCACGCTGCCTCCTGCTCTTCTCTTCTCGGTCTCTGAAGCCAGCACCAGCCCTACGTCAGGCCTGGGGACTGCTGCCATCATAGGCATCCTGATTGTCATCTTTGTGCTGCTGCTGGTGGCTGTGGATGTCACCTGCTACTTCCTCAACAAGTGTGGGCTGCTGATGTGCATCGCCGTCAACCTCTGCGGCAAGGCCGGCCCCGGAGCCAAGGGCAAGGACATGGAGGAGGGCAAAGCTGCCTTCTCGTGAGTATGGCACCTCTGGGGGGCTCCAGAGCAGGAGCTGCTTGGGAGGCATGCAGGGGGTGGGGTGGGGTTGGGTTGGAAGGGATCTCAAAGGTCATCCAGTTCCAACCCCCTGCCGTGGGGTCCAGAGGTCCCTTCCAACCCCACCGGGCTGGGGTTCTGGACTGCTGTGGTGACCAAGGGCAGGAGGAAAAGTATTCCATGGAATGGGTTGGGTTGGAAGGGACCTTCAAGAACATTCAGTTCCAACCCCCTGCCATGGGCAGGGACACCTCCCACCAGCCCAGGTTGCTCAAGGTCTCATCCAGCCTGGCCTTGAACACCTCCAGGGAGGGGGCAGCCACAGCCCACCTGGGCAGCCTGTGCCAGTGTCTCCTCACCCTCACTGCAAAGAATTTCTTTCCAATCTCCAGTCCAAATCTCCCCTCCACAAGCTTGAATCCACTCCCTCTCATCCTATCACTCCCAGCCCTTGTCAAAAGTCCCTCCCCAGCTCTCCTGGAGCCCCTTCAGGTACTGGAAGGCTGCTCTGAGGTCTCCCTGGAGCCTTTTCCAGGCTGAACTGCCCCAGCTCTCCCAGCCTGTCCCCACAGGGGAGGTTCTCCAACCTCTCATCATTTCTGTGGCCTTCTCTGGACCCTTTCCATCAGCTCCATATCCCTTTTATGCTGGGGGCACCAGAGTTCAGTGTTTTGAGTTCCTTATCTCTGACAGGAGAGTACTAAAGAGCTCTGGAGCCACACTGGTTCTGCTTTGTGTTTCCAGGAAGGGCTTTCTTCAGCCCTTTCTCTGTTGTTGTCCTACTCCTGTTAGTAGCCATCAGTAGCTGGCCCCTAGCCAGCTGTGGTGGGTAGGTAACAACTGTAAGGGGTAGTGGCAAGAAGCCCTGTTTGGGCCAGCCTGTTCCTGCCACTCTGTGGATGTTTGCAGCTTGTCTTTGCAGGGGGTGCCCAGTGTGAGCCATGCTCCATGCAGTTCCCTCTGTTACAGGAAAGATGAATCCAAGGAGCCCATCGTGGAGGTGCGGACGGAAGAGGAGCGGACCCCCAACCACGCCGGGGGCAAGCACACAGAGCCCAACGAGACCACCCCCCTGACAGAGCCAGAGTATGTGGCCATTAGCCAGCCCTAGCCTCAGGGGCAGTGCATTGTCCTCAGCTGCATTCATGCCTCATCCCTCATGCTCATAACTTAGGGCAGGAAGAGAGAATGAAAGGTAAAATCTCAGCGTTCCCTCTGCGGCGTCCCAGCTGAGAATTTGCCTCTCCTCTTCCTCAGCCTTCAGGCACTCCCTTTTTCCAGCCCTGGGAAGGGGAGGACAGCAATGTTCCTTGGAAGAGCTGTTCCTGCCAGTCCTGTCCCAGGCACCTCTCCAAGTTGACTGCAAAGGAGCCAGAGCAAAAGCAGTGCCCAAGCTACCACTGCCCCCTGCTTCAGCTCTGCCCTGGCAGTGCTGGGTTAGTGCTGGAACATCCTGTGGGGAATGCAGTCCTCTGCTGGTAGCAGCAGGGCAGCTATGTTCTGGATGTTGGAGGAGACATGGCAGGTCTGATGGGTCAGGGAGAGGGTTGGGAGCTACCTGGGAGCTTTGTTTGTGGCAGAGAGCCTGCTTGGAGCCCAAGCCTGGGAAGCCCTCTCAGCTGGGATTGGCAAGGTTGGAGTATTGCCCTCTGTCTTCATTAAATTCTTTCCTAGACTTGCAGTTTAGTGTCCTCTGAGAGCTTCTCCATGGCTTCTGCAATAGGGAGGATTTCACTGTGGGAAGCTGTGAAGTGCTTGTTAATGTTTGGGTGATGTTTGGGACTGATGGCACACATTGGTAAGAGCCTTGGGTTGCAGGCAAAAGGAGTCCAAGAGGAGGGCCTGGGTTCAGGTGTTGTGTTCTGGGACCCTGTGGGGTGGGGACAGGTGGCACAGGGCTGCAAGCTCAGGGGATTGGTGGAAAGCTTCTTGTGAGGTTAGGTGGAAGAGGCTGAGAGGGAAAGCTGGGCTAAAAGAGAAGAGTGTCTGCAAGTTGTTGGCTAAGATTGGAACCCAAATCTCTGAAGAAGCCATTGCTGAAGGTCCTCTCCTCCTCTTTGCCTTTTCCCCTCTTCCCAGTTAACTCTTCAGCCATCCCTTGCTGCCCTTTGCAGCCTCTGAAAGCTTCCTGCTCCTCTGAGCACCTCTGCATGTTGTGTGTGTAGTAACCCCTGTGCCATGCTGCTGCTGCACCCCCAGCTCACCTTCTCCCTCTTGCACTCTGCTCTCCCTTCTCCCTGCTCTCACTTTCCAGGCTTCATCGTCTCTCTCTCTCTCTTCTGCTCCTGTCCTCTTCACAGGCACCCTGCTGACACCGCAGCCACTGTTGAGGACATGCTGCCTTCTGTCACTACAGGCACCACTAACTCTGACACTGTCACTGAGACCTTTGCCACTGCTCAGAACAGCCCCACCAGCGAGACCACCACCCTGACCTCCAGCATTGCCCCTCCAGCCGCGGCCATTCCTGACTCTAACTCCATGTCTCCTGGCCAGGCTACTCCAGCCAAAGGGGCAGCCACCTCAGGCTCTTCACCACCACCCTCCTCCACCCCCAAAGTGGCTCCCCTTGTTGACCTCAGTGATACTCCAAGCTCTGCTCCAGCCACTACTAATTTGTCTTCGAGTGTCCTGTCCGGCCAAGGGGCAGTGCTCAGCCCCAGCGCTGTTGCTAACGTGGCTGAGACCTCCAAAGCAGCAGCTGGGAACAAGGCAGCTGCCCCAAGCCCTGCAAACCTCACTAGCTCCCCTCCAGCTCCATCAGAGCCCAAGCAGGAGGCCTCAAGCACCAAGAGCCCCGAGAAGGAAGCTGTGCAGCCTGGGGCAGCGAAGAGCCCGACAGAGACAGCCAAGAACCCAAGCAATGTGAAGAGTGAGGCTGCCCCAGGCAGTGCCACAAACCCCTCACAGAATGAGGACTTTAAAATGGACGAAGGGACCTTCAAGACCCCAGACATTGATCTTGCAAAGGATGTTTTTGCAGCTCTTGGCTCCCCTACTCCTGCCAGTGTGGCGAGTGGGCAAGCTGCTGAGCTTGCTGCTTCCCCTGCAGACAGCTCTGTGCCTGCTGCACCTGCAAAAACCGAGTATGGCTGCCTTTAATCTTCTGGTGCTGTGTGCTGTGTCTGTGCTCGTGGTGTGTTGGTGTTGGGTGTCCTCTGAGCTAACCCCATCCTTCCCCTAGCAAACTAACTCACTTCTGAACCAGCCACACACATAGGGCTCGGCTGGAAAGGGCAGGGAGGGCAGCAGGAATAGGCTGGGCCGGGGAAGCAAGGGGGAAGGCAAAGCCAGGATTGATCAGAGCTGTTGTTGTTCAGACTTCTCTGCAGCTTCAGCATGGCTTATTCTGCTAGGGAAGAGCTCAGGAGGGTCAAGTCTGGTGCTCAGGGCAGGGGGGTCCATGATTGGTGCTCAGTGGGACCAGCTTGGGGCTCGGGGGGGGTCCAGCTTGGTGCTCAGTGGGGTCCAGTCTGGTGTTCAGGAGGAGTCCAGCTTGGTGCTCAGGGAGGCTCCAGTCTGGTGCTCAGGAAGGCTCCAGTCTGGTGCTCAGGAGGGGTCCAGCTTGGTGCTCAGGGTGGTCCAGCTTGGTGCTCAGGGCAGGTCCAGCTTGGTGCTCAGGGAGGCTCCAGTCTGGTGCTCAGGAAGGCTCCAGTCTGGTGCTCAGGGCAGGTCCAGCTTGGTGCTCAGGGGGGCTCCCATCTGGTGCTCAGGAGGGCTCCAGTCTGGTGCTCAGGGAGGCTCCAGTCTGGTGCTCAGGAGGAGTCCAGCTTGGTGCTCAGGGGGGGTCCAGCTTGGTGCTCAGGGGGGCTCCCATCTGGTGCTCAGGAGGGCTCCAGTCTGGTGCTCAGGGGGGCTCCAGTCTGGTGCTCAGGAGGAGTCCAGCTTGGTGCTCAGGGAGGCTCCAGTCTGGTGCTCAGGGGGGGTCCAGTCTGGTGCTCAGGGAGGCTCCAGTCTGGTGCTCAGGAGGAGTCCAGCTTGGTGCTCAGGGGGGGGTCCAGCTTGGTGCTCAGGGGGGGGTCCAGCTTGGTGCTCAGGGGGGGTCCAGCTTGGTGCTCAGGAGGGCTCCAGTCTGGTGCTCAGGAGGGCTCCAGTCTGGTGCTCAGGGGGGGTCCAGTCTGGTGCTCAGGGGGGCTCCGGTCTGGTGCTCAGGACGTGCTGGCCTCAGAGGCACTGAGCTGCTGTAGCCCAGTGAGCACAGCCACCCTACTTCATCTTCTCAACAGATCAGTGGAGCCCTTCAGAACTTCTCCCAGTGTAAGGTGGGGCAGAAGCCAGGACTGTGCATAGGACCTCTGGATTTGTCCCTAAGCTGGCAAAAGGATGAGGCAGTGAGATCCCAGCTGAGAGGGGCAGCAGCCACACAGCTCAGCTGGGTCAGGGTTATTTGGCAGGGTGGTGTCTGGGAGCTGAGCCTCCATCCCCTGTACTGGCTCTGCTCTTTCCCCAGCTGAGCAAGGAGCATCAGCATGCCCCAGGTGGGACACCCATGGGGGTCCTTTGGAGCTTTGTGCCATCTGGACAGGAGCAGCTTTTCCTCAGCTGAGAGGAGTCTGCACCTGAGTTTGGCAGCAGCCACTAACTGGAGAGTGAAAGCAGCACGAGGTCCCCAGCTGTTGTGCAGATGTTGGACAGGAACACTCTGGCTGTGTCAGTTTGGAGGGCAGCTGCTGACAGAGCCACAAGCACAGAAGCCTGGAAAATGCTGATTGGAAATGGATGAGCAGCTTTGGAGGGGACAGGTCCCTAGGGTCCCTGTGGGGTCTGGCTTCCTGTTTGGACACAAGGCAGAGCAGAGGCAGGGTGGAACAGGAGGAGCAAGCTCTGTGCTTTGCATGAGGGAGCCCTGCACAGGCAGCTTGTGGTGGTTGTGGGAGCAGCTCCCAAAGCCAAAAGGCTGAGCTGATTCACACTGTGCAGCTTCAGCTTTTGCAGAGGATCTTCTGCAGAGGGCTTTGCACTCAACTAGAGCACTGCCAGGAGCCCAGGGAGCTGCTGTAGAGCTCAGGTCCATCTGGGCTGTAGTGTGGCACCCACACTGCCCACATACCCCCAGGCATGGCTTTGGCTTAGAGCTTTCTCCATCCTTACACCTCAGGACAGTGAGCTCATGGTGGCAGCTTTGTATTCAACCCAAAAGAAAGGGCTGGCCCTGGGGGTTGGCTCTGACACTAAGAGCACTCAGAGAGCACCAGTCCAGGCTGGTGGTAGGACTGAGGGCAGCCCCTTGCTGTTCCACTTGCTAGTTCAGCTGCCTGGGCTCTGCTCTCCCTACCTCTGCTGTGCTCCTGCCCTCCCAGGCATCCTCAGGAGGCAATCCTGCCTTGTGGGGCACTGCCTTGTGCCCCACACAGCTGTGGAGCACCTGGTCCTTCCTGGACAGCCTGGAGGGCACAGCAAGTGCAATAGAATCAGTTGATTGGGCTGGAAGAGGCCTCTAAGATTATCCAGCCCAAGCCTCAACCCAGCACCACCTTGGCCCCAAGTGCCATGGCCACAGGTTTCTTGAACACTTCCAGGGATGGGGACTCCACCACCTCCCTGGGCAGCCTGTGCCAGTGCCTGACCAGGCATTGGGTGGCACCAGGCAGCTTTGATAGGTGCAGCTGAGCTGCTCCCAAGCAGAGAAATCCAAGCTGCACCTAAAGCTGCTGCCCTGGGCTGCTGAGAGGCAAACAGAGAGCTGTGATCTGGTTCCCAGATGAAAGGAGGCAGCAGAAATGGTTTGCCCATAGTAAGGAAACTCTTCCAGTGGCTGAATGCAGCCAGCTCTGTGTCATGTAAAGGACTTCTTGGGGTGGTGGGATGCAGAGCTGGCTTCTTGCTGCTGGGCCAGCCTCCCCCTAGCTGGGCTACTCTCCTTGGCACAACTGGCACTGTAACCATAGGCTCAGAGTCCTCTCTCCTGCCTGTCAGGGTGAATCAAGCTTGCAGCCACCCAGAGTGGCTTGGTGGCTGATGGGCTGGAGCAGGCACTTCAGAGAGGCCACCAGAAGTGCTTTGTGTGGTGCTTTGCATGGCTGGGAGGAGAGCATTGGGCAAAGGCTTCTGTGCTGCTGACCCTGAGCCTTACCCTGTGAGGATGTTGACCTCCCTTACCACTTGTGCTGGACAGAAGTCACTTTTCTGTTTCCCTTCCTACAACAGCTGGGAAATTGTGGGTCTGACTTCCTGAAGGGAAAAAGATTTTCTGCTGAAGTGGCAGCCTGCTTGAACAGGACACTTGGGTGACACAGCTGAGTGCTGCTGGTGCCAGCAAATTCCTCTGCAGCCCTCTGACTTTTGCCTTCTGCTCCTTTCTGTGCACCACAACCTGCTGCAGCCTGAGACCTGGGCACTGTGATCCTGGGCAAGCTGCTGTGGGTGACCCTGGTTTAGCCAGGGGGCTTGGACTGGCTGAGCTCCAGTGGTCCTTTCCAAACCCACCATGCTGGGGTCCTGGTGTGGTGACTCAGGGCAGGAGGAAAAGTAGTTTACAGAATGGGTTGGGTTGGAAGGGACCTCAAAGCTCATCCAGTTCCAGCTCCCTGCCATGGGCAGGGACACCTCCCACCAGCCCAGCTTGCTCAGGGCCTCATCCAGCCTGGCCTTGGACACCTCCAGGCAGGGGACATCCACAACCCCCTGGGCAACCTGTTCCAGTGTCTCCCCACCCTCACTGCCAAGAATTTCCTCCTCATCTCCAGTCTCAATCTGCCCTCCTCCAGCTTCAATCCATTCCCTCTCATCCTATCACTCTCATCCCATGTCAGAAGTCCCTCCCCAGCTCTCCTGTAGCCCTCTTCAGGTACTGGAAGGCTGCTCTAAGGTCTCCCTTGGAGCTAAATGAAGCTTGGGGTAGATTCTTCCATTATGATGACTTCAGAGCCAGTATCTTCTTTCTCTGCCTCTAACCTGTGCCTTTCTTTTCATTTTCTTTTTGGTCCAGGAAGCCCCCAGTAGAAGACAAATTGGAAGTGCAAGCAACAGAAGCCAAGAGCCCTCCAGCAGAAGTGAAGACGGTCCCCAATGAAGCCACACAAACAAATGAGAGTGAGAGCAAAGCATGATCAGCCAGAGCTGAAAGAGCCAACGACAGAAGAACTTCACCCAAGCATCTGAACCACGAACCACAACACATCTCATTCCTCTAGTGTCTGTTGCCTTTTTTTTTTAAACAAAGAAAACACCAACAAAAACAGAAGAATGCATAAATGGGGAGGGGGAGAGGGGGAGGGGGAGAAAAAAAAATCTCTTTTATTGTTTTCTTTTTTTTTTCTTCTTCTTTTTTCCTTTTTTATTTCATTTTCTTTTTTTTTAATTATTATTTTTTCAGTTGGTTGCTTGTTTTGGAAGATTTCTACCAAGGTTCTGTTGGTTGTGCACTTGCTTTTAAGGAAAAAAAAAAAAAAAAAAAAACACAAAAACAAACAAGTTAATAACCTTTTAAATTAAAACCAGGGTTTAAACCCAGAACCAAATCAGGGCTTAAGCTGATCCTGGCTGTATTGAAATAAGGAAAAACTGCAAAGAAACGTTTTGCAGAGCAGTTTGGGGAGCTCCAAACCTGCAAAGGAAGTGGTTTGGAAGCTCCAAACCTGCAAAGGAAGTGGTTTGGAAGCTCCAAACCTGCAAAGGAAGTGGTTTGGAAGCTCCAAACCTGCAAAGGAAGTGGTTGTGGAGCTCCAAACCTGTAAAGTGATTGGGGAAGCTCCAAAACTGTAAAAAATTGGTTTGGAAGCTCCAATTCTGTAGGAAAAAAAAAAAGGTTTGGAAGCTCCAAAACTGTAAAGAAATTGGTTGGGGAGCTCCAAACCTGCAAAGAAAGTGGTTGGGAAGCTCCAAACCTGCAAAGAAATTGGTTGGGGAGCTCCAAACCTGCAAAGAAATTGGTTGGGAAGCTCCAAACCTGCAAAGAAATTGGTTGGGGAGCTCCAGGATTGCAAATAAAGTGGTTGAGAAGTTCCAAAACTGTAAATAGTGGTTGGGAAGCTCCAGAATTGCAACAAAGGTGGTTGGGAAGCTCCTAATCTGCAAATGCAGTGGTTGGGGAGCTCCAAAATTGCAAATTGAAGTGGTTGGGAAGTTCCAAAACTGTAAATAGTGGTTGGGGAAGCTCCAAAACTGCAAATAAAGTGGTTGGAAAGCTCCAAAATTGCAGATGAAGTGGTTGGGGAAGCTCCAAAATTGCAAATAAAGTGGTTGAGAAGTTCCAAAACTGTAAATAGTGGTTGGGGAAGCTCCAGGACTGCAGCTGAAGTGGTTGGGGAAGCTCCAGGACTGCAGCAAAAATAGTTGGGGAGGCTCCAGAATTGCAAAGGAGGTGGTTAGGGAAGCTCCAAACCTGCAGATCAAGGGGTTGGGAAGCTCCAAAACTGTAAATAAGTGGTTGGGGAAGCTCCAAAACTGTATAGAAAAATGGTTTGGAAGCTCCAAAACTGCAAAGGAAGTGGTTGGGGAAGCTCCAAACCTGCAGATAAAAGCAGGTTGGGGGAAGTTCCAGAACTGCAAATAAAGCAGTTGGGGAAGCTCCAAATCTAGTCCTAGACAATAAAAATGATTAAAAAAGACAAAAGACAAAAAAAAAAAAAAAAAAAAAAAGAGAGACAAAGACCCTGGGTTGGTTGGTTTTGTTTTTTTTCCCTTTTTAGTCTAGCAAATGCTGTGCTGCTTGGGTACAGCTGGGCCCTCCCTGAACAAAGTCCACAATTTATTTTTGTACTTTTCAGTCGAGTTGGAAATATGTAAAAGCCTCTCAGAAGTAAGTTATGAGTTTGATTATTTTGATTTTGTTGGGGGGGTTGGTATGGGTTTTTTTTTTTCCTTCTTCACCTCATGGTTTCTCTTCTCCACTTGAAGCATTTCTTTGCCTTTTATTCCTTTTATTGTTTGGGATTTTGTTTTTTGGGTTTGTTGTTTGTTTTTTTTTTTTTAAGTCTTTTGATGATAGGAAGAATGCCAAAATTGCAGCTTTGGGGGATTGGATTTCAATTTGCAGTATTCAGCCTCTCTGTTTCACTTTTCATTATTATTATTATTAATTTTAATATTTTTTTGGCCAATTTTTGGTCCTTTCCAAGTGTTTACAATCGACAAATGTTGTTTTTTAATTATTATTATTCACTTTTCAAGGTGTAAAATAGCTGCTTTTTGGGTTTGATTATTTTTTTTTTTTCCCCCCCCTTCTAGGTTAGCAGCATGCAAGGGAAATCATTTCAAACCATGGATGTTTACAGTAGTGGTTTCCCCCTTTTAATTATTATTGTTATGATGATGATTATTTCTTACTGGAGTAAGAAGAAAAAAAAAAAAGCAAAGGCTGGGGTGAGGGTTGGGGTTTTGGGGGTTTGTTTTCTTTTTGTTGTGGTTGGGTGGGAGGTATTCAAACCACTCAAGGTCTTTATTAGCCAGCAAGCTACCTGAAAGCAAAGCTCAGCTTGGAAGGGAGCTGCTGGTGAGAGCCTTTTGTAACTTCAGTTTACTAAAGAGGTTTTTTTCTTTAAGTCCCTTGCTGGACCTGGGCCTGACTGCATAAGAGAAATAATCACCTCTGCTTTTTTAGGACATTCTCCCTCCTCCTCCCCCCTTTTTCCTTCATGGAACCCTCCCAGAGCTTGGAGAAGCAGAAGGGAGATTGGTACAGTTAGGGCTGGTTTGGTCTCATCTCAGATGTCTGACTTGCAGCAGTTCCTCCTCCCCCTGCCAGTAAATTCCATTCCCTGGGGACAGAGCTTTGTGCACAGCAGTGCTTGGCAGCATGCAAGATCCCTCCTGCCAGGCCAGCTCCATCACCACTTGGGCTACAGGATCCTTGGAGGTCCCTTCCAAGGGGGCTCTTGTAGATGAGGTGCTTCAGGCTGTGGTTTAGGGTCATGGTTTAGGGTTGTGGGTGGGCTCCCTGGGCTCAAAGGGATGCTGTGATTCTCTGATTCCATGATTCCTTGTGACATTCCCACAGATTGCATCAGGTTGGAAGGGACCTCAGAACTCATCTTGTCCAACCTCCCCCTGCAGGGACCCTTAACTAGAAAAGAAACTTCCTGCTGGGGCTGAGCTCAGCTTACCTTGTTCAGGGAACCCAGAGCAGGATCAAGGCTGTGGACTGCAGAGCAGGGCAGGAATGCATCCAGCTGTGCTCTGCAGAACCAGCCCCATGGCAGGGCAGGAATGCATCCAGCTGTGCTCTGCAGAACCAGCAGCATGGCAGGGCTCTGGGAATCATGGAGAGGGAATAACCCATGGAGATTTAGGGTGAAAAAGGTTTGAGCAGAAGGCAGGCAGAGGTGTGTAGGGGAAGATCAGCCCTATGTAGAGAGATGTTCCTTCTCTTGGGGTTTTGGGTTTGGGTTTTGTTTTCCTCTTTTTTTTTTTTTCCCCTTTTTTGGTGCCTTTTTTTTTTTCCTTCCCCCCACCTTTTTTTTTTTAAATTTCTTTTTTCTTTTATTTTTTTCCTTTTATTTCCTTTCCTTTCGTTTATTATTTTTTTTCCTTCTACTTCAGATCTGCAAGCTTGTGCACTGTGGGTGAGTGACTATTTTAGTGTGAAACGTGTTTTTTGTCATAGTATTGAAATAATAATAATAATAATAATAATAATAAAATGGAAAAAAAAATAAAAGCTTCAACATTAGTTTGGATGTGGAAGGTGTAGGGATAGTTCAGATCTGGGGGGAAAAGAATATATAGAGAGATATATATATATATAAAATTCAGGACAAAAAGCAAACAAACCACAAAGCAACAACTCTTAGAAGGAACAGAAGCCTTGAAAGGAGCTGATTGTGGCAGCTGATTGTGGCATCCATTCCTTTGTGCTAACAGAAGGGGGATTGGGGGATTGGGGTGGGAGGGTTGGGGGTGGTAGGGAGGCTGCTGTGTGGCTCAGGTGTGTTGAGCCACTTCTGTCTGTGTTGAGTCTTTGAAGGCAGCATCAAATCATCTCCAAAGTGTGAGAAATTAATGGTCTGGTCACTTGCTAAGTGTGGGGGTTTGGGTTGGGGTTTGGGGATTTTTTTGTTGTTGTTGTTGTTGGGTTTTTGTTTTGTTTGGGGGGGTTCTTTTTGCTTTTTTGGTTGTTTTGGGGTTTTTGGGGTTTTTTTTAGCTCCTTGGGATGCAAATGGAGGATGAGTGGCTGCAGAAGCAGAGGCACTCATGCAGTACCCATTCTGAGCCAGGATGGCAGGGTAGGATGGGTCCTCACTTCATAAGCTTTGTGGTTCCAGGGGATCCCTTCCAGCACCCAACCATTCTGGGATTCTGTGCTAGGGCAGGAGGAGGAAATGTGGCTCTTGGGTGACCCCCACAGCAGTGCTGGTGCAGCTCTGGGGACGTTTGGCTCATGGTCCCTAAGCAAACCAACCCAAATCAAGGCTGCCCAGGGAGGTGCCCCCTCCCTGGAGGTGTTCAAGGCCAGGTTGGATGAGACCTTGAGCAGCCTGGGCTGGTGGGAGGTGTCCCTGTTGTCTGCAAGGGGGGGTTGGACTGGATGCTCCCTTCCAACCCAAACCATTCTAGGAGAGTCCATGGCAGGGGGGTTGGAACTAAATGATCCTTCAGGTTCCTTCCAATCCAAACCATTCTGTGAAGGTCCATGGCAGAGGGGCTGGAACTGGATGATCTTTCAGGTCCCTTCCAAACCATTCTGTGAATTTCTGGAGGTGTGTGGCTTTGTGTTGAGGTCAGTGGGGTGAGCAGCACTCCAAAGCCACCCCACCTCCCTTTTTTATGTCCTCATGACACCTCCCAGTACTTGCAGATTAACTCTGGAGAGTGGTTTTGTACTCTTCCCTTCCCTGAGGCCCATTTCAGTTAGGGGTTACCTCATTCCCAAGCTAGTTTGGGCTTCCTTGCTTTGTTGGAAGCCTCTGCAGAGGGCCCACCCTGCTGTCTGTGCTGTCTGTGTGTCCATCCATACATCTCTATCCCTCTGGCAGTGCAGGCTGAGCAGCTTCTAGTCGTGGAGTGATTCCATTTCATGCTCCCCCATCCGTGCCAGACAGCCAGGTGCTAGTGGTGCATCCTCTCCTTCAGCTCTTTGAGTGGAGTTTTTCTTTTTCACACTTTATTTTTTTCCTATGGAAGCCTTCAAACCCCAGGTTTTCACACCAGGCTGTTTTGATAGATGTTCTCAGACCCTCCATTGACATCCTTTCCCCAGCATTCCCTACTTTTTTTTTTTTTTTTTTTTTGAGGGGGGGAGGGGGAAGGGGCTTCTATCTTGTTAAAAAAAATAAAATTAAATAAATTAAAAAAAAAACCAACAGAAAAAAAATCAACAAAAAAACCTTCTTTTTACCAAGTGAAGCATCAGTTCCACCTCTGTCCCCGTTCTCACTGGTGTAAATACTGATACTAACTGAGGGTTTTGACTTTGCATTCTGTCAGAATACTGTGTTCCAATAAAATCCACAAAAAATGTCTCAGTCTGCCCTTCTTGAGCTGCTTGGCCCTGCTTGAGCTGCAAGGATGGGGAAGGGACCTGAACGTCCCTGCTCTGAGACCTGCTGGGGCTGGAGAGCAGAAGGCTGAGAGGGGATCTGGTCAATGTCTGTAAATATCTGAGGGGTGGGGGGTGAGAGTAAGGGACCAGGCTCATCTTGGTGGTGCCCAGAGATAGGACAAGGGACAACAGGAACAAGCTGGACCCCAGGAGGCTCCGTCTGAAGCTGAGGAGAAACTTCTCTGGTGTGAGGGTGCTGGAGCCCTGGAGCATGCTGCCCAGAGAGGTCTTTGGAGACATTCAAGCCCCAGCTGGATGTGTTCCTGTGTGACCCGCCCTGGGTGGTCCTGCTCTGGCAGGGGGGGTTGGACTCCATCTCTGCAGGTTCTTTCCCACCCCTGACATCCTCTGTCTCTGTGATGTGGAATCCCAGGGCTGCATTTGCACCCAGGTTAACGTGGAGCAGGCAGCCCCATGGGGTGTGCCTGTAGGCTGAGCTGAGCATTTGCCTGAGGCTCTGGGCTGCAGACATGCAGGGAATGCAGCTGCCAGGAAGCTCAGCACCCCCTTGGCACATGAGGCACAGGAGAGCATTTCCCTTCCCTGGCAGCGTGGACACGGGGAAGGTTCTACCTTCCCCAGCATGCCCTGCCCTCCTTGGCACCTCCTGCTTTGGGCAGGGCTGCTGCTTCCAGGGCACCTCTCTCTGTTTCCCACCTTCCTCTCCTGAGCCCCCCTGGATTATGCTGTGTTTGGAATTAAAGCATCCCAGCAGTGCAGCAGGGACTCTGTGATGCTCTGGCTCCCTTTGGTGGCTGACAGCTTCTGTTAGCTGCCACCTCCAGGCTTGTGGCTCTGCAAACGAGGCCTTAGAGCATCTCCTGAGAGTGGTGCCATGTACCTGTGTGTGAAGTGCCAGGGGAAGCTGTATGCCAGCACTTCTCAGAACCACAAGCCTGACACATCCTAGCAGGGCTGTAAAAGGGAGGGCAGCTGCCCCTCAGAACCTCCAAAGGCTGAAAGACATCTCTGGGCTATTGCAATGTGCTGCTGGAGGTCTTCCAGCCCCCTGGGTTTCCTTTCCTGCAGCTTCATCCACCCAGACGGACCCCAGAGCCACAGCACAGCTGCGGTTGGCAGCACAGGAGCCTGGCAGCTGACTTGGGCACACAAAGGCAGCAAAGCAGCCGAAGGGCTGCAGGGCAGCTCGCAGCCTGGCAGCCGCTATTGTGCGGGAGGATGGTGCCATCCGCTGGCTGCCGTGCTGCTAGCACCACCCTGCGTGCCCCCCGGGCATGGAGCCTGCCTGGATACCAAATCCCTGAGCCCCTGCGAACCACCGGCTGAGCCCCATCCCGGGGAGGCAGCTCCGCAGCCGGCAGCACGGAGGGGACAGAGGCCAGCGCTGCCTGCCGCCGGTGCTCGGCACGGCACGGCTTGGGGGTCTGCCTGCCGCCGGTGCTCCGTACGGCTGAGGGTCTGCCTGCCGCCGGTGCTCGGCACTGCACGGCTGAGGGTCTGCCTGCCGCCGGTGCTCGGTGCTCGGCACGGATGAGGGTTTGCCTGCCGCCGGTGCCAGGCACGGCACAGCGCTAATTGGCACCTTCAGGTGCTCGATTTCTACCGTGGTACCAAGCCAGCGTACAGCGGAAAGGCGCAGGGTCTGGAGGGGGACCCCTTGCTGCACCCTGCGAGGCAGAGGGCAACAGCCGGAGCTGTGACCGGGACTGGAACAACTCCAACCGCAGCACCTCCGCGAAATGGCGGATTACGATGCTCCGCCCCTTCATTTGCATAGCCCCGCCCCCGCCCCGGGCGCTGCGCAAAGAGAGTGGCCGGCGGCGTTGTCTCCACGGCAACAGCGCCGCGTCCCTTCCGTGCTCGGGAGGTGGCTGCGGAGGTTTCCCAGTCGTAGCCATGTTGGGCGACCCGGACCAGGAGCGGGATTTCCAGCGCTTCCTCTGCCGTGTGGAGGAGATCTGTAAGGCTGCCGCGGGGCCGAGGCACAGCGGAGGACGTCTCGGGCCGGGCGTGGGGCGCTGCTGCCCGCGGGGAGGCGATAGTGGGGCCGGGGGTCGGGGGGAGGTCCCCGTGTTCTAGGGGTAGGGTGAGAGGGGTGAAGGTAAGGCAGGAAAGGGATGGGAAAGGGGAAAATTCCCACCCCACCGCGTTCCGAGGTTGGTTCCTGGGGTCTCCTGGTGAGCTCAGGTGTGCTGAGGCTTTGCAGATGCATTGTCTGATGCAGAAGCTGCAGGGAGCTCTGGGAATGAGATGGATTCACGTTTGTAAATGTCTCCGTTGATGGAATCACAGAATGCTTCTGGTGGGAAGGGACCCTCCAAGCTCATCTTGCCCAACTCCCCTGCAGTCAGTAGGGACACCTACAACTAGAGCAGGTTGCTCAGGGCCTCATCAAGTTTGACCTCCATCCTGGTCACCAGTGCCTTCAAAAGCACATCAGGGACACCTGAACTCCTGCTCCCTCAAGGATCACTGAAGAGGTGTTTTTTTTCTTCTCCCCACCCCCCCACCCTCCCCCTGCCCCCCCACCCCCCCCCTGCCCCCCCACCCCCTTTTTAGCCAATTTAGTGCAAGGTTTGAGCTCTGCAGACCCAGCTGTCAAGGAAAAAGCCATTGCTGAAACAGAGAAGAAACTCCATGACCAAGAAACTACCAAGGAGGAGGACAGCATAACGACTGTGGACAGAACAGTCATCAACACAAGACCTTCAGTAGGTGCTTTCCCATGCCCTATGAAGTCCTCCCCATCCCTTCTTTGGTTTTCCCATTGGATATTCCCAGTGTGCATCAATCTGGTGCCCTGTAGCTTTGAACAAGCTGACCTGCTGCTCCTCTGGGTTGCACTGGAATGCCACCTCCTGTGTTTCTCCTCTTGCAGGGTGTTGCAGAAGCAGTGAATGCAGGTAGGATGATTCTCCCCTTAGTATTTAGCATCTCTTCAACCTGTTTTAGCAGAGATAGAGTTGCTCTTACTTCGTGCAAGGCTTAATCCCACTCCTTCCAAACTCAGAGCTAACTTCTGAGTGAATTTTGATTCAGGTCAGAGAGCCAGGAACACACTGAAGGATCTCAGCAGCATGGCTGTGCTTGAGCACAGGTGGGAGTCTTGTTGCTGTGCTTTGTTCTATTCTTGCCTCTCATCTCAAAAGTTTGCTTTCTGAATTTAAAAGCAAGCAAAGTTCTGTGCAGAGATGAGGAACTTGGAGGCAAGAATGGAAATCCCTGAGCTTTGAGTCAGAGTTTGTCACTCCTGGCCCAGTTTAATTGTTGAAGTGATCCTTTAATATTTTCTTTGTAGAGAAGTGACTCAGAAATACCTGAGAAATTGATTGCCTTTTTTTAATTTTCTTTTCTTTCATGTGTACATTGATTTTAATGAAGTCTGTGCTCTGTCTTTGTTTTTCAACTCCACTGTCACCAACTCTCCTGGCTCAAAGAGGCCTTTCTGGCAGCTCTGGAAAAGGATGCAAAGGAACGAGCTCAGTGCAGGAAGAGAAATGAGCTGCTGGCAAATGGTAACCACTGGAGGCTTCTCCAGCTCACCCCTTCAGAAACTGCTTGGCAAGGGTCTGGGCTGGTGCAAGTGGCTGGAGACAGGACAAGGGGGAATGGTTTGAAGCTGAGGCAGAGCAGGGTTAGACTGGAGCTGAGAAAGAAGTTCTTCAGTTTGAGGGTGGTGAGACTCTGGCACAAGGCTGCCCAGGGAGGCTGTGGCTGCCTTCTACCTGGGGATATTCAAAGCCAGGCTGGATGAGGCTTGGAGCAGCTGAATCTCGTTGGGAGGTGTCCCTGCCCATGGCAGCTGGGTTGGAGTAGATGATCTCTGAGGTCCCTTCCAGCCTGAGCCATTCTATGAATATTTTCCTCTACAAGCTATCCTCTTTATGATCAGGGTTTAGGATGGAGGCAGTGAGTTTGGGTATTTCAGAGCTGGGCTGGGCAAAAAAAAAAAACCCACACCAAACAAAACCAACAAACAACAATTCAGATTTCCCTCTGGAAGAGGAATGGAGATTGTTCAGTAGTAGCTCAGAAATCTCTTGCAAATAATGGCTAATGAAGACAGCTGGAGTGGAATTTTGATGAAGAGAATGTAGGCTCTGTTTCCTCAGTCAGTATGAGAGGAAACAAACCCCAAAAGTTGCTGTGAGTGCATGGAATGAAAACCCAAATGTTGCTTTCAGTGCATTTCCATTGTTTTGCAGCTCTGAAGGAGAAGGGAAACGAAGCCTTCAGGAAGGGAGACTATGCCACAGCCATTCAGAGGTACACTGAAGGCCTGGAAAAGCTGAAGGATAAGCAGGAGCTTTACACAAACAGAGCACAGGTCAGCAGCTGGAAATGAGCTACCCCTGCCCTGCTTTTCATGCTGCTTTGCGTGGATAGAACCCCAAGAAGATTGAGTTTCACAAGGGGTAAATGTGTGCTGCATTGCAAACAGCCTCAAAACAGGGAGGCAACAATTTCCTGGCCACCCTCCAGTAGCTTTTGAGCCACATCCACAGTAACTTCTGGCTCTGCCTAGAGGTTAGCAGCAGGAAAGTGCAGAGAGAGGACTTGAATCTCCTACAGACTTCATGGAAACTCTTCCCTCTTGAGCCCTGTGTCTGAATTCCTTGGAAGCTTGAGTTCTGCTGTGGCCATTCCTTCCCAAGGGAGTGCTCATGACCTCTTCCTCTTGGATATGCCACAGCTGAACTCCTGCTCCTCCAGAAGAAGGGAGGAGGGGGAAAAAATAATCATTTTAATTCATAATTGTATTTAAATGCACTGATTTTTATTCTTTTTTTTGTGTAGGAATCATTTTTAGAGCTGTTGTAGAATGTTAACATTTGCTTTGCATTCTCTGCTTGTCTTGGATAGTCACAGAATTATTTCAGGTGGAAGGGATCTTTAAGCTCAGCATCCCTAGGTGTGGATTGAAGGTTGTGTTAGTGAATGTATTGTGAGCTCTGAGGGGGTTGAAAACAAGCAGCAGCTGGTAATCATCCTGGAAAATCAATGGCTAGGCAACTCAGCAGCCTGCTGTTATTTAATTAGCTCAAGCTTCTTTAATTAGCTAATAGTGGAAGTTGAGTGAATTATAGAATCCTAGAACAGCTCAAGTTGGGAGGGACCCCAGAGCTCATCCCCTCCAACCCTGTGCCATGGGCAGGGACAGCTCTCACCAGCCCAGCTCTCATCCAGCCTGGCCTTGAACATCCCCAGGGAGGAGGCAGCCACAGCCTTCCTGGGCAGCCCATTCCAGAGTCTCACCACCCTCATCCTGAAGAACTTCTTCCTCAGCTCCAGTCTAACCCTGCTCTGCCTCAGCTTCAAACCATTCCCCCTTGGCCTGTCTCCAGACACCCTCAGGAAAAGTCTCTCTGCAGCCTTCCTGCAGGATCCCTTCAGCTCTAAGGTCCCCCTGGAGTCTTCCCTTCTGCAGGCTGACCACCCCCAGCTCCCTCAGCCTATTCTCACAGCAGAGCTGCTCCTAATGTCTTCTGCCTGGACTCTCTTGGTTTCATTTCAGGCCTACCTGAAGATGCATGAGTATGAAAAAGCCATTGGTGACTGTGAATGGGCATTAAAGGTAACCCCAGCAGTCTGTCTTGGATGGACCAGGCCAAGAGCTCCTGGAAGGTGGGACTGGGGGTAACTGGTGAGGTGGAGAATGGAGATGGAACTGCCCCAAAGCAGTGGTGGTGCACAGCTTGCTGCCCCCTGGGTGAGCCTGAGCAGTTAATGCTGGAGTGCTGCCTGCCTGCTTGAGGCTTTTCTAGCTCCTAAAAGCTTTTGATTAGGAGTTTGTTAGAAGTGATAATGAGCTGCTGCCTTGGCACACATCCTTCTGGAAAGGCAAAGGGCTCTCTTTAAGCTCACCAAGATCAGGTAAAGGTGATTAAAACCAGACAATAGCAAGGAGCTGAACCCCAACTGAGCTGTGTCAGTGGTGCCCACAACAGATGATTGTGGGCAGCAGCATTTCAAGCTGTTGGTGCTGAGCTGGATGGTTCCTCTTGGCTTGTTTGTTGTTGGGCTGGGTTTTGGCTTGCCTCTGTGCACAGCTAATGGAAATCAGCATTGCTTGAATTCCTGGCAGAACTAATCAGCAGAGACATGGAACTGGTGGGGTTAGAGGCTTGTAGGTGCAGGTATCAACAGCAGCTAATTGCATGAGAGCCTGCTTGAGGAGCAGTTTCCTGGGAAGGCTCTTAGCTGCTTTCCACCTTTTAACCAGCACAAAGCCTTTGTTCCATGCAGAGGGAAGGAAAGTTGGCACCTAGGGGGGAATAATTCAGCCTATAAACTGGAGGTGCCTCTATTCCATGGCATGAATCCCCTCTGCTGTGCTTCCAGGCTGCTGTAACAATTCATTAGAAGGCTGGGGAACAAAAAAAGACAAAGTGGGAAGGTAACAATTTCTAAACACATCATTAATAATCCTTTTCACCACAGTGCAATGAAAAATGTATCAAAGCCTTTTTCCTGATGGGGAAAGCTCACCTGGCACTTCAGCACTACAGTGAGGTAAGCTGATGAGGTCTTGGGGTGCTTTTGATGTGAAACCTGGGCCTTGTTGCTGAGGGGTTCAGGTCATTCTGGGGGGTGATGTCCTCTTTTGAGCAGTGGGTGTAAGCTCAAGGACCTTACAGTGCCTTTTTATAACTCCTGGTTTTGATCTGCAGCTTCACTACCTGAAGGGGGCTGCAGGAAAGCCAGGAAGGGACTTTTGACAAGGGCTGGGAGTGCTAGGATGAGAGGGAATGGATTGAAGCTGGAGGAGGGGAGACTGAGACTGGAGATGAGGCAGAGATTCTTTCCAGTGAGGGTGGGGAGACCTCATTTTTATCACCTTGCCCTTTGTGTGTTAAAATGTGAGCCCCTTGCTTTTCTCTCTGCAGTCCAGGCAGTGTTATGAGAAGCTCTTGCAAACAGCTCCCCACAAGCAAAGCCTGTTTGAGGGTAAGAAATAGAAATTGTTGCACTGTCACCTCTCTTACAAATGTCTAAGGGGTGGGTGTCAGGAGGATGGGGCCAGGCTCTTCTCAGTGGTGCCCAGTGACAGGACAAGAGGTAATGGGCATCAGCTTGAGCATAGGAACTTCCTTCTAAACATGAGGAGGAACTGCTCTACTCTGAGGGTGGCAGAGCCCTGGAGCAGGCTGCCCAGAGAGGTGGTGGAGTCTCCTTCTCTGGAGACTCTCAAGGCCCACCTGGATGTGTTCCTGTGTGACCTGCTTTAGCTGACCCTGCTCTGGCAGGAGGTTTGGACTCACTCTTCAGAGATCCCCTCCCATCCTGTCATTCCTGAGCATACCAGACCAGGTAGCTGCCATGCTTTGTTTTCTTTGGGTTTCCAAGATTGTATGAATGAGGTAAACCTGGAGGAGAAAAGAAGGAGAGCTGAAGAGAGAGCAATGGAGGAAGCAGAGTCTGGCAAGCTGGCTGCTGTGTCCATAAAAGAACTGCTGCAGAAGCTTGGCAGACCTGACCAGAGCATCCTCTACTATGCAGGAGGCATCAGGCTGCTGGCAGGAGCTGTGACAGGCTGTAAGTATTTCACAGACTCATAGAATGGTTGGAAGGGACCTCCAGGGATGGAGTCCAACCCCTGCAAAGGAAGACCACTAAGGGCACTTGATGAGGCCATTACTTGGAGCTGTACCCCAAGGAGAAGAGTAAGAGTTGGAGCAGCTTTTAAAGGGACAGAAAAGCTGTTCCTGTGTGGGAAATAGAAAATAGCAGTATTGGATCTTTCACAGTTGATGGGCAGTAGAAACCTGCTGGATGGGGTCCAGAGGAGGCCACAAAGGTGATCAGAGGGCTGGAGAACCTCTGCTGTGGGGACAGGCTGAGAGAGTTGGATTGGATAGGGCTGGGTGATAGGTTGGGCTGGAGGATCTTGGAGGTCTCTTCCAACCTGGTTGATTCTATGAATTTGGGCTGTTCAGCCTGGAGAAGAGAAGACTCCAGGGAGACTTTCAGTATCTGAAGGGGACCTACAGGAAGGCTGGGGAGGGACTGTTCAGAAGGGCTTGGAGTGACAGGATGAGGACAGAGGTTTGGAACTGGATCAGGGCAGAGTCAGGTTGGCCATCAGGAGGAAGTTCTGCACAGTGAGGGTGGGGAGACACTGGAACAGGCTGCCCAGGGCTGTGCTTGAGGCCCCATCCCTGGAGACATTCAGGATCAGCCTGGATGTGTCCCTGTGCAGCCTGCTCTGGCTGGAGCTGTCCCTGCTGCCTGCAGGGGGTTGGCCAAGATGCCCTTGGAGGCTCCCTTCCAAGCCAATGCACTCTGTGAATATCTTTTTCAGAAGCAGATGAGAGTTGTAGCTGAGCTCCTCAGACTTCCTCTGGCTTTGGGTCTCTTTAGAGCTGTTTAATTGGTTTATAAACATTTGTAGCTCCCTGGGAGCACATTGGGTTGCAGAGCATCTCATGTTTCAGTCCTGTTAAAAAGCCTTTCACTTGAAGTCAATTGTTCTTCCTAGCACCAGGCAGGAGCCAGAGCAGTCTTCAAAGCTGCTTTTCTACTTCAAGCAGCAGTCTGGAAGCTCTTCCTCCCCTCCTTTAATGATGTCCTTTCCTCAGAGCTGTTGATCCAGTGCCCTTCTCTTTTAACACTGTGTTCCAGCAGGGCAGGAGTCTGCCTTCACCATGATACCCCAGCCAGCTGGCATCAGAGTGCTGATTTGTTTCCCCTCTGGATTTTTTTTTTTTTCAGGCACTGAGCAAACTTTATTTAGAACAAACAATGGCTTCAGTCTCCTCCGAGACAACGAGGCTGTGAGAAGGTAAGAGCCCTCCAGAGGGAAACAGAAGGGGGTTAGAGCACAAGGGAATGAAAACCCTGTGCTCAGGAAACAATCACCTCTTGAAATGCAGCTCAGAAGATAAACTCATAACAGATCTGACTCTCTGAATTGACTGACCTGTGTCTGCCTCCTCTGACAGTGAGCACAATGCAGGAATTTCATCTTCTGTCTCCTGTTTCTCCAGCCAGAGCAGGCTGCCCAGGGACACTGCAAGGCTGAATCCTGAATGCCTCCAGGACTGGGGCCTCAACCACCTCCCTGGGCAGCCTGTTCCAGTGTTTCCCCACCCTCATGGTGCAGAACTCCCTCCTGATGTCCAACCTAACCCTGCCCTGCTCCAGCTTCATGCTGTGCAATGCTCCTGTGGGCTGTGTGTGGGGTGAGGCTGGAGTGGAGCTGGTGGGTCACAGCTCTGCTCTGGGGAGAGGTCTTCTGGAAAACAATTCTGATAGTTCATCTGCTAAACATTCCAGCTCTGGGTTGAGAGCTTAAATGTTCCTCTGGCAGATCCTCCTCCCTGTGGGGCTTCTCTGATCTCCCTGCTGCTTGGATCTGTCCTTTTGCTCCCTTGATGAGGCAACATTTCTAATTTAGGGGCTTCTGTGCAGAGAGAAGCAGCAGTGCTGGAGTGGAGCTGTCTGTTTCTCTCCTCTTGCTGTGGCAAGCTGTCTGCTCTGGGAATGGTAAGCTCACATCATCCCCATGAATCACTGCTAATGTCCTGTCAGTGTGGCAGGAACATCACTCTCCCTGAGCACTTGGGTCTGGATGTTGTTACAAACAAAGTTTCAGAGGTCAGACACAAGTGCTGGAGGTTTGCAGCACCAAGCTCACTTCTGGCAGCTCTGTGCAAGATGAGATTCCATTCCCAGGCTATTTCTGTGAGCATTTGAAAACCTGCTGAAGGGGTTGGGGAGTCAGTTCCCTGTGGTTATTGCTGTTCCTCAGGCCTCTGGTATGAGTTTGCCTTTTTCTGTGAGCAGTTAGAGCTGCACAGGGCAGAGCTTTGTATCAGAGCCATCTGGAAAGGCTGAACAACCCTGGCAGCAAAGGAGGGCATGAGTGGATGAAATGAAGACACAGAATTGTTTGGGTTGGAAGAGGCCTCTAAGATCATCAAACCAGCACCTAGGGGGAAAAATTGTGAGGGGAAGGGGGATGCCATTGTGTGAATTCCCTCTGAAATCTTCTCTTTTTGCAGAAGCAAATCAGCATCTTCTGTTGGCCGACCCTGATGTGAATGCACAGCTGCCAGAGCTGCTCTCTTCTGGGGAAGCAGAGATCCAAAAGGAGACCCTGGCACTAATTTCTCTTTACTCAGAGAATGAGAATGGGAGGAGGCTGCTGGGCAAGCACCAGGACCTAACCAGGTAATGAGCACTGCTATAGCTCAGAAAGTTGTCCTTCGTGCCTGGGTTGACAGGTGTTCAGTGACAGAACAAGAGGGAATGGATTGAGGCTGGAGGAGGGCAGATTGAGACTGGAGATGAGGAAGAAATTCTTGCCAGTGAGGGTGGGGAGACACTGGAACAGGTTGCCCAGGGAGGCTGTGGATGCCTCCTCCCTGGAGGTGTTCCAGGCCAGGCTGGATGAGGCCCTGAGCAACCTGGGCTGGTGGGAGGTGTCCCTGCCCATGGCAGGGAGCTTGGAACTGGATGAGCTTGAAGGTCCCTTCCAACCCAACCCATTCCCTGAGTCTCTGGACCCTCTCCTCATCTGGTGGGTGGTGTTTATGGCTATGCAAGTGTTGCCATGACTCACTGAGTAGAGAAGAAACCAGCAGCTTGTGCCCTTTACCTTATTACCCTGCAATTTCCTGCCAGAGTTAAGCAGAGGATAAATTTTCCTTTACTCTTCTGCAGTAAATGGTTTGAGATCCTTGGCTGAACAGAAAAGATTCTCCAGCAGCTGTGCACCCTTCACTCTATGACATCCACCATTAATCCAGGGACATTTTTTCCTTGGAGGGAAGGTTAAAAGAAAAGAATCAGAGCTGAGGGGATGCTTTAAAACAAAGCAGATAACATGATTGTGCCTCAAAAGATCAGGGGGGTTGAGATCTTCCCTTTGGAGGGCCTGGGAGATCCAGCTTGGTCCAAACCCTGCTGCACACAAAGGAGTGTGAAAGGTTGGATCAAGAGGGTCCCTTCCAAGCTGGCATTCTGGGATCCATCAGGATCTGTGTTGGTGCACTCCAAGTGCTACTTAGCTTTGGTTGAAATCATTAAAGGTCTGACAGAACTCTTTTGGCCTTTTCCTGATTGACAGCTGGCTGCAGATCCTGATGAGGTTTGTCCACTACAGTGATGCCAGGGCTGGCAGTGCCATGGACATCCTGGCTGATTTGACTGCAGAGGCAAGGTGAGTGCTTGGCTTTTATCCAGTGGTGCTGGAAATGTGCCAGGGCTTGGGCAGAGGCTGCTGTGAGGGTGCACTGCTGACTGAGGGCTACCTTGTCTTGATGGTGGTGTGTTGCCTGTAGTGATAGATTGGTGGAATGGGTTGGGTTGGAAGGGACCTCAAAGCTCATCCAGTTCCAGCCCCCTGCCATGGGCAGGGACACCTCCCACCAGCCCAGGTTGCTCAGGGCCTCATCCAGCCTGGCCTTGAACACCTCCATGGAGGAGACATCCACAGCCTCCCTGTGCAACCTGTGCCAGTGTCTCCCCACCCTCACTGGCAAGAATTTCTTCCCAATCTCCTGTCTCAATCTGCCCTCCTCCAGCTTCAATCCATTCCCTCTCATCCTAGCACTCCCAACCCTTGTCCAAAGTCCCTCCCCAGCTCTCCTGTTGACCCTTCAGGTACTGGAAGGCTGCTCTGAGGTCACCCCAGAGCCTTTTCTTCTCCAGGCTGAACAGCCTCAGCTCTCCCAGCCTCTGTGTGTTCTGTCTAAAGCTCTCATCTTGCTTTATCTCCCAACAGGTTCAACTCCCAGTCTGGTGGTCTGCTTCCCCCAGGAGTCTTACCTTTATTCACCCAGCTGCTGGTATGAAAGCTCTCAGCTTCTGCACTTCTGCTTTGCTTGTGTGTCAGGTGCCCTCTGACTGCTCTTTGCTGTGTTACAACCAGTTGATCCTGGGAAGAACCCCTCTGTGCTAGACCTGCAGTAGCTGCCATGTCTCTGGTGCTGTAGGTACAAGAAACCCAGGTCTGGAGTCAGCTTTCCTCAGGAAAAGCTTCTCAGTCTCCAGTCCTCAGTGCCTGGTTCCTCCCCATTTCTGGTTTCATATTCAGCTTGCTTGCAGGCACCCAGTGGGAATGTGTCAGGCCAGGACCTCACCCTCAGCTTTGGGCTGCACTCTTGGTGTGACTTTAATTCACCTTCACCACCTCCCACCAGCACAGCTTGCTCAGGGCCTCATCCAGCCTGGCCTTGAACACCTCCAGGGAGGGCACATCCATCACCTCCCTGGGCAGCCTGTGCCAGAGTCTCACCACCCTCCCTGTAAAACCTTCTTCCAGCCCACATCTCCCTTCTCCTTTGTTCTTGATTTGTTCTTCCACTCCTCTGTTCATAGGCCTCGGCCAAGCAGGTGAACCAGGCAGCCCTTGCCCGCTGTGTTGGCATCATGGGGAAGCTGTGTGCAGCTGTGGGCACCCGAGTGCAGCTGGCAGAGTGCAGGCAGTGCTGGCAAGCCTGCCTCCAGCTCCTGGTAAAGCAGCTTGGTGCTTCCCTGGGAGGGTGTCCTCAGCCCCAGCTCCTGGGGAAATGGCATTGCTGTGCCCACGTTTGGCTGCCTGCCCTGACAGCTCTCACCTGGCACTGAGACCTCCCTAGGGTGGACATGAGGAACAATCTCTTTATGGCAAGAGTGGTCAGGAGGTTGGAACTGGATGATCTTCAAAGTCCCTTCCAACCCAACCCATTCTGTGAATCAATGACAAAGAGAGGGAGATTTGGATCCTTTTGTTAGGCTGCTGAATAGCTACAGTGGGACACTGGGAGTCCAGAGCTACAGAAGCAACTACTGCCTAGGGGCAGAATGTTGCTAAAGCCCCAGGGGATCAGGAGTCCCCAGGGGATCAGGAGTCCACATCATCTGAGCACCTGACCCACAACCTTCCACCAACTGGCAGCCTGTAGCTGGCACACTGGTATTCAAAAAAGGCAAAAGAGGTTTGCCCCTGGTGGTAATTTTTTGGGGGTTGGAAAAGACCTCTGAGATCATCCCAGTCCAACCAGCAACCCAACCCCACCATGGCCCCAAGTGCCATGGCCACAGGGTTCTGGAACACCTCCAGGCATGGGGACTCCACCACCTCCCTGGGCAGCCTGTGCCAATCCCTGACCACTCTTGCAGCAAAGAAATTTTTCCTCCTCTCCAACCTAACCCTCTCCTGGCTCAGTTTCAGGCCATTTCCTCTCCTTCTCTCACCTGATCCTGGGGAGAGGAGACCAACCCCCACCCCACTGCAGCCTCCTCTCAGGCAGCTGTAGAGGGCAATGCTGGAAGTGCATCCTCTGAACCCCCTGCACTCTTCTCTCCTTTGCACACAGGATCAGTACCTGAGCAACCCACCCCAGTGCCAGGAGTGTGTGTTTGCAGTGCTGGGCCTGATGATGAACCTACTGCTTGAATCCAATGTGGTCATCCAGGTGAAGCAGAGCTGGGAATGTTCTTTGGTGGTGGTGTCCTTGGGAGATTCAGAGCTGCCTGAGCAGCCTTGGCAGGAGTCAGGCCAGAACATCCCAGTAGAACAGATGAGGAACTGGGATGTTGTGACCTTGCAGCCTGGAGAGGGGAGAGCTTGGCTGCATGAGCTGGCTTTGGAGCCCTCTGTCACATCCAGCTGGGTGGAGCACTTAAACCATTCTAGGAGTTCCTGAAGTCACCTCTGGGTGCTGGGGTGTCAGCAGCTTCCTGTGCCCTCATCTGGACTCTTTCTTGTCCAGTATTTTGTACCATTTCTGCTCCAACCCTTCCTGAGCTTTTCCCACTCTTGTTCTAGTGCCTGGCTGTGGAGATCAGTGGCAGGTGCATGTCCCTCCTTGGGGACAAGCATGGAGGCATTGTCACAGTAAGTGCAGTGGGGCTGGGGAGACACTGGAGCAGGCTGCCCAGGGAGGCTGTGGCTGCCCCCTCCCTGGAGGTGTTCAGGGCCAGGCTGGATGAGGCCTTGAGCATCCTGGGCTGGTGGGAGGTGTCCCTGCCCATGGCAGGGGGTTGGGACTGGATGATCTTGAAGGTCCCTTCCAAGCCAAACCATTCTGTGAGCAGTGAGAGATCTGTGGACTAAGCACAAATCCTGCTTGCTGAGCTGATCTCTTCAGTGCCAGCTGCTGCCCTGTGCAAGGCTGGCTGCTAGGCTGTGAAACCTGAACCATTCAGAATTATTAGTAGCAGAGATTCACAAACACACCACTCCTGACTCAGCTTTTGATGTTGCTTGATGCAAGAGGCTCTCCATACCCTCTTTGAAGCTACTGACAACTCGTTTCCATCCCTAGGATGGTTTTCAGTATCAAACTCTGCACAGAAATGAATCCATCTGGAAGCTAAAAGGAGCCAGAAGAGGTTGGGTGGTTAGCAGCTGGTTCTTTTTTCACAGTTCTCATCTCCAACTCACACCTAGGAGACTCTGCTCCTCTTGGTGGTGTGTAACTCCTACAGGTAGCAGTTACTCAAGGGAACTGGAGAGGAGCAGGTGTGGACTCAGAGTCCATTCCCCCCCTCTGAGCTCACCTGGATGCTCCTTCCTGGCTTACTCAACAGCAGCAGTGGTGGCCTGGTCCCTGCTAGGGCTTTGCTTCAATAAATCACCACAGAGGGAGCTGTGCTGACCTCAGCTGGGTCTCATCTCTCTCTGTCCTGAGCCTTTAGAAGCTGTGCTGAGTTCAGCTCCCACTAAGTGACTAAAAACTCCACCTCCTGAAGATGTTCTTCATTATGTTTCTCTACACTTCTCCTTTTATCACTTCTTGGGCTTTATTCTGCCAAAAGTAAACCACAAACAACCAAATCCTGGGATGAAACCTGCCTGAAGTTGTCAGGAACAACTAAACCTTTTGCATTTGGTGGTGGTGGCTGTTGTTTGGTGGCTTGATTTTGTTCTCTCCTCTAATTCAGAGAGCCACTGGAGTGCTCAGCTGCATCCTGCCAGCAGCCTCCTCAGCATTGCAAGCAGCAGTCCAAGGAGGAGTGGTGAAGAAGATGATCAAATTCCTGAGAGTAAGTCCATTTAACACATGAGTCCTGCTCTCTTGGCCTTTAAGAAACCCACAGCTGCCCCTCTGTCCCCAGGAGGACAGGAGCAGTCCCTCTGCCTGCAGGGAATGATTTGAAGCTGAGGGTTAGACTGGATCTAGGGAAGAAGGTCTTCAGCATGAGGGTGGGGAGACACTGGCACAGGCTGCCCAGGGAGGCTGTGGATGCCTCCTCCCTGCAGGTGTTCAAGGCCAGGCTGGGTGAGCAGCTCAGTCTAGCTGAGAGCTGTCCAAGCCTATTGCAGGGAGGTTGGAGTAGATGATCTCTGAGGTCCCTTCCAACCTCAGCCATTCTATGATCTGGCCTGCTCCTGAGCCCGGGCTGCCTGGATCCTCCAGGTGTGCTATGATGCAGATAAAATGAGACTAGGGGAAGCTTTGTGGCACTCAGCTTGGAAGCAGCAAGCATCAGAGGTTTGAAAGGAAGGGGCTGCAGGGCTTCAGGGCTGCTTGTGGCTGGCAGGACAGAGATGGTTCTTGTGCTCACCTTGAGAGGCACTGACAGAGGTCTGCATTTGGTACTTAGGGGAAGGAACACCCAAGTGTGTCGATGGCACCCAAGCTGTTCTGTTCCCCTGAGGGGGCTGGGCTGTGAGCTGGGGGTGTGTTCATGTGTGCTTCCATCACTTCTAGGTTGGGGGAGAGCTCACCTCCAGTTATGCCCTGAAGACCCTTTGCATCTGCACCAGGAGCAGCAGACAAGCTCAGGAAGATCTTGTGAAGGCTGATCCAAGTGAGTGACAGCCTCAGCCATGAGAGTGTGAATGCAGAGAGGGGATCTCAGCATCAGCCAAGCCAGCTGGGCTGGGGGAAGTGTCCCTGGCTGTGGCAGGAGGGTGGAGTAGATGATCTCTAAGGTCCCTCCCAACCTGAGCCATTCTGTGAGGCTGAGGCTGTTTGCTTCACTGTGCTGATGGCTCTCTGGGCCTGGTGTTAAAAGGGAGTGGCTGTGGAGACAGAGTGGTGATGCCAGAGCAGGTGTCTGGGGATTTCTTTGCTCTGCTCATGTGGTGTAACACTTCTGAGATTGCTTTAAAACCCAGGTTCAATTAATGCTAATTTGACTGCACCAGGGAACAGCTGAAGTTTACCTAAATGGTTGAACCTGTCAAGAAACTGTCAGCTGCTGTAGTTCAGCTTTGGACCCTGAGGATTTGCACTCATTCAAAGCCTCTCAGAGCATCATCTTCCTTCTCTACACCCCATAAGAGTTTCACTGTCATCTGCAGAGGAAGCTTTCACTTCCTCAGATTAGCAAGAGCACTTCTCTCCTTCATTCCACCTAAACTCCTGGGGGTTCAGTCCTGTCAGCAGTCACTGGTTTGTGTTTGCCTCCTCTCTTTGCCAACCCAGATGTTGCCCTGTTGCTAGGAGCCTGTCTCAGGATGTGAAATTGCAGCTGGGCTGCTTGGTTTAGCTTCTGCACCAGCTTCTGCTGCTGGACCTTTGCAGGAGACATGACTGCAGCAGAAGAGAACAGCAACCAAAGGAACTCCTGGGACCCCCAGGGCAGTGTCATGCCTGTGAAGGCCATGGCTGGGTTGTGGGTAGCAATCAGCCTGGCTGGAATGGCTTTGCTCTGAATTTGCTCTGGCTGAATGATGCTGAGGCCTCAGCTGCTGTTGCTGCTTGCAGTGCCAGCAAGAGCTGTGCAGCTCTGCCAGGGTTCAGAGGCTGATAGAATGGGTTGGGTTGGAAGGGACCTTCAAAATCATCCAGTCCCAAACCACTGCCATGGGCAGGGACACCTCCCACCAGCACAGGTTGCTCAGAGCCTCATCCAACCTGGCCTCCAGGGAAGAGGCATCCACAACCTCCCTAGGCATCCTGTTCCAGTGTCTCCCCACCCTCACTCTCAAGAATTTCTTCCTGCTCTCCCCTGCCAGGCTGCCCTCCCCAGCTCCAATCCATTCCCCTGTTGCCATCCCCACACCAGTCTCTCTCCCAGGGTTCAGAGTGCTGCTGAAGTTGTTGGACTCAGAGAATGAAAGGCTTGTGGGGAATGCTGCCTTGTGCCTTGGCCAGTGCCTGGCAGTTCCTGGAGCAGCAGCCTCCTTGCTGGGTTCCAAGGTGGTGATGACTTTGCTGAAGCATGCTGGAGGTGATGCTGCCAGAACCTCAGTGCAGGAGAACTCAGCAATTGCTCTGGGGAAGCTTTGTGTGGCTGAACCAAGGTATTGTGACAAAGGCCCTTGCTGTTAGTTGCTAATTCCTAACAAGGAATCTCCTACCCTGCCTCCAATTCCCACCTCTGGTATTGTCCCCACAGCTCTGCTTTAGGCTTCCTGGGTTGGTAGTTGTCTGTCTGAACACATCTCCAAGCTCATTTTGCTTTGCTTTCTGATACTCCCTGTGCTGCAGGAATGGAAGGAGGAGTTGTTAGAGGTTTGCAGAGGTCAGAGCAGTGATGAGAGCAAAGCTCTGGGCAGCCTGATCTAGGTGGAGGTGTCCTTGCTGACTGCAGGGTGGGGGGCTGGGGGGGGGGGGGGGTTGGACAAGCTGAGCTTTGAGGGTCCCCTTCCACCCCAATGCATTCTGTGAGTCTGTACAGCAAAAGTATAAAACCATCAAAGGATGTCTGCTGCATGCCAGGAGGGTCAGCTGCACCTTGCACTGCATTCCAGCTGGGTTCAGCTGGGTCATGTGGATCCTGAGCCACTGCAGAGAGCAAGGCATGATGCTGAGACCCCAAAATGTAATGCTTGGCCTCTGCTGAGGTCCCAGATGAGCAGCTGAGTAAGTCTTTGCTCTGAGATAAAAAAGGGAGAGACCCTCTTGGTGTTAGTGTATCACCCATGTGAGCAGCTGTCAGGTGTCAGTTAGAATCCTGGGATGGCTCAGCTTGGAGAGGGAGCTCAGAGATCATCTCCTCCAACCTCCCTGCCATGGCCAGGGATAGCTCTCACCTAGACTCAGCTGCTCAAGGCCTTGAACCCCTCCAGGGAGGAGGCATCCACAGCCTCCCTGACAACCCATTCCAGAGGCTTTCATTTTGCTTTTTGTGGGGAAGAATAATCTGGAACCTCTGCTTTGCATGCTGCTTCAGGAGTGGCAGCTGGGGCATGGGCTTAAGGCTTTTACTGTCACCCATCTTCTGTTCCTGACCTTTCTCTTGTCTTTTTCAGGCACATTTTCCAGCTGAGGAAGCTCAATGGCCTGGCCATCCTCAGCTCCTCTATGAAATATGTGCACAGCACCTGAACCCTTCCAGAGAGCTCTGCAATGTGCTGTTCCTGTCCCTTCCTCTTGGGTATTTTTGTCTTTTCTTCAATAAAAGCAACTCAAAGCACATCAATGTTTCCAATCCCTTCCCAAGGTGTTTGCAGCCAGTGCCACAACATCAACAGAAGGATCAGCAGGAAGAAGTTCATTTATTGTCTGGGCTAATAAGGGCAATAATAACTTGCATTAAGTTTGGCTTTGCTCTAATTAATGAGGCTGCCCTTCCTTGCTGGTAAGTTCCTTGCTGGTTAGACACTGACCCATGGCTCATGCAGACTGGTTTGGCTCAGGGTGTTTGAATTAAACAGAAGGAAAGGGTGGGTGGTGACTTTGAGGAGGTCCTCCCACAGCTTCCTCACAGGCTGGGGAAGAAGCTGCTGGAGAACAGCTCTGGGGAAAAGGACCTGGGAGTCCTGGTGGCCAGAAGGATGCCCATGAGCCAGCAAGGTGCTCTTGTGGCCAAGAAGGCTAAGGGCATCCTGGAGTGGATTAGAAGAGCTGTGGTGAGTAGGTCAGGAGAGGTTCTCTTGCCCCTCTGCTCTGTCCTGGTGAGGCCTTGCCAAAGGAGCAGCTGAAGCATCTTCCCACTTCAGAAGAAGGAAAACCTCTCCTGCTCTCCTTCAGCTTCAAACCAGTCCCTTTGTCCTGTGCTAGACACCCACAGTTTGGTTCTGCTTGTGAGGCTTCATGCAGCTGAGCTTGGGCAGGAGCAGGGCAGGGCTCCATGCTGCTGTGCCATGCTTCTGTCTCTCAAAGGGGCTGATGGGGTTGAGCTGCTGATCACAAACCTTCATCACAGCACCCAGGCTCCAAAAGAGCATCTCTGCTCCTCTGGGTACCAGCAACTCTGTCATCTGTGTGAGGACAAGGCCAGGCAGTGGGGAAGGAGCAGAACATAGCTTGGGAATGTAGAGCTGCTGGGCAGGAAGCCTTCTTCCAAGTGTTTAATGTGGCAAGACCCTGCAGGCTGTGGGCAGAGGCACCACCAAAGCAGGGCCCTGTGCTGTGCCAGGAGCATTTTCTCCCCCAGCCAGCCTGGAGTGGAGCTGAAGGTGAAGCGACCTGACCTTGGTTCCCTCCCTCAGCTGAGGGCCTTGGCTGGCAGTGGCAGTGCCACCTGGCAGTGCCCAGCCTGTTGGGCTATCTGCTAGGCTCCCCTGGCAGTGTGCTGATGGATGGAGAATGGTTGATTGCTGCTGCCCTCAGGAGCCATCTCCTCGCCCTTGGGGGCTCTTGCAGAGCCTTTCTGAGCTGGCATTGTGCTGTTATCTCCCTCTGCTCAGGTTCTGCTGGCTGCTTCCTCTCAAGAGTCACAGCTCTGTAATGACCTCTCCCTCTTCCCTCTTCCCTCTTCCCTCTTCCCTCTTCCCTCTTCCCTCTCCCTCTTCCCTCTTCCCTCTCCCTCTTCCCTCTTCCCTCTTCCCTCTTCCCTCTTCCCTCTTCCCTCTTCCCTCTTCCCTCTTCCCTCTTCCCTCTTCCCTCTTCCCTCTTCCCTCTTCCCTCTTCCCTCTTCCCTCTTCCCTCTTCCCTCTCCCCAGGTTTTGCTTGCTCTTTGTGTGTCTGCAGGAGGCTGGCACTGCAGAGATGCCTGCTGCACACCACTCCCTGCCTTCAGGTGCACAGTGGCAGGGACACTGCCACACAGCCCCAGGAGGCCAGGCTGGAAGGGACCCCAAGGCTCACCTGGTCCAACAGCAGAGTTGCAATGAGCTGGCTCAGCACTCTGCCAAGCTGAGCCTTCAAACTGAGCACTGGAGGGGCCTCCACTGCTTCCCCTGGGAGATGATTCCAATGTCTGGCTGCAGACAGCACCAAGGTCACCTCTCAGCTTCTTTTCCTCCAAACCAGACAAGCCCAAAGGTCTTGGCTGCTCCTTCCAGTCCTGGCACCAGCCTTGCTGCCCTGCTCTGGATGCATTTAAGGACCTTCCAATGCTTTTAAATTAAACTGGTGGGGGCCAGAGCTGCACAGGGTAAGCCAGGCAGCATTTCAACCCTTTCTTCAGAGCTAAAGAGCAGCCTCACATAGGCAGCCTCTGCTGTCTGCAGTTTGCAGTCAGGTTCTCTGCCTCTGCCCTGCACACAGAGCCACTCTTCTCCTGTTCAGCATCCCCTGATTCCAATTGGTGCAGCCTTCTCCTTTTTTTTTTTTGTCTCCTTGGAACAGATTATTGGTTGCTGCTTGGCCTAAACTCTTATAAAGTAACCCAATCCCCTGCCCTTCCAGAGCAAGCACAGCATCTGCCCCTTGCTGAGAGGCAGCAAAGGCTCCTCAGCAAGCTGCTCCCTCTCTGACTCCATTGGGATGATCCAGGAGATGCAGGAGAAATTCTCCCTCTTTGTTCTGCTTGCAGCTGGACTCTTGGATTTCTCTGGTGAGTGACGTGTTTTGTTCTGCTCTCAGTTGCTGTCTCCCTGCCTTCTTTCCCTCTGTCATCAGTGAGGAGAGAAACTGTGCTAAATATTGTGCCACCAGCCTCAGTGTGTGACACCAGTGAGCTGGAGGAGCAGCTTCTGGCTGTGCAGCTGTGCAGAAAGCCTCAACGTTCCCTCTGCCATGAGGCCAGGCTGAGGGAGCTGAGGTTGTTCAGCCTGGGGAAGAGAAGGCTCCAGGGGACCTCAGCATTTCAGTACCTGAAGGGATCCTACAGGAAGGCTGCAGAGAGACTTTTCCTGAGGGTGGCTAGAGACAGGCCAAGGGGGAATGGTTTGAAGCTGAGGGAGAGGAGGGTTAGATGTGCATTTGCTGGCAGGTGTCTAAGGGCAGTGCTTAAAGATTTTGGAAAATGCATTAAAGTTTCAGTCCATGGCTGGGGAAGTGGCCTGGGGGATGTGAAGACAAAAACTCACCAAGTGTGTGGATAAAGCAAGAGCCTTGAACAGCATTGCTCTGCCTCTTGGCATGCCAGAGTCTGCTCCTTGGCTGAGGAGCTACAGGTAGGGAAGTTGCTGTGTTCATAGACTGATAGAATGGGCTGGAAGGGACCTCAGAGCCAACCCCCTGCCATGGGCAGGGACACCTCCCACCAGCCCATCTTGCTCAAGGCCTCATCCAGCCTGGTCCTGAACACCTCCATGGAGGGGACATCCACAACCTCCCTGTTCCAGTGTCTCCCCTCCCTCACTGGCCAGAATTTCTCCCTCGTCTCCAATCTCAGTCTGCCCTCCTCCAGCTTCAACCCATTCCCTCTCATCCCATCCCTACAGGAGAGCTGGGGAGGGACTTTTTGGCAGGGCTTGTGGCCACTGGTGTCTCACCACCATTGCTGTTCATCAGGTGCCTCCAAGCAGGGACAGGATGGCAGTGAAGTGCCAGACCTGAGCTTTGCAGCAGGAGCCCAGCCCCGAGCTGAGGGCAGCCCAGTACCCAGCCAAGTGCTCTCCATCACCGAAGGGAACTCAGAAGTGCTGACCTTCAACTCCCAGAGCCCAGCAGCTGACCCCACCAGTGACCTCAGCCCTGCCCATACAGCCACAGCTGGAAGCAGAGCAGCCCTGCAGCCCCAGGAGCTGCACAGGGACCTGGCAGTGCCTGAGCACCTGCACACAGCAGCAGCTGTAAAGCTGGAGCATGGGCACAGGGGTCCTGGCAAGCTCCTGGGCACCACAAGCATCCCTGCCTCCATGCAGGGGTCACTGCCCACCACACCTCTGGAACAGCCAAGCAGGGCACTGCAAGGGGATGCAGACAATGGCACCGAGGCTGCCTTCAGCCTCAGCAGCTCCAGCACTGGGCTGCCTCAGCCCTTCCTCAGTGCAAGGACTCACCAAAGCTCTCCTGAGTTCACAGCTGCCTCTTCCACCCCTGCTGGCAAGCAGAGGGAGGTGACAAGTCCCACAGCGTCTCTCCTGCCCTCAGTGGTCAGTTTTCAACCCCCAAGAAGAGAAGTAGCAGCATCTTCCCTCGCCCCTGGAGCTCAGATTGCTGTGGAAAGTGCAAGGCTGGCTGGGGTACCAACAGGACCACCTCCCACGAGCACCAGGCCAAAGGGCACAGATCCAGCACCCCAGCCTGGCAGCCCAGCTGCTGGGACACCTGCACTCCTGCAGAAGGCTCACAGTGTGGCTGCTCAAGCTACAGCTTCTGCATTCCCCCCACAGCCAGCTGCAGGGGGCCTGGATGCAGCCTCTCACAGGGTGCCACAGCCAAGTGCTGCTCAGCTGTCCCCTGGGTTCCCTCTGAAGCAAGGAGCAGCAGGCAGTGAAGGCAGGAACTCAACAGCAGCTGTGCCAAATGGTCCTGGACACCCAACCCAGCTACCTGCTCCTCACACACCAGGCAAGGTCCAGGCTTCATTACTGGTGCCCCTGGAGGCTCTGGTGGGTGCTGATTTGCTTCCAGCTCCATTCCAAGGGCCCATTAGCACAACTGGTAGCCAACCAGCCCTCTCTCTGCCCCAGCCTCTCAGCTGCACTAAAGAGGTGTCCCCAGGAGCCAAGAGGGGCTCTGGGGAAGCTGCAGCTGCAGGCTCACAAGGAGATGCTGAGCAGCAGATGATGGCAAACAAAGCTGAAACCTCCAGATCCCAGGAGGGCCCACAGGGCTCTGCTCACTCATCCTCACAGAGCTCCACCCTGAGACCTTCCCAAGCCAACCAAGAGCCAAGAGCTGTGCCACCTGCACCCTCTGCAGCTGCAGCTGCCTCTGAGCATGCGGCCCTGCAGCCTGTGAGCACTCCTGAGTCTCTCCATGCAGGGCTCCAGCCGCCACCTTCAGCTTTTCCTGCCTCTGCTGGATTGGCTCTGCTGGGCATCCCCACCTCTGCTGAGAGAGGATTCCCCATGCCAGCTTCCCCCACAGCTGCTGCTCCTGGGCCTCAAGCCCCAGGCATTTCTGCCCACCCTGTGCCTCAGGAAGCCTTCCCTGCCATGCTGCAGATGAGCACAGTGGAAGCCCCCAAGAGCAAGAGAAGTTTCACACAGCAGATGGCTCAAACTGGTTCCCCCCCACGGACTGCCCAAGCCAGCCCAGCCCCCAGCCCCCCTGCACTGCATGACCACAGCAACCAGAAAGCTCCTGCTCAAAGCTCTGCCCCTCCAGCCTCCCAGGACCAGCAAGCTGGCAGCCTGGCAGAGCTGCCCTCACTCCAGGCGCAGGGAGGCCAATCCAGCTCAGCACCAGCACCTCCTGAGCTAGTGCTGCCCAAGGCTTCTGATGAGCTCCCAGCACCCCTGGCACAGGCTGTGGCAGAGCAGGTTGGCATGGCAGAGGCTGGAGCTGCCAGCAGCCTCAGTGCCCTGAGGGGTGGCCAGCAGGTGACAGTGCTGCCCTCCCCCCCACACTTGTCCTTTCTGCTCAGCAGTGCCAAGGGCATGATCTGCCTGCAGCCCATGCAGGACTCCCCTCTGCCCACACAGTTCCCCAGTGCCAGCCTTGGGGGCCTGGTTTCCATTCAGCAAATCCTGGCAGCAGCAAATTCTTCAGGCCTGGACCTTGGCAGCTTGCACAATCTGAGCCTGGTCCTGGTCAAGCCTGTGTTTGTCCTTCTGCCCACAGCCAGAGCAGAGCCACAGCGGGTGCCGGAGGGGGAAGGTGAGCACCAGGCTGCCCTCTTGGTCACCAACAAGAAAGAGCTGAGTGTGGCCACCCCTGAAAGCAGCCCCAGCCCAGGCAAAACTGCTTCCCCTTCACCCACCAGCAGGTCTCTCAGGCCTGAAACTGTCTCCACTGAGCCTAACCAGGGAGCAGAGAAAACAAAAGTGACCTCTCAGCCAGTGCTGCCCAGCCCTAGCCACACAGCCCCCCCTGCTTTCTCTCCAGCTGTGAGCTCAGCAGCAGATGGTTTGCTGCAGCCCTGGGTGGGGATCAGCCCTGCAGTGCAGGCCATGCATCTGCACAGGCTGCCTGAAGATGTGCAGCTGCCTGCTCCCAGCTCCCCAGAGGCCAGAGGGACTGCTTTGGCTTTACAGGACAGGCTGTCAGCAGAGCCTTCCATCCCCTCTGTGCCAGCAGCAGTGGTGTCTGCACAGCACAGCCTCCATGTCACCCCAAAAGCCTCTTTCAGCACTAAAAGGCCACAGACTCCTGCAGTTCCATCAGCAAAGGGACTCCTGGACCTTCCAACTCCATCCCATCCTCCAGCTGCTATTGCAAGGTCTGCAATTCCATCAGCAAAGGGACTCCTGGACCTTCCAACTCCAACCCAACCTTCATCCAACATTGCAAGGTCTGCAACTCCATCAGCAAAGGGAATTCTTCACTCCCAACCTCCATCCACCACTGCAGGCTCTGCAACTCCATCAGCAAAGGGACTCTTTGAGCTTCCAACTCCATCCCAACCTCCATCTACTATTGCAAGGTCTGCAACTCCATCAGCAAAGGGAATTCTTCACTCCCAACCTCCATCCACCACTACAGGCTCTGCAACTCCATCAGCAAAGGGACTCCTTGAGCTTCCAACTCCATCCCAACCTCCATCCACCACTGCAGGCTCTGCAATTCCATCAGCAAAGGGACTCTTTGAGCTTCCAACTCCATCCCAACCTCCATCCACCACTGCAGGCTCTGCAATTCCATCAGCAAAGGGACTCTTTGAGCTTCCAACTCCATCCCATCCTCCATCTACTATTGCAAGGTCTGCAATTCCATCAGCAAAGGGACTCCTTGAACTTCCAACTCCATCCCAACCTTCATCCACCACTGCAGGCTCTGCAATTCCATCAGCAAAGGGGCTCCTTGAGCTTCCAACTCCATCCCAACCTCCATCCACCACTACAGGCTCTGCAACTCCATCAGCAAAGGGACTCCTTGAGCTTCCAACTCCATCCCAACCTCCATCCACCACTGCAGGCTCTGCAATTCCATCAGCAAAGGGACTCTTTGAGCTTCCAACTCCATCCCAACCTCCATCCACCACTGCAGGCTCTGCAATTCCATCAGCAAAGGGACTCTTTGAGCTTCCAACTCCATCCCAACCTCCATCCACCACTGCAGGCTCTGCAATTCCATCAGCAAAGGGACTCTTTGAGCTTCCAACTCCATCCCATCCTCCATCTACTATTGCAAGGTCTGCAATTCCATCAGCAAAGGGACTCCTTGAACTTCCAACTCCATCCCAACCTTCATCCACCACTGCAGGCTCTGCAATTCCATCAGCAAAGGGGCTCCTTGACTTCCAGACTCCATCCCATCCTTCATCCACCACTACAGGCTCTGCAACTTCATCAGCAAAGGGACTCCTTGAGCTTTCAACTTCATCCCAACCTCCATTCACCGTTGCAAGGACTGCAGATCAGGTTCAGCACAGGGAGACTCCAGCTCTGCATAGCCCTGGCCATGGCCAAGGCTTGGTGCCCACCCCAGCCCCTGCCCACAGGCAGTGCTCAGCATGTTTGGCCTTGAGCTCAAGCAGGCAGCTGCCCCTGGAGGTGCTCACAAGCACTGCGCCCCTGCAGCCCACAGCACGAAGCCTCCAGAGCACTGAGCCCCCTCAGAGGCTGCCCCCAGCTGCTCAGGCTGTCCCCAGCACCTTGTCAGCTTCCTCAGTGCTGCCAGCTGGGGATGAGCACAGAGGTCCCACGGCCTGTTCAGGAGGAGCTGCTGTGTGTGCTGAGCTGGCACCACCCCACCCCACATCTGCAAGACCTGATCCTGCTGGGCACTTGGAACTGACTCCTGCTGCACCCAAGGCTTCTGTGCTGACAGAGAGACCACCACTGGAGGCTTCATTGCCAGCAGAGATCCAAAGGAAAACAACAGCTCCTGGGAAGCTTCTGGCTGCAGTCACCCGCCCAGAGATGTTCAGCAGCTCTGCTGCAGGCTCACCTTCCTCTGTGGCCACACACAGTGCCCTGCCCCCAGCCATGGAACGTGGCCAGAGCCACCCAGCCCCTGCTAAACCCTGCTCACAGGCCAGCATGGGACAGCAGACAAAGCCCACTGAAACCAGCACCATCAGCAGCACAAGGGCAAGGAAAACAGCAACTGGCAGCTCCTTGGGAACAAGAGGACCTCTGCCAGCCACCTTGAACACAAGGGCACAGCAAACCCCCCCAGCACTTCGTGGCAACGAGGTTGGTTTGACTCCAGTGCAACCATCTGTGCCTGCAGCTTCTACCTCTGCTCCTGAGGGACAGCCTCTGCTGGTGCAGAGCTCAGCACTGACCTCCCTCCCTGCACCTAGCAGTGGCTCTGTCACTGCTGCACTCCCCAGCAGCAAAGTGCTTCACCTGCCCACACCAGTTGCCAGCTCAGAGCCAAATGCAGTGCTGCCCACAGCTGCCAGAGGCCACAAAACACCTCTGGGCCCTGCAGAGGTGGGCAAGGGTGAGGAGATGATAATGAAAGAAGCAGCTCCTGTGGTCCCTGCAGTAGTGGGCAGGGGTGAGGAGGTGGCAGTGGAAGGAGAAGCAGCCCCTGTGGTCCCTGCAGCAGTGGGCAAGGGTGAGGAGGTGGCAGTGGAAGGAGAAGCAGCCCCTGTGGTCCCTGCAGCAGTGGGCAAGGGTGAGGAGGTGGCAGTGGGAGAAGCAGCCACTGGTAGCCAGGTACCCCCTCAGGCACCCACATCTTTACCCCTTCAGGCAGCAGCCACAAACCCTGTGGAGAGGGCACCCCTGGAAGAGGAGAGGGAACATGAGATTGGTCTCTCCAGCCCTGGCACTGCCATGCATGCCACTGGGCTACCTACATCACAAGCACCTTCTGGCTCTGCTGCCAGGCCTGTCAGCAGTGCTACTCCTCAGCCAGCTCTCCTCAGCAGTGCAGCTGTAAATGATGCTGAGATGCCTCATGGCAGAGATCTGATCCAGTTCCCTCCAACCCCTGAGAGTCCCTCCTATTCTCCTCGGATCCTGGTGGCACTTACCCCCCAGGGGAGCTCCTCCCTCGGTGCTGCCAACACTGGGCAGCCTGAGAAGCTGAGCACAGAGGCAGAGGAGCTGCTTAGGACAGAGGAAGCAACTGAAGCAGCAGCTGAAGGCTTAGGAACTGTTCTGACAGTGCTGGACCCGGAGCCCCGAGCACTGCTGAGTGAATCCCACCAGAGGAGGGGGCTGCAGCCAGATGCCACCATCCTGAACGGGTAAGGAGCTGGGGGGAGTTGCTGGGGTGCATTTATGCTGTGGGGTTGACCAGGGGGTGAGGGGAAGCATATCCACACTGCAATCCCAGCCCAAAGGTCCTCTGTGTGATGTGAACAGCTCTGAGCAGCTGGGCTGGTGGTTGCCCCTAATGACCTTAGAGGTCTTTTCCAACCTCGCCGGTTCCCTGTTTGGTTCTTTGCTTCGTCTGCTGTGTGGTGTCCCCGGGGAAGCTCCACCTCAGTGCCTCACAGCCCGGCAGGCTGTGGCTGCACCTCAGCTTCTTCTCTTCCTTTGCCTGCAGCCTGGCAGTTGTGAGCGACGCCGCCTGCGGCTCCGGCAACTACACCGTGCAGATGAGCTTGCAGCCCCTGGCAGAAGCAGAGACGGAGCTGGGGGCTGCCCAAGACACTTACCTGGCTCTCATCGCCGTGCAGAGCAACAGCAGCCAGCCCCTGCTGCAGGTCCGGTCCTGCTGCGTGACTCCCTCTGCCAGCCCCGGGGCGCCGGGCGCCGTCTGCTGCCTGTTCCGCAGGTGAGAGCTGCAGGGGGAAGCTGCTCTGCACTGCTGCCTGGGGCCGGGGCAGGGCTGATCCTGAGGGAACCCTTCTCCTGTGCTCTGTGGCTGCAGTGGGATCTCGTTGGAGCTCAGAGTAGGCTCCAAGAGGGGAGAGCAGCTCCTGAGAGTGCTCTGGGTCCCTCAGCTCTCCTTCAGTGAATTTCAAGTGCAGCCCTCAGAGGAGAAATCTTTCCTCACCCTTTGATTTGTGTAAATCACAGAATTGGTTGGGTGGGAAAAGCCCTCTGAGGTCATCCAGTCCAACACCAGCCCAGCCCCACCATGGCTACCAACCCATGGCCCCAAGTGCCATGGCCACAGGGTTCTGCAGCACTCCATGGATGGGGACTCCACCACCTCCCTGGGCAACCTGTGCCAACCCCTGCCCATAAGCCCCCCCCTATGCCCTTCTCTGTGCTGTCACAGGTGCCAGGTTCACAGGCAGCCTCCTGCACTGCCTGCTGCAGGGTGGCACAGCAGAGCAGTCTGAGGATGGAGCCAGGCTTCCCCACTTCCCATCAGCATCTCATGGCTGCTCCTGCCCAACCCCTCTGGGTGGTGCACAGAGGGAGGCTGCAGGACTCAGCAGCTGATGTTTGTGAAGCTGCAGGGACCTGGAATGAGCAACAGAAGTGCTCATGTTGGTGGCACCAGGACAGGAGCTTTTCAGTTTGCTTGTAGTGGCCATGGTGGGAGACCTCCTCTGCAGGGCTTCTGAATTGGGCCAGCTCAGGGAATGACCCTTGCACTGCAGCACTCAGTTTAGTGGCAGTAGCAAAATCAGCTCCCCACCAGGGAACAACTCTGTGGCCTCCACAGCAGGGGCAGGCATGGCCTGAGCTGATGACATTTGGTGAATTTCTCTTTGGGCTCTGTAGAGGAAGGTTTGCAACCTTCAAGCTTAGAGCTTCTGCAGATCTGCCTCAGCAGCTTCTCCTCTTTCTTGCCCTGAGAGCTGCAATTTGCAACCGTTTGCCATCTGTCTTTGCCAGGCTGCCATTGGAATGCAGACACATCCAGCTGCTGCAGAGCAGCAAGCCCAGGTCTGCCAGTTTCTCCATCCAGCTGTTCCAGATGTTGAACCACTCGGTGGCCTACTTGCACTGCCAGCTTGATGTCTGTCTGCAGGGCAAAGCAGGGTGTGAGCAGGTAGGTGGCATGGGGGAGCTTTGGGAAAGACTTGGTGCTGCCAGCAGGCCCAGGTGGGGCAGGGGAGCAGCTTGGCAGATTCTAGAGGAATCTTGGAAGGTTATGGAATCATCTTGCTGGGTTATGGAATCATTCTGGTGGGTTATGGAATCATCCTGGTGGTTATGGAATCATTCTGGTGGTTATGGAATCATCCTGATGGGTTATGGAATCGTCCTGGTGGTTATGGAATCATCTTGGTAGGTTATGGAATCATTCTGGTGGGTTATGGAATCATCCTGGTGGTTATGGAATCATCTTGGTAGGTTATGGAATCGTCCTGGTGGGTTATGGAATCATTCTCCTCTGCAGGCTGAACCCCCCTTGGTTGAAAGCCTGGCAGCTGGGTCAGGGGTATGACATGGTGCCACCAGCTGCTAATCCATAGAGAAAAGGGATTGGAGAGCAGAGATCTACACAGGGGCTGAGCCAAGCATTAGGCAGCTCCCTTTCTAGAGTGAGAGCAGAGCTGAAGAGTCTGAGGAGACCTCCTGTGGCTGCTGTGCACTGCAGATGGTCCCTGGTGCAGGAGGTTCTGCTCAGGTGCCAGCAGTGCCCTCACAAAACTTCTTCATGTGTCCTTCCCAGGACTGCTTTGAGAGCATGGAGTCCCTGCTCCAGCCAGGTGAGAGGAACAGCCATGGAGAGCTGCACAACCTGATCTCCTTTGGCCCAGTCCCAAGACTGAACAGCAGATCCCTCTATGGACCCAGGGAAGGTGAGTCCCAGCCAGCCCAGCCAGCACCACCACAGCCTCTACTGCATGTGCCCAGGTGCCACAGCCACAGCCTGCTTCAGCTCCCCCAGGGACTGCTGACTCCCAACCCATGCAGCCTGTGGATCTGTGGTATCAAGATGGATGGGAGGTTAACCCTCCCTCCCTTCCTCCCTCCCTTCCTCTCTCTGTCCCTCCCTCCCTCCCTTCCTCCCTCTCTCTCTCTCCCTTCCTCCCTCTCTCTCTCTCCCTTCCTCCCTCTCTCTCTCTCCCTTCCTCCCTCTCTCTCTCTCCCTCCCTCCCTCTCTCTCTCTCCCTCCCTCCCCCTCTCTCTCTCCCTCCCTCCCTCTCTCTCTCCCACTCCCTCCCTCTCTCTCTCTCCCTCCCTCCCTCTCTCTCTCTCCCTTCCTCCCTCTCTCTCTCCCTTCCTCCCTCTCTCTCTCTCCCTCCTCCCTCTCTCTCTCTCCCTTCCTCCCTCTCTCTCTCTCCCTCCCTCCCTTCTCTCTCCCTCCCTCCCTCCTCTCCTCCCTTCCTCCCTCTCTCTCTCCCTTCCTCCCTCTCTCTCTCTCCCTTCCTCCCTCTCTCTCTCCCTTCCTCCCTCTCTCTCTCCCTCCTCCCTTCTCTCTCTCCCTTCCTCCCTCTCTCTCTCCCTTCCTCCCTCTCTCTCTCTCCCTTCCTCCCTCTCTCTCTCTCCCTTCCTCCCTCTCTCTCTCTCCCTTCCTCCCTCTCTCTCTCTCCCTTCCTCCCTCTCTCTCTCTCCCTTCCTCCCTCTCTCTCTCTCCCTTCCTCCCTCTCTCTCTCCCTTCCTCCCTCTCTCTCTCCCTTCCTCCCTCTCTCTCTCTCCCTTCCTCCCTCTCTCTCTCTCCCTTCCTCCCTCTCTCTCTCTCCCTTCCTCCCTCTCTCTCTCTCCCTTCCTCCCTCTCTCTCTCTCCCTTCCTCCCTCTCTCTCTCTCCCTTCCTCCCTCTCTCTCTCCCTTCCTCCCTCTCTCTCTCCCTTCCTCCTCCCTCTCCCTCTCCCTTCCTCCCTCTCTCTCTCTCCCTTCCTCCCTCTCTCTCTCTCCCTTCCTCCCTCTCTCTCTCCCTTCCTCCCTCTCTCTCTCTCCCTTCCTCCCTCTCTCTCTCCCTTCCTCCCTTCTCTCTCCCTTCCTCCCTCTCTCTCCCTTCCTCCCTCTCTCTCTCTCCCTTCCTCCCTCTCTCTCTCTCCCTTCCTCCCTCTCTCTCTCTCCCTTCCTCCCTCTCTCTCTCTCCCTTCCTCCCTCTCTCTCTCTCCCTTCCTCCCTTCTCTCTCTCCCTTCCTCCCTTCTCTCTCCCTTCCTCCCTTCTCTCTCCCTTCCTCTCTCCCTCCTCCCTTTCTCTCTCTCCCTTCCTCCCTTTCTCTCTCCCTCCTCCCTTTCTCTCTTCCTCCCTCCCTTCCTCCCCCTTCCTCCCTCCCTCCTCCCTCCCTCTCTTCCTTCCTCCCTTTCTCTCTCCCTTCCCTCCCCCCCCTTCCTCCCTCCCCCCCCTTCCTCCCTCCCCCCCTTCCTCCCTCTCTACCTCCCTCCCTCTCTTCCTCCCTCCCTCCCTCTCTTCCTCCTTCCCTCAGTGCTGTTCACTGCCTGATGACTTCTTTCTTTCTCTCTTTCTTTCCAGGTCCTGACTCTGCCATGCTGCTGCCCATCCTGCTGGGGTCCCTTGCTGGCTTTGCTGTCTTGGGCAGTGCTTTCCTCAGCCTTTGGCTGCATCACAGACAGAAAACCAAAAGCATTCCCTACCCCCAGCTGGAGGAACTCCATGGTCTGTGAACTCCAAGCAGCTTGCCTGGCCCTGCAGGGCCCACCCCACTGCCACACACTGACTTTGCTTTGCACACTGCATTGCTTTTGTAGAGCTTCTGGTGGCCCAGGGAGGAAGCAATCCCATCCCTGCTTCCTGCACCCCTCTCCTTCCTTCCTTCCCTTCTGCAGGAGCAAGCCCACCTCATGCAGGGTGCAGAAGGATTTGTAGTCATGGTGCAGCTACAAGGGAGGCAGCAGCAAGAGACTTGCAGTGAGAGATGGCAGCTGGGAGGGGGGTGAGGGGGTGGGGGCAGGCTGGGATCCATGTCCAAGAGGATTGGCAGCAGCTTTTTGGGGAGCAGCTCAGGGAAGGGCTGGAGCTCCTCTCCTGTGAAGAAAGACTGAGAGGGTTGGGGCTGTTCAGTCTGGAGAGGAGAAGGCTCTGAGGAGACCTTCTTGTGGCCTTCCAGGATCCGAAGGGGGCTACAGGAAAGCTGGGGAAGGACTTTTGAAGGTGTCAGGGAGTGATAGAACTGGGGGGAATGGAACAGAACTAGAAATGGGGAGATTCAGATTGGATGTTAGGAAGAAATTCTTCCCCAGGAGGGTGGTGAGACACTGGCACAGGTTGCCCAGGGAGGTGGTGGAAGCCTCATCCCTGGAGGGTTTTGCAGCCAGGCTGGATGTGGCTGTGAGCAACCTGCTGTGGTGTGAGGTGTCCCTGCCCATGGCAGGGGGGTTGGAACTGGATGAGCCTTGAGGTCCCTTCCAGCCCTGACAATTCTGTGATTCCTCTTGCAGTGTGTGTGGGGACAGCACACAGAAGCAGTGTGGGGTGAGGGGGTTGTGGCTCCCTGGGCTGGGCAGTGAGCACCTCAGAGGCTGCTCAGCAGCAGCAGCAGCACTTCCCCCTCTCTTCTGGAGAGAACAAACCAGCCAGGGTCCTATGGCAGCTGCTGTGGGATGGCTTCCTACCCCTCTGCAGATGTTTGGTGGGCAGCTTTGGAGTGTCCCAGCAGAATTCTCCTCCCAGGCCTGCAGTGGATGTGTTGGGACACCCCAGCAGCCGTGCAGAGCGTGGCACAAGTAGCACAGCTGGGCTGTGGCAGCAAGGAGCTGGCCTGTCCTGTGTGACCTCCAGCTGCCCAGCTGTGACAAGGCACAGGCTGCAGGTAGCTGCCTGCAGGCTCTGCAGGTGCTTGACCACCTTCCTGTGTGCAGGCTGCAGCTTTTGGGTCCCTGGTGGGGAGCAGTTTGGTGAGGTTGCTTTGCACACCGTGGCCAGGGAGGGCTCAGGGGGAAAAGTTCTTTACAATGAGGGTGGTTGAGCAGTGCAGCAGGGAGTGCACTGCCCAGGGAGGTGGTTGAGGCTCCAGCCCTGGAGATAATCAAGGTGAGGCTCAAAACAGGGCTCTGGGCAACCTGAGGATGTCCCTGCTGCAGGGATGGCTGCAGGGGGTTGGACTGGGTGAGCTTTGGAGCTCCCAACCCAACCCATTCTGTGATTCTATGGAAGGGTCACATCCAGCCAGCTCCTGGACAGCTCCCGGCACTCAAAGCCTCTGCTCCAGGCTGAACTTGCAGAGCTGTGCCGAGGTCCTGAGCTGCCAGGAGGTGGCAGAGATGCAGCTGCTGCTGCGGGAGGAAATAAAGCAGCGCCTGGCTGTCACCGTGCGCTAGAGCCTTGGGTGTTGTCCCCAGGCGCTTGGTGCTGAGCTGGGAGATGTGGTCCTCATCTCGGGGGAGATAACTCCGTGTTCTGGCAGTGCCTCTTGCACAGGCAGGGTGGACTTGGGAGTGCCTGCACAGGTTCTAAACGTGGAAACTCTCTGTTAGTGAAGAGCAAGCCCCTTCCTGCTCTGTGTGTGATGAAACCTCATGTTGGGAAGTGGAGCTTTTGCCAGGGCCTGAGACTGGACCTGATCTGGGAGACTGGACCTGATCATCTGTGGGACTGGACCTGATCTGTGGGACTGGACCTGATCATCTGTGAGACTGGTCCTGATCTGTGAGACTGGACCTGATCATCTGTGAGACTGGTCCTGATCATCTGTGGGACTGGTCCTGATCATCTGTGGGACTGGTCCTGATCTGTGGGACTGGACCTGATCATCTGTGGGACTGGACCTGATCTGTGAGACTGGACCTGATCATCTGTGGGACTGGACCTGATCTGTGGGACTGGTCCTGATCATCTGTGGGACTGGTCCTGATCATCTGTGGGACTGGTCCTGATCATCTGTGGGACTGGACCTGATCATCTGTGGGACTGGACCTGATCTGTGGGACTGGACCTGATCATCTGTGGGACTGGACCTGATCATCTGTGGGACTGGTCCTGATCTGTGGGACTGGTCCTGATCATCTGTGGGACTGGACCTGATCATCTGTGGGACTGGACCTGATCTCTGTGGGACTGGTCCTGATCTGTGAGACTGGACCTGATCATCTGTGGGACTGGACCTGATCATCTGTGGGACTGGACCTGATCTGTGGGACTGGACCTGATCTGTGGGACTGGACCTGATCATCTGTGGGACTGGACCTGATCATCTGTGGGACTGGACCTGATCATCTGTGGGACTGGACCTGATCATCTGTGGGACTGGACCTGCTCCCCCTGCTGCTGCCAGTTCACCTTGGTTTTGCAGTGCCTTCAGTGGTGCCACCTGTACCCAGGACACTGGCAGAGGGAGGCTCTTGCTGTTTCCCAAGGGCTGGGCACAGCCTGAGCACTGGAAACTCTCTGCACTGATGCTCAGCACCTGGAGGGGGGATGCTGTGTGCTGGGTTGCCCTGGGCTTGGGTCAGGGGTGCAGCTGGTGGGGGCCAGCCCCAGGTACCAGCAGACTGGTTCTGGAGTGGTGGAGAAGCAAGAAGAGGCATCCCTAGGTGTGGAAGGAACAGCACCGTGGGCTTGGCTGCCTCACTTCCTAACCTTCTGCTCTGAGGCCACTGAAGCTGAGGCTGCCCCTGGGGGGTGCTGAGCTCCCTGCCAGTGGCTGCAGCTCACCTCTCAGCTCTGGGAGGGAGGGAGGGAGGGAAGCAGCAGCTGCTCTCAATCCATGGAGTGGTTTCCTCCACTCCCTCTGCTTCTGGGCTTTCTAGAATAAAATCTGAGCATTCCAGTACCACTTTGTCCTGCCTGTTCCTGAGCACAGGGCACTGGGGATGCACTGAGTGTCTCCTCAGCTCTGCCACCTGAGTGCCAGCAAGTGACCAGAGGTCCACTCTGCAGCCCCTGCCCCTTGCTGCTCAGCCCACAGAGAGCAGCAGAGCCTGGTAAGGTGCAGTGGGAAAGAGGAAGGAGACACCAACACAGCTCTGCTAAAAGTGCCTCACACTGCTAGGGAGCAGCCCAGGAGACAGCTTGGCCTCAAGAACTTTCTCTCATACATCTGAGGGGCAGCAGACACAAACTGCAACCCAGGAGGTTCCATCTGAACAGGAGTAGAACCTTTGGTGTGAGGCTGCTGGAGCCCTGCAGCAGGATGCCCAGAGAGCTTGGGGAATCTCCTTCTCTGGATCCTTCCAAGCTCCTCCTGGAGGCAGCTTCAGCAGCACAAGGACAGCAACTGAGCCACTGCCAGAGCCTGCAGCAGACTCTGGAACTCACTAGATCCAGGCAAATGTCACTGAAGCCTTTCTGGAGCTGGGGAGCCAAGGTGCAGAGCAGCTCCAGGCATTGCCTGCTGTCAGCAGAGCTCACATGGGGATGGCTGAGCTGCTCAGGCTGGCTCTGTGCTGTGCTCAGCTTGCCTGGGGAGCCCCTTGCAGGCATTCAGCAGCCACTTGCACCCCTGAGGTACCCACCCTGGCTCACCAGCTTGGTTGTGGTCCTGCTGCAGTGTTTGCTCACATCTGCCACATGTTGGTCTGGGGATCTCCTCTCTTCTTTATCTTTCTGGAGTGTTTTCCACCTTCCCTACTTCATCCTGCTCACACAGGTGGTGATGCACAGGAGCCCTGTGGGTTTCTGCCTCTCTAAGGCCTTCCTTTAAGTGCCCAGGTGAGGGATGCCAGCCTCTGCACAGAGCAACTGCCAAAGCATTGCTGCGTGTCATCTGCTCTGCCAGTGCCCAGCCCATGCTCGAAGGGGGCTGGGAGGTACCCAGCCTGGGCAGGCTCTGGGAGCCTGGCAGGAGTGCCTGGAATGAAGTCATGCAGCTGCTCTGCATATCAAAGGAGAGGGACACTTAGGATCCACCTCTCGGCAGCAAGCACCGAGGCTCATCTCAGGTAACTCCCCACCTCCCCACGCCAGGAAGAAGCAGGAGCAGCTCCTTGGTTCCTCTTTGACACCACCTGAGCAGGAGGCTGACAGCCAGGCTGCCTCTTCTGTCATGACTCCAGAGAGAGACCAGCAGCTGGGCAGCTTAACTGTCTTCAGCAAGGAGGATTTTGAGGATGACTGGGTCAAGGTGGCCAGTGGAGGCTTTGGGCACGTGTACCAGGTGAAGCACAGGAGGTGGAGGACAGTCTATGCAGTGAAGTGCTCCCCATACCTGCTGCAGGACTCCAGCCTGGAGAGGTAACTGCCAGGTCCTCAGCCTGGCTCAGCAGCTCCAGCTGCCACTCAGAGCCAGCTGTGGTGAGCTGGTGCTAGAGCTCTGAAGGGAAGGCTTTGCAGGGCTGCTTCCTTCTGGAGGGGGGTTGAAGATTTTGGTACTCAAAGGGATGGAGGAAATGCTCTGTGCCTGTGCTGGAGGGGAAGGAGCACTTCAGCAGGGCACTGAGCTTCGCTCTCTGGAGGCTGGAGTGGGCACCTTGCACTAAAGGGGGCATGGGCAGAGCCAGACTGGATGTCAGGAAGAAATTCTGCCCCAGGAGGGTGGTGAGAGACTGGCACAGCTGCCAGGGAGGTGGTGGAAGCCTCATCCCTGGAGGTTTTTGCAGCCAGGCTGGATGTGGCTGTGAGCAACCTGCTGTGGTGTGAGGTGTCCCTGCCCACGGCAGGGGGGTTGGAACTGGATGATCCTTGAGGTCCCTTCCAGCCCTGACAGTTCTGTGATCCTATGAAAGCAGCCTGGGTCACTTCTGTCACACTTTGGGGCAAATGAGGATCTTTTAAGCCAAATTAGGGATCAAAATCACAACATCTAAAGGTGGGGGAGAGAGAATTCCCAAGCTGGTTTTGCAGGGCTCTTTTTGCTTGGCTTTCCTTCCCCTCCAGGTGCTCTCTTCTCTCTTCATGGTGCACCCACATCTTCGGCTTAGTCTTTCACCTATGGAGACTCTTCTGCTGCCTGCCTTGGGTCTGGAGGTAGAACAAAGCCAGGGGATCCCAACCAGTGCTGGCACCACATGGAATGTAGCAGTCGTGGTGATCAGCAGCTGTTAGTATTCCACAATGTGATGGCATTTGAGCTGGAAAGGTTTTTCCTGATTAAATATCACAACCTCCTATGACTTTTTCTCTTGCCACACTGGACCAGATGATCCCTGGGCTCCCTTCCAGCCTGGCATTCTGTGGCTCTGTGTTGCTGCCCACAGCTGAGATGGTTCCATGTCAGTGGTTCTGTGCTCTGAGCAGGGCCTGTCCCCTTTGCTGTGCTCTGCTTTTGCTCTTCAGATGTTGCCTTTGCATTTCATTTGCTTTTAGGGGAGAAAAACTGCTCTGAGTTAATCAGTTCTGCTCTGGGAAATGTTGTCATGAGGCTTTCAGGGATTGTCTCAGCTCTTGGTGCATGCTCCAGAAGAATGGCTGAGTGTGAACAGAAATCTTCAATGATGATTTGATTTGATTTTTTTTTTTTTTTAAATCTAATTCTGCAATCAGCAGGGCTTGAAAAACTGAATCTGAAAATTTAGCTGTTGGAGCAAGTTCAGAGGAGGTCACAAAGATGATCCAAGGGCTGGAGCAGCTCTGCTGTGAGGAGGAGCTGGGGGTGTGCAGCATGGAGAAGACTCCAAGGAGACCTTAGAGCTGCTGCCAGGACCTGAAGGGATCCTGCAGGAAGGCTGCAGAGAGACTTTTCCTGAGGGTGTCTGGAGACAGGACAAGGGGGAATGGTTTGAAGCTGAGGCAGAGCAGGGTTAGGCTGGAGCTGAGGAAGAAGTTCTTCAGGATGAGGATGGAGAGACTTGGAACAGGCTGCCCAGGGAGGCTGTGGCTTCCTCCTGCCTGGGGGTTTCCAAGGCCAGGTTCAGTCACTTCAGCTCCATGCAGCAATCTGCAACCCCCTGTGCTGCAGGCTGCAGCTGCTTTGCTGTGTTAAGGCTGTGGGAAAGACACCACCTGAGATCCCTCCACACCTTTTACCATGGGCAGTCTGCCAGAGGAGGTTTGCCAGAAGGTTTTGCTTGGCTGGACCGTGTTTAGAGCTCTCAGTGGCCCAGCACAGAGCTGCTGTGAGCTCAGCTCCATTCCCAGGCTGTGCTTGTTGAATGCCCTTCTGGCACTTCACTGCCTGGCTGCTGCAAGCCTGATCTGGGCACCCCAACTTGCTCAGCAGGTTGGGGAATGTCAAGATTTAGCACAACAGATCTGCCCCAGCTGGCAGCAAGGGCAGGCTTGTCTAGACTGCCTCTGGCACCAGATTCAGTGTGGTCACAGCCAGAAGGCTGCAGGCAGAGGTGCAGCCATGGCCAAGGCACAGCCCCTGGCTGGGCAAGCTCTGGCTCAGCAGGGTGCTGTCTCCTTGGAGCCTGGCTGCCTGCAGCCTGCCCCACGGACATGTGGTGTGCAGAAAGGCATGGATCAGCCATCAGGATCCAGGGAAACACCATGGGGAATGAACTGGATGGTCCTTGAGGTCCCTCCCAGCCCTGACAATTCTATGATTCTGTGTCACCCTTAGTGTAGAAACAAGCAGAGGGACACTGCACTGGGATGTGCCATGGAGCAGTGCAGCAAGGGATGGAGACTCCCTCCTGGCAAGGAGTCCCCTGGAGAAGCCAGGGGGTGATGGGAACAAGGGACTGCTGGGGACATTCCCATTGCACTCCAGAGGAAAATGTTTCCCCATGGGAACAGTTGGACTCTGGAATCATCTCCCCAGGGCAGCAGTGGAGTCCCCTGCACTGGAGAGTTTTCAGCTTCAGCTCACTGCAACTCTGCTGTCACCTGGAAATGTTGGAGCTGATGATCCCTGGGGTCCCTTCCACCCTGGCACTCTCTGCATCCAAGGGGTGAAGTGCAGTGACTGTTTCTGGGGTGGGCAGGGCTGCTTGTAGGGCCTGGGTAGCAGCCAGCTGCTGTGGATCCCCTGGTGCCACCCCATGGCCCTACCTCTTCTTACTGCCTCCTTTCTGGGGTGTTTGTTCCCAGGACCAGCATGAACTGCCTGATGGAAGAGGCAACCAAGATGGAGAAGATCAAATTCCAGCACATTGTCACCATCTATGGGGTCTGCAACAGCCCTCTGGGGATAGTGATGGAGTACATGGCCAGAGGCTCCCTGGAGAAGATTCTCCCCACCCACAAGCTGTCCTGGCAGCTCAAATTCCGAGTGATCCATGAGATGAGCCTGGCTATGAACTTCCTGCACAGCATGACACCTCCTCTGCTGCACCTAGACCTGAAGCCAGGCAACATTCTCCTGGATGGGAACATGCATGTCAAGGTATGAGCCTCCTGCTGCCCCTGCAGGGACAGCTGATTCCTCACTGCTTGCCAAAGGAGCCCAGAACCTGCTCAGCCAGGTTCCCCAGGAGCACCCAGTGAAAGAGTGACCAGTGGGGCTTGTAGGAAGCAGCTCCCATGGTGTCCACAAAGCCCTGCAGGCAATCTGTGCCATGGCTGTGACCAGCAGGACAACAGAGGGGACTCTGCCCTGCTGAGACCCCACCTGCAGCCCTGCCTCCACTTCTGGTGCTCCCAAGCATAAGAGGGACCTGGAGCTGCTGGAGAGAGTCCAGAGGAGGCCACAAAGATGCTCAGAGGGCTGGAGAAGCTCCCCTGTGGGGACAGGCTGGGAGAGCTGGGGCTGTTCAGCCTGGAGAAGGCTCTGGAGGGACCTCAGAGCAGCTTTCCAGTACCTGAAGAGGGCTCCAGGAGAGCTGGGAGGGACTTTGGACATGGGCTGGGAGTGATACAATGAGAGGGAATGGATTGAAGCTGCAGGAGGGCAGACTGAGACTGGAGATTGGGAAGAGCTCTCCTGGGTTGTGCCTGCAGAGCTCTCCTGGTTTGAGCCTGCAGAGCTCTCCTGGTTTGAGCCTGCAGAGCTCTCCTGGTTTGAGCCTGCAGAGCTCTCCTGGTTTGAGCCTGCAGAGCTCTCCTGGTTTGAGCCTGCAGAGCTCTCCTGGTTTGAGCCTGCAGAGCTCTCCTGGTTTGAGCCTGCAGAGCTCTCCTGGTTTGAGCCTGCAGAGCTCTCCTGGTTTGAGCCTGCAGAGCTCTCCTGGTCTGTGTCTGCAGATCTCTCCTGGTTTGTGCCTGCAGAGCTCTCCTGGTCTGTGCCTGCAGATCTCTCCTGGTCTGTGCCTGCAGATCTCTCCTGGTTTGTGCCTGCAGATCTCAGACTTTGGGCTGTCCAAGTGGATGGAGCAGTCCAGCCGGATGCAGTACATTGAGAGCTCTGCTCTGAGAGGCACCTTGAGTTACATCCCCCCTGAGATGTTCCTGCAGAACAGCAAGCCCCCAGGCATCAAGTATGATGTGTACAGGTGAGCACTGCCTCTGCCCAGGGCCACCCAGGGCTGCCACCAGCTCTTGCAGGCAGCAGAGGGGCTGGCACCTCACCTTGCTCCGTTTCCATGCTGGCTCCCTGCCTTGCACAGTGTCCTTGGGGGGAACACCCTGGGAGTGATGTGTGGTGCTGCAGCCTCAGTGGTGGGGAGAGAGAGCAGCATTGGCTCTGGAGAGTCTCCTGCCCCTCAGCAGCTGCTCCTCTGTGCAGCACCAGTCCCTTGTCAGCTGCAGACTCTGCTGCCTCCTCCATGCCCTGCTGGGCTGCTGGAAGGTATAGAATGGTTTGGGTTGGAAGGGACCTTAAAGGTCATCAGGGACAAAGGTTTGGACCTGGAGCAGGGCAGAGTTTGGTTGGACATCAGGAGGAAGCTCTGCACAGTGAGGGTGGGGAGACACTGGCACAGGCTGCCCAGGGGGGTGGTTGAGGTCCCATCCCTGGAGACATTCAGGATCAGCCTGGATGTGTCCCTGGGCAGCCTGCTCTGGTTGGAGCTGTCCCTGCTGCCTGCAGGGGGTTGGAGAAGATGCCCTTGGAGGATCCCTTCCAACCTGATGCAGTCTGGGAACCCATAAGGAGAGCAGCAGGTGGCACCAAGTCAATCTGCACTCTTGTCCCCAGCTGCCAGCTTGCCCCTGACCAACAGCTCCTGTCCCTGGCACTGGCAGAGCAGCACAAGACTCTTGTGCCAGGATAGCTTCCACCTCCAGCAGCAACCTGAATTTATACTGATGGCATCCGAGGTGTAGCTGATGATTCATAAGACCTTCTCCTTTTGATGTGGGGGATGAAATCCTCCCAGCCTGAAGAGCTCCTTCCCTAATTTTCTCATTCCTCAAGAAGGTGAAAGCAGTAAAAGGGAACTTTCTGTCCCTGTGATGATGATCTCTCCTTGCCTGCAGCTTTGGAATCGTCATTTGGGAGGTCCTGATGCAGAAGAAACCTTATGCAGGTAAATGTGAGCACTCCTGAGGTGCTCTGCACTCCTGGCAGGCTGGCTGCAGCCAGGACAGCCCAGTGCCCCTTGCTCTTCCCCAGGAGCCAACATGATGGCCATCATAGTCAAGGTGGCAGCAGGGAAGAGGCCCTGCCTGGAGCCCATCAGTGATGACTGGCCAGGGGAATGCCAGCAGATGGTTGACTTGATGAAGAGGTGTTGGGACCAAGACCCTAAGCAGAGGCCAAGTTTCACAGGTGTGGGGTAGGACACAACCAGCTGGTGCCCTGGGAATGCTTGGGAATCCTCCTGCTCCCTCTCTCCTTCCACATGTGGAGGATGTGGGGAAGACTTCCACAGCCTCAGGCACTGCTTGGGTTGTGAAGAGCCTGGCAGGCCAGAGAGCTAACAGAGGCTTTGCTCTGGCAGACATCCCTGTGGAGACAGACATGCTGCTGTCCCTCATCCAGAGCCTGGTGCTGGACCCGGAGAACGAGCGCCTTGTCAGGAAGATGTCCCACAAGCCTGCCATCCCCAGCAGCCAGCAGGTGAGCAGCTCCTCACACCAGCTCCTAGGAAGCTCCACTGAGCCCCTTCCCTGCTTCACAGAGTCACAGAATGGGTTGGGTTGGAAGGGACCTGGAAGATCCTGGAGCTCAAGCAAAAGAAATGCACTTTGCCTGACCTGCATTTTGGATCCTCTGTGTTCAGAGAGTTACAGAATGGGTTGGGTTGGAAGGGACCTCAAAGATCATCCAGTTCCAGCCCTCTGCCATGGGCAGGGACACCTCCCACCAGCCCAGGTTGCTCAAAGGCTCATCCAACCTGGCCTTGAACATCTCCAGGGAGGAGGCATCCACAACCCCCTGGGCAACCTGCTCCAGTGTCTCCCCACCCTCACTGGCAAGAATTTCTTCCTCATCTCCAGTCTCAATCTGCCCTCCTCCAGCTGTCCCTGTGTCTCAGATGACCATTTTCCAGCTCTGTGGAGCTGAGGACACTGCAGTTTTAATCACTCCCATAGAAGAAAACAACAAACAAACTAACAAACCCAAACCAAACCAAACAAACAAACCAAGCAGGTTTTAAATCCCTGAGTTTCTTTGATCAGGCTTCAGGGTAGTCACAGCTTGAGCCCAGCTCCTGGAGGAACAGCAGTGGAGAACTTGCTGGCTTGAGGTTCTGCCTGGTGGTGCAGTCAGAAAGGAGCAAGATGCCTGAGAACAAAGAGTTGAGGAGATTTTGGGGTTCCCTGTGCAACAAAAAGCATGGAAAGCTGGGGTGCTGCAGAGAGGGAGCAGGAGAGATGAAGGTTAGGCAGCAAAGGAGTATGAGGAAAGTCTGGTGGGCACCCAGAGGTCATTTTCAGGCTGCCACATTCCTCTTGGTGTCTTTGCTCTGCTGAGTTTTGGGTGCAGCCAAGGGATTGGGCAAAGGCCAGGGGAAGGACAACACAAACTGGTAGGGCACAGGGAGACGATGTGCAGGCACCAAAGGCTGCAAACAGCCAACTTCACCATCTGCCTTTTTCTTTCCCCCTTCCTAACAGCCTGACAGAGAGGAGTTCCCCTTCCCAGGAGCCACCAGAGGTGGTGGTAAGTAGGGGACTTTGTAACACGAGGTGGGGGAAGCTGTGAGGAGGAGCTGCAGGGACAGGCTCAAGAAGGTTTTCCATCTGGGTGACTTTTCCTCTTAGCTTAAGGAGAAAGAACCATCCAGGAAAGAGCAGGCAGAGGCCAAAGGTCTCCCTGCTAAGAGGCTGCCTGGAGCTGTGTTGCCTCTTCTCACATTCCCCATCTCCAAAGTGCTCTTTCATGCCACGCTCTGAAGGAGGCCATGGCCTCCCTCCCACCTCTTCCCTTGGCCTTACGCTCCTTCTCCTGTTTTATTCCCCCCCTTGCCTTTAGAAGCTGCCCATCAGGAGGTTCCTCTCCCAGCCCTGCCCAGCGAGGTTGCAGGCCCTGAGGAGCTCCTGCCTGAGGGAATCCCCAGGCTGCAGGAGAATGGCCTCACCTTGCTTCACCTCCAGGTGATGCAGGGCAACGTGGAGAAGGTGAAGTTCCTGCTGAGCTGCAAAGCCAACGTGAACAGCCAGGTGGTCTGTGGCTACACCCCACTCATCATGGCTGTGCAGAGGAGGTCCCCAGAGCTGTGCTCAGCTCTGATAGAGCATGGGGCAGACCTCAACGTGCCGGATGACGAGGGCTGGACCCCGCTGCACTTCGCGGCTCAGAACGGGGACGACCGAATTGTCCGCCTGCTGCTGGACCACCAGGCAGAGGTCAACGCTCAGGAGCATGATGGATGGACCCCTCTGCACCTGGCCTCACAGAACAACTTTGAGAACGTTGCCAGAGTGCTGCTGTCTCGCCAGGCTGACTCCAACACCCAGGAGGTGGACGGGAAGACCGCCCTGCACGTGGCAGCTTGCTTCGGGCACGTCAGCCTGGTCAAGCTGCTTGCCAGCCAAGGAGCAGACCTGGAGAAAAAGCAGAAGAACCATAGGACCCCACTCCACGTGGCAGTGGAGAGAGGCAAGTTCAGGGTGGTGCATTACTTGCTGAAGAGGGGGACCTGTGTCAACAGCCTGGACCAGAACCATTACAGTGCCCTGCACCTGGCCGTGGTGAGGGGCAAGTACCTGATCTGTGAGAAACTCATCAAGTACGGAGCCAACGTGGAGCTGAGGACAGACAAAGGCTGGACCCCCCTGCACCTGGCTTCCTTCAAAGGGCACATCGAGATCATCCACCTGCTGAAGGACAGCCAGGCCAAGCTGAATGCTAGAGGAGGCATGGACTGGACCCCTCTGCACCTGGCCGCTCGCTACAGCGAGGAGCCGGTGGTCTGCGAGCTGCTGAGGTGTGGGGCAGACCCCAACATGGCTGAGAAGTCCGAGTGGGCTCCCCTCCACCTGGCTGTGCAGAGGGGCTCCTTCCTGACTGTCATCAGCCTGCTGGAGTGCAAGGCAGATGTCAATGCCAGGAACAAAGTGGGCTGGACACCCTTGCACCTGGCTGTCCTCAAGGGCAACATGGCCATCATCAAGACCCTGCTGAAGGCTGGAGCTCAGCTCGACCTGGAGGACATCACAGGCTCCACAGCCCTGCAGCTGGCAGTCAGGCACCAGAGGGAGAACATCATCACACTGCTGCAGGGCCAGGACTCGCTGGGGACTAAGTTTGGGCACAGGACTGTGGTGAGCGATGCTCAGCTGCCCAGAGCCAGGTTTGTCTCGGGGAGGACAGATCTGTAGGCTCACCAAGTCTGGCTGTGATAGGTTCATAGACTCATGGAATGGGCTGGGTTGGAAGGGACCTTGAAGATCATCCAGTTCCAACCTACCTTCCACTAGAGCAGGTTGCTCAAGGCCTCACCCAACCTAGCCTTGAAGATGAGTGTCAGCTGCTGTGCCTCAAGCCACCAGATCCTGTCCCCTGCTGCTCCACAACCCCTTCTGGTGTTGTTTGTTTGTTTCATGCAAGTTTCTAAGCATGCACACAAGAAGAGGACAAGAAAATGGAGCTGCAGAAGGAAGCTGACCAGATCCTTCCTACAGTCTGACCAAGCTTGTAGAACAGTTTGGCTTGGGGGTGCTGCCTTGGGCAATGCTTTCCTGTTCTGCTGCTTGCTGTGCAGGGATGGAAATGGAATCTTTGTGCTGCCTTTTTGTATGGGCAAGGCTGAAACTGTGCCCAGCAGCCTGTGTCTGTCTTCCACAGAGTTTATTGCTTTTGTTCCATGTTTTCCTACAAAGCAAATTGGTGTAAAATGGTCTTGGCACAGGTGGGAATTGAATCAGGAGATTCTCATCTGCTGCTGGAAATCAGGCAGCAAGCATATGGCTCAGCAATGTGTCAGATCTTCTGACATCTCATTTCTGTAACCAGAACAAAATAAAACACACCCTCCCTGGGCAACCTGTGCCAGTGTCTCTCCACCCTCATTGTGCAGAACTTCCTCCTGATGTCCAACCTAACTCTGCCCTGCTCCAATTTCAAACCACTCTCCCTGATCCTATCATCCAAGCCCCTCTAAACAGCCCCTCCCCAGCCTCCCTGTAGGTCACCTTCAGACACTGAAATGTAGCTATGAGGAGGTTCTGCTCAGTGGTTTCCTCTAGGCTTGGTGACTGAGAAATTCCTCTTGCCCAGGGAAACCTGGAAGTTGTCTGCTCAGGACAGAGCAGCACATCAGGTTTGAAATGCTCCAGGTAAGATGGGAACTTGACATTCAAGACAGGCTGCCCAGGGAGGTGGTGGAGTCCCCATCCCTGGAGGTGTTGCAGAAACCTGTGGCCATGGCACTTGGGGCCATGGTTTGGTGGCCATGGTGGGGCTGGGTTGCTGCTTGGGCTCAATGATCTCAGAGAGCTTTTCCAGCCCAAACAATTCTATGTTCCTAATCTTGACCTGCAGCTGGCAATGGCTCCTGTGCAGAGGACCAGAAGATGTCTCTGTGGAGAGGTCCCACTGACCCCAGCAGCATCCTGGGCCCCAGGGGGAAGAGCAGGACTCAAACCCAGGCAACTACTTGGCAATGCCATGAGCCCTGCTGCAGCTCTGCTCATGCTGAGCCTCACACTGAGCTCTGTTTGTAGCAACTGGAAGGTTCTCCTCTAATTAAAATGTCATCCTTCTGCTCCTCCAACAGCCTGGAAAGCTCTTGCTGAGACCTGAGCTGTTTAGCTGTTGTTGAGCTGTCAAAGGCAGGAGATTAAAGAAGTGTGAGGCGTAGCAAGAGAGCTCTCCCTTGGTGTGACATTTTTACTCCAGGATCACTCTGAGGCTGTTTTTCCTTAGCAGTCATGCTTGAAATTCTGCAAGAGGATGGCTGTGAGTGGCAGCAGGAGCACCAAGCTCCCTCTGCTAGAGATGTCTTCAAGAAAAGCAAAAGCAAAAGCAAAGCCAGCAGCCCAAAATTGCAAACCAAAAGCTGAGTGGTTACTGAAGTCAGTCCAGGGAGAGGGTTTGGGGTTTGGTTTGGGGGTTTTTGGGTGGGTTTTTGAGCTGTGTTGGGGCTTTGGGTTGGGTTGGGGCTTGGGGGGTTGGGTTTGTGTTGGGTTTTGGGGTTTGAGGTTGTGTCGGGTTTTAGTTTTGGGGTTTTAGGGTTTAGGTTTGTGTTGGGGCTTAGGTTTGTCTTGGGTTTGGGGGTTTGGATTTGTGTTGGGTTTGGGGCTTAGGTTTGTGTTGGGTTTGGGGATTGGGTTTGTGTTGGGTTTGGGGTTGTGTTGGGCTTCAGTTTTGGGGTTTTAGGGTTTGGGTTTGTGTTGGGTTTGGGGGTTTGGGGTTATGATGGGTTTGGGTTAGTGATGGATTTTTTGGTTTGTGTTGGGGTTTGGGAGTTTGGTTTGTGTTGGGTTTTGGTTTTGGGGTTTAGTTTTGGGGTTTGGGAGTTTGGTTTGTGTTGGGGTTTGGGAAATTGATTTGTGTTGGGATTTTGGGGATTTGGTTTCACCTGATTTGCACAGAGAGGATTCACAGATTCACAGAATGGTTTGGGTGGGAAAGGACCTTAAAGATCATCCAGTTCCAAGCCCTCTGCCATGGGCAGGGACACCTCCCACTAGATCAGGTTGCTCAGTGAAGGAGCAGATAGATTAAGACATAGAAATTTCAGGTATCTGTGTACTTTTTGTTGCCTTTTTGAAACAGCTTCAAAGTCTCAAGGCCTTTTATATTCTACTTGCATGGAATAAACTCTATTTTTTTTTTCCAAAGCAAGGCAGAAGCAAATCTGGACACCAAAAAGCTTTCAAAGGGACTGCTCCAGGTATGCTGATGGATGCTGAGGTCTGCAGGGCCAGGTTGGATGAGGCCTTTTCTGTCCAGCAATTTCTCTTCACTTCATCTGTATTGATCCAGCTGGGCTCAGGGGATATCTCCACTGCTTAATATCATTGGAAACACTCACCCAGGGTATAAAAAAAAAAAAATAAAGAAATCCAATTGCTACATAATTCAGCAGCTCCTTTCTGTCCCCACTCTGACAGAAAACCACCAAACTCAGCTTGTATGTCAGAGAATGTTCTCCAGGAGAGCTTAATTAAATTTATAATGAAAATAACAGGGGATTAAGAAGACACAAGGGAAATACATTCCTCTTGCAGAGGTGATAGAAGCAATCTGCAGAGAAAATTACCTGTTTGCTGCTCAGTTTCTATAGAAATTAAATGAGGCTTTACAAACTCTGCAAAACTGCACTGCAGCCTCCGCTTTGTGACTCTGCAACTTGCTGCTTTTTATTGCTAAAATTAATCCCTTTCCCCCCCTCCCCTCCCCACCTTGTTCAAATACCTTTTAGTCTTTTGTCCTTGCTGATAAATATACTGCTGGTTAGATCATGTTCTTACCCAGGAGCTGCCAACGCTGACAGCCAAGGCAGAGTGTGGCAGAGGTGGCTTTGGAAGGGACCAGCAGGAGGACACAAACCCTCCCAGCAAGACACAAACCCTCCCAGCAGGACATAGACCTTTCCAGCAGGGCACAAACCCTCCCAGCAGGACCCAAACCCTCCCAGCAGGACCCAAACCCTCCCAGCAGGACATAGACCTTTCCAGCAGGACCCAAACCCTCCCAGCAGGACCCAAACCCTCCCAGCAGGACACAAACCCTCCCAGCAAGACACAAACCCTCCCAGCAGGACACAGACCTTTCCAGCAGGGCACAAACCCTCCCAGCAGGGCACAAACCTTCCCAGCTGGGCACAAACCTTCCCAGCAGGGCACAAACCTTCCCAGCTGGGCACAAACCCTCCCAGCAGGGCACAAACCTTCCCAGCAGGACATAAACCCTCCCAGCAGGGCACAAACCCTCCCAGCTGGGCACAAACCTTCCCAGCAGGACACAACCCTCCCAGCAGGACACAAACCTTCCCAGCAGGACCCAAACCCTCCCAGCAGGACATAAACCTTCCCAGCAGGGCACAAACCTTCCCAGCTGGGCACAAACCCTCCCAGCAGGGCACAAACCCTCCCAGCAGGACCCAAACCCTCCCAGCAGGACATAAACCTTCCCAGCAGGGCACAAACCCTCCCAGCAGGGCACAAACCTTCCCAGCAGGACACAACCCTCCTCAGCAGCTCCTTTCTGCAGTGCTCTGCTTGGTCTTTATGAAAGATCAAACTCTTGACTCTCAGGCCTCGTGAAAATCACTCACAGATGGCATTGGGCTGGAAGGGACCCTCCAAGGGCATCTTGGCCACTGCCCTGCAGGCAGCAGGGACAGCTCCAACCAGAGCAGGCTGCACAGGGACACATCCAGACTGATCCTGAATGTCTGCAGGGATGGGGCCTCAAGCACAGCCCTGGGCAGCCTGTTCCAGTGTCTCCCCACCCTCACTGTGCAGAACTTCCTCCTGATGGCCAACCTGACTCTGCCCTGCTCCAGTTCCAAACCACTGCCTCTCATCCTATCACTCCAAGCCCTTCTGAGCAGTCCCTCCCCAGCCTTCCTGCAGGTCCCCTTCAGATACTGAAATGCAGCTCTAAGCTCTCCCTGGAGCCTTCTCTTCCCCATGCTGAACAACCCCAACTCCTGCAGCCAGTCCCTTTCTTCTGGCTGTGTTTCCAGTGTTGGTTTTCTCTCTGCAGTGAGAACTTTGGAGGGGGGAGGGGGGGGGATGGCTTCTGCTACCCTGTGGCTGTAATTTGTTTGTTTGGCAGCAGTGAATCTTTTGTAGAGATGGTGATTAAAACCAAATTAATCTTAGAGTTTGGAAGGGAATTGGTTTGAATAAATGCAACTTGGAAACAAACAAACAAACAAACAAACAAACCCCCATGGTCTGTGTTTAGGAGAGCTGCTGCTTGTTTTTTTCCATGGCCCCTGAGGTGTGGAGAGAACCAAGATGTTTCTGACAGCAGTGATGGGAAGGTAGGAGGAGGTGATTTTCATGTGAGAAGAAACAGTGAATTCTGTGTGTTTCTCTGCCTTGCAAGGAGGTGGTTGTAGGATCTGTGCTGGATCAGACGTCAGCCTGAGACGTGCCTGACTCCTTCCACAGCCTTCTCATGGCCTGACTAAAATTCATTTTGCTCTGGCTGCTCTCTTGCCAGGCTCTGCCCAGAGCTCAGCTGTGCTGCTCCCCAGCTTTAGGGAGCATTTTCCTCCTCTTGCTTTGAAACCAAAGCATTTACAGAGCAGCTCCCCCCCAGCTGCACAGTGCAAGCAGCTCTCTTTGTAACTATCTGAGGGCTGGGGGTCAAGAGGGAGGGGACAGGGACAGGGGCAGGCTCTGCTCAGCTGCACCCTGTGACAGGAGAAGGGGCAATGGATGGAAACTCCAGCACAGGAGCTTCCACCTCAGCATGAGGAGGAACTTCTGCCCTGGGAGGGTCACAGAGCACTGGAGCAGGCTGCCCAGAGAGGTTGTGGAGTCTCCTTCTCTGGAGACTTTCCAGCCCCATCTGGATGTGTTCCTGTGTGACCTGTGCTGGATTCTATGGTCCTCCCAGAGATTGCTTCTGGATTGGAAAAACCACAACAGCAAACAACCAACCAAAAGAGATACCCCCCATGCCCCAGCATCACCAGTTAGAAAAGATCACATGAAAGCTTCCAGCTCCATCTGGAGCAGTTACAGAGAGGAAGATGAGGACAGGGTTGAAGTCACTAGCTGGCAATAAAGGATAAATTCATGGAATGGTCTGGGTTGGAAGGGACCTTAAAGATCATCCAGGTCCAACATCCCTCCCCACCTCTTTGTTTGCTGTTCTTAATCCTGTGGCACAGTTGTGCCAAGAGAAACTGTTCTGGATGCTGCTAGAATTTAGCTTTGGAGCATGTCTGGCCTCATTCCATGGCACTTCCACAGCTGAAGCTTATTTCTTCCTGAGCCAGAGGAGTGGTGCTGTATCTTATCTTTATTGCTATCCTTTGGACAAGATTTTGGTCTGCTCCAAGCAGGTAAAAATAAAACTTCTCACAAAGGAGTCCAGGGAATTAATTTGTCTGTTTGGAAAAGATTCCAGTCTGCCCAAAGGTTTTGCTGAGTCTAACTTTGCTTTTATGTGGAAGAAATCTTTGCCTAATGCCCAGCATCATTTCTCCCAGGAGAGCTGAGTAGGATTCTGTGCTGGCCAATGTGTTGCTCCTGTTTGACTGCACACAGCTGAGTTCTCTTTATGGCTTTTGTCTCTGGAGACTTCAGTGAAAGTGTCACAGGACATGAACCCACTGAGGCATTTCAGAGAAGTAAAGGAGAGAAGGGAGGAAAATAACAACAGTCAGAGAATTATCAGGGCTGGAAGGGACCTCAAGGCTCATCCAGTTCCAACCCCCTGCCATGGGCAGGGACACCTCACACCACAGCAGGTTGCTCACAGCCACATCCAGCCTGGCTGCAAAAACCTCCAGGGATGAGGCTTCCACCACCTCCCTGGGCAACCTGTGCCAGTGTCTCACCACCCTCCTGGGGCAGAATTTCTTCCTAACATCCAATCTGAATCTCCCCACTTCTAGTTTTCTTCCACTGCCCCCAGTCCTATCACTCCCTGACTTCCTAAAAAGTTCCTCCCCATCAGATAAAGAGATGAAAAGAGAGAAGAGGTGGAACTGATCCCAAATCTGTGGTGTTTCATAGATGCATAGAATGGGTTGGGTTGGAAGGGACCTTCAAGACCACCCAGTTCCAACCCCCCTGCCATGGCCAGGGACACCTCCCACCCAGCCCAGCTTGCTCCAAGCCTCATCCAGCCTGGTCTTACACCTTGGGATGAAGCCCTTGTGAATGGGGCTGCCTTCTCCCACTGCTGGTGCCAGCTTTACCCCAAGGCTTTTGAGTTGAGATATTGTCTCCAGCACCTTGCTTTCCTCAGACACCCTTCCTTTGTCAGACTGTCTGGGTGAGGGAGAGTTTGCCTGAAGGAACCCTTCCCTGTGCTTGTTTTAATCAAGGAGCTGGAATTTACTGGCATTTCCCCTCTCACTGATATCTCTGTTCCCAGTAGTTCACTCTCTAATCTCCCTGAGTGATTCTGGTTTCATCTCTGAAGTAATTTACTGAGGTTGTTTATCAAGGAGGCAATCAGACAATGTTTGCTGCAAGGTGCCTTGAGAACTGCCACACAGACCTGAATATTTGGGGTTGGTTTGGGTTGTTTTTTTTTTTTGGCTAGGTGGGCTCAGACACACAGGCATCTCCCTGTGGCTAAACAGCTTGGCAGGCAGTCACTGAGCCCAGGAAATGGCTCTTGGCATAATCCTGACTGCTGGCAAGTGCCAGGCAGGCAGGTTAATGTGAGCACAAGGAATGCAACCTGCAGCAGCTGCCACCAGCTGAGCAGTACATTGCCAGGCCACAACCATTCAGCCACAAACCTACATCCCCAGCTCCATTTGCTGTGACTTTGGCACCTAGACTCCAGCCTGGGAGCTGCTGCTCTGCTCTTGGGCTGTCACTGACAGCAGAGCAGAGTGCAAAGTGCCACAAAGGCAGGAGGAGGCTCCCTGATGGCTCTGCTTTCAGCCAGCCTGATCATTAGGCTGAGATTCTGTAGCCCATTTCCAAACTTGCCAGATTTGGGCTGGCTCAAAACCTTTTATCCTGTGTCATTGTTTGTCCCCTTCAAGGAGGGGAGACCTCATTGCTCTCTACAACACCTCAAAAGGAGGCTGCAGTGAGGTGGGGCTCAGTCTCTGCTCCCTAGTCTCAGGTGATAGGATGAGAGAAATGGCCTGAAATTGTGCCAGGGGAGGGTTAGGTTGGAGAGGAGGAAAAATTTCTTTGCTGCAGGAGTGGTCAGGGATTGTTACAGGCTGCTCAGGGAGGTGGTGGAGTCCCCATCCCCAGAGGTGTTCCAGAACCCTGTGGCCATGGCTCCTGGGACCATGGTGGGGTTGGGCTGGGTGAGCTCAGAGGCCTTTTCCAACCCAAACATTTCCATGGGGGTCACAGCAATGGGGGTAGGGGGGCTGCTGGAGGAGGGAGCCAGCACGGTGCTGGACAGTGATGGTTTCATAGCCACCCCTCAAGGCCCTCTGCTGGGTTAGGCAGGAGACCTGCAGAGCCCTCTGCTCTTGGGCTCCTCACAGTCAGAGCTGATGAATCTCTCCCATCTGAGACAGGGCAGTGTGCTGGAGGCTGATTTACCTCCTCTGTGCTGAGGAGACTCTCCAGTGAAGGGACTGCAGCTGACCTCCAGCCTCACCCTGCAGGAGCTGATTCTAAGCAGCTCTCTCTCTGTGTCAGTGGCTTCTGCTTTGCTCCCCCTCCACAAACCCTGCTGCTGCTCCTGGCCCTGGTGGATGCCTGTTAGCTGTTACAAACTGCCCTTAGCTCTGCACCAGCTTGGTGAAAGCCAGGAGTGATGGCTTCTAACCTGCAACAGGCACCAAACCCTCTGTGCTGCTCTTCAGCATCCCTGGTGTGAAATCCTGCAGCCTGAGACGTGAGTGATGTCATCTTCCCAGCCTCATCAGAGCTCTGGGTGCAGTTGATTGCATGCAGCAGGGAAGCAGTTGCTAAGCCTGGCTAAATGTGCTCAACTTGTTTTCATTATCCCACTTCTGGGTTTTTTTTTGTTTTTCTTCCACAGGGCCCAGCATGGCAGCTTGGGAATGCAAAAAAAAAAAAAAAAAGGTTGTTTGGGGTTGGTTCCCGCCCCCCCCCCTTCATTTAAAGGGCTTTGCTTTGCTGCTTTAAGCCTCTTTAAATGCATTTCTAGGGCTGTTAACTATTCATCACACCTTAACTGTGTTTAGTCCACCAGCATCCCTGTCTCTTTGGTGAAGGAAGATGTTATTTAGGAGGCAAAAGCCTATTTATGAAGCAGACAGTCTGGAACCATCAGGAAGCTGGGAGCTGGGGGTGAGGGGAGCAGCTTTAATTATGCCAAGGAGCTTTGATTAAAGAGAGGGAGTTCACTCAACAAGAGCAACTGGTTTTCTCTCTTTTTTTTTTTTCACGAGATGGGTGGAAGAAAACATAGCCAGGAATGACCCAAAACTCTAGGGCTTGCTCCAGGGCCCCAGGAGAGCAGTTCTGGCTTCTTTCTTTTTGCATGGTGTGAACAGAAGCTTGCTGGCTGTGGGTGTTTTGTGGTCCCCAGGCTGTAAGGGAGAACCTCAGGGTCCTGACATGGGGCTAGACATGCTGAAACCAAGCTGGGGGTGTTCCCCCTGCTGTTTCATCTTGCCATGGGAACAGAAGGGAAAACTTTGTCACTGTGAGGGTTCCAGAGCCCTGGAGCAGGCTGCCCAGGGAGGTTGAGGAGTTTCCTTCTCTGGAAACTTTCCAAACCCCCCTGGCTGTGTTCCTGTGTGCCCTGCCCTGGGTGCCCCTGCTCTGGCAGGGGTGGTGGACTGGATGATCTCTGGAGGTCCCTTCCAACCCTTCCCACTCTGTGATTCATTCTTCCCCTTGCCTGACACTCCGGGCTTCAGCCCACAGCTAGAAGTCTTAAAGGCAAACTGGGACAAGGGAGGGAGAGAAGCAGCAATGTATCTAGTCTGAAAAGCATGTCAGAGAACATACAAGAGCTCACCTGAAGGCCATCACAGAGCTCACCTGAAGGCAATCATAGAGCTCACCTCAAGGCCATCATCATCTCATCCTGTTCCACCTGTGGCATTACTCTAAGCCTGAGCCCTCAGAGCCAAGCACCACCACCACCACCACCACTGCTGCTGCTGCTTGGGATGACAAGGAATGAAACAAGCATCATCACCTCAGGGTGGCTTTGTGCAAGTCTCTGTTTAATTACAGTGCTGCATGGAGACATTGGTTGGTGCCACAGGTGCTTGTGATGGGTATTCTACATTCTGGACTCTTCAAGGAGCCCTGTTTGCACTAGAGACTTTCACCACAGAGGTAGTGATTTTTGTTGTTGTTGTTGCTGCTGTTTTTTTCTTTTTTTTTTTCCTTCCCCCCCCCCTTTGTTTTCCTTTTTATTTCAGCAGGATTTAATAAGCTGCTTAGATTTACTGTAATTAGTTTACTCTTCAATCAGAAAGATGAACAGAGTCACGAGTGTGGTGGGAGCAAAGCAGGCAAGAGCCAAATGCAGTGCAGGCAGAATTCAGTCAGCTTCTTAATGAAAACCTGTTCAGGGGCTGCAGAGACCCAGGATGGGCTTCAGTGAGCTGTGGACTGCAGGGAAGAGAAACAGGAACAGGAAGACTTCAGTAAAGCAGAACTAAAGTCTCAGTTACAAATAATGAATCACAAAACAAAGGCTTCAGCAAGGCTCCTAAGTTCTTCTGGAATGAAGAAATGAAATCTTCTCACCAGTGTGTTTTAAAACCCCCAGATGCCAGGACCCTTCCCAGCAGCTGAAGTCCTTGGGAAGGCAGAAATTCCTCACAATGAGGGTGGTGAGACGCTGGAGCAGGTTGCCCAGGGCTGTAGTTGAGGCTCCATCCCTGCAGACGATGAGACTCAGTGTGGCCCTGGGCATCCCACTCCATCTGGAGGTGTCCCTGCTGCCTGCAGGGGGGTTGGACAAGATGCCCTTGGAGGGTCCTTCCCAACCTGATGCAATCTCTGAATCTGCATTTGCCAGGCTCAGATCTGTGGGCAAGAGGCCTCGGAGTCCTGTGGTGCTGCACTTGGCTTCTCACAGGTAGCAGAAGTTTCTCCAAGCACCTCCCACCACAGCTCTGGGCTGCTGCTGGTGGCAGTGCCAGGTTGTGCACAGCTTGCAGAGGCTTTTCCTAGCTCTTGGCAGGAGTTTATTCTTTGTAAAGCCAGAGGTGCTGATGTATTTTGGTCCTCCCTCAGAGAAGAGTGATGAAGGCTTGGCTTGTGGGTGGAAAAGTGCTGTAGCTGCAGATGTTTCATGGGGAAGGGAAAGCTGCTGCAGAGGAGAACAGACATTGGCATTGCCACCCTCCCAAGGGCAGTGGGGATGCAGGGACTCCCACCAGATGCCTTTTGAGCCTGGAGTGTTAGGAAGAAGTGCCTTAAAGTGTCTTTGGGGTGGCTGAAGGGCTGCAAGCAACTTCTCTCAGCAGATGTTTAATCTCTAGCAGGTGGCACCAGGGCTTTTTGGGGGTCCAGGTTAGCAGACACAGGAAGGACAGAGGCCCTTCCTCAGCAGCTTTTCTCCACCACAATGTTCTGGAAGAGTTTGTCTTGCAGTGGTTCCCAAGACTTGAGTTAAAGGTTCTGCCTCCAGATTCAGGAACAGAAGTTTGGAACAAGGTGCAGAGTCTTGGAGGTGATTTCTGTCCTGGGTTAACACTGAACACAGAAATCCAATCATGGCACAAAGCTCACTTATGGTTCATCTTCCACTCGTTTTGAGGGATCCATGCCAGCTCTTGGGACAGGGCAAATATCCCCAATGGCAGCATGCAAGGATCTGAAAGCTTGGGTTTGGTCTCCCTTTGTATTCTTTTCTGTGTGGGCTCAGCTCCCCACCTGCTAAACCCCTAAGTCAAATGGCACTTTCCTGCTCTGTGGTTGTAAGCATGGCAGGAAAGTCAGCAGTAGTTTGTTACTCATTTCCCCCACCAAAATCCTGCTGACTTTGCATTATTCTTTGAATCATGGAATCACAGAATGGCTCAGGTTGGAAGGGACCTCAGAGCTCATCCACTCCAACCTCCCTGCTATGGCCAGGGACACCTCCCAACTAGGTTTTTTTGCCCAAGGACTCATCCAGCCTGGCCTTAAACACCCCCAGGGAGGAGGCAGCCACAGCCTCCCTGGGCAGCCTGTGCCAGAGTCTCACCACTCTCATCCTGAAGAACTTCTTCCTCAGCTCCACTCTAACCCTGCTCTGCCTCAGCTTCAAACCATTCCCCCTTGTCCTGTCTCTAGACACCCTCAGAAAGTCTCTCTGCAGCCTTCCTGCAGGATCCCTTCAGCTCTTGGAAGGCAGCTCTGAGGTCCTCCTGGAGGACCTCTTCCCCAGGCTGACCACCCCCAGCTCCCTCAGCCTGGCCTCACAGCGTAAGGGACTGGAAACCTTTGGATCAAGGTGGGACTCCTGTTTCACAAAAGACCTGAGAGCACCCACTGCAGCTGCTTGATGTGCAGCTGGCACACAGCCTGCCAACACAACAAATGCTTTGTTACCAGCACAGGAAACCCAGAGAATAAAAGAAACCTCCCCAACCCCCTTGGCAGTGCTCTTTCTCTCTGTTGAGGCAGCAGCTCTGTGCCCACAAACTGCACAGAGAGAACTGGGATTCTATTGCTCTCCAGACTGTGTTTTAACAGCAGGGAACTACAACTTGGGAGCCTGCCTCTCCATATGGCTCTTGTCATCCTCTAGCCCTCCATGAAGGTTCTAGCCAGGCCTATTTCCATGGCAAATTTTATTCAGCTTCCTGTGCTGTATTTACAGAGCTATTACAAAAGAGATCCATGGGCTGAGCACAGGTAAGGGCAGTGGGGGCTTGGCAATGCCAAGAGTCAGCCTGGTGAGATGATGCTGTTAGGAGCTGTCAGTTCTTCCAATCCATGAGAGATGGACAGCAAAGGGGAAGGGATGCTGGAGACATCCAGACCCTTCCAGAGCCCAGCCTGGACTCAGCACATCCAGCTTGAGGCTTCCTTGGGCTTTTGTTCTGGGCTGGTTTTGACCCCAAACAGAGAGTTTTATCTCCTCTCCTGTTCCTGTGGATTAGGCAGGGTGTCATTCTGCACTCTGTCTATCAAGGGCCATGGGCAAACAGAGCTGAGGTGGTCCTTGGCTTCGTGGCACCTGAAGTTAGGTGAGAAGAGCTGGACCTAGCTTAGCTGACTTGTTCAGGCTCCCACCCAACGGGGATGTGGCTGCAGCTGCCTCACCTGGGCCACTCTCCTCATGCCCCTACATTCACCACACCAAGGCTCCTCCCCCAGCTCTGTAACTCCTTGTAAAAGGCTGGGGATGAAATGCTGGTGGGCAGGAATTCCTGCTGGGCTGGCTGATGGTAGATGAGGGCTGGAGTCCTGCCTGATCTGAATGTCTACCATGCAATACAAGGTCTCACTTCTGGTAAGGATGGACAAAGATGACCTCTGAGGGTCCCTCCCAACCAGATGCAATCTGTGACTCAGGTTTTGGCTTGGGCTCCTTGCTCAGCTCATTCCATTGGTTCCTATGTACACTGATGTGGTGGTCCCACAGCAGACTTGTGCTCCCTTTTTTCCCCTCTGCCTGTTGCTTGCAGGCCTGCATTGTTGCAGGCATGGGATCTGTACGTGGCAGAACCTTCTCAGCCCCCTTTGGGGACCTCTTAAAGTCTTTTCTCAAGGCTGCAGCAGTTTCACACTTGGTAAGTCAGCTGGAGGTGAAGGCAAAGCTGTTGCACAGAGCCTGCACGAGCTCTGTCTGGCTCCTAGTGCAAAGCAGAAGGGATGGTCCTGTCTTTGGTGAGGGTTATACCAACGATGTGGCACTGCCAGCCAGTGGTGCCAGTGACCTGTCTCTACCTTCCCATGGCTCTGTGGCTGTCTGTGTCCAATGCACTCCAGGTTAGATGGCCACAGGCAAGAGCCAAGCCTTGACTTCTGCTGCCGCTCTGCGAGGGTAGCTCCAAAAAGTCCCAGAGTCCACAAGGTCACCTCCAGGGAGTCAGAGAACCTGCCAGCTGAAGGCCCCTTCCTAACATGCCCAGATAGAGATGCAGGAGCATGGCACTGTTGTAACCCTGCAGGCCTCATGCCCAACACAAGAGCTGGAGACCTCTCCAGGTGTGCGTGTGTGGCATCGGTCGCTTTCCCTCTGCTTCTCCAAAACGTTGGGGGGGGCTTGGGTTTGGATTGGATTTTGTTTTGTGTTGTTTTCTTTCATTCCCCTTCAACAGTGGAGGATCTTCATGAAAGCCTTGCGAAACTCCACGTTGAAGGTGGTGTAGATAATTGGGTTGACAGCACTGTTGACATAGCCGAGCCACGTAAAGGCGCTGTACATCGCCGGGGGGATGCTGCAGTCACAGTGCATGTTCAGGATGTGAGTGATGAAGAAGGGGAGCCAGCAGATGATGAAAACCCCTGGGGGAGGGGGCAAAAAAAAAAAAAGAAAAAAAAAGAAATAATAATAAAATATCAAGCAAACAAACAAAAAGAGAGACAGGTTTTGACTCCTGAAAGCTGGACGCGTTCTGAGGCGATGAGAGAGCAGCAAGGTTCTCTTAGGTATAAAGGGGTGGAAAAAAGGTTTTATCCCCAGGGAATAAACCTTCTGTTTGTCTGCTAAGCCTCCCAAGTCTGCATTCAGGCTCCCCAGCTAATGAAGAATTTCTCTGCTGATGCAGCTGGAGCAGCTGTAGCCAAAAATGTGGCCCTCAGAGGTGCCAGTTTCTTGCTGAGCTATGCTGCCTTCCCAGGGGCTTTCTTGCCCCTGCCCCCAGCTGCCTTTTGGCAGTCCCAACCCCCTCCCCAGGATGCAGAGCAGAGCTTCTTGAGCCTTTTCTACAGTGCTGTCAGCTGCTCCTAGCTGGGGAGGAGGCAACCTTGCTGCTGGCAAACTTCTTGCCTGACACAGCCTGGATGTCTCAGGTGAAATTGTCACTCTCTGGTGACCTGCAAGCTGCAGCCTACAGCAGGCACCCAGAGTGGCAGCTGCAGTGCTGGGTAGCTGTTGGTTTATCTGCAGAATCACAGAATTGTTAGGGTTGGAAGGGACCTCAAGGCTCATCCAGTTCCAACCCCCCTGCCATGGACAGGGACACCTCACACTACAGCAGGTTGCTCACAGCCACATCCAGCCTGGCTGCAAAAACCTCCAGGGATGAGGCTTCCACCACCTCCCTGGGCAACCCATTCCAGTGTGGGGAAGAAAGACAAGAGGAAGCCTTTGTGCACACTCACCCAGGACAATGGCCAGCATCTGGGTGGCTTTCTTCTCCTTCTGTTGTGAGAGCTTCCTCCTGTTCACAGCCTTGAGGAAGGTCCTTAATTTGCCATTGGGCATAGACTGGATCTCAAAGGCCTTGGCTGTGTGTGGTGTTTCTTTGGTGTGTCCATTCCTCTCCACTTTCCCAGGGCTGTCCAAGGGTGCCTGTAGGGTTGAGTTGGTGCCCTGGTTAGAAGGAAATGGCACAACCAACTGATGGTTACTTGGTGCTGCAGGTTGGATGGTGGTTTTCTCAGGGGGGCTGGTACTGGACACCATCTCCATGTCCATCTGTATGTGACTCTTCTCCTCCTGGACAAGAATCAAATGTCCACAACATAAAGACAGATAAATATACAGAGAGGAGCAATGAGCTTTCCTTACAGAATGGGTCTGGAGGATGCTGAGGATCAGTCCCTCCTCTCCCTCCCTATGCTTTTGGTAGATGCCTGGAGAAAGGGTGGTGAAGACCTCACAGATCATAACACTTTCAGGCAGAAGGGTTCAAGAGAACTGCAGGGAATGACTCTCCTTCATTGCACAAAGAGGCTAAGAAATGGGAGAGGCAGCCTCCACTCCTCAGCTTTTAGTCAGATTTTCAGAACAAAAAGAAAAAAACAACAAACCAAACCAACCAAACAAAAAAACCCAAATAAAATTAAACCAACAAGCAAAACCCAACCAAGCCAGGGCAGTCCAGGGCTTAAAATAAATAACAGGGAGGAGAAGAGACTCAGAGGCACAAAATGTTCAAATGTCATGGCTTTGGCAGCTGAGCTTTAGGTGAGAGCTCAGCCTGGCTCTGTGATCTCTGTGCTCTGAACCCCCTCCCCCCTGCTTCACTCCCAGCAAAGGGAAGAACATTTACATTTCGAGATCCAAATTTGCTCCCCCTCCCCCTGCCACCTGTAAATTCATTTTGTACCCTGAGGGGAGGAAAGGGGAAAGCTGAAGGCTCTGAACAGCTCCCACTTCTCTTCCACACTCACCACTTTGCGTTTATTAACTTGGAAGCTCCCATTGGACTTCACAATAACTCTGCAGAGCTTGACGTCTTCTGGATGAGTGCATTTGTCCTAAGGGGCAAGCACCAGCTCAGAGCTTACACAAGCAGAGAGTAATTGGGAAGGGAAGGCTGGGCAGGGAGGCTTGTGGCAATACAAACACACAGAGAGCATGAAGCAGCAATTAATCAGCGTGGCTGAGGGGGCTAAGGAGGATGGAAAACTTCTGGGAAGCAGCAGCAACAGAATTGAGCATCCCTTGTGTGTCTCAGCAAAGGGAGGAAACCACCAACACCTGTAGGGGTTGGAAGGGACCTCTGAAGACCATCAAGGCCAAGCCCTCTGTGGTGAGACACTGGAACAGGTTGCCCAGGGAGGCTGTGGGTGCCTCCTCCCTAGGGGTGTTCAAGACCAGCTTGGATGAGGCCTTGAGCAACCTGTGCTGGTGGGAGGTGTCCCTGCCCATGGCAGGGGGGTCAGCACTCTATGATCTTGAAGGTTCCTTCCGACCCAACCCATTGTATGGACCTGTGACTCTATAAAGCATCCATAACCTGATGGAGATGACAAGTGATTCATGCACTGGGGCCAGGGTTTATTTATTGCTGTTTAATTATATCCCTGGGAGGGTATTTCTCTATTTATTTTTTTTTTTTAATTAATAGGATCTTTATATTTGTAGCTGGTGTGCAAGGCCAGGCTGGATGAGCCTTTGAGCAACCTGGGCTGGTGGGAGGTGGAGGTTGGAACTGGCTGATCTTGAAGGTCTCTTCCAACCTAAAGCATTCTGTGATTGTATGCAGTGGAGCAGGAAGGGCAGAACAGGAGCAGGGAGGGGACTGTCCCCTTGTACTGAGAGCTGGGGAGGCCACACCTCCAGTGTTGGGTCCAGTTTGGGGCACCTCAATACAGCAGAAGAGATGTGGAGGTGCTGGAGCCAGTACAGAGGAGGACAGGGAAGCTGTGAGGGGCCTGGAGAATAAATCTGAGGAGGAACAACTGAGGGAGCTGGGGGTGGTTAGTTTGGAGAAGAGGAGGCTGAGGGGAGACCTCATTGCTCTGAAAGGAGGTTGTGCAGAGGTTGGTGCTGGTGATTAGTGATAGAACAAGAGGGAATGGCCTCAAGCTGCCACTGGGGTAGGTTTAGACTGGACATTAGGAAGAAGTCTTTCACAGCAAGAGTGGTCAGGGATTGGAATGTGCTGCCCAGGGAGGTGGTGGAGCCACCACACCTGGAGGTGTTTCCAGGTGGTTCAGATGTGGTGCAAGGGGTGGCCCTTGCAGAGCAGGGTTCTGGCTTGGACTTGGTGATCCTGAGGGTCTTTTTTTCTTTTCCCACCTGAATGTTTCTGTGGTTCTGAGAGGAGGGGGAGGGCTGGGAGAGAGGAGGGGGAGGGCTGGGAGGGAGGAGGGTACCTTGAGCGGGGGCTGTGTGTCGGGGCAGCGGCCGTGGCTGCTGCGCTTGGTGGTGACTCTCTTGCGGCGCCGGCGCAGCACGATGTAGATCTGCAGGTACACCAGCAGGGTCACCATGAAGGGCACGTAGAAGGAGACGATGGAGGAGTACACCACGAAGGCAGGGTTGGCAATGATGCACTCGTTCTCATCTGAAAGGCAAAGGGTTGCCTTCAGGCTCGTGGTCTCCTGCTGCCAGCAGCTGGCACCGGCTCCCTCCTCTGTGAGGAGGCTCAGGGGTAGCCAGAGTGAGGTGCTCAGGTCTGGGGGGGGACCACTATGTCAGCTGGGAGTAGAATCAGGGCAGCAAGCCCCCCTGTGTCAGTGTGAGCTGAAATTCCCCACCACCACCACCAACAACAACAACCAGGCTAGCTCAGTCTGGAAGCAAATGCAAGCTGTATTTGCAAGCAAAATCTACAATCTATGATGAAATTCCAATGAATATGTACAAATAGACACAATTCACAACATTTACAAATATATACAATCAACAGAAAAGCACAACCAAGCTCCCTTTGCTTCCCCTCAAAGGGGACCTTTCCCAAGGGGGCTTCTCTCTCCCAGGGGCTTCCCCCCCCAGACCCCCGTGGTAGAAAGCAGAGCTAGCTAAAGCAGAAAGTTGTTAACTTAGCTGCCAAGGTCAGTGTGTTATCTTCAGCCAGAAGAGAAGAAGAAAACAGCAGCCAGACAGCCCAGCAACTGCCCCCACTGCAGATTGCAGAGTGCCCCACTTTATTTTGAGTAATAGTTCTTAAACATTTCTATCTATCCAATGGAAGTGTTTAGAACAATCAGTATTTTGCTTTCTTACACCCAATAGTGACTTATTTACACTCTTTCACTTTCTCTGTTCTGAACTTTGCAAAGAAAGATTAAAAACACAATTTCAAACCATCACAGTGCCTGGCTGCTGCTTGCCTTATAACTGAAAGGCTGCTGAGCCCATGCTGTATCCACTCTCCCTGTGAAACCCTAATGGCTGAGCAGCCTCTTCTTGTCTCTCCTGTCTCAGGGAAGCTGTTTAGAATTCTCGGTTGGACAGCAAGACCTCGAAGGTCTTTCCAGCCTGCTTAGAATCGTTTTGGTTGGAAAAGACCTTTAGGATCATCAGGTCCAACCATTCTCTAACTCCACCAAGTCTGGTGTCTCTCAGCACCACATCTCTGCCTCTTTGAAACCCCTCCAAGGACGGGGACTCAACAACCAACTCTGGGCAGCCTGTGCCAGTGTTTGAGAACTCTCTGAGGGAAGAAATTTCTTCTGATATCCAACCCAAACCTCCCCTGGTGCACCCTCAGGCCATTTCCTCTCATCCTGTGCCTTTCCTTTTCACATTTTAATGTATGATCTATAAAGTTAGTGTAACATTGACAAGTGTTGTGTAAACATCTCCATAGCCTCTGCTGTGTAGACTTCTCCATAGCCTCTGTTGTGTAAACTTCTCCATAGCCTCTGTTGTATAAACTTCTCCATAACCTCTGTGGTATAAACTTCTCCATAGCCTCTGTTGTGTAAACTTCTCCATAGCCTCTGTTGTGAAAACTTCTCCATAACTTCTGTTGTGTAAACTTCTCCATAGCCTCTGTTGTACAAACTTCTCCATAGCCTCTGTTGTGTAAACTTCTCCATAGCCTCTGTTGTGTAAAATTCTCCATAGCCTCTGTTGTGTAAACTTCTCCATAGCCTCTGTTGTGTAAACTTCTCCATAGCCTCAGTTGTGTAAATTTTCCATAGCCTCTGTGTCTAAAACACTGCCCTGGAACAGCAGGAGTTGAGTCACCATCCCTGGATGTGTTTAAAGGCTGTTTAGATGTGGTGCTTTGGGATATGGTTTAGGGGTGAGCTTTGGAGAGCAGGGTTAATGGTTGGACTTGATGATCCCAGGGGTCCTTTCCAACCTGAATGATTCTATGATTCTATGAATCAGACTCAGAAGTGGCTACAGAAACGGTCTGGGATGACACTTGAGGAGGACACCTGGGAAAGGGATTGCTCCACCCCGGTGCACCTAAACCCGATCCCCACCTGCGCTCAGAAGACTCTCTGAGCAGCCAGTAAAGCCAAGAAGATGCCAGCAGCCAGCTGCAGGTGGCATAACACTCACCTGTGTTGTTGAGGCCAAAGAGGAGAGGGCAGGAGATGGCAAAGGAGAGCACCCAGACCACAGAGATCATGACGGTGACCCTGCGCTTGGAGCTGTAGCGAGTGTTGTACAGCATGGGCATGGCTACTGCTGTGTACCTGCAGGGGTACAACCAGGCTGTGGTTATCCTGCCAGGGCTGGGCACTCCTAGTGAGGATAAAACCCAGGCTGTGGTTATCCTGCCAGGGCTGGGCACTCCTAGTGAGGATACAACCCAGGCTGTGGTTATCCTGCCAGGGCTGGGCACTCCTAGTGAGGATAAAACCCAGGCTGTGGTTATCCTGCCAGGGCTGGGCACTCCTAGTGAGGATAAAACCCAGGCTGTTGTATCCTGCCAGGGCTGGGCACTCCTAGTGAGGATACAGCCCAGGCTGTGGTTATCCTGCCAGGGCTGGGCACTCCTAGTGAGGATAAAACCCAGGCTGTGGTTATCCTGCCAGGGCTGGGCACTCCTAGTGAGGATACAACCCAGGCTGTGGTTATCCTGCCAGGGCTGGGCACTCCTAGTGAGGATACAACCCAGGCTGTTGTATCCTGCCAGGGCTGGGCACTCCTAGTGAGGATACAACCCAGGCTGTGGTTATCCTGCCAGGGCTGGGCACTCCTAGTGAGGATAAAACCCAGGCTGTGGTTGTCCTGCCAGGGCTGGGCACTCACTGAGGATACAGCCCAGGCTGTGGTTGTCCTGCCAGGGCTGGGCACTCCTAGTGAGGATAAAACCCAGGCTGTGGTTATCCTGCCAGGGCTGGGCACTCCTAGTGAGGATACAGCCCAGGCTGTGGTTGTCCTGCCAGGGCTGGGCACTCAGTGAGGATAAAACCCAGGCTGTGGTTATCCTGCCAGGGCTGGGCACTCAGTGAGGATAAAACCCAGGCTGTGGTTATCCTGCTAGGGCTGGGCACTCACTGAGGATACAGCCCAGGCTGTGGTTATCCTGCCAGGGCTGGGCACTCTGTGGGAAATTACAGAGTTCCTGTGTCTGGCCAAGCAGGTGGAGTTTCAGGAGGCTCCAAGGTGTTTGCCTTCCCTGGTTTGGAAGGCATGGGGCTGAGGTCAGCCTAGCGGGGTGGTTTTTCTTCCACTCTCTCTGAGCTGCTGCCTCCCCACTGGTGTCTGCTCTACCAGAAAGAGAAGGGCTGAACTAATGGGGACACAGAGAGTTCCATTTACATCCTGGGGAGCAGCATCTCTATAGCTGCTTCTGATGGAACCCTTCTGGTGCTCAGACCTCCTTTAGGTCCCTTTCAGAGGGTGCCAGCATCACCAGCTCTCCCTTGCTCTGAGTCAGAGGTAAAATTAGCCCAGATAGAGATGGCTGTGGTTGCTGCTGTGGATTTAACACGACCTGCTGCCATGGAGCCCTCACCTGTCAATGCTGATGGCACAGAGGTTGAGGATGCTGGCAGTACACATCATAACATCCAGGGTTACAAAGATGTCACAGTGGATCCGACTGAACCTCCACTCACCCACCACCTGCAGAGACAGAGAGAAGGAGGTCAGTGAAAGGATTCACTGAGGAGATGCTACTGAGAGGCTCTGAAGGGAGGACTGGGCACAGAGACAGCTGCTTGCTGGGAGCTGGAGCTCTGCTGGTTCAAGAGGGATCCAAGTTCTGCCCAGAGAAGCTCCAGCTGCACTCAGTGGTGTATCAGGTAGGGCTGTTTGCCTCTGAGTGCCTTCAAGCCTTGGTCCTGCCTAGTCTACAGCTCTCAGATGACAGCATGGCCACAACAGAGGTGCTCTGCTCCATCCCAGTTGTTCCTAAGGGCATCCCCCTGAGGGCTGCTGTGAATTTTGTCCTACCTGATTCCATCCTCAAGCCCAAAGAGCAAACACAAGCTCCTGGGCTCATATTCCAATGACAAAAGTGAGTGCAGACCTGAGAGTGAAATATGTAAGTTTGGGAGGCTCTGAAGGTTTCTCTGTTCAATTATTTCCTGATGGAATTTGTTCTACTCCAATCTGGTGGGAGCCCACCTGGAGCTCTGTGTCCAGTTCTGGAGCCTCTATTACAGGAAGGATCTGGAGATGCTGGAAGGTGTCCAGAGAAGGGCCATGAGGATGAGCAGAGGGCTGGAGCTGCTCTGCTCTGGAGACAGCCTGAAAGAGTTGGGGTTGTGCAGGCTGGAGAAGAGAAAGCTCCCAGGAGACCTTCTTGTGGCCTTCCAGGATCTGAAGGGGGTGACAGAAAAGCTGGGGAGGGACTTTTGAGGGTGTCAGGGAATGATAGGAATGGGGGGAATGGAGCAAAACTAGAAAGAGGAAGATTCAGGTTGGATGTTAGGAAGACATTCTTCCCCAGGAGGGTGGTGAGAGACTGGCACAGGTTGCCCAGGGAGGTGGTGGAAGCCTCATCCCTGGAGGTTTTTGCAGCCAGGCTGGATGTGGCTGTGAGCAACCTGCTGTGGTGTGAGGTGTCCCTGCCCATGGCAGGGGGGTTGGAACTGGCTGAGCCTTGAGGTCCCTTCCAGCCCTGACAGTTCTGTGATTCTATTCTATGATATGTAGGAGCTGAAACAGATCTCTGAGGCATTGCAAAGAAGCATTAGGAAGGAAATACATCAACTTTATATCCTGAGCAGCTCTGATTGTACTGACAGCTTTTTATCAGAGGCATCTCTGCAGTGATACCCAGCAAAGATCAGCTGAAACTTCTCACTTTAAAGAACCAGGGTAGAAAATCCTCATGGAGTTTGTTTGTTGTTGGTTTGGGGACCAAAATAATTCCAAGTGAAGACTCTCTGACACCCTACAAGTTGTGATATAGACCTAGTGACAACCCTGGCAGTCAGCAGTAGCCTTTTTCCCTCTTCACTTCTCTTTGCTGTTGAAACTGAACTTTGCCAATGAAGTTCAACAGCAATTATCAGGACTGCTGTATTTGACATGTGATTGGAGGGGGGGGGGGAGAAGAGGAAAAAAATAATAAAAATGTATATTTCCCTCTAATAAAAATAGAGTCCTACTGCATTTGAAAATAGAATGAATAAGATACCTATTCTTCAGTTATTTCTGCTCTGATATACATAACCATAGGCAGCAGAAAGAAGGAAGAAATGACTGCATTGAAGCCTGAGTGACAGATGAATGCTCAGTGATTAAAAAAGCACTTAAGAGGCAGCTCCAAGCAGGAACTTGGAGGAGAATTTGCCCAAAGGCAAAAGGTTTCCAACCAGCCACAAGCCTCTGCAAAATCACTGTCCTGAGTGCAAGTTTGTGCTGTGAGGATAGGCTGAGGGAGCTGGGGGTGGTCAGTATGGAGGGGAGAAGGCTCCAGGAGACCTCAGAGAAGCCTTCCAAGAGCTGAAGGGATCCTGCAGGAAGGCTGCAGAGGGCTTTTCATGAGGGTGTCTGGAGACAGGCCAAGGGGGAATGGTTTGAAGCTGAGGGAGAGCAGGGTTAGACTGGAGCTGAGGAAGAAGTTCTTCAGTGTGAGGGTGGTGAGACTCTGGAATGAGCTGCCCAGAGTAGCTGTGGCTGCCTCCTCCCTGGGGCTGTCTAAGGCCAGGCTGGATGCCTCCTTGGACAAACAAAACTAGCTGAGAGGTGTCCCTGCCCATGGAGGGGGCTTGGAGTAGAGGAGCTCTGAGTCCCTTCTAGCCTGAGCCATTCTGTGATTGGAGTTCATGGGAGATGCTGGAAACTACAGCAGGTCTCTGTCTTAGAGCTGGGTCTGAAAGACCAGGAGCTTCTCACAGCCTAAACCAGGCTGTGGCAGAAGAGCAGAACTAGACCCAGAGGCTGCAGTCACAAGCAGCCTGTGGTCATGCTGAGAAGCTTTAGCAGTTGTCTGGTGCTTTACATTGTAAAAGGGCCACGAAGCCAATAATTAACTGGAGTGCTAATTAGTCCAGTGGTTCCTCACCAGGCTGTGCCCTGTCACTGGGCTTGATTTGCTCTGCATTAATCTTTAACAGGCTAATCAATTGATTATGGCCTCTTTCTCTGCTCTCCTCTCTGTTTTATCGTTTTCTCTCATTAAAAAAACCCCAAAGTTCCTGGAAATTAACTGCCAACTCAATCTCATTTCACTCTTACACTTCCTCACCACCTTTATTCCCTCACCAGTGTGCCAGCTCTCAGCAGCCCAGAGAAGGAGGCTGGAGGGCTGTGGTATCTTCTCCCAACCTTTCCTCCAGGGAAGCATTTCATTCTTTCAGGCAGTTGGCTGTTGCAAGAGGCCTTTACTTTGCATCCAGTAAAGAGGTGGCACCCCAGGGAGTATTTGGCTTTCCCAACCAGCAGTGCCACTCAGATGTGGCTCTGTGTGCAGAGGCTTGGAGCTCTCCTGTAGCCAAGTGACAACCCTGTGAGAAGCAGCTGCCTTGTGGTGCTCTTTCTCTTACAGACTGTGGCATGAGAGCTCTGGGTTTACAGCCTCCTGCCACAGCTTCCTGCTCTTCTTACTACTTGTCCTGCTTTTGCTGGGACAGCCCCAGGCCAGCCATGGGCTGTTGGCAGTTTGGAGTCAGCCAGGGCAGCTGCTCCCTGCTGGCTCCAGGTGAATCCCATCCCCTAAATGCCATGCTGAGGATAAAGTGGGGAGTTTGCTGAAGGTGAAGGCTTCTCCTGCTCCACCTCCTCTTCCTTCTGCTGCTTGCCCCTGCCCTGGAGAGCTTCACCATCCTGCTTGCCTCTTGGTGCACGCCTGGGCTGAGTGTCACTTTCCACGCTTTCTATTGGCATTGGTGCCACTTTGGCTCTTTAAATCCATGTATATTTCCTCCTGTGAGTCTCCCCTCTTCCTGATCACTTTCTCAGCTGGGGAGGGGTCGTTTGGTGGTGGAACAATAGGGTATGGACTGGAGAGACCCTGCTTTAGCCCTTCAGAAGCAGGGTTTGCTTGCTGATGGAGCTGGGTAGCCTGACAGCCAGGCTGCTGCTGCAGACTCCTCATCTCCAGCTTTGAAAACACACTGGGGGCCTTTTCCTTGCAACTCCTTCACTTAAAGGCCACATTGTCCACAGAATTGGGTTGTCCTCTGAACAGCTGTGTGTTTTCAAGGCAGCCCTTAGCCTGCTCTGGTGGCTGTTCCCTGGGAAAACCTGAGCAGCTCTTAGGAAAATCATCTCCCTTTTCTTTGGGGGAATTCAGGAGGTCCTGAAATAGCTGCTGGCCAGGCTGCTAAATCTCTTTCTTCCCTCTCTCTGCTCATTCAACATAAACATTCAGTGCTGCACAAGGAAACTTGAGGGCTGGAGCACCTGTCCTGTGAGGACAGACTGAGAGAGTTGGGGTTATTCAGTCTGGAGAAGAGAAGGCTCTGAGGAGACCTTCTTGTGGCCTTCCAGGATCTGAAGGGAGCCCCAAGAAAGCTGGGGAGGGACTTTTGAGGGTGTCAGGGAGTGACAGGACTGGGGGGAATGGAGCAAAACTAGAAATGGGGAGATTCAGGTTGAATGTTGGGAAGAAATTCTTCCCCAGGAGGGTGGTGAGAGACTGGTACAGGTTGCCCAGGGAGGTGGTGGAAGCTTCATCCCTGGAGGTTTTTGCAGCCAGGCTGGATGTGGCTGTGAGCAACCTGCTGTAGTGTGAGGTGTCCCTGCCCATGGCAGGGGGGTTGGAACTGGCTGAGCCTTGAGGTCCCTTTCAGCCCTGACAATTCTGTGATTCTCTGACCTACCTCCAGATAGAGCACCCAAGGCATGACCAGAGTTGCTACCAAGAGATCTGCCACTGCCAAGCTGACAATCAGGTAGTTGGTGGTGGTCTGGAGGGCTTTCTCCCTGGACACAGCCATGCACACCAGCACATTGCCAAAAACAATGACAAAGATGAGGAGGGTGAGCAGCATGGCATAGTAGTTGTAGTGAGGCTTCTGGTCTGCATTGGACTCGTTGAGTGGCTTGCTCCAGTTCCTGTCCTCGAGGTCACCGTTGTACCAGGAGAGGTTTAGGGGATCCATGGAGGGAAAGGTGCCAGGTTCCAGCTCCACCCTGACACAAAGATGTAGAAAAGATAGTCAAAGGCCAGTGTAAAGCACAGGTAAAGCAGGTACACAGCCACTACCTTGCTCAGGGTGCTTTGGAGTCAGTTCCAATCCCCTGCCAGGGGCAGGGACACCTCCCACCAGCCCAGGTTGCTCAAGGGCTCATCCAACCTGGCTTTGGACACCTCCAGGGAGGGGACATCCACAGCCTCCCTGGGCATCCTGCTCCAGTGTCTCCCCACCCTCACTGGGAAGAATTTCTAGTCTCAATCTGCCCTAGCTAGTAGGTTACAGTGCAATGAGGCCAGCAAGAAGAGAGCCCCCCACAGCTGCAGAGGTTCTCTGGAGTGACATTCAGCCATGCTGAGCACTTCAGCCCCTAGCCAGCTTTGCTTGTGAGCTTAAAAGCAGAGCCTTGAGGTCTGTGCCTGGGCCTGAGGCAGACCCTACATCAAGAAATGGGGACACACACATCAGGGAGTGTGACCCAAGGGCACATGCAGGAGTTGTTTGAAGGCACCTGGACACCTGGGCTGACTTTGGGTTGTGTGTTCCTGATCTGAGAGGTCTCAAAGGCTCCCCAGAGAGGTTGTGGAGTCTCCTCTGGAGACTTTCAAGCCCCATCCTGTGTGACCTGTTCTGGATTCTCTGCTCCTGCTCTGGCAAGAGGGTTGGCCTTGATGATCTCCTGAGGTCCCTTCCAACCCCTAACATCCTGTGAGCCTGCGTGAAAGGGATTCACTGCTCAGTACTTCCCAAACCCCAACCATTCCCTGTTTCTCAAGCTGGATTTCCAGGAAGACCACTGTGATTCCAACCTCTGGCCATGCCCTCAGCCACTCCCCCCCCCCCCAAATCCCATCCCATTGAATCCCCTTCCTGCAAAGACAAAAGGGAATTCGCTTCATTAAGCCACGGGAAGCCATCAAAACAGCAAAACATTTGGAAAGATCAAATTCCCAGTGGAACAAAGGTGCCTTTATGTTTCCCTGAGCTTTTGTGTGCTTGGCTCATTCAAAGAGCAATTTGTATAATAATCCTTGGGAATTTGTTGCCGATGGGTCCTTAATAGCTGATAATTCAAAAAGTGTCTGTCTGACAGTGCCATCAGCACCACTTGATAGCTCTACAAATGTCGTCTTAGAAACTGTCAAAGTGTCAGAAATTAATTAAATGGTAGCTTCTGTGACTCAGAGTGAAGAGGGGGGGAAAGAAAAAAATCAATGCTAAATGCAGCAGCAGAGGGAATTTTTTTTCTTTCTTGTTACTTTTCTCCTGTTGCCCTTTGATAATGGAAAACGATCTAGAAAAAGGCAGAAACGTGCAAAAAAAATGCAGGATGGGGGGGGGGAGGGGGGGGAAGATGAAAAGAAAAAGCAGGAACGTGGAAAAGTGTCTTAAAAACTATAAAAGGAGTGGAATGGTCGAGAAATTCTTTGCAGAAAGGAATTCTGGACAGTGAGGGTGGGGAGCCACTGGAAGAGGTTGCTCAGGGAGGTTGTGGTTGTCCCCTCCCTGGAGGTGTTCAAGGCCAGGTTGGATGAGGGCTTGAGCAAGATGGACTAGGGGCAGGTGTTGGAAGTGGATGATCTTTAAGGTCCCTTCCAACCCCAAACATTCTGTTCTGGGCAGCCTGATCTAGTTGAGGATAACCTTGCTGACTGCTGACTGGGTGACCTTTGGAGGTCCCTTCCAACCCAGACCATTCTGTGATTCCGGGATTCTATGATTCCATGATTCAGTCTGGAGAAGAGAAGGCTCCAAGGAGACCTTCTTGTGGCCTTCCAGTATCTGAAGGGGGCTCCAAGAAAGCTGGGGAGGGACTTTTTAGGTTGTCAGGGAGTGATAGGATTGGGGGGAATGGAGCAAAACTAGATGTGGGTAGACTGAGATTGGATGTTGGGAAGAAATTCTTCCCCAGGAGGGTGGTGAAACACTGGAAGAGGTTGCCCAGGGAGGTGGTGGAAGCCTCATCCCTGGAGGTTTTTGCAGCCAGGCTGGATGTGGCTGTGAGCAACCTGCTGTGGTGTGAGGTGTCCCTGCCCATGGCAGGGGGGTTGGGACTGGCTGAGCCTTGAGGTCCCTTCCAGCCCTGACAATTCTCTGATTCCATGCTTCTGTATGAATCCAAGCTGATGATTGTCAGGAAAGTTAAGATTGTTTGCAGTTTGTACAGGTGAAAAAGCTTTGGAGTCTCTGTTCTAAAAGAAGAAAGTTTCCATGTGAAATGAAAAAAAAAAAACAACAAACAAAAAGTTCCAAATATTTGGCATGAAACAGGGAAACTAAACCACAGCAGAGCTCCTGATCATGCAGTTAAAGGCTGTGTCTGATCCTCATGCTACAAACCTTCATGGCCAGCTCTGGTAATTCCTGTCTTTGGAGAGCTTGAGTTTTCCAGCCTAAAAATAATCTTAATTTCTCCAGGCACAGACCTGGCATCATCTGGGAGCATCATGGTGGCCATCAGAAGGTCTTGGAGGTCTTTCAGTGCTGCTTTAAAGGAGCACTTTTTATTTGCCTGCTGACAGTTTCTCAGGAGAGAAGAAAGGAGCAGGAGCACTTTAAAGAGCTGCCTGAGGAAGGCTTTTTTTTAACTGCCTTTATCCAAGCCCCTGCATCTGCATGGGGGCAGAGGGAAGGGATGATAAATGCAGAGAAAAGGCAGGAGCAAAAGTGGCATCTTGCTGCACACTGTCCTGGTGGGACCTTGGGGAGCTTCCCTGGCCCTGTACCAGGAGCCAGCCAGTCTTGGTTGTAAAGCTGAGGCTTTGCAGACTGCCGTGGGTGGAGTCCTGGTGTGGGACAAATTCCTTGTAAATGAAGGGCAGGAAAGCCACTTTAATTCCCAGCCAGGTTTTTAGGATGGCTGAGCTAATCCAGATATGGATTTACTGGCAGGTCAAGGGCAGGCTAGCACAGCAAGGTTGCAGTGCTGTGGTTGGTGCCAGCAGTGCCTGCGTGGCACAGAGCATCTCTGTGGCTGTCTCCCTGCCTCTGGCCAGGGGCTGTGCTGATCCCTTCCCTGGGTGCCCCATTCGAGGGTGACAGAGCCCTGCAGCAGGCTGCCAAGAGGGGTTGTGGAGTCTCCTTCTCTGGAGACGGTCAAGATCTGTTCCTATGTGCCCTGCCCTGGCTGCTCCTGCTCTGGCAGGGGGCTTGGGCTGGATGATCTCCAGAGGTCCTTCCAACCCCTACCACTCCATGACTCTATGGTCTACTGGGGAAGCAGTTTTCCTGCCATCCAGAGGAAAGCAGCAGCCTCTCCCAATGAGTCCCCAAGCTTCCCAGGTGTCTCTCAGCAACTGGAGGAAGGCTGCTGGCTGGCTGGAGCCAGGAATGGGAAAGGAAAGCAGGGCAGAGGCTGGGAATGCAGAGCCAGAGTTTCTCTCTCCTTTGCAGTTAACTCCCTGTCCTGCTCAGAAAACAACCTGCAAAGCACTTTTGCCATGCCAGTGCTTCTGCTCAGCTCCTCACCACTGATCATCTCATTGCATTGGTGCCAAAGAAGCCACATCCCCCTGGCACATGTGCAGCTTCACAGCTGCCAGCCACAACCCCTTTTGTCTTTCTGGCAAGATGTGGAGCATGGAATGTGTGTGGAGCAGAGAAGCAGAGCTTTGCTCTGTCATGTGGAGATAGCTGTGCCAGGGAGCTGGCTGGGAAGCAGAGGGTAAGAGGCTGCAGCAGAAACTCTGCCTACAGCTTGCCTGCTTTTGAATAGAGTCATAGAATCATGAAGGTTGGAAAAGACCTCTGAGATCATCGAGTCCAAGCCACCAACCCAACTCAAGCATGTTCTGAATTGCCATGGCCACATATTCCTTGAACATCTCCAGGGATGGGGACTCCACCACCTCCCTGGGCAGCCTGTTCCAATCCCTGAGCACTCTTGCAGTAAAAAAAAAAAAAAAGTAACACTGAAATCCAACCAAAACCTCCCCTGGCACAACTCGAGGGCATTTAGCATCCTGGGGCTGCCCTCTGCTTCTCTTGGTTCTGTGCTAGGTCAGAGCTGCTTTGATTCAGTGCAAAGATCTAGTGGGAGGTGATCTAGTGTGAGGTGATCTAGTGGGAGGTGATCTAGTGTGAGGTGATCTAGTGTGAGGTGATGATCTAGTGGGAGGTGATCTAGTGGGAGGTGTTCCTGCCCATGGCAGGGGGGGTTGGAACTGGCTGAGCCTTGAGGTCCCTTCCAACCCTGACAATTCTATGATTCTATGAAATATCTCTTTTCTTTTTTTCCCTCTCATAAATAAGGAAGGTCTTAACACTCTTTTGGATTTTCACTCTGTTTGCAGACACCCTCAGGCGTAAAATATCCACAGGTCTGATCCTGAGCTGGAGTCTGTGCCCAGCAGACACTGTGCTGAGCGTCATTGCTGCATCTGGTTTCTGTTTGGTGGAGATTTGTGGCCTCCAGAGCTCGTCTGGCCCTGGCTGCCAGAACATGAGGTCAGCCTTTGCTTCTTCATAAACCAGGAAGAAATCCCCTGAGGTTTTGAAGCCTGGAATTCAGCCTGGTAAAGGCAGGAACAGGAGCTGAGGGCTGGGGCCATGGGAGCTGCCCCCTGCTGCAGTGGCCAAGCTGTGGCTGTCACAGCTCCCCTGGGCTGGCAGCACTGCTGGGATCTGGGATGCTTTCAGGTGGCTTTTGGCTTTCCTCTGAACTCCAGACACAGTTCTGCTGCTCAGCTCAAGACTCTTGATTGCCAGGATGCTTCAGGGACTGAACTCTGTGTAAACTTCATAGGAGAACAACAACAAAAGCTTAGAAAGACCACCAGGTCCTGGGCTGATGGCTGGACTTGATGATCTTGGAGGTCTTTTCCAAGCCAAACAATTCTGTGATTCTCTGAGCAGCACAAGCAAGTTACTTTTAACCTGGGCAGCTTAATATCCCTTCAGGAAAGGTGTGGACATGGCACTTTGGGATACGGTTGAAAGGCCATGGTGGTCCTAGGCTGATGCTTGGACTTGATGATCTTGGAGGTCTTTTCCAAGCCAAACAATTCTATGATTCTATGAGCAACCATGTCCTGGTGGCAGATGTTTCTCCATCAGCCTCAGAGCAGTCTCTGTTTCCTTTCCCCAAGGTATTTCTTGCATGCAGCTCCTGCCAGGTTGTCCATTTCCTGCTCATTGCTGCTACCCAGATGTAGCCACCAGGCTACTGAGAGTCTAGCCCAAGACTGTGTGAGGAAGGTGATTGGAGACAGATTTGCTCCAAAAGCTTTTCTGTTTCCCAGAAATCAATGTCTAAGTGAAATTTGCACAGCCCGGTGCCTGCCTGAGTGTTGCCATTTCCCTCAGAGATTTTGGAATCAATGTGCCACAGGGAAGCTGTCAAACTGACATCTTTCCTGTCCAGCTTGATGCTGCTTATTTGGCTCCACTGAGAATGAGTCTGAGGCTTTCCAGACAAGGCAGAGAACAGATTCTTTTGCAGTGGGGTGGAAGAAAAGAAAAAAACAAAGGGGAAAGTGTGTTTGAGGAGCTGTTTTGTTTCCATCTTCAGGAAAGGAAAGCAAAGGGAAGCAGCTTCTGGAGCAGTTTCACTCTTGTATTTTTGCTTGTAAGCCCAGGTTTGGTAACCTGTGCTGGGAATTCCTGGTCAGTGGAGAGCAAGGCAGGTGTGTAACAGCCAGCAGAGTAAGAAACTCTTCCCATTCAGTCCTAGGCAGGGCACAGTGTCTGCAGGCAGTGAAAAGGAGGAGGGAAGGGCAGGAATTAGGAAAACATTGGAAATTCTGTCTTGAGTCCTGAAGGATTGTGCCCACTGCTCATGCTGGTGACATGCCAGCTGCTGCCTTGGCACCTAACACTGGCACTGAACACAGCAGGACAGGTCCCAGTGCCCTGAAATGAAGCTGAGCCCCACCCAGCAGTGGGGAGGCTGTGCAGGTGCAGCAGGAGCCAGCAGGGCTGGCTGAGCTGAGGAGGTGCTGGCAGCAACCACAGCAGCAGCAGCTGTGAGCTGATGATGACTCTGTCTCCTCTGATCGCTTCTATAGACCTCTGATCACTTCTATAGATCTCTGATCACTTTATAGACCTCTGATCACTTCTATAGATCTCTGATCACTTCTATAGACCTCTGATCCTTTCTATAGACTTCTGATCATTTCTATAGATCTCTGATCACTTCTACAGATCTCTGATCACTTCTATAGATCTCTGATCATTTCTGTAGTCCTCTGATCATTTCTATAGGTCTCTGATCATTTCTGTAGTTCTCTGATCACTTCTATAGACCTCTGATCATTTCTATAGACTTCTGATCATTTCTATAGATCTCTGATCACTTCTACAGATCTCTGATCATTTTATAGATCTCTGATCACTTTATAGACCTCTGATCACTTCTATAGATCTCTGATCACTTCATAGACCTCTGATCACTTCTATAGATCTCTGATCACTTCTATAGACCTCTGATCATTTCTATAGACTTCTGATCATTTCTATAGATCTCTGATCACTTCTACAGATCTCTGATCATTTTATAGATCTCTGATCACTTCTATAGATCTCTGATCACTTCTATAGATCTCTGATCATTTCTGTAGTCCTCTGATCATTTCTATAGGTCTCTGATAATTTCTGTAGTTCTCTGATCATTTCTATAGATCTCTGATCCTTTCTATAGACCTCTGATCCTTTCTATAGACCTCTGATCATTTCTATGGATCTCTGATCATTTCTATAGACATCTGATCACATCTATAGGTCTCTGATCATTTCTATAATCCTCTGATCATTTCTATAGATCTCTGATCATTTCTATAGACCTCTGATCAGTTCTATGGATCTCTGATCATTTCTATAGATCTCTGATCATTTCTATAGACATCTGATCACATCTATAGATCTCTGATCATTTCTATAGGTCTCTGATCATTTCTATAATCCTCTGATCATTTCTATAGATCTCTGATCATTTCTATAGACATCTGATCACATCTATAGATCTCTGATCATTTCTATAGGTCTCTGATCATTTCTATAATCCTCTGATCATTTCTATAGACCTCTGATCATTTCTATAGGTCTCTGACCATCTCTATAGACCTCACATCCTCACATGTATAAAATCTTTTTCTCTTCCCCTCCTCTCCCCCCCGCCCTTTTTCTTTCCCCCCAATGTATCCTAACACCAAATCTCTCTGACTAGATCTGAGCCTCTGACTAATCTCATCACTTCCCAGCTTTATGATCCTGGTGATCTAGCCTCTGTTAGAATTTGCTGTTGTGTTTGAGCTCATCCAGCACTGCCTTCATCTGTAGTGGAGCTAACTGTAGTTTTTTTTTTTTTCCTTAGGAACTGAAAAGGTTGAATCCCTTTGCCTTTGTAGCTACCTACAGAGGCAGCTGAGAATCTGAACAAACAAATATTTACTTCTAAGTGCTGATGAAAACGTGGCAAATGTTTAAGGGCTGAAAATTAAAACAGATTTAGGTTGTTTTGGTATTTTTTTCTGTTGAATGTTTGCTGTGCAGCTTGGTGCTTGGCATTTGTGGTGTATAACTTAATTTGATTGCAGAAGTAGATGGTGTTGATTCCTTAGCCGAAGAAACCCTTTCCACCCACCCCCCCCACACCCCCTCCAGTCAGGCTCCCTCTGTTTATGCAGCACCTAGCACGAGGATATCTTAGCTCTGAGTCCTTCAGCCACACTTTATTAAAAGTAAATAAGAATTCAGATTGGGGAGATCAAATATTTGCCTTCCACTTATGCCATCTAACATTCATTTAACATCTGCTCTTTCCATTGCCTCTCCTGTCGCTCAGCTTGTTTGCAAAAATGTTGCCAAAAGTGAATGTTGCCAGAGGAATCCTTCCCTTCCCTTCCCTTCCCTTCCCTTCCCTTCCCTTCCCTTCCCTTCCCTTCCCTTCCCTTCCCTTCCCTTCCCTTCCCTTCCCTTCCCTTCCCTTCCCTTCCCTTCCCTTCCCTTCCCTTCCCTTCCCTTCCCTTCCCTTCCCTTCCCTTCCCTTCCCTTCCCTTCCCTTCCCTCTCTTTGTCTCTGATTTGTGGGGTTTTGCCCCAAACCATGACTAACATTTGCCACAAAGTCCCTTTAGTATCTTCTCTGCCCAGGAGCTGATGATTCTGTGTCAATCAGAGCAATGCTCTTGTGCCTCCTTCTTGCTCTCAGTGCCACTTCCCTGTGCCTGAAGCTGGAGGAGAAGGCAGATTCTGTCCTGTCCCTTCTGGGGAACCATGAGGCCACCTGCAGAGGGGAGGTGAGGAGGCTCTCTCTGTTCCTTGTGTGCAGCTCAAGCAGTACTCCTCACATTTCAAATCCTCTAGTGATCTCTAATCATTTAATCCCTGACCCACATCAGCTCCACCGTTCAGCTTCAATCCTGACTTCCAACACCCAACTTCTGTCCTCTCTGCAAGCAAGCAAGGGAGCAGGGGAAGGACATGTCCCTAGCTGTGGACTTGTCCTTGTGCATCTCCTCCTGCAGAGTGGGCATTCAGCCAGAGAGGAGCTGGGCTGGTGCTCAGCTTCTGGGGAGCAGTGCCTGCAATCATGGCCGTGGGGCTGGAAAGCAGCACTTGGAGACTCCTGTGGCTCCTGCCCTGCACCAAACTTCTTCACCTAACTTTCCTGAATGCCTTCCAGAAGTGCAAACCACTTCATTATTATTCTATGTGCAATTTCCATTCCCTCTCCAGTTTGCCTTCCCACTCTGCTGCATCACTGTGTCCCCTCTTTGCTCTCTGAAGCCTACCCATGGAGACACAAACTGCCTCTGCACCAGATGCTTCCCACTGTTGCCTGCTGTGATGCAAAAGCTCGTGTTCTTGGAAGACTTATTGCTCCTAGTAGTGATTTCCTTCCCAACAGGGCTTTTGTCCTGATTTCAGATGGATTTGGCCCTCAGCTTGTGTAGCAGAGGCAGGATATGGATTTGGGTGTCAGGGCAGACACTTGAGAGAGAGCAAAGAGCCTGGTGTGGTGTTTCCAGCGTTGGAATCCCTGGAAGGAGCCATTTCCTGGTGTCATTCACACTTCCAGAGGCTGGGGGGATGACAGGCAAGTCCTCCTGCGCTGCCGGGGCAGGGGCTCTTGGCTCACACCCCTCTGCCGCCCCGGGGCACCCGCAGCAGCCACTCCCCTGGGAAGATGAAGCAGAGGAAGGAGGAGCCAGGCAGCTTTCCCCCAGCCTTTGGGCTGAGCTGATGAAAGATGCAATGTGACAGGAAGTGTCAGCTGGGATCACACAACCCCACATGACAGCCAGGCTGTCCCCACCTGCCTCACTCTCAACCCCCTGGCTGGGGTCACCAGAGCCAAGCCCCCACCGGAGCAATCCAGCATCTGTGCTCCATCTCCTCCTGCTCAGCTTGCTCCACAGCTCTGCCCTGCTGAGCCTCTCGTGGTGACAGAGGGGAGGAGGAGAAGCTGACCTTCATTCCAGGCTGCCCAGGGCTGGGGTTGAGGCCCCATCCCTGGCCTTGCTGTGTCCCTGTGCAGCCTGCTCTGGTTGGAGCTGTCCCTGCTGCCTGCAGGGGGGTTGGCCAAGATGCCCTTGGAGGGTCCCTCCCAACCCACTGCCATCTGGGAATGCTGCCAGTGCTTGGGAGCAGGTTTTCAGGCACCTATGCAGCAGTGGAGCTGTTCCTTCTTGTTTGCACTTGCTGAAGCTCCTCAGCATTCTGTGCAGACTGTCTGCTTCTGGTCGCTACCTTTTGAACCCTTCAGCAGCCAAAGGAATTTTGATGGATTTCTCCTGCTTCCCTAAAGATGCTTCTCTGGTCGCACTGCAGCAGGGGGAAGAGGTTGGATTTGATGATCTTGGAGGTCTCTTCCAGCCTGGTTGATTCTGTGATTCTGTGGTTGTGGTCTATGTATTTGGGGGGAGGAGTGTGGGGGGGGGTCTGCTTTTCTCTGCCTGCCCTTTGGTACTGTGTCTGGAATGAAAAAGCTTCCTAGAAGCAGAGAGGTCTTCCATGATGTGCTAAGCTCTGCCATGGTGTTTGAGGCTGGCTCACTGCACACACTCAGCTGCTGCCCTCCTGTTGTTTTGCTTTTTTTTTTTTTTTTTTTTTCTACCTTGCCAGCAAATCTTGCAGCCTGCTGTGAGGTGCTGGGACACAGAGAGGCTTTTGTGTACCAAACACAGCTGGTTTGCCCTGAAAACGTTTGTAAACTAAGCCCACAAAGGGAGCAGCAGGGGCGGGGAGGGGAGGACATGAAAAGCAACGGAGTTGTTGCCTTGCTGTTTGTATTGCAGCGACGCCCTTGGAGCAGCTCCAGCCTCCCTCTGTGCAGGCAGCACGCAGCTCACAAGGCAAGCAGAGGGCTCCAATCGATCAGCCCCAGCAGCCAGACCCAGTGCCCTTGGACTGCAGCCCAACAACCCTCCAGATCCCCCAGGTGAGGTCACAAGTGGTGAGCAGAGTGTCTGGGAATGTTGTTTGCACCCCTGGAAGAGTTTACCTGAGCTCACCTGAAGCCTGTGAAGAAAGCTGGGAAGGGGCTTTCCACAAGGGTAGGATGAGAATCAGAATGGTAGCAGCCTAGGGAAAAAGAAGGCTCCAGGAACACCTCAGAGCAGCCTTCCAGTACCTGAAGGGGCTCCAGGAGAGCTGGGAAGGGAGTTTTGACAAGGGCTGGGAATGATAGGGTGAGAGGGGATGGATTGAAGCTTGAGAAGAGCAGATTGAGACTGGAGATGACGAAGAAGTTCTTGACAGTGAGGGTGGTTGCCCAGGGAGGTGGTGGAAGCCTCATCAAGGCCAGGCTGGATGAGGGCTTTGAGCAGCCTGGGCTGGTGGAAGTGGGGGCTGGAACTGGATGACCTTGAAGGTCCCTTCCAACCCAAACCAGTCTGTTAAATCTATGAATCTATAGCCAAATAAAAAGAGCCTGAAAGTGCAGAAGCTGTACAGAGATGCCAGCTCTGGCTGGCAGGACCCACACCCAGCACCTGACACAGTTAACCTCTCCTTTTATTTGAGGCTTTTGAAGTGCAGCCATGGCACACATCCTCCACAACAAGGAATCCAGTTCCTAAATCCAGGCAGCTGGACCTGCTCCAGCTATGAATTCCATATCCTTTTAATCCACAAAGTCATTAAGAGAGCTCCACAAAGTGATGAATATTTCCACCCCCCCTCTCTGGCAGGGAGCAGATCCTCTTGCAGGTGAAACATTAGCAGGAGCCACTAATGTTTGTAATTATGGAGTGCTAGGTACAAGCTCAGGCAGGACTAAACCCAGAGCTGTGGCTTCAGTGGCTCTTTAATCCACCAGCCAAACACAGAAAGAGGCTAAAAAGCAAACTGTGCACAGTTTGAGCAGAGCTGCCCTGCGTGCTGAGGGGGAAGCAAGCACAGAAGTCCAGGACAAGCCTCCAGCAGGCCTTTGACTTGCTAAAAGAAGTGCAGCAGAACAGCTTTTGTCTGCTCATCCTGCAGACACAGGGTCCCTTCATGCTTCCCTGAGCCACTCCTTGCTCCTCTGAGCCCCTTCGTGCTCCTCTGAGCCCCTTCTTGCTCCTCTGAGCCTCTTTGTGCTCCTCTGAGCCCTTTCTGCTCCTCTGAGCCCCTTCTTGCTCCTCTGAGCCCCTCCTTGCTCCTCTGAGCCCCTTCTTGCTCCTCTGAGCCCCTCCTTGCTCCTCTGAGCCTCTTCTTGCTCCTCTGAGCCCCTTTGTGCTCCTCTGAGCCCCTCCAGAGAGAAAATTAATTCCTGTCTATAAATGCAGTGATTTGCTGTGGGATCAGAGCTTGCTGGGGCTTCATTTTTTCACTCCTCTCAAAGCCAGGCACTTGTCCAGTGCCCAGGGGGTTGTCACACCTAACACCTCGAGGTTGGGCATTGAATGCTGAGGAAAATGTCCAAGTTATGGAAGTATTTCCTGCACATCTTTAGGAATTGCTTCACTGGAATATTTCACAGCTTCACAGACTGCACTGGGCTGGAAGGGACCCTCCAAGGGCATCTTGGCCAACCCCCTGCAGGCAGCAGGGGACAGCTCCAGCCAGAGCAGGCTGCACAGGGACACATCCAGGCTGATCCTGAATGTCTCCAGAGATAGGACCTCAAGCACAGCCCTGGGCAGCCTGTGCCAGTGTCTCCCCACCCTCACTGTGCAGAACTTCCTCCTAATGTCCAACCTAACTGTCCTGCTCCAGTTCCAAACCATTGCCTCTCATCCTATCAGTCCAAGCCCTTCTGAGCAGTCCCTCCCCATCTTTCCTGTAGCTCTCCTTCAGATATTGAAATGCAGCTCTAAGCTCTCCCTGGAGCCTTCTCCTCCTCCTCTCCATTCTGTGTTCTTTTCCTTTTTTCATTCTTTTTCTCTTCCCCCCCCCCCCATTCTTTTTCTTTCTACTTCCATTCTTTCCCCACAATCTGTTTCTTGTCTCTGCAACCAACACCTCTTACCCCAAGGTTTTGTGGGGATGATTCTGAGGCCACCAAGTGGAACCTGAACTGCAAATCATAGCCCCAAAGGACCTTTCACTTTATTCTTATCCTTTTGTGTAATTTTTTTCCTGTCACTATTGCAATTTCCTAATTGATTCTTCCTTCACAGTGGGAAAATAAATAATAAATATATATATATAGAGAGAGAGATAAATACAAACAACACTTGGAAAGGCTGACAAAGGGAAGTGCAAGGAAACAGACATCATATGTAGACAAACATCCTCCTACACAGTGAATAATTGCACAGCTTCATTGCATGGATTCCTCCTTTCAGTGGTAAAACTTTTTGTGGTGTGGTCTAGAAAGGATATTTGGACTCTGCTGGTAGTGTGGGAGGAGGGAATGGTCAAATCCTCCCTGCTAGGAACATCAGACTCTGAATCCAGAAATTATTCAAAATGTGGTGGCTAAGAAGTTCTGGGCTTTGTAAAGGGGGTGGAGGGGAGGGGAGAAAAGCAGTTGTGGTTTGAATGGAAATGGGTTTGGCCAGGAGGTGTTCTCCCAGCCTGAGGTCTCTACTGCCAGTCACACAATGGCAGGGGCTGGAAGGGACTTCTGAAGCTCATCAAGACCAACCCCCCTGTGGTGAGACACTGGCACAGGCTGCCCAGGGAGGTCCTGGATGCCTCCTCCCTGGAGGTGTTCAGGGCCAGGCTGGATGAAGCCTTGAGCAGCCTGGGCTGGTGGGAGGTGTCCCTGCCCATGGCAGGGGGCTGGAACTGGATGATCTTGAAGGTCCCTTCCAAGCCAACCCAATGCATGGATCTGTGACTCTGCAAAGCCTCCAGAACCTGATGGGGCTGACAAGTGATTCATGTACTGGGCCCAGGGTGATTCTTGCTGTTTAATTATATCCCTGGGAGGGTGTTGCTATATTTAATGCCTTTTTTTTTTTTCTCTTTTTAAATTAATAGCATCTTTCTAATTGTAGCTTTTCAACCAGGAGTGACTAAAGTTTGCCTCCTGGATGTGTGTGGAAGTGCCTACAAGCAGGCTGGCTGAGGGCACCTTGTTCTCTCTGGTGTAGGAGAGGATGAGACTCCCAAAGCTGTAATAACTCAAAGGTGTTCTTGCCTGGAGGGGTCACCAGAGAAACCAGATAAAAGGTAAAGAAATCTGCCTTCAGTGATCCTGTAATTGCATCTCTCCCCACTGTCAGACACATCTGAAAGCTCAGAGCATGCAGGCACAGAGACAACTGGAGATCAGAAGAGCACTGGTTACAGACAGCAGCTTAATTAGCTACAACTCCACATTGCCTGAGCCTTCTGAGCAGTGCTTGGGGAGAGGGCTCAGCTCAGACAAGCCCTCTGCAAGGTGTGATGTGGTAGGGGAAGAGAGGGAACCTTGTGGAGATCCCTGTCTCAGCTGCAGCATTCAGGGCAACATGACTCAAACCCCTGAGCTGCTGGGGGAGAGTTCATTTCCCCAGCAAGCTGCAAACTGCACAGCATGTTCCCAGAGGTGCTGATTGTGCTGATCCATCTCCAGCCTTCAGCAGTTGGCAACCTGAAGCAGTGAGCAAAATCAAATAGATGTGTTTATCAAGTTGTAAGTGTGTTTGCAGCTCCTGGGACGTCTCAAACGGAGACAGCTGGGGCTAGAGAGCCTGGAAATTGGGATAAATAATGGAACAGGGACAGAAGGGGAGATAGCAATCAGGATGGTAGCAGCCTGGAGAAAAAGAAAGCTCCAGGGAGACCTTAGAGCAGCCTTCCAGTACCTGAAGGGAGCTACAGGAGAGCTGGGAAGGGACTTTGACAAGGGCTGGGAGTGACAGGATGAGAGGGAATGGATTGAAGCTGGAGGAGGGCAGACTGAGATGAGGAAGAAACTCTTTGCATTGAGGGTGGGGAGACACTGGGACAGGCTGCCCAGGGAGGTGGTAGAAGCCTCATCCCTGGAGATGTTCAAGGCCAGGCTGGATGAGGCCTTGAGCAACCTGGGCTGGTGGGAGGTGTCCCTGCCCATGGCAGGGGGTTGGAACTGGATCATCTTTGAGGACCCTTCCAACCCAACCCATTCCACCAATCTGTGAATGTTGACTGCAGAGGCTGCACAGGGAGGGTGGATTTCAGCTCCTTCAGCAGGGCTGCATTGCCCTCTGCTCAGCTTCCCCCAGGCAGCAGTGCACAGGCTGCTGTGTGCCTGTGTAGCTGCAGGAGGAGGCTGAGGTGTGGATGTCATTTGTGCCCATCCAGGCCTGCCCACAGGGCTGAGCACTGCCTTCTGTTACTGCCTGCTTTTATTGCTCCTTCCAGTCTATCTCCTCTTCTCCAGTGCTACATAACCACATCAGGCTGCATTTACATTTTCTGAATGGACTAATCATGGCTCTCTGCTTTGATAAAGAATCTGCAGCCTCCCACATAACCACATGGAAACCAACAGGGAAGAGTAAACCAGAAATAAACCCCTGCTAGGGGGTAGGGAGAGAGAGAGAGAGGAGAATATCCAGCAGGATAATTGGGAGGGATGTACAGAGAAGAAGCAACTGAACTCATAGTCACAGCTTAAAGGAGATGGGGGGGGGGGGGGGGGGGAAGAAGTAAAATAATGAAATTATAAGGCTAAAAATATCCAGATGAAGGACAGCAAGAGAAAACATGATTGAAGCAGAACAATTGGGAGAGGAGTTAATACTTATTAGCAATCATTGCAGATTGAATATAGGTTGGTTTTGTAACAGCACAGGGAATGATGCGTTTGACAGGACTTAAACAATTGCCTCCCCCTTTCCCAAAGGATCTGGTTAGCAGCACCCTGGCACAGAGCTGTTCAGCACCCACCCTGTGCTCCTCAGCAGTTAGCCACAGCAAAGGCTTCCAGTTTTGCTTTGTAACCTGCAGGGAAGTTAGAGCCCAAACTCAGCTCTCAAAACTCTTTCGTCCCTGTTTACAGATTGCATTGGGCTGGGAGGGAGCCTCCAAGGGCATCCTGCAGGCAGCAGGGACAGCTCCAGCCAGAGCAGGCTGCACAGGGACACATCCAGGCTGATCCTGAATGTCTGCAGGGACAGAGTCTCAACCACCTCCCTGGGCAGCCTGTGCCAGTGTCTCCCCAGCCTCACTGTGCAGAACTTCCTCCTGATGTCCAACCTGACTCTGCCCTGCTCCAGTTTCAAACCATTGCTCCTTGTCCTGTCACTCCAAGCCCTTATGGACAGTCCCTCCCCAGCCTTCCTGTAGCTCCCCTTCAGATATTGAAATGCAGCTCTGAGGTCTCCCTGGAGCCTTCTCTTCTCCAGGCTGAACAGCTCCAACTCTCTCAGCCTTAATTAACATCTCACCTACTGCACTTTCTCCTGCAGCCTTAAAAAAATGACCCTGACAAGGCAAAATTCTGCCAGTCCAGTTCCTTTTCTCCAATGGCATCCAAAAGCTATTCCCTGGGACAATGGATTGAAGCTTGAGGAGGGCAGATTGAGACTGGAGATGAGGAAGAAATTCTTTAGAATGAGGGTGGGGAAACACTAGCACAGGTTGCCCAAGGAGGCTGTGGATGTGCCCTCCCTGGAGGTGTTCAAGGCCAGGCTGGATGAGGCCCTGAGCAGCCTGGGCTGGTGGGAGGTGTCCCTGCCCATGGCAGGGGGTTGGGACTGGATGCTCTTGAAGGTCCCTTCCAACCCAACCCATTCTGTCAATCTATCATTGCAGGTTCTCTGAAGATGCTTCCTGTCCTGCATCCCCTGGCATTGAGATATCTGCTGTGTGCCTGTGAGGAAGAGAAGAGTCATTGCCAGGCCTCCAAAGTGTTGAGCAGAACTTTGTGCACAGAGGGTGAAATTGGAAAAGAGTTATGGTGGCAGTGCTGGGAGGTCCCTGAGCCAAATCCATCTCATTTGTATCAGAAGAGCTGCAGATAGTGGTGCCTTTGGAGATAAGGATGCATTTTTATGTGCTGCTTTAGAGGATTTCTATCTAATCTTTGTGAAATTGCTTTGGTGGTGAGCAAAAGGAATGTGTCTAGCACAAGGCTGTCAAAGACAAGCAAGGGAACAGAGCAGAGGGCTCAGAGGAGGATTCCATGGCTCCTTTCAGAGAATGGAAATGACACCCAGTGCCACTGGACCTCAGGTTTGTTCCATCCAAATCTTCCCTGCAGCTTCAGAAGAGCATTCCATGGGTGCCAAGGAGGAGAAAAACCTTAGTCAGTTGGTACCTGGAGGTTCTCACACTCACAGGGCAACCTGGATGTTATGGAGTGAGGACCCAGAGGATTAAACTGATCCATCTGGGCAGCAAGGGGGTTTGGGAGACAGAAACACCTTGGGAATGATGTGGTTTGGTAATCCAGGGATGGACACAGAGGCATTCCACTTGCTGTGCTGTGCAAAGAGCAAATCCTGCTGGCATTTTGAGGTGCCCTGACATGGAAGCTTCCTGAGCTCAAATTTGAATTCCAAAGTGATTGTAAAGAGAGCCTGAGAGGTTGGAGGTTTGCTGATTTAATCCAAAAGGTGCACACAGGACATCCTGCTTTATGTGCCAGGCCTTTCTGCTTCACATATCTTAGTCACAGGGAAAGAGAAGGCTCCAGGGAGACCTGAGAGCTGCATTTCAATGTCTGAAGGATGAGGAGGAGCTTTTTAGAAGGTCTTGGAGTAACAGGATGAGGGACAGTGGTTTGAGACTGGAGCAGGGCAGAGTCAGGTTGGACATCAGGAGGAAGTTCTGCACAGTGAGGGTGGGGAGACACTGGCACAGGCTGCCCAGGGAGGTGGTTGAGGGTCCATCCCTGGAGACATTCAGGATCAGCCTGGCTGTGTCCCTGTGCAGCCTGCTCTGGCTGGAGCTGTCCCTGCTGCCTGCAGGGGGGTGGCCAAGATGCCTTTTGAGGCTCTCTTCCAACGTAATGCAGTCTGTGAAGCTGTGCTCTGGGCCACCCTTCAGCCTAGCTGCAGAAAGCTGCTGCTCTCCTCCAGCTGCATTCACCAGAGTGCTTCAGACTGGTGAGGTTTAGCATTTCAGCATTTCCCAGAGTGTCTGAAGCTGAAGTGTTTTCCAGTGGCCAGTGCCTCGAGCCTTTGCTTAGGTAGCAGCAGCCTGTGCCTGCCAGCCTGGGGGAGCAGGAGGAGCAGCCATGAAGTGCCATTAAAGGCCAAGCTGAGTATCTGTGCCAGGCAGGTGTCTCACACTTCAGGCAAGCTGGGGAGGACTGAAGTGCAATCTTTGTGCTTGCTGCCTTGCATGCAGGCAGTGAGTGCAGAGTGAGTGGATGTCAAGCTGCGAGTGCCTTGTGAGAGAGTGCACAGGCAGAGAGCTCCTTGGGCTTTGCAGAGCTGTCTGCCTGGAACCCACTCACCCCAGTGGGCTTCCTGGTGATCTGGGGCTGGGATGGGCATGAGGGATGTTGTGTTGCCACTTCTCCACTTTAAATCCTGGCCTGGCCCTTTCCTGCAGGGTGTGGAAGTGATGCAGGGCCAAATGGAAAGGGAAAAAAGGAAGCTGTTGGACTCTGGGTTGATCCATGTTAGCTACACCAGGACCTGTGCTACTAACCCAGCCTCACCTGGCTTTTGCAGGTCTGCACCTTCCCTCTGAACTTTACTGTGAGGCTGGGGAGACACTGGAACAGGTTGCCCAGGGAGGCTGTGGATGCCTCCTTCCTGGAGGCCAGGCTGGATGAGGACTTGAGCAACCTGGGCTGGTGGGAGGTGTCCCTGCCCATGGCAGGGGGTTGGGACTGGATGATCCTGAAGGTCCCTTCCAACCCAACCCATTCTATCAGCCTATGGACTGTGCAGTCCAGCTTTGGGAATGCTACAGTGCTCCAAGCTTCAGCCTGCTCCAGCTGGAGGGCTCCCTGCTGGCTGCACAGGGATTGGGCAAGATGCCCTCTGAGGGTCCCTTCCAAGCCAATGTGAATCCTGCTCTGTGTGGCACTTGGTGTAAGGCAATGCACAGAAGCACAGACTGCTCTGGCCTCAGAAAGAGCCCTGGGGAAGGCAGGCTCCAAGCCCCCATCCTTGTCCTTCTGCTGAGTTATTCCTCCTCATCTTACCCCTCCCAATGGTCAGATTTGAAGCCTGCCCTCCTCTTGCTCTCTCCCTCATCTTTACCTGTCATGCCATATGGTGTATATGCAAGCAAAAGCTAATCCCATGGCACAGAAATCAGCAGGCAGCACTTGGGCAAAGCCCCTGCTTTAGAAGGACAGGAGGTAAAGAATAAAGGTCCTAAAGTAATGGAATTTCTGTAGTGTGAAAACAAAAAGAAGCTAAATGGGAAGGGGGGAAGGGAATAACAGCAGCTACAGGCACAGTGCTCCTTAGGCTGCTCTGTTAGTGGAGCTGTGATTGGTTGTGCCTAGATTGGGACCAGCAGGTCAGAGACCCTCACTTGGAGAGCACTCAGCCCCCAAGCAGCACAGGGCTGGGCATTGGTGCCACCACAGAGAGCTGAAAGAGGAATTCCTGAAGAAGAGCTACAGGAACCACTGAGCACTCCAGAACCCCAACCCAGACTGTCCTACCCCTGCTGCCTATCTGACCACTTCTGCTCTCACCCTGTGGCTGGCTGTGTGGAAAAGAATCAACTTCTTTTCCCTTCTTTGGCTTGGAACTCTGCTTGTGGAACAGTGATTCATGCTCCTCATGCTGTTAGCTCCACGGCTCCATGCTTTGCATGTGGGAAAGTCATGCTGAGGGAGACTTGAGAATTAAGATGTGAGGATGTGTTAAGTGTGGAAAAGCCACCCACAGTCAACAAGTTGGAGCTGGAATACTTCAGGGCTCAAACAGGACCCAGAGCAATCCCTGTCTCTGCTTCCCTGCCCTATATGGAGTATCCCTGCCCATGGCAGGGGCTTGGAATTAGGCAATCCTTGTGGCCCCTTCCAACCCTGACTGATTCTATGATTCTGTGATTCTATATGCCCAGGTTTCACAGCTTTTGGGTGAAATTTAACTGAGGGGCAATGGGAAAATATTAAGAATCACAGAATTGTTTGGTTGGGAAAAAATCTCTAAGGTCATTGAGTCCAAGCAGCAACCCAACCCCACCATGGCCACCAAACCCTGGCCCCAATTGCCATGGCCCCAGGTTTCTGCAACATCTCCAGGGATGGGGACTCCACCACCTCCCTGGGCAGCCTGTGCCAAGTCCCTGACCACTCTTGCAGCACAGAAATTTTTCCTCCCCTCCAACCTAACCCTCCCCTGGCACACTTCCTCTCATCCTATCACCTGGTAGTGGGGATAAGACCCCAACCCCCACCTCACAGCAGCCCCACTTTCAGAGAGCTCCTTTCAGGTCTCCCCTCAGCCTCCCTCAACAGCTCAGACTTCTTTCATGCCACAGAGGTTACTGTAAACCTTGCACCAAATCCCCTTGCAATGTTCAGCGGAGAATTTCCTTCCAGGGAAGGATGATGGATCCCTGCTCCTTCCCTGGGACTGTTTAGCATCAAAAGCAGCACTGAGAGGGTGGTTTTAAGGGACACAGTTTCTGCTGTGCGTGACACAAAAATGAGTGTTGTAAGAGAAAAGAGAAGTGTTTGCCCTCAAAGAAGCTGAGTGAAGAATCTTCACTCCCTGGGGGAAAAGCTTGTACCCACATTACATCCTCTCTACACATCCTCCTCCTCCTCCTCCAGCTTTCCCTGTCACTCTGTCTCCTTTGTGTCTGTGTGAAGTAGCAAACTTCTAAAAAAGAGCTTAGCTTCTTAGCAACTCCAAATGTCTCTCTGGCATTTAGAAACCACTCTCTGCTGGCTTGCAGGCAGAGTTTTAGAAGAGAAAAAAAAAATAGTTAAAACAAGCTTCATTCCCCCCTCCCTCCCCTAGTTTGAAAGCTCTCATCCCATGACTCTGTTTCAGGAGAGGACACTTCATGGCTCATTTGGGGACAATGACAAATATTTCCTCTCCCCACTGCCCTTATTTCCACTGCTGGGCAGTGGTGATTCCAGCAGCTACTTTATCCCTGTGCCCTCATCAAGACTTCAGCAGCATTTTGTATTTCTGGAAGCATCAAGCTGTTGTCTCTTACCTTCAAGCCATATGAGTGTCTGGAGCAAGAGGTGGCAATGCTTTGTGCCAGATATATCCAAAAGACCACAACTCTCCACCACAGCTTCTCCCAAGCTCTCCCAGGCTTTCCAGGCAGACTTCCTGGTCTTTGGTGTTCAGATAGGAGCAAAGGAAAAAAAAAACCAGGAACAAAATTACCTATCTAAGCCCTGGAAACTGGGAGTGGTGCAGGTGAAACTTGCTGTGCTTCAGTCCAGGCTGAGACAGAACTTCAGGAGCAAGTCAGCTTCCCGGGAAGGGGTGATTTGGGAGTGAAGCTTCCTGGGAAGAGGTGATCTGGGAGCAAATCTTTTCGGGTAGAGGTGATCTGGGAGCAAATCTTCTCGGGAAGAGGCGATTTGGGAGCAAATCTTCGCGGGTAGAGGCGATTTGGGAGCAAAGCCTCCCAGGAGGTGGTTTGGGAGCGAAGCTTCCCTGGTAGAGGTGGTTTGGGAGCAAATCTTCCCGGGTAGAGATGGTTTGGGAGCAAAGCCTCCCAAGAAGTAACGATCTGGGAGCGAAGCTTCCCGGGAAGAGGCGATCCGGGAGCGAAGCTTTGTTGCAGGAATTCGGTGTCCGCGGCTCTCAGCGCATCGCTCCAGCTCCGGCTCCCGGAGCCCGGCTCCGGCTGGCTGCCGTTCAGAGCCTTCCCCTTCCTCCCACGGCGAGATCCCAACAACCTGTTCACCGCCTCCTGCCTCGGGGTGGGGGGACAAACTTTCCCCTCCCCGAATCCCCCGGGGTCCCCACCGGCGCCGGGAGGCTGCGCTGCCCCAGGGGCTGCGGGACCCGGTGCGGTGCGCGGCGTGCGGCGGCGGCCGGAGGAGCTTCAGCACCGGGAGCGGACAGACAGCGGCGGCGGGGCGGGGCGCGGGGTGCCCGGGGATGCTCCCGCAGCAGCCCCAGGGACGGGAGGTGGCAGCTACCCCCTAGCCCAAGGCTGGAAGCCAGCTCAGTCCCCCTGCTTCCCTGCCCTGCCACGCCCTGCCACACCCCGCCCTGTCACCTCCCGTCACCACCCTGCCACCCCTTGTCGCCCCCGGCCACCCCCTGCCCCGCACATGGCACTGGCTGTCGGGGGATGCCAGGCAGCCCTCCGGGCTGCAGAATGCCCCCCGCCTGCCCCTGCGTGTGCTCCAGGCTGGGCTCTTGCAGAGGAGCAGGGAGAAGGTGGACTGTCCAGTATGGAATGGAATGGAATGGAAAGGAAAGGAAAGGAAAGGAAAGGAAAGGAAAGGAAAGGAAAGGAAAGGAAAGGAAAGGAAAGGAAAGGAAAGGAAAGGAAAGGAAAGGAAAGGAAAGGAAAGGAAAGGAAAGGAAAGGAAAGGAAAGGAAAGGAAAGGAAAGGAAAGGAAAGGAAAGGAGAAAGGAAAGGAAAGGAAAAAGGAAAGGAAAGGAAAAAGGAAAGGAAAGGAAAAAGGAAAGGAAAGGAAGAAGAGAGGAAGAGGAGAGAGGAGAGAGAGGAGAGAAAGGCAACATTTCTGAGCAAGGAAGATTGTGTACAGTTTTGGGCTCCTCATTCCTCATCCCCATTCCAGTGTCCAACAGAAGGACACTGAGGGGTGTTTGGTCTGGAGAATAGGAGGCTGAGGGAGACCTCATTGCTCTCTACAGCTCCCTGAGAGGAGGCTGCAGTGAGTTGGGGTTTGGGCTCTGCTCCCCAGTCTCAGGTGATAGAAGGAGAGGCCATGGCCCCCACCTCACTCCAACCTCCTTTCAGGGGTTTTGCTTTAATGGATGGACAGCATCTCTCGGAAGTATTTTTGGCTTCTTTAAGGCCAAGCAGAACCTTCTCCTTTCCTACCCTTCCTGTGCTCCCAGTTGTGTCAGGAGCACACTTTCCATGCAGTCACCTATAAGGAAATTAACCACACTCCACATCAGGCAAACAGCAATTTAGCAATTAATAACTGGGAAAGCTATTTAATGGGGGAGCTGTGAGCCTCCCTGACTCCTCTGCCATCTGCCTAGGCCTTTTGATTTACAGTGGAGCTGTGTTTAAGTGCTTCTGAGAGCTGTAGCTCAGTGGTGCTGCCACCACATACACTTTTTTCCCCTTGTCCTGCTACAGAAAACAGCTTCTCTGCTGTCCACCAGCAAGCTGTGTGCTGAAGCAGTGGCTGGGCTGATGGGAGATAGGTGCCATGCATCACATCTCTTGCCTCTGCCTCTCTGCTAGTCTGCAGGGGCAAGGACTACATCCTCAGCAGGCTGTGGAGCTGTCCTTAGGAAGTTTGCAGTGAGATTTGTTTCCCTTGAATTTTAGAACCAGATTTTCAATCATGCCCTAGAGTTAGATGAATCATGGGGGAGAGTAAAGCACAATAAGAGGAAAAACTGAGGAATAACTACCCCTGAACCTGAAGCCAAAACAAAATGAAACCTCCAAACTTCACCTTCCTGCAAGAAGCAAAACCTCTTTGGTTGGGTTTTGCTGCATTTCTGGCTGGTGACTGCTCACTGAGGAAGCTCTGTGAGCAGCTCTTTGGTTAGAAGTTGGTCACCAGCAGCTCCCTGCAAGTAAACAATGCTGGAGAGCTGTTACTGGGTGATATGGAGTAGAACACATCACTCCTGGGATGTGTGTCCCCTGGGATTTGAGAGATCTAACAGGGGTGGTGCAGTTCCTGGGGCAAACATCCTGAGTGCTCTGCAGAGGTTTGTCACTGCAGTGCTCCTTCTTTGGGGTTTTTTTTAGCAGAAAACTTGGAGAACCTGAACAGCACTGGAAGTGGAACAAGATGAGATGCCTCCTGCACGGCCCCAGGCCTCTGGAAGAGGAAAATGTGAAAGAAATTTCTTCCCAGTCTCCAGTCTCAAGCTGCCCTACTCAAGCTTCAATCCATTCCATCTCATCCTATCACTCCCAACCCTTGTCCAAAGTCCCTCCCCAGCTCTCCTGGAGCCCCTTCAGGTACTGGAAGGCTGCTCTAAGGTCTCCCTGGAGCCTTCTGCAGGCTGAACAGCCCCAGCTCTCCCAGCCTGGCCCCACAGGGGAGGTTCTGCAGCCCTCTGATCATCTTTGTGGTCTCCTCTGGAGCCTCTCCAGCAGCTCCAGGTCCTCCTTGTGCTGGGGGCCCCAGAGCTGGAGGCAGTGCTGCAGGTGGGGTCTGAGCAGAGCAGAGCAGAGGGGCAGAATCCCCTCCCCGTGCTGCTGCTCTCCCTGCTCTGGCTGCAGCTCAGCACACAGCTGGCTCTGGGGCTGCCAGGGACCATTGCTGGTTCCTGGGGAGTTTGTCACCAGCTGACACCCCCCAGGGCCTTCTCCTTAGCACTGCTCTCGAGCCACTCCTCACCCAGCCTGGATTTGCGCTTGGATTGCCCCAACCTAGGTGTAGGACCTTGCACTTGGCCTTCTTGAACTTGTTGGATCCTAAGAGTTGATAGAAAGAGCTACCCACCCTGAGCCTTGGTCAGGCTCTGTGGGCATGGAGCCTGGGGGGTCAGGCAGCCACCCAGCAGGTCATGCTTCACCCAGCTGCTGTCATCCTCAGAGCTGCTCCATGCCTGTGGCAGTCTCAGTGCCCCTGAGCCTGGTCACACAAGGCTGGGAGAGCCTGAAGAGTTCATTTCAAGTTTGAGAAATCAATAGTCTTGTGCATGAAATCTCCTCAGCAGCCAAGATGGATATTGATATCTGTCTGGAAAGGAAATGAGTTCTCATCTTCTTCAATCTTTCCCAAAGAGGGGCTAGGAGAGTGTTGGTTTCTCCTGTGAATCAGAAGTCAGTTATGAATTCAAAATGTTTTCTCCCCAAAGTGATGCACCAGAAAGTTCTGACAGCAGGGAGAGGGTTGGAAGCAGGGGGCTCTGACCTCCCTCTGCCATGACTTTGCTGTGGGGCACCAGGCAGGTTTCCCTCTTTTCTCTGTCTTAGCTTAGAGTTAGGACAAAGCTTCTGGATTACCACAGGCTTGGAGTTTACTTATTAAGCAGCCTCCTGTGAGCTCAACCTGCCTGTTGGGGTGAGCAGAGCCTGTCCTCCTCGCAGGCAAATCTGCTGTGAGTTGCTTGATCTGGAGAAGCTGCCTGAAGATGCCCTGTGTGCCATTACTGAGCAGCCTGGCACAGCCAGAGGTGGCCAGAGCTGCCCCTGCTGCCTGCAGCTGAGGCTTCTGAGCAAGGCTAAGTGCAAGCCTGGGGAGCACGTTGCCATTCATCTCTCTGCTGTGCATCTCCTTCCCATGCCATCAGAATAATGAAGCCAACACCTCGACTGCAATGCACAGGGGCACTTCGAACACTTCCCTCCCTCCTTTCCACCTATTAAAATAATCCTGAGCCCAGGAAAGCAACTTCTCTTCTTTCTCTTTTACTCAGTTGCTGTTTCTTACAGCTGCTTTTAGCCTCTAAAGTGTTCTGTCCAGTTCCCAGAGGATTCCTGACTGGGGGAATGCTCTCAGTGCATGTTTGAAGACATCAAACTGTGCTGTAGCTCTGTGCTGCTGGGACAACCCCAGGCCAGCCATGGGCTGCAGGTCCTTAGCACTTTGGAGTCAGCCAAGGCAGCTGCCCCCACTTAACTCCAGGTGAATCCCATCCCATAATTGTCATGCTCAGTATAAAGGGGGGAGTTTGCTGCTGACCTTGCTCCTCATCCTCAGGCTTTCCTCTATGTTTGCTGTGCCTGTTTCAAGGTGAGTATCACTTTCCATGCTTCCTCTGGGCATTGGTGTCAGTCTGGCTGCTTAAATCCATTTGCATTCCATCCCTTGGGGCTCTTCTCCTCTTCCCAATTCCTTCCTTGCCTGGGGAGGGGTCACTGACTGCTGAGAGTCACTGCAGCAGTTTAGCCCTGGATAAAGGCTAAATGTAGATGCTGTGTTTAAAATACAATATATATATATATAAAATCCTGGCTCAGCCCTCCAGAGGGCAAAGCCAGGCTTGGAGCAGTGTCAATAATGATTTGTAAGTGGAAAAAACAAGGGCTGGAATTTGCATAGTGATGCTGTTGGCACTGCAGAGCACACAGTGCTCCCTTCTCAGGGGGGGCTCTCTGAAAACTAGAAACTCTGGGAACTTGTTTCTTGTGGAGAGCTGCAGAAGATGTGCTGCTGGTGCTGCTGTAAGGGGCCAGGCTTTGGTGGCACTGCTGTTGTCCTTCCCCAGTTGGTGCTGTTTGTGCTGGGTGCTCATAACAGATTAGGGCAAGGCTCTATGAGGGTTTGGAAGCATTTGTCTAGGTGTGGTTTATGAACTTGGATTAACCTTAACCAGAGTCTGGAGGGAGCTGGGAAGGGACTTTTGACAAGGGTGAGAGGGAATGGATTGAATCTGGGGAAGGGCATCTTGAGATTGGGAAGAAATTGATGACAGTGAGGGTGGGGAGGCTGTGGGTGTCCCCTCTCTGGAGGTGTTCAAGGCCAGGTTGAGCAATTTAGGCAGGGGGAAGTGTCCCTGCCCATGGCAGGGGGCTGGAGCTGTATAATCTTGAAGTTCCCTTCCAGCCCAACCCCTTCAGTGAGAATTCAGGAGTTAGGTATTTCAGTGTGGATGGAGTTGGTCAGGGCTGCACCACCCGTTCCACATCAGGGCTGCAGAGAAAGGTTGGAGTGTGGTGGCCCCCACTTGGCTGGAGAACCTTCCAGAGCCCCTGGATAAAGGTGCCAGGTTCTGAATGCTAGCCAGGATGTTTTTAAGAGAGAGAAAAGACTCTTCCTGTCCTCTCCAGCTCTTTGTTTGGTGCTTTTGCTCTGCTAACAAAGGCCCTTGGGACCCTTGAGTGTTGGCAATCAGCTTGGAAAGATTCACCTGGATTGCAAGAGCCTCTTTGCTGCCTTTTCTCCTTTTATTTCTGTTGTGGGGGGGGGGTTGTGTTTCTTTTTTTTCCCCTCCTCCTTGTTGTTTTTCCAAAGCCTGGCAGCCAGTGGGGATGTGTAATTAAAGTTAATTGTGATTGCTTGGTGATGCAACAGCCCCCCTGCTGCCATGGCTTCAGGGTGCCTCTGCCTCACATAGGCTGCTTCCAGCACCAGTTGGGAGTGAGAAGGCTGAAGGAACTCTTCTCTCCAAGTGCCCACAGCCCCATGCCAACCTCCTCTGGCACAGTTTGCCTTTCAGCACAGTGTCTCCTGTGCTGCCTGCTCACAGGGGAGGGTGAGCAAGAGCTGGCTCTGAAGAGGTACAGGGTCAGCTGGGCAGGGCTCTGGGGTGTTACAGTTCTTTTGCTGTGAACTAGGAAAGAGTAGAATGAAAGAGAACAGCTGGGAGCTACACACAGGTACCTAGCATGCAGGAGAAGCCCTGGGAGTGGAAAATTGGATTGCAATTGAGGAACTGTTAGAGCTGAGGAGGTAGAGAGCCCTGGGAAAGGCTGATTCACAGTGAGGCAGAGGAGCTGCATTTGTCCACTAAAAGCTCCAGGGATGGATGCCCCCAGGGGACAGTCTGTGTCTAACAGGCTGGGAGACAAAGCCCAGCAGAGCTTTGGATTTGCTGAGGTGTTCAGAGCCCACAGTGAGTCCCAGGGGAAGCTGCCTGCTGTAGCCAGGGCACATCAGCTGCAAAGGGCTCTTGGAGAGCTCTGCATGGTGGTGCTGGATCAGACCTAAATCATCCTCTTCCTGACCCTGCAGCCAGGGCACATCAGCAGCCAAGAGCTCTGCATATTGCTGCTGTGGATCTAACCTAAACCAAGGTCTTCCTCACCCTGGCCAGCCCCTCATGGCTCCAGTTCCCCCTGGAGTGCCTCTTTAGCAGTCTGCACCCAGCAGAGCAAGCATCAAGTCTGTGTTAATGGTGAGGATGAAGTTTCCATGGTGCAGGAACTCCTTGGGACAGGAAAGACCACTGCAGTCAGTGGTCAGTCTGTCTAATGAACAAACTGCTTCAGCAGAAATTTGTTTCCCTTCCTGTCTGCTTCACACCCAGCCAGCAAAGGAAGCTTGCTCAACCTTCTCTGGATTGCCAAGCTCCTCCTGAACCCTCACCTCTCCCATCCCTTGCACAGAGGGCACTCTGCAAGCTCTTTTTTTTTTTTTTCCCACAAATGAGATTCAGAAGCTACCTGGCTCCTCTTTGCAGTTAGGGAAATAATTACTTGATGCAATATAATTTGCTTAAAACCATGACAGTTTTAACTATAGTTTCAGGCTAAATGACTGCTCAGCAAGACAGCTGGGGGAAAATTCACCCTGTGATAAGACTGCAGCAATGTAAACAAGCCCAGCCCATTTAGGGCTTTGAGTTAATATAGATGTCAAATACTCCTTTCAATAGCTCTCCATTTCCCCACACCATCAGGCTTCTCTCCCCTTCCTTTATGAAGCTATTTATGCTACATCTCCTCCTCTGTCACCTAAACCTACAACATGTCTGTCCTAAATCCCTAGGCCTGGTTATGTTGGAATGGAAATGAACCTGGGAGAAAACCTCACCTCTGGTTGGTGGACTCCTGAGGCAAGGCAGGGAAGAGCCATCCAGAGGTTCAGCAGACAGGTCCCACTCCCATGGGGTTGGAGGAGGGTGGTAGAGGAGAGGCTGAGAGAGTTGAGTTGGTTCAGCACTGAGGAGAGAAGAGCCAGGAGAATGGTGTGAGGGCTGGAGGACCTCCATGTGAGGAGAGGCTGAGAGAGCTGGGTTGGTTCAGCCTGGGGAAGAGAAGGCTTGGGGGAGACCTCATCACCATGGAGCAGTGCCTCAAGGGAGGCTGCCAAGAGGATGGAGACTCCCTTCTGACAAGGAGTGCCATGGAGAAGCCAAGGGGTGGTGGGGACAAGGTCCTGCTGGGGACATTCCCATTGCACTCCAGAGGAAAATGTTTTCCCACAATCACAGCAGGACACTGGAATCATCTCCCAGGGGCAGCAGTGGAGTCCCTTACATTGGAGCAGTTTTCAGACTCAGCTCACTGCAGCTCCACTCTCACCTAGAGAGGTTGGAGCAGATGGTCCTTGGGGTCCCTTCCACCCTGGCATTACTTGGGGCTACTCTTGCACTGCCTGGGATACCATAAGGAGCTCCTTGTGAGAGCTGCCTGGGGGAAGGGAAATGCTTCAGGAGGGTGTGAGGGCAGGAGGCTGAGGTGAGGTTGCTGTTTGGGTGAGGGGTGTGCTCATGTGCTGCTTGAGCCATGCTCAGGACTGCAGAGCTGTAGCTGCTTCAAGAGGGGTGGGAAACCACTGGAGAGAGTCCAGCACAGGCTCACAGATGCTCAGGGGCCTGGAGCATCTGAGAGGAGCAAAGGCTGAGAGCCCTGTGGCTGGAGAAGAGCATCCCCAGAGGGGATCTGAGCAATGCTCAGCAAGAGCTAAAGGGTAGGGGGCCAGAGGATGGGCCCAGGCTCTCTTCAGTGGTGCCCAGTGAGAGGGCAAGGGGCAATGGGCACAAACTGCAGCCCAGGAAGTTCCAACTAAATTTAAAATTAATTGGTGTGAAGGTGCTGCAGCCTTGGAGCAGGCTGCCCAGAGAGGTTCTGGAGGGATTTCAAACCCACCTGGCCATTTTGACCCTGGGCAAGCTGCTGTGGAGATCCAGTGATCCCTTCCAGCCCTCCCCATGCTGGGATTGTGACTCTGTGTGAGGGTGACAACCAAACAGGGTTTGAGCAAGAGGGACTGAAGGAGTTTTTCAGCTCTGACTGTGGTGATTTGGACAAAGTGGGGCAGCTCAGGACTTGATCTCAGGTTGCCTGGTGTCAGTGGAAAGGTTTCTTCCCTTCCATGAGCTTTGCATCAGACCTTTGGAGTGCCTGAATCAGGCAGGCAGGAAGCAGAACCCTGGGCAAGGAGGAAATCACACTTGTAGGGAAGCCAAGTCAAATCAGTGAGAACTTAAAATCCCTTTCTTTGCAGCCTCCCAGCAGGCTAACTCTAGTTTAAATTGCAAGCAGTAGGGGAGAGTATCTCTGGGGCCTGCTGTCCTCTCTCCTGCTCCCTCCATGGCTGCTGCAATTGCCATTATGGCAATAAAGCTCAGAATTCATTTGCAGCTGCTTGAGCTGTGGTGATTTATTGTTTGGTAATTATCTTGCTGGAGTCTTGAGGATGGCACAATCTCCCCTATTTACATAATCAAGGCATCAAAGTCTGTAGAGCAGGGCATGCTAGGAGCAGATGGCCCTTCCATGTGTGATAGGATCCCTCAGCTCTGATAGCTTCTGCTTGCATCCAATCTCTGTAGCTATTGCCTCTAGCAAAAGTTTACTGTCTTCTCCTGATTAAGTGTAATTTACATTAATGGAGTTCTTCCTCCATGGCTCCCAGCCTGCTGCAAGCCCATTCCAAGGCAGCTCTGAGCACACTCTGGCCTCTGTTCTCCCAGCACTGTCTACAGGACACAAAGCAAAGTGTGAGGGAACCCCACAAGAAGTGGGGAAAGGAAAGTAGGGAGGGAGAGAGGCTGCTGCTGCTGCCCATGGCTGATCAGAAACTCCAAAGCAGGGGAAAAAAAACTCCCCAGGTCCTCTGATTCATCCACTTCTAACTCATCAGTGTGCCTGCAGCAGCTGAGGAGCAAGGTCACCCTGAGCAGCCTGGGCTAGGAGAAGGTGTCCCTGCCCATGTCACCTCCCACCAGCCCAGGCTGCTCAGAGCCTCATCCAGCTTGGCCTTGAACACCTCCCCAGGCAACCTGTTCCAGTGTCCTCCCACTCTCATTCTAAAGAATTTCTTCCAGCCTCTATCTACCCTCCTCCAGCTTCAATCCATTCCCTCTCATCCTGTCCATTTCTATCACCCAGTTCAAACCTGCCCTCCTCAGGCTTTGCTCCCTGCTTTCTAATTAATAAATGTTTTCATCAGGGAGCCTTCCTGGGCTCTTTGGGAAGAGCTGGAGTTAGGAGCACCTGAGAGAAGTCCTGGAGTGACTCCTGCAGAGCCTGGGGGCACATAAATCAGCCTTGAAAGAGTTCTCTTAACCTGTTCAGGGTGACATGAACTCAGCCTGATGTGTTTCCTGAGGACCTGTGTGGCTCTTCTGACACAATCCTGCTTTTAGAGGGATCTTCAAATGATTTGGTTCCCTTAAACAGGGAGAATAGGAGGGGGGAAAATTAATTTTTAATTATGCTTCTAATTATGAGAAAGAAGCTGTCATGGAAATTATGCCTTTGAATTGTCACACACAGGAGAAAAATCAAGTGTCAAGTGCAGGTTCCTATTGTTAGAGCCTCTGCCTGGCAATCTGGGTAGCTCTTGTAGCTGGAGCATTTTGTTGTGCTAATGTGCCCTGTGAAATGCAAACTCCCTGGCCTTGGGCTCTGGAGGTGCTGGGAGTGAGGGAGAAGCAAAACCTGGGATGCAAAAACCTGTGCTGCTTTTCCACTGCCCAGCACCGAGGAGACAAAAGCTGCTTCCTGTGTGTGCAGCCACAGCTGAAGGATGTCTGTTAGGGGGAGAAAACCCCAGGCCTAAATACAGCTTAGGCTCTGCTTGGGAGCCTGCCCCAGCTGGCACCTGGCCTGCAGAGACCTCTTTGTTCTACATCAGAGTGCCAGGGTGGAAGGGACACCAGCTCCAAACTTTCTATCAAACAGCAGAATTGCAGGGAGCTGGCCCAGGACCTGTGAGCTGAGGCTGAAAACTCTCCAGTGCAGGAGACTCCACTGCTGCCCTGGGGAGATGATTCCAGAGTCCAACTGTTCCCATGGGAAACATTCTTCTGGAGCCCAATGGGAATGCCCCCAGCAGTCCCTTGTCCCCACCACCCCCTGGCTTCTCCATGGCACTCCTTGTCAGAAGGGAGTCTCCATCCTGCTGGCAGCCTCCCTTTATGCACTGCTCCATGGCAGTAAGTTCCCTCCCCTGGCTCCTGCTCCTGAAGCCTTGTGAGAATGAAAGGAACAGGTCTGTGCTTGCAGGGTGGGTTTAGGTTGGCCCTCAGGAGGAAGTTCTGCACAGTGAGGGTGGGGAGATACTGGAACCAGGCTGCCCAGGGCTGTGCTTGAGGCTCCATCCCTGGAGACATTCAGGATCAGCCTGGATGTGTCCCTGGGCAGCCTGCTCTGGCTGGAGCTGTCCCTGCAGGCTGCCCTTGGAGGCTCCCTTCCACCTCTGTGGTGTTGCCAGCCTCTTTGGCTGCCTGTGTTCAGGGCATGCAGGAAGGGGTTACAGGGCTGGGATGCTCATCCCTACCCTGCACATTTGTCTCTCTTCTGGGAACCTCTGCAAAGGTCACTGAGAGCCTCCCTGGGCTCTGTTTGCACAGAGCTCACCTGCTGTGCTGAGCCCAAGCTTCCAGCCCTTAGGAGACTCTCATTGCTGTTAAATAAAAGCTGGTAAAGGTCAGTACTGCATGGCAGATGAGTTAGGCTGGAGCTTGCAGGGAGACAGGAGCTGGCTTGGTCCCTCCTGCCTCTGAGGCTGGCCCAGAGACCAGGCTTTGCTTTAATTCTCTCCCTACCTTCTGCTGTAACTCAGCTAATGTGTGAATCCCAACTTACTGAGGAGAAAAACCATCTGAAAGCTCTTCCAACCACCTCCCTCTCCCATCCATTGCTGGCAGCAGCTCCTTTCATGAGTTAGTAAATCATTTTTAATAGGCAAATTAGGGTTTGAGATCATCTGCAGATTGATTGGGGGTTTTTTCCCCCCCCTTTTATTTTGTATTCTTTTCAAGCTTCACCATCGAGCCTGTGGAATATCTCCCTGCTGCAATCAGAATAGCTCAGAGAAAGGGATTTAACTGCTAATTGCACAGAGAGATTCTGCTGTGTGCATCCCACTTGTAATTTAGATTAACTCAGCAGATAAATAATAACAGGGCTGCTTTTTATTGAACCAACAAAGGAGCAAACTCTGTCTTCAGGAGCTGGCTGCAGAGCTGTGCCTGCACCCAGCACTGACTGAACAAATAGGAAGCTGCTGGAATATTTTAGGCAAACCTCCAGGAGTTGAACTGCTCTGGACAGGTTTTTCCAGGCTTGACTGTTTGGGGGTTTTGTTGTTGCTGTCAGGTTTATAGTGGTAGTGCTGCTGGTATCAGCTGGGAGTGGTGGAAGGGGTGCCAAGGGGAACTGCTCCTCCTTTGGGCTTCGTGGGTCTGTGCTCTGTGGGTTGTTAGCCCAAGGGTCAGGATGTTTGCCTGCTGAGTGGGAGGCTGCTGGCATGCTCAGTGGAGAATGGCACTCACTGGCTGCCCAGATGGCACAGCACTGAGGCAGGAAGCTGCCAGGTGTCACCGCAGCACCTCAGGTGTGAGCATATCCTCACCAGTGTCTCCTGCAGGTGCAGTCAGCCCAGAGGCAGGAGCAAAGCCTCAGCAGCTGCTGCACTACTTCACAGGACCACAGAGTGGGAGGGGCTGGAAGGGACCTCTGGAGAGTTAACCCAAAGGAACCTCTTCCAGTGCCTCCCAACCTCCCTGTGCAGAACTTCCTCCTCATGGCCAACCTAAACCTGCCCTGCTCCAGTTTCAAACCTCTGCCCCTTGTCCTGTCACTCCAAGCCCTTCTGGACAGTCCCTCCCCAGCCTTCTACAGCATCTGGCACCTGCATGATGAGCACAAAGGGAGGGAGATGCTAGAGGCAAAGCCTTCAGTGGCCCTTGCCTAGAACCCCAAAATACTCTTTGGTGTGCAAAAGTAAAACAAACTTGCCCAGATATTGACACCTGGGGGGAAAGCAGACAAACCCCACTTCAAACACTCTTGCAGCAGGTGTTGGCACACTTTTATTTCTGCTGCAGGACAGCAAAGCAGCTCCCTGACCCTTGTCCCAGCACTGCTCTGTGGCCCCCCACAGCCTTGGTCAGACTGGAGGCTGCTGCCCATCTCTCTTGAGTTGCAGTTCACAAAGCTTCTCTCCAAAAGGATCCTCCCAGCTGAGTGGGGAAGAAAAAAAAAAAAAAAACAAAACACCCAAAAATGCCACTGCTGAAACCCCTCAGCTGGTTTTGGACTAGAGATTAGGTCTGGGAGAGCTGCAGGTGGAAATCTGCTTAATTAGAGCCTTAGCAAGCTGAGAACTTTGTCAAGACCTCCTTGACACCCTTCCCACTCAAGCCCCTCTCAAGCCTGGTTCAGCTACTGGGTGCTAGCAGCTTTTTGCAAGGATTTGATTAAGCTTCTCCAAACTATTTTGTCTTCCTGCGTTTACAGCTGAAAATGAGCAGCAATTACCCAGGGAGGACTTCCCTGGCAGAATCCCTTGCTAATTAGGTCTTGTTAAGTGATTAGATCCCTTCCCATCCTGCCAGAGGTTTCCAACTCCGGGAGGGGGGAGTGGGGGGGAGGGGCGGGAATTGAAAGCTCAGTTGCAGAGGAAAAGAAAAAACCCAATCAGCAACTTTGATTGGGCTGGATGTAAACAAGTCCAGGAGGTGCTGAGCAGGCTGCCCAGGGCTGTGCTTGAGGTCCCATCCCTGCAGACATTCAGGATCAGTCTGGATGTGTCCCTGTGCAGCCTGCTCTGGCTGGAGCTGTCCCCTGCTGCCTGCAGGGGGGTGGCCAAGATGCCCTTGGAAGGCCACAGAATGGTAGGGGTTGGAAGGGACCTCTGGAGACTGAGCCCAACCCCCTGCCAGAGCAGGGCACTCAGGAACACCTCTTGGTGGGGCTTGAAAGCCTCCAGAGAAGGAGACTCCACAACCTCTCTGGGCAGCCTGTCCAGGACTCAGCAGCCTCATGCCAGAGAGGTTTCTCCCCATGTTGAAGTGGAACCTCCTGGGTTCCAGCTTGTCCCTGTTGTTCCTTGTCCTACACCTGGGCAGCACCATGAAGAGCCTGGCCCCTTCCTCTTGCCCCCCACCCCTCAGATATTGATCAGCCTCTCCTCTGCAGAACAAGCAGCCCCAGGGCTCTCAGCCTTTCTCCAGAGCAGAGATGTGCCAGACCCTTCATCATCCTCACAGCCTCCACTGGACTCTCTCCCTGTTTCTTGAACTGGGGAGGCCTGAACTGGTCACAGCATTCCAGCTGTGGTCTCAGCAGGGCAGAGCAGTGATGGAACAGATCCTCCCTAGCCCTGCTGGCCACACTCTTTCTTGATGCATGCAGCCCAGGGTGCTGTTGGCCCTCTGGGGGCACAACACAGCCACCAGCTGCAGCCAAACCACCCAAGTTTGCTTGTGGCTAGAGCAAGACATCCACCCTTTAAAACATTTCCTTTGTGCCTCTTCCTCCCTGCAGTGTCCCAGCAGCAGCCATGTGTGCTCCTTGCAGCTCCTGACTCTAACCCTGCCAGCTCCTTCTCCTCTTAGCATGATAAACACAAGCTGGGGAGGAACAGCACTAATTATGACCCTGTCACCTTCATCAGCTCCCCACTAATTGTTTTTTTTTTTTCCCCTTTGGGCTTTTTTTTTAATCCTATCTGCTTGAAGATGAAAGATGATGTTTGGTTCTGCAAAGGAGGTGAAAAGAAGAGAGGAGAAAGAATTGCATTTTAAAATAGAAGCATCAGGTAGAGCTCTCTGATGGATTTGAAATTCAAATGACAACAATGATAACTTTTTTTTGGGTGCTGTTAGAAGCAGCTGTCAGAGGCCTTGCTAGGGCTGTCCACGTTGGCTCTCACCCCACTGGGCAGATCCTGTGGCTTGTGCCCAGGCCAGAGGGTGAAGGTGCCAGTGGTAGCCCTCAGGGTGACCTGCTGGCTGATTTGAAAATGATCTCGGGTTTGTCTGAAACAAGAGGAGTCTGGAAGCTTTCGGCAAGCCTTGCAGGGTGGTGCTCTGCCTGGGGACAGGACTTGAGGCAGAGATCTCCTCAAGCACTTGGCTGTGGGTGTCAAGAAGCAGGGGCCAGGCTCTGCTCAGTGGTGTCCTGTGAGAGGACAAGAGGCAGTGGATGCAAACTGGAACCCAGGAGGTTCTGTCTTAGCATGAGGAGAAGCTTCACTGGTGCCAGAGCCCTGGGGCAGGCTGCCCAGAAAGGTTGTGGAACCTCCTTCTCTGGAGCCTTTCAAGGCTCAGCTGGGTGTGTTTGTGAGACCTCTGTGTCCCCTACCCTCCCTGGAACGAATTTCTTCTTCATCTCCAGTCTCAATCTGCTCTCCTCCAGCTTCATTCCCTCTCATCCTCTTACTACAAGCCCTTGCCAGAAGTCCCTCCAGGCTTTCCTATAGCTCCCTGCAGGTGCTGGGAGGCTGCTGTAAGGCCTCCCTGGAGCCTTCTTTTCCCCCAGGCTGCTGACCAGGAGTGAGGAGCTGTGTGTGGATGCAGAGGAAGGGGATCAGTGTGAGCTGGGCTGCTTTGCAGGTGGAGGCAATGCATTATACATGATTTGCTCTGCAACTGACACACAGCAATCAAAAGCAAACTCATTTAGAATTGAAAATCCAGCTTTTAATTACCAGCCCACGTTTATCTGGGTGTGTAGGCAGGAGGGAGAACTCTTCACCCAGCTGCCTTTGGATGCTGGCTTTGGAGAGGGAGAGAATTGCTCAGAGCTGCTTTCACCAAGGACTTGTGCAAAGTCTCAAGTTGGTATCTTTTGGGAGGTGACTTCCATCCAGCTAACACTTCCTGGCTTCAGCTGTGTCTCAGGGCCATGAGGGGGATTTATGGACTGAGAGTGAGTCCTGGTTTGCCAGAAGAGGAAGGTGTGGACAGAGCAGGGAACTGAGCATCTGTGAGGACAGCTTGTTGAAGGCTGATTGCTGGAAAAAGTAGAGCAAGAGGGCCAGGTGGAAACCCTCTGCACTGGTGGTGCAAGCAGGGGGTGGCTCTGCCTCAGGGATGATGTCTTTTGCAGGCTAGCAGCAAGAGATGAGGGCAGATGGTTTGGTCACTGCTGCTCTGCATTAGCAGAAACAATCCTGGAATGGGCTGGGCTGGAAGGGACCTCAAAGCTCATCCAGTTCCAAGCCCCTACCATGGGCAGGGACACCTCCCACAGCCCAGGTTGCTCAAGGCTTTATCCAGCCTGGCCTGGAGCACCTCCAGCTCAAAAGCATGAGGGCTTGGTGTGGCAGAAAGTGGAAAGGCAACTCAGAATGAGATGGAAAAGGAGTGCTCAGAGTCTCTCTGGGTGAAGTTCAGCACTGCTGAGCAGGGCAGGAGGGAGAGGGTGACCTCTGTGGCACAGCTCATTAACAAACGCTGATGTCCTCACCTTGCCCTTTTCTTTCTAACATCAGCACTGAGCAGAAAGGGAAGGGCAGCTGAAGCCTGGGACTGTGCTTCCCAGGCAGGAGATTAAGAACTCTCCTGGGCTGAGCAGGTGCTGCTGGGGAAGCCCTGGGCAAGCATCAGCCTCTCAGTGATGCTTTGGTCAGCAAAAGAATCTTGAAATCCACGAAGGAGGGAGACAGCAGCTGGGCAAGTGCCAGCTCTCGTCTGCCAGGCTTGTGGGAGGGTGTTTAGGTTATTTTTGTTTGCCAACTTTCCTCCTCTCTGTGATGGGCAGTGCGGGAGGCAGGAAAGAGCCACAAGCAGCACCAGCACCAAGCTTCAGCCCAGCAGGGCACTCTGCAGAGAGCAGGGAGCTGCTTTCCTGCAGGACCTGGCAGGATGCATCCCCAGTACATGAGAACTTGGCCTTCTGCTGTGCAGCAGGGCTGGGAGGATTGATCCTCCCTCCCCACAGAGGTCAGAGGAATCGAAGCTGCATGGGGTGATGTTCACTCAGATTACTTCCACTCACCTAATTCCCTATGGAACCTGGCAGCACCACTTCATCCCTCTGGAAAATCACTCCTGGTGAAGGCATCTCTGGTTATGTAACTCCCTGAGTTCAGCTGATGGAAGCCAATTCCAGATTTCCTATAACTTCTCTTCCCTTGCTGCCCTTGGCAGCCAACCAGCAGAGCAAACAAGCTGCCCTGGGATTGATTTGCTCACAACAAATTGTGTTACTGTCTCTAAAGCCAGGGCAGTGCCCTCAGCTGAAGCCATCCAGAGGTCCAGCAGACCTGTCCCACTCCCATGGGTTTAGGGGACAGAGGGAGAGGCTGGGAGCTGGGTTTGTGCAGCCTGGAGAAGAGAAGCCTTCAGGGGAGAGCTTTATTGCCATGGGGCAGTGCAGCAAGGGAGGCTGCAGACTGCCTTCTGACAAGGAGTGCCATGGAGAAGCCCAGGGGTGATGGGGACAAGGTCCTGCTGGGGACATTCCCATTGCACTCCAGAGAAAATGTTTCCCATGAGCACAGTTGGACATTGGAATCACCTCCAACTGGAGCAGTTGTCAGCCTCAGCTCACAGGGTCCCTGGCCAGCTCACTGCAACTCTGCTGTCACCCAGAGAGGTTGGAACAGATGAATCTTGGGGTCCTTTCCACCCTGGCACTCTGTGACTGATTTTTTTTACATCTCCCCTGGCAGGTGATGTTGTCCTGCTCTGGGCAGCCTCTCTTGGGTACCTCTGAGCTTCCTTTTTCCTCACCTGGCCTTGTGCAGGGCTTGGTCTGGCCAAGCTGTGGGACAAAGGTTTCATTCTGAGGTCACCTCTTTACCCCTGGGAACCTGCTGGAGACTTTGCTGAGCTTCACTCCTCTGCAATGGCTCCCAGTGGCCAGGAACAGGACAGGGAGCACCTGGAAACTTTTCAGTCACAAGCTGGACTTTTCTCTTTGGCTTGTTGTTGATATTTTGGCAAAATATCTGAGCTGCCTCTTCCTAGCCTGCTTTTCCCCCCTGCCTCCACCACCCCCACCCCCCTCAGCTCCTGACACATGGATGTGAATCTGTTCAGCACCACAGGCAAGCCTCAGGGTGGGGAGGGGAAGATTAATTGAAGGCTTAATTTCTTCTATTTTCATTTGATTAGCTAAAGTGGTGGAGGCATTGAGGCCCTGCTTCTGTGCTACTGGAGGCCTCATCTTGGCCATGAATCACAGCTCCCAGCTGCCAGAGCCTGCTTGCATGTCAGGTTAATGATGGTGGTGTAGTAAATAGTCTTGCAGGCAGAGCCCATCAATTGCAGCCCTCCCAGGCAGGCTCTGCACAGCTCATCTGCCATCAGCCACCCAAGGCAGGGCAAAGGGGAGGGCAAGAGGAGCTCAGCTAAAAGTGGGATGGGGTCAGAGGGTTAGAAATGGCTCTGGCAGGAGGGTTGGGAGATAGGAACTGAAGGGTGCAGCTCTCCAAAGGGCAGCAGCCAGCTGGAGCCAAAGGAGTTGAACTGTCCCTGAGCTGGGCCAGACTGTCTTGGGTGTACAGCAAATAAATCAAAGTTAGCCAGCAGCTGATCCCTGAGATGCAGAGTCTTGCAGAAAAGCTGGAGAATCCCAAACCTGGCAGCCACCAGCAAGGGAGGAGAGACATTTTTCCTTCTCCTCAGTCCAGCTTTTCTTATTGCCTTGGTAGCACAGCAGCATCCAGACCCTTCCAGAGTGCAGCAGGGCAGAATTTCTTCATGCAGCCTAATACTGTTCTGAGAGTGCTTGGAACCAGGACTGACCTAAGCAATGCCCAGCTGGGACATCAGACAGCAGAGCAGAGCCAGAGGCATCACTGCAGCAGGCAGCACCTGCTCCTCAAACCCACTGCAGTGTACCAGGAGCCCTTCCATGTCCTCTGCCCCACTTTGCCCCAGGCCACTCATTCTCTGCTGGCATTCAGCTCTTGCTGCTTTGCATTAGGTTTATCTTCCAAAACATTTTCTTGGTGAGACACTGGCACAAGTTGCCCAGGGAGGTGGTGGAAGCCTCATCCCTGGAGGTTTTTGCAGCCAGGCTGGATGTGGCTGTGAGCATCCTGCTGTAGTGTGAGGTGTCCCTGTCCATGGCAGGAGGTTGGAACTGGATGATCCTTGTGGTCCCTTCCAGCCCTGACAGTTCTATGATTCTATGAAAGCAGCCTGGGTCACTTCTGTGCAGCTTCTGGGGCAACTTCTGCAGCACTTTGGGGCAAATTAGGATCTTTTAAACCAATGTTCTGTGATTCTCTGATGTTTACTCAACCAGATTAAAGGGCAATGAGAAGCTGCAGTGAGGAGTCACCCTCAGCTTCCCTCCTGCTTAGTCCATTTGCTTCTTTTCTTCCCAGTCTTTGCAGGAAGAGCACTCCCCTGAGTTCAGATTCTGGGGAGAGGCAATGAGCACACAGCCTCCCTCCCTTAGGAGAGGGCAGGGACTCCAGCTGGCAGGAGAAATCCAGGCTGAGAGCTGCCTTAGGGCTTTCCTGGAGATTTGGAGGAATTAGAGAAGGGAAAAAAACCCTGATCTCCATACTTGGAAATGTCAGGCAGTGTTTATCTGAAATTCTTCCCAGCTAAGGGGAAATGAAAGAAGATGGAGGAATAAAAAACACAAAAAGGAGGAATGTCAAACCTGGTGGCCTGGAAATGCTTTGGGTTTTAGCCATGAGCAACATCCAGCCCTCAGCAATGCCCCCACAGAGGACCAGCAGCAGGCAGAGAGGATGTGGCTCAGACACCACCAATGGGTTTTGGTGCCATGATTACCTGAAGGCACTTCAGATGCTGCTGTGCTCTGCTCCAGGAGGGCACCTCTGGGAGATGGCTGTGTCCCTAGCACAGGCACTTGGAGAAAGCCTCCTTGGCTGCTTTAACAGGGCCAGGAAATCCAAACTGCCACAAACAAATGCTGCAGGTTAGGGTCCTGCTCTTGTTCTCTTTCATGTGAGTGAGCAGCAGATGGAGAGAGCTGATCCTGCCCCTCTGCTCTGCTGAGACCTCACCTGGAGTGCTGGGTCCAGTTCTGGGGCCCTAAACACAGGAGGGACCTGGAGCTGCTGGAGAGGGTCTAGAGGAGACCCCCTGATGATCCGAGGGCTGGAGAACCTCTGCTGTGGAGGCAGGCTGAGAGAGTTGAGGCTGTTCAGCCTGGAGAAGGCTCCAGGGAGACCTTGGAGCTGCATCTCAATGTCTGAGGGGGACCTGCAGGAAGGTTGGAGAGGGACTGGTCAGAAGGGCTTGGAGTGATAGGACAAGAAGCAATGGTTTGAAACTGGATCAGGGCAGAGTCAGGTTGGCCATCAGGAGGAAGTTCTGCACAGTGAGGCTGGTGAGACACTGGCACAGGCTGCCCAGGGCTGTGCTTGAGGCCCCATCCTTGGAGACATTCAGGATCAGCCTGGATGTGTCCCTGTGCAGCCTGCTCTGGCTGGAGCTGTCCCTGCTGCCTGCAGGGGGGTGGCCAAGATGCTCTTGGAGGCTCCCTTCCAGCCCAATGCAATCTGTGAAGCTGTTGGAAACCTTTCTCCCATCCTCCCTCACCTTGTCCTCTGCCCACAGCACCTGCAGCCAACTGCAGCAGAGAATATTTTTTTGGTCTTCTCAGCACTTTTCTACTTTGTGCTGCTAAAAACTTTTGGAAGGTTTTTTGTCCTTAAGCACTTGGAATTCATCCTCTGCAGGAGCACAATCAGTCATTATCAGCAGCAGTTTCAGGCTCTAATCATAAAAGTGTGATTTCTGCTTAATCCTCACCATGCTAAACACTCATTTGGGTTTTAATCTCCTGGTACCTGCCCTTGTTGTGCTGCTGCTGCTGTTATTATTGTTGTTATTTGACACAGTGAGAGCCCAGCTCTGCAGTAATCACAGCATTATTTATTTACCTGGGCCTCCCTCCCTGTCTCAGAGAATCATGGAATGGGTTGGGTTGGAAGGGACCTCAAAAATCATCCAGTTGCAGCCCCCTGCCATGGGCAGGGACACCTCCCACCATCCCAGGCTGCTCAAGGGCTCCTCCAGCCTGGCCTGGAACACCTCCAGGGAGGAGGCATCCACAAAACCTCCCTGGGCAACCTGTTCCAGTGCCTTTCCACCCTCACTCTAAAGAATTTCTTCCTTATCTCCAGTCTCAATCTGCCCTCCTCCAGCTTCAATCCATTCCTTTTCATCCTGTCCTGAGTGGAGGGAACCCAAAAGAGCATCCTGGGCATACAGAGGAGTTGGGAGGACTCCTAACCCAAGGAGCAGGGTGAGACTTGCAAGGAAAGAGGCTGGCAGCAAAGGGGAGGGTCCAGGCATGTGGCCCCACAGCACTGCACCCCCAGAGCTCTAGTGAAGCAGAGGGCTGTGGGCACAGTGTCCAGAGGTGAGCCTGCAGCTCCTGCCCCCCAGCAGCCAGGTGTGGGTGCAGTGTCCAGAGGTGAAGCTGCAGCTCCTGCCCCCCAGCAGCCAGGTGTGGGTGCAGTGTCCAGAGGTGAAGCTGCAGCTCCTGCCCCCCAGCAGCCAGGTGTGGGTGCAGTGTCCAGAGGTGAAGCTGCAGCTCCTGCCCCCCAGCAGCCAGGTGTGTGCCCTGCAGGCTGTGTGCCAGGTCTGGCACTCACACAGAGTTATGCAGAGGTGCAGGTTGTGCCAGCAGTGCTGCAAGCCTGGGCCCTGAGCAGTAAATGGAGCCAGCCTGAGTCTTGCAGGCATCAGCTCCCTTGGGGTGAGTTCTTCTGTAACCTTTTGTGATGTGATTCTATGGGAGGGGATTTCTGATCCAGAGCAGGAGCAGCCCTCATTCCCCAGCACTAAATGGTGACTGTAGGACTTTGAAAGCTTAATCATCTTCCTTCCACAATGCCTTCTGGCTTGCAGGTAGTTGGGGGCTTGTTGCTTTTTCTGTGTTCCCTCATTTTGCTGTCAGTTCCAGCTTCATGTCATTAAAATTGCTCTGGTTGCCTCTGCTTAAAATTCCCCAGCTGCAGTGTGGTGGCTTGCTGGGGGTTTGGGGTTGTTTTTTAGAGAGAAGGGAGCAGTAAATTTCTTTCTCCTGTTTCTTATCTGTCTTTTATGGTTCCTTAGATGAGCACCTTTGGAATTGCCAGCAGGAAATGGGAGCCTGGTGTTAGGAAGAGGCTTGGAGAAATCAGTGGACAGCAGCTCTGCAGGTTCAGGGTGGTGCTGGGTCTCCAGGCTGGGCAGCTGATCTCCTCTCAGGACAAATCCACTCCAGAGATGTGTGAGGAGATGTTCCTGAGGAGATGGCACAGGCAGCAGTGGGTTGGAGACTGCATCCTGCAGCCTCTCTCCTGGCACAGTGATGGTCAGAGGCTTTTGCTCTCTGTTAGATGAAGGTGAAATCCTCACCTGAACCTCCCCTGCCTTGCCCAGGGGCTGTCTGTGTGCCACTGCCAGGGTGCGGTGAGCTCCTCCTGTGCCCCAGCCAAAGGCTGGACTCCCCTGAAGGAGCCTGGCTGGGCCCCTGTGGGGTCTGTGTCCTGGCAGCATAGATGGTGAGGGGTGTGGAGAAGAGGGCTGGGGAGGAGTAGCTGAGGGAGCTGGGGGTGGTTAGTGTAGAGGAGGCTGAGGGAGACCTCATTGCTCTCTGAAAGGAGGCTGCAGTGAGGTGGAGGTTGGGCTCTGCTCCCTAGTCTCAGGTGATAGAGGAAATGGCCTGAAACTGTGCCAGGGGAGGGTTAGGTTGGAGAGGAGGAAAAATTTCTTTGCTGCAAGAGTGGTCAGGGATTGGCACAGGCTGCCCAGGGAGGTGGTGGAGTCCCCATCCCTGGGGGTGCTCCAGAACCCTGTGGCCATGGCACTTGGGGCTGAGGTTTGGTGGCCATGGTGGGGTTGGGTTGCTGCTTGGACTCAATGATCTCTGAGGGCTTTGCCAACCCAAACAGTTCTGTGACTCACTGGGGCCAGGGGTGAGCCTCTGTGGAGGGCAGAAGATGCTCCAAAGCTTTCATCAGTGCCAAATGGAAAAGACAGAAAGCAGCAGGAACCTCCTTGGCAGCCCAGCCCTTCCCTGTCAGGGGGCAGAAGTGACTTTGCAGGACCCTGTGGCTGTAGGCTGTGTGGTTCCTGGCCTCAGGGCAATGTCTTCTCTGGGGGGCTGAGGATAACAGCAGTGCTGTCACACCAGCTGCTCCCCCTGCCCCGGGCTGTCAAAAAGCATGAGGCATGGCAGCAGCAGCCCTTGGGAGAGGAGAGGGAAGCAAGGAACAAAGATTGACAACTGGCTGGAATGAGAAGGGAGGAGGAGCAGCAGCCCTGGACCTGGCTGAGCACAGAGCTGGAGCTGCCCCGAGGCGCTCAGAGGCTTGGGTGGCGAAGGCTCTGAGCTCCATCTGGGCAGCTGCCTCCCTGCTGCCTGCGGGCACGGGGAAAAAGCAGTTCCCCAAAGCGCTGGGAAGTGCAGGCAGAGAACTTCTTTGCTTCCTCGCCTGCGACCGTGTGGCTGACTCAGAATCCTGCAGCCGGCAGCGGCAGAACTCTCCCTGGTGCTGGGAAGAGAGATGATGGCTTGGGAGTGCAAAGCATCTCCCGGGGGGTGTTCAGGGAGAGCAAAAGGTGTTCAGGCTAGAAGAACAGCAAATTTGTTGCACTGTTCTGAGAGGGGGGACTTGTTGGCAGCTGCTTTCCAAAAGGCTGCCTTTGAGTGAGGTAAAAGTGAGGGCTGGAGAGCAGCCTGGAGGAGAAGGACTTGAGGTGAGCCAGCAATGGTCCCTGGCAGCCCAGAGCCAGCAAGGTGCTGAGCTGCATCCAGAACAGGGAGAGCAGCAGCACGGGGAGGGGATTCTGCCCCTCTGCTCTGCTCAGACCTCACCTGCAGCACTGCCTCCACTTCTGGAGCCCTCAGCACAAGGAGGACCTGGAGCTGCTGGAGAGGCTCCAGAGGAGACCACAAAGATGATCAGAGGGCTGCAGATGATCCAGTGGGGACAGGCTGGGAGAGCTGGGGCTGTTCAGCCTGGAGAAAGCTCCAGGGAGACCTTAGAGCAGCTTTCTAGTACATGAGGGGCTCCAGGAGAGCTGGGGAGGGACTTTTGACAAGGGCTGGGAGTGATAGGATGAGATGGAATGGATTGAAGCTGGAGGAGGACAGATTGAGATTGGAGATTGGGAAGAAATTCTTTCCAAGGAGGGTAGGGAGACACTGGAGCAGGCTGCCCAGGGAGGCTGTGGATGTCCCCTCCCTGGAGGTGTTCAGGACCAGGCTGGATGAGGCCCTGAGCAAGCTGGGCTGGTGGGAGGTGTCCCTGCTCACGGCAAGGGCTTGGAACTGGATGAGCTTTGAGGTCCCTTCCAACCCAACCCCTTCTGTGTCTCTCTGAAATGCAGTAGCAGTGCTCAGGGTGCAGCAGGAGTCTGGGTTTGCACCCTCCTGCTGTGGCTGAGTCCCTTGCAGGCCAAGCAGCACTTCTTGTGCTGAAGTGGTCACAATCCTGCCCCCCCCTCGTGCCTGCTTCAGCTGAGAGGCAGCTCTGCTGAGGAGCTGCTAAACGTTGGAGCAGGGAGAAGCTGCTGTGCCTGGGCTGTGGGTGCTGGCTAGAGCAGCCCAGGGACTGACAGGCTTGGCTTGCAACACTTTAGCCTGGGGTTCATTAGCGTTTAATTAGGCACTAGCAGAGCAGCACCGCGCTGGGGTGAGCTTGAGTCACATCCCCTGAACTGCTGTGCAGCTGAAGTGCTGGGGAAGCTGAGGTGGGAGCTGTCAGCCAGCACTCAGCCCTGCCTGCAGCACAGCTCCCCTTCCAGACATCCCCCCCTCCCCCCCTCCCAGCTCCCCTTCCAGACATTCCCCCGCCCCCCCCCTTTCCTAGCTCCCCTTCGGGACCCCCCCCCCCCCTTTCCTAGCTCCCCTTCGGGACCACCCCCCCCCCCCCCCCTTTCCTAGCTCCCCTTCGGGACCCCCCCCCCCCCCCCCCCCCTTTCCTAGCTCCCCTTCGGGACCCCCCCCCCCCCCCCCTTTCCTAGCTCCCCTTCGGGACTCCCCCTCAGGATTCCCCCCCCCTCTTAGCTCCCCTTCGGGACCACCCCCCCCCTCTTAGCTCCCCTTCGGGACCACCCCCCCCCCCCTTAGCTCCCCTTCGGGACCCCCCCTCCCCTTCTTAGCTCCCCTTCAGGACCCCACTCCTGCTCCTCACTGCTTCTTTCTTCCCACGATGTCCCTCGGGCTGCCCCTTCCCCGTGGGTCTCTTTGGTGTTTTCTGGCTTGCTGAGTGGATTGGACCTGGCCAGAAGGCTTCTTGGAAGGGAGTTTTTCTTCAGCTGCATCTATACTTCCCTAACAGCTTCTCATGATCCTCTAATTGCTGTCAGCAAGTTTATTTACACAAGCAGGGGCTGTGATTGCAGTTAATTAAAATGTATAATTAGTTAATTAGGATCCATAATGTGGACTGGATAAGAGTGCTGGATGAGGGAGCTTCAAGGCAGAAGTGGTTGGGGAACAGCACTGGCCAGGACTTTGTGGCTGTGTGGAGGGGGAGAAAACCACCCTGAGCACACAGCCAGGAGGAATGAGGCTGCTGCTGCCTGGGGGAAGCTTTTGTTCCTCCTCCCCTTCCTCTAGAGGAGGTTGATTTTCAGTAGCCTCCACCTTAAGCATCTTGCAAGGCAAGGGTGGCAGCAATGTCCTCCTCCTCCTCCTCCTCCTGCTGCAGACTCCTTTTGCTTGCTGAGTGAGCAGCTGCTGAGCTGAGCAGTGGCAGAGTTGGATGCAGCACTGCCAAGTGAAGTGCACAGCAATGTGGAAGCTCCCCCTGAGTGCAGGGAGCTCACCTCATCAGGGGCTCAGCAGGCTCTGGTGAGAGCCAAGGACCTGTCTACCCTCACAGGTGGATCACTCCCTGGCAGCTGGGATCACTTTGCCTGCAGCTGGGTTTTGTACCCTCCAACCCCAGAGCCCTGCCAAGGATCTGTCCCCAGGGAAGAACACAACGTGAGGAGGTTCTGCAGATGAACACTTCTCTCCTTGGCCTTTAGAAAGAGCCAGAAAGGGAAAATTCTGCTGCCTCTGGCATGGACTTCAGTGACCTTCTGGGAGCTGGAAAGAGGAGTGAAAATTCAGGACAGGTAGAGGCCATGCCCTGCAGATACAGCTAGGAGCTGTCTGGGTGCTGCAGAGGGTGAGGAAGGTGAGGTGGGCACAGCCTAGCTCCAAAGAAGCCCCTGGCAGAGAGCTACCTCTGGGAGAAAGCAGAAGCAGCACTTGTTTGACAGCAGGGACTGTGCCACAGCTGAGGTGCTGGGAGCAGCCCCCTCCCCAGCTGAGAGGCTCAGGGGGGGTAAGAGACCTCATTGAGTGTTGTGCCAGAAAGCAAAGTGTCCCTGGTGGTGTCCCTGTGGTGCTCTTGGATTGCTCCAGGGGAGGATGTCCCTGCTGACTGCAGGGGGGTTGGACTTGATGACCTTTGGGGGTCCCTTCCAACCCATCCTCTGGAGAGCTGCTCTCCAGGGGACTTTCACACCTCTGGGGCTCCTCTTCCATTGCCTTCTGCCAGCCTTGGCAGGGCACAAGGTGAGAACTCCCTGCATGCTCCCTTGGTGCACCTCAGGCCACTCAAAGTCTAAGGAGCTGCTGGGAACTTCAGCGCTGGGCTGGTTTCTGTCCTAGGGTTGTTTTGTTGTTGTTGCTGGGGGAAGGAGTGGCTGAGGAGAGGCTCAGCTCCCTGCCTGTGCCCCAGCAGGCCAGACCCAGCAGCCCTTCTGCCACCATGACATCAGCTGGTGACTTCATCTGGGCTGGCAGAAGGAGCAAGTGGGCACCGTATATCCCAGCAGCCTGGCAGGCTGCCTGTCTGCAGCCACTGCTGGCACATGAGGCCAGCCCAGGGCACAGCTTGGCTCTGCCCAGGCTCCTCCTGCTCCTCTCCCTGTGTCAGCTGCAGTGGCAAATCCTCCAGCTGGCAGGTAGGGGCTGGGCCACTCCCCAGGGAAGGTGAGGACCTCATAGCTCTGCAGGTACCTGAAAGGAGGTGGGAGTGAGGTGGGGGTTGAGCTACTGGTATCAGGTGGTAGGATGAGAGGAAATGGCCTGGAGTTGTGCCAGGGGAGGGTTAGGTTGGAGAGGAGGAAAAATTTTCTTAGCTGCAAGAGTGGTCAGGGGTTGGAAGAGGCTGCCTGGGGAGGTGGGGGAGTCCCCATCCCTGGAGGGGCCCCAGAAGCCTGTGGCCATGGTGGTGCTGGGTTGCTGGTTGGACTCAGATGATCTCAGAGGCCTTTTCCAACCCAAACACTTCTGTGATTCTATGAACTGTGCTGCTTTGTCCTTCTCCTTCCACAGCCCCATGCTTGCCCTCTGGGTTCTGCTGCTCACAGCCAGGCTGCTTGCAGTGTCCTGACTGTGGTCTCAGCCTGTGTCCTCCTCTCACTCCTGTGGAGTTTGGCTTTCCAGCAGCCCCCAGCCATGCTTGGAGGGGAGATGACCTGAGCTGGTCCTGCAGTGACCTTGGGCTGCTGCTTGGCCGCAGGAGGAGAGCCCTGGGGGAGTCCTTCCCTGGGCTCTGAGCCCCAGGACATGGCAGCTGCCACCAAGGGATGCTCAGGCTGCTTTCTGCACACCCTGGCCGTTGGCACTCTTCCCACTGCTGCTCCCTAGTCCTCCAGCACCATCTAGAGTCTTTTGTAGACTCAGGAAACACTCAGGAGGTGCCACCAGGTGTTCCCTGTCCAGTGCAGCATGCCAGCTGGGGACTGGCAGCACCCAGTGACCTCGGCTGTGCCAAGTGCAGGAGCATCTGCAGGGAGCAGAAAGCACAGAGGGAGTAGCAGCAGCTTCTGCTCCTCCTCTGCCATGAGAGCTCTGCATGGGTAAGAGAAGTGTCTTGTGCCCCACATGGGGCAGCTGGCACCTAAGGCACAGGTCACAAAGTCTTCCAGCAGGGTGCCAGGCAGGAATCTTGCAGCAGCAAGGAATTACATGGGGGGAAAATCAGAGCTGAGAGCTGCTGCTTGACCTTCACTGCTCTCTGTGTGCTACATCCAGAGCACCACAGGGAAGATCCAGCACCTGGGGAGGTGGAAGCTGTGTCTCTGGAGGTCTCTGTGGTGAGGAGGAGCCTTGCTGAGCAATGGGAGCCCAGCAGCCCTTGCCAGCACATCCCTAACACAGCTGGCAGGCAGGAAAATTGTCCTTTACCCATCCCAGCAGGCAGGTGCTGGAGTCTCCTTCTCTGGAGACTTTCAAGCCCCATCTGGATGTGTTCCTGTGCTGGATCCTGTGGCCCTGCCCTTGTGTTGGACTCAGTGACCTCCTGAGGTACCTTCCACCCCCTGACACCCTGGGAGCCTGTGCTTGGCTGGAGAGCTGAGGGTGGTCAGAGCAGCTGCAGGCTCCTTCCTGCTCTTTTCCCAGCTCAGAACATTTCCTTGCTCCAGGTCTTGCCTCCCTGAGCACAGCTCTCAGGGGGTGGTTGCTCAGCTCGGTGCTTCTCATGTGGCAGGTGAGGGGGGAGGCAGAGGGCAGCAGGTGGAAGATGTGCTTGGGAGCTGAGACAGCTCAGCTGGGCTGCTGATCTCCCTTGGCACAGCACCAAGCAGAGCATTCCCCAGAGGAGCAGGGGCAGGGAGGGGGCAGCTGAGCAGCAGGAGGGGAGCCCAGAACAAGGAAGCTCCTTCAGCACTACCAGGAGCGTGCGGAGGGAACCTGAGCCTCACCCCCAGGAGCTTTGTGCTCAGCCCCAGCAGCTGCCCTGCTCCCTGCTGCCATGGTGAGAAGGGCTCCTGGCTGTGCCAGCCTGGGCACTGCTGCCATGGCCTCTTCCCTGAGACCTGGCCTCTGCTGCTGAACTGCTCCTGGACTCCTTTCCCTCACCTAGAGCCCAGCTTTCACCCAGCAGTTTCCTGCCCACCCAGCCCCTGCTGAGGACACCTTGGGAAGCTACAGGAGCCCAGCAGCAGAGCCTAGCAGGGAAGCAAGGAGGGCACAGAGCTCCTCAGGACACGGTGGGTGAGCTGCTTACTGCCTCTGGGAACAGGGAGGGGGGCTCTGAGTCTTGACCTCCTGCAGAACCCATGGCCTTATCTCACCTCCTCCTGTCTTGAGGGGGGAAAGGATGGGGTGAGCCCTAGAAATGGGCATTCAGTGCCCTGGGGGCTTCACCAGGGGCTTGATGGTGCTGGGAGGGACAGACAAGACCAAACAATCCTCTCTCCTTTCCTAAAGATTCTGCTGCTGCCTCTCTCCAAATCCTCTGCACCACCAGGAGGCTGCTCCTGCTGCTTGGGGTCGCTGGGCTGCTGGTGGGGACAGCGTCTGGGGCATGGCTCCTGGGTCAGTGCCTGCTCTGGGACAGCCCAGGCACCAAACTGGCAAGCTTTGGGGTGCCAGCAGCAGGGGTAGTGGGGATGGGAGGACTTTGCTGGGAAAACTGGGAATGGGGGAATGTGGCTGCTTGGGGCTCTGCTGCTGGTTGCTGAGGTCCCAGCAGCAAGCTGCAGCTGTGCCTCCTTGAGGCTCTTCAGTGGGCACTGCAGGATTGTTCCCTGCCTTGTGGTGAAATCCTGGCACAGGCTGCCCAGGTGTCTGCTTCAGGTCCCATCCCTGGAGACATTCAGGGTCAGCCTGGCTGTGTCCCTGTGCAGCCTGCTCTGGCTGGAGCTGTCCCTGCTGCCTGCAGGGGCTTGGACAGGATGCCCTTGGAGGGTCCCTGATGCAATCTGGGGAGCTGTGCACCTCTGGATGCTGCCCAGGCTGTGTGAATCCATCTCCAGCCTCTTCTCTTTTCTGAAGTGAAGCACCTGAGGAAGCCTCACCCAGAGCAGGGCCTGACGCCAGCTGTGCCCCCAGCCTGCAGCGACTGGGAAGAGGAGGAGCCTGTGGTCCGTGGGGCTCCCAGCCGAGGTTCAGATCTTTGCTGCCACGGAGGGTGGGGAGGGGAGGGGGCTGTGGGGTGCAGGGCAATGCCTGCCAAGCCCAGCAAGGGTAGAGAAGCTGCTCTCTAACAAGAAATATCTCCTGCTGGTCCAGCAGCTCCTTCCAGCTGCTTTTTGGGGGGTGCCTTGCTTGCCTTTGCAGCCCTGTCCCACCCCCCAGCAGTGATCCTACAGCCAAAAGGCAACTCTGGCAGGGCTCCTTGGCATGGAGGCACCCCGAGGTGCCAGGCAGGCACTGAGAATAAGCAGCTGGGGTTGTGTATGGTTTGCAATTGCTTCCAAAGGCTTTTCCTGATGTTTTTTCGGTTTTATCTTTTTTTTTTTTTTTTTTTTTTGCATGGTTGGCTCTGCACAAAGCACTGCAAGGAAGGGAACCTGCAGGTTGTCTCCAATGGGAATGGCTTCAGTGTCTTTCAGGATAAAGGCAGCAGACTCCTTGCTGGAGGCACAGGTGGAAGGCCACCCTGGATGGCTCCTGGCATGCTACGAGCGCTGGAGTCCTTCCCTGGGCACTCTGCTCTGTCAGCAGCTCGGGTACCTCAGGTGGGCACAGCAGAGGCAGCCACTGGCACCCACTTGCCCTTTTCCAAGGGGGGGTGATCTTGGCAAACAGTTGCCTGAAGGCTGGGAGGTTTGCCAGGGCAGCAGTGCCAGAGCAGGGAGTTCAGGGTGGGACATGGCACTGGGGCTGGCACAGGGACCTGTGAGAGGAGCTGCAGAAGATCCTGCCCAGGAGGTTCATTTCTGGCTGCCAGGGCAGCAGGGCTGTGGAGCATGGTTCCCAGGGCAGGGCTGCATTCCTGGTGCCCTCTCAGGCCCCCAGCCCCTTCCTGGGACGTTTGCTGTTGCTCCTGCAGGATGATCCACCAGAAAGCAGTGAACCTGAGGGACGTGAGGGTGCCTGGCACACAGGAGTTCCTGCAGCTGACAGCACCCCCGGAGGGCAGCCTGGAAGACAGGTGGCAGGTCAGGTAAGGACGGTCCTGGGGCACGCAGGGGCTGCTGGTGGGGCTGGGACAGAGACATTGTCAGGGTTAATACTGCCCTGGTCTGGGGCAGGAGCGTGGGGAGGTTGTTCCTGTGTGCCCTGAGCAGAGGCTGCACTGTGCAGGAGCAGCTGTGACTCGGGGCACGTCGTGGCTCTGCAGTGCTCAGGTGGGTGCCTCCCTCCTCCCCAACCCCCAGGAGCTCTGCTTGGCTCTGGCAGCCTTTCTGCTCCCCATCCCACCCCCTTCCTTCACGCCCCGGCACCGGGGGCTGGCAGCCAGGGCCGTGCCCGACGCCTGCTCCCCGGCTGCCCGGCAGAGTGCGGGCAGCGCCCCGGCGCTGCGCGGGTGGTCGGGGGCAGGGACGTGCCCGTGGGGCGCTGGCCCTGGCAGGTCAGTCTGTACCAGGGCTCCCAGCACCACTGCGGAGGCTCCGTGCTGGCCCCGGAGTGGATCGTGACGGCAGCTCACTGCGTGCACAGGTAGCTGGGGGCTGGCCCCTGCCCAGCCTCGCAGGCGCCGGGCACCTGCCGCCGGTGCCAGGCGCCCTGCCGCCCGTGCCAGGCTGTGTCTCTGCTCAGTTACAGGCAGCTGCCAGCCTCCCCCTGGCTGGTTGTCGCGGGGGTTGTGTCGCACAGCTCAGCCCCGCGGGAGGCTGGGGTGTCCGTGCAGAAAGTCGTCTCCCACCCCCTCTACAACGCCAGCAGCCTGGACTATGACATCGCCCTGCTGAAGCTCCAGGTCCCCCTGCACTTCTCAGGTCAGATGCTGCTGTGCTGTCCTGTCCTGTGCTGCTCCCGTCTCTGGAGCTGCCAGCCTTGTCCTGCAGTCAGGAGATGGCCAAGCACAGCCTCTTCTGAACCTGCCCCTCCAGAGCAGCTCTTTCAGGACAGCCTGGCTGGCAGCTGGCACAGCAGTGCTGCCCTCTGAGCTGTGCCAGAGCTGTGAGCTGCTGGGAAGGTGGCTGTGGGAGCTGAGGTCTCTAGAGAGCTTTTTTCAGCGTGCCAGGCAGAGTGGCTTTGCAGGCTGGGGGCTCCATGCCCCTTCCTTGGCTGCCCCCCAGCCTGAAGCTGTCCCTGCTGGCCTGGCACTTGCCCCTCTCACCTCCTCACCAGATGCCATCCGAGCTGTCTGTCTGCCACCCTTCCACCAGAACCTCTTCCAGGGCACACAGTGCTGGGTCTCTGGCTGGGGCTACACCAGGCCAGGCCAAGGTAAGCTCCCATCTTGTCCCTGCTGCTCAGCACCCTCTGGAGCCCTTTCCCTTTCTTACTGGCCCCATCCAGCCCTTTCCTTGTGAGCTGCTTCTTCCTGGCTTCTCTTTCCCCCTCCCAGGGCAGGTTGCTGGGACTCTGAAGGAAGCACTGGTTCCCTTAATTGGCACCAAGAGGTGCAACAGCTCCTGCATGTACCAGGGAGAGCTCACTGCCAGGATGCTGTGTGCTGGGCACCCCCATGGCAGGATTGATGCATGCCAGGTAGGGCAGGGAGCAGGTGCTGCCTGCTGAGGGTGCACAGAAGGTGTGGAAGAGGCTGGTGGGATCCATGTCCCTGCCATGCTGCAGCAGGTGCTGGGATTTGTGGCAATGCTGGCAGCAAACAGCCTGTGCAGGGCAGTGCTGGTCCCACTGTGCCCTGCCCTGCAGTGTGGAGCCTGCAGTGCATTGGTATTGAATCAGAATTGGTTGGGAGGGAAAAGACCTCCCAGAGCTTCAAGTCCAACCTTCAACCCAACCCCCACGTGGCTCCAAGTGCCATGGCCACAGGTTTCTGGAACACCTCCAGGGATGGGGACTCCACCACCTCCCTGGGCAGCCTGTGCCAATCCCTGACCACTCTTGCAGCAAAGAAATTTTTCCTCCTCTCCAACCTAACGCTCCCCTGGCACAATTTCAGGCCATTTCTTCTCCTCCTATCACCTGCTACCAAGGAGAAGAGACTTTCCTACAGCTTCCTCTCAGGGAGCTGCAGAGAGCAATGAGGTCTCCCTCAGCCTCCTCTTCTCCACACCAAACACCCCCAGCTCCCTCAGCTGCTCCTCCCCAGCCCTGTCCTCCAGACCCTTCCCCAGCTTTGCTGTCCCTCTCTGGACACCTCCAGCCCCTCAATGTCCTTCTTGGAGTGAAGGGCCCAGAACTGAACCCAGCATTCAAGGTGTGGCCTCACCAGTGCCCGTGGGTGGGCACCATTACTTCTGATGCCAGGCTGGGATTGAGCTCTCTATGGGAGGGACATGAAACCCTGCAGGCAGGGCTGCCTGTGCCCAGCTCTCAGCTTCTGGCTGGCTGGTGGCAGAAAGCAGCCTGTCTGCATCCCAGTGGAGCCCAGGCCACCTCAGCAGTGCTGGCTCTGCCTTGCAGGGGGACAGTGGTGGTCCCCTGGTCTGCCAGGAGGAGCTGACCTGGCGCCTGGTGGGCATTGTGAGCTGGGGGCAGGGCTGTGCTGAACCCAACCACCCTGGGGTTTACACCAACGTGGCTCAGCTGCTGCCATGGATTCACCACACCACTGAGGTAAGCTGGAGCCAGCAAAGGGCAGCCTGAGCCAGGGCCTGCACCCTGCTCTACCTTTCCTTTGCTCCCCTGTGCCCACCTTGACACAGCAGCCCCTGCACAGCCTCTTCTCTGGTGTTGCTGGTGCTGTTTCCCTACTTCCTTTGTGTTTTTGTTGTTTTGTTTTTTTTTTTTTTTCTCCCTAGATCTACTAGAAGTAAAGCAAGGAAAGACTTCAAGCAGCACTTTTGCCCTTTCCAAGTGAAGAGTAGCCCAGGACTTGTTGCTGCTGTGTTGCTGGAGCCCTGGCAGGCAGGAGCAGAGACAAAAGCCATGCTCAGTATATAAATAGTTTATTAAAGAAAACAGCAAACCCCAGCTCTGGGAGCAACCCCCCCGGGGCTGGGAAGTGTTTGTCAAAAGAGGGCTGAGCTGTGGGGTGCTGTGTGTAAAAAAGGACAAAAGATCCCATGGGATTCAGTTGCTGTGGGAACATAACAGCCTTCAGATCAATTACTGGGAGGTGAAAAGAAAAAAAAAATAAAGGTTTTTGAGTCTCAGTCCCCCCTCCTGGCTCCCTCTTCACCTTCTGGAGTCTCTAACTGCTGCTCTCACCCTGCCTGCCACCTAAAGCCAGGAACAGAGGGACCTCCTTGCCCCTTGCCAAGGCTGTGCCAGGCTGACCCAGCAGGCAAGGCAGCCACTGAGTTGTGCCATGACTTGGGTGTCACATCAAGGCCCAGCTCTGATTCAGGCCCTGCAGAACTGCTTTGGAAAGGTGAAGTCAGGCAGGTGCAAATGCAAAGGAAACAACAGGAGGGAACAACAGGGTGAAAGATGAAGCTCTGTGGCCAAAGCCTTTGTGAGCAGGCTGCAGGCACTACCTGGCAGGAGATGCTTTGTACTGAGGCCCATCTTGGCCCCTGGGCTGCTTTCCTGACTGCTGTTGGGGAGTTTCTCAATTCAAAGAAAGGGACATTTCTCCCAAGTCTCAAATACAGCTTTTTTTGAACTTCAAGAGAAGGCTCCGAGTGCTTCATTCCCTTTTCCTTTCTCCCAAAGGACAGAAAGTTTACTACCAGCAAAGCAAGAGGTGCCAGACCTACCCAACAGGCAAAGGAAGGAGCTGCTCTGGCTCCTACAGTTGCTACAGGGAGCCTGAAAAGTCTGTTTTACTTGCCAGGAGGAACTTTGTCACTTGTGCAAAGCTCTGCTTCACTCCCAGCAGGATCTTTTCCCTCCCACTCTCTGGTGGTCTCCTCTTGAGGTGGAAAAAGAGCAAATTTTTGGCACTTCAGCCTCCTTAGAAGGGTACCAAAAGCTACTGAGTCTGGGTTGTAATCTGCAGGGGTGCAAGAGGTAGGACACAAAGGGGCTGATGTGAAACTGCATAGAAAGGTTCAATATGGAGAAATAAAAATCCCTCTCCAGGACCTTGAAGCAAGCTTGAGATGAGAATAAAGAGCACCTTGGATGAGAGGCCATCTGCCAGCAGTGCCTGCTCCCACACAGGGATGCTGGACACAGGACTTGATTGATTGCCCTCTGCTGGCAGATGCAATGCTAGAGGAGGGTGAGTAGCAAACATCACAAAGAAGCCTCTCCTCTGCACAAAGGAAAAGCTGGAGCTGGGCACAGTACCCCCTGGGCAGCCTGGCAGGAGAGTGAGTTCTCATGCCCAAAGTCCATCTGCCTGGCAGACAGAGCATGAGCAGTCAGTGTCCATGTGGTACCCACCTTGGATTCTCTGGCCCCAGGCTGGCAGAGCCACCCCCTGTGCTCAGGGAGCTAGGGCAAGGTTCTCCTCCCTCCCTCAGGCCTCCAGGAAGCACTGCCTAGTGAGACACTTTCCCCAGTACAGATCAGAAGGCTCAAATCCACAGAACTATCTGAGAAGAGTTCAGTTTTCTGCTGGCTCCATCAGGAGCAGGCAGAGCTACTTGATCCTGGCCAGAGCTGCTGCTCTCCTCTCTGTGTTCTGGAACAAGGCTCGGATCAGGCTCTTGACTTCAGCTGCTGAGAACTCGGCTGCCAGAGGCCCCTTGCCATCTGCCCACCTACAGGGGAGAGAGAGAGCAGGAGTGAACCAAACTGCACAGCAATGGGATGGAAGACAACCCCCCCAGGCTGCTCAAAGGTAAAGCCAAGCCAGGGAGCAGCTCATTAGCAGCTTGAGGCCAGAGGTGTTCAGCCAGCTGGGTAAAGCAGCAGGTTCTGGGGTGATTTCTTTTTTTCCACCTTTTCCTTCTCCAAAATAAGCCTAAAGCCACTCTGCAAGACTCCCATTCAGCTCCCAAACCACAGGACAAAGTGGTTTATGGCCAGCTGGGAGCAGAGCTGGGAACCTTTGGTGTGTAACAGAGCTCCAAGAGCAGCACTGAGCAGGGCAGAGGCATTGCCCTCCCCAAGTGCTGTCTCCACAGCTGGGACCTTTCCAGCTCAGCCTGTGTGAGGAAGGGAATGTCTGGCTCCTGCCAGCTGAAGGACCAGAAGGAGTTCTGCAACTCCTCATGCCTAATTCAGGTGACTGCCCCTTGCAAGTTAAAAGGAGGAGGAAAGAGGTTCTGGAAAGCAGAGGGGGGACTGCAGCAGCCAGGCACAGCCAACAGCAAAAGCAGCAGGCAAGAGGCCAGGCTGCTGGCTGGGAAATGCTTCTCAGCTGAGAGGAGCCAAGGAACCAAGTCTGAGGTTGGCTCTCCCAATCCATTTGTCTCCCAGCAGTGCCTCCTCCTGGGCAGGAGGAATTCAGGAGCAGCTTTGGAAGGGGCTGCAAACAGCCAAGCCAGAAAGAGCCCCAGGAGCAGTGATCTGATCCTGAGTCATTGTCCTTCACCTCAGAGAGTCCCCTGAGGGCAGGGCCCTGCTGCTGGCACAGTCCCAGCTCCCTCTCACTGACTGCACAGGAGGACACCTACTGATCTACTATCTCCTGGAGGTTGGCTTGCAAGATGATCATCAGCTGCTTGAAGGTCATCCACTTCTGCACATAGACTGGAACCTCCTCCTGGTACTTCTTATTTCTCTCCTCTTCAGGCAGTGGGGTGAAAACCTGAGGCCCTTCCTCCACCATGGTTCTGCAGAGGGAGTACAACCTGTCTGCATCTTCTGCAGAGATGTCCTAGAGTGGAGCAAAGGGTAAGAGGGGAGCAGTTAGATTTTGGGGCTGTTAAGGTTATCATTTGTTGTGGGGTGAAAAAAAAAAAAAAGGTATTTTAATGAAGAGCTGGAATAGGATGGGCCTGGAGTGTCCTCCAGCTGCTGTAGTTACCTCCAGGGCAGCAATCCTGGTGACAACCTCAGAGAGAGCTGTGTTGAGGAGAGTCCCCATGGCCTTGCAGTACACATTCACTGGCAGCACATCCTGCCAGACCTTCCCCAGCCTCTTCAGCTGATGCAGGACCTGCAAGGTAACAGCTGTGCACCAGATGACCTTTGGAGAGGACCCTTCCACCCCAGACCATTCTGTGGTCTTTGTGTTATCAGCAAGAGGGACAGGGAACTGCTGGAACAGGTCTAGAGGAGGCCACAAAGAGGCTCAGAGGGCTGGAGAAGCTCCCCTGTGGGGACAGGCTGGAAGAGTTGGGACTGTGCAACCTGGAGAAGAGAAGGCTCCAGGGAGACCTCAGAGCAGCCTTCCAGTACCTGAAGGGGGCTATAGGAGAGCTGGGGAGGGACTTTGGACAAGGGCTGAGAGTGGTAAGATGAGAGGGAACGGATTGAAGCTTGAGGAGGGGAGATTGAGACTGGAAATTGGGAAGAAATTCTTGGCAGTGAGGGTGGGGAGACACTGGGACAGGTTGCCCAGGGAGGCTGTGGCTGCCCCCTCCCTGGAGGTGTTCAAGGCCAGGCTGGATGAGGCCTTGAGCAACCTGGGCTGGTGGGAAGTGTCCCTGCCCATGGCAGGGAGTTGGAACTGGATGAGCTTGAAGGTCCCTTCCAACCCAACCATTCCATTCCATCAATCTGCAAACACTGAGAGGCACCAAACTGTGGTGAGGAAGCAGCTGGTGAGCAGAGGCAGGAGCCCTGCCCTGGCATGGGGCAACCCTTCCAGTGTGCATGAAGGCTCCTCAGGGACAGAGCTTGCCCTGGAAGAATGAAAACCATGATCCAGGCACTGCCCACAAAGGATCAGGATTAAGAAGCTTTTCATTTCCCCTTGGAGCAAGGGGAATGATCCCAGCATGCCTATCAACTGATACAGAGATACAGCCCAGGGGGAAGAAAGTCCTGCCAGGAGTGAGGTGACTGCAGCTGCCCAAGGCCAGCAGCTCCAGCCAGGGGGGTGTGGGGCTCTGGCTGCCTTCCTTACCTGCCTTATTGCTTTGTTGGCTGCACAGTAATTTTCCTCATCATCCATGTTGGAAAAATTCCTGGCACTTGAGAGCCTCTCCAGGATTTCTCCTTTCTGCACTCTCATCTGGGCCAGGAAACACTCCATGCCTTCAGCAGCAACCACAACAAGGAGAGAGAAGCAATTAAACAATTACTAAATTTGCCCAGTTGAAGAGGCTGCCAGTGCTCAACAAGGAACTGGCTGCAATGTGCCAGGGCTAAAAGAATTCCCAGGCAAAGAAAGGACTGAGAGCAGCAGAACCCAAAATATGAGGACCATGAGCACAGGAGGGACCTGGACCTGCTGGAGCAGGTACAGAGGAGGCCACAGAGATGCTCAGAGGGCTGAAGAGCCTCTCCTGTGGGGACAGGCTGGGAGAGCTGGGGCTGTTCAGCCTGGAGAAGAGAAGGCTCCTGGAAGCTGCATTTCAATATCTGAAGGGAACCTACAGGAATGCTGGGAAGGGACTGTTCAGAAGGGCTTGGAGTGGGGCAGTGGTTTGGAACTGGAGCAGGGCAGAGTCAGGTTGGCCATCAGGAGGAAGTTCTGCACAGTGAGGGTGGGGAGACACTGGCACAGGCTGCCCAGGGCTGTGCTTGAGGCCCCATCCTTGGAGACATTCAGGATCAGCCTGGATGTGTCCCTGTGCAGCCTGCTCTGGCTGGAGCTGTCCCTGCTGCCTGCAGGATGCCCTTAGAGGCTCCTTCCCAAGCCAATGCACTCTGTGAGTATCTCCCTGGATAATGACCTGCCCTTGGAACTATGTGGGGGGACAGCAAGAGCCAAGAGTCAGCTTTCAAAGAGCCAACTCTCAGAGCCAGGCCCTGCAGGGCCACCTTGCTCTAACACTCTCAGACTTCCCAGCCCAGAAGCCATCCTTGCCCCTTGTCCAGCTCTCCTGGGGACCCATCCACTGCTCCGGCCAGGAGCAGCTGAGGTTGAGTGACAGCCCCAGCCTGCCAGGATTGATTCCCAGGTGCTGCACCCACACACTCCCCTGCTGGGAGGTGCAGTTACCAAGCCTCCTGAAGCCAGGCACCAGGTCCACAAAGGTGGCTGCTCCATCAGAGAGGATGTTGGTGAGGCGGTAGCGGAACTGGTGGCCCAGGGTGAGCAGGTGGTGAGCGATGTACATGCAGTTGTTGTGGTGGATGGCTGCCAGCTGGGGGAACTTCTGGAGGTTCTCCCTGGCCCAGGAAGGAGGAAGAGAGAAGAAACGGAGTTCTTTAGAGATGGCTCTCTTGGATAGTGCCATGCTGTGAGGATAGGGGGAGGGAGCTGGGGGTGGTCAGCTCGGAGAAGGCTCCAGGGGGACCTCGGAGCTGCCTGCCAGCAGCTGAAGGGATCCTGCAGGAAGGCTGCAGAGAGATTTTTGCTGAGGGTGTCTAGAGACAGGCCAATGGTTTGAAGCTGAGGGAGAGCAGGGTTAGACTGGAGCTGAGGAAGCTCTTCGGTAGCAGGGTGGTGAGACTCTGGAACAGGCTGCCCAGGGAGGCTGTGGCTGCCTCCTCCCTGGGGGTGTTCAAGGCCAGGTTGGATGAAGGCTTGAACAACTTGAGCTGGTGGGAGATGTCCCTGCCCACAGCTGGTAGTTGGAACTGGTCCCTTCCAACCCAAACATTCTATGAAGTATCTCCTGGCACAAGGCTGAGAAGCTCCCAGGCAGCTCTCCTGCAGCAGGCAGGATTTAGCAGGCTGGGAGTGTGGGGGGGCCCTGCAGGGCTGCTCCAGCAGAGCATTGCTCTCTCCTCTCTCCACACCAGGCCCTAGGTCACAGTCACACTCACCTGTGGTATGTTGGCACCACATCATAGAAGAGCTGGAATATGTTCCTCACAGAGTAGAAGAGCTGCACACAGCTGGAAGGAAAATGAGGATCATGTCAGTTTGTCATCTTCACAAGGGACCCTCAGCCTTCTCCTGACCAAGGTTTATTAAGTAGCAAAATAGTGGCACAAAGAGCAGCCTGTCAGGGGCAGGCCCAGACATGTCAACACAGGCAACATCCTGGAACCCTCCCAGGGTTTTGGTGACCTTGGAAGTGGAGTGTGGAAAGGACAAGCTGCAGAGCACCTGTCAGAAGGGAGAGGCCTGAAACCCCAGGAACAAAGGGGGCAGTGTCCCTTGCCCAGCAGCTGTGCCTGAACACCACACTGAAGGGCATTCAGTGCCTGAGCACCTCTCCCCCTTCAGGTCTGCAGCACAGAGCAAGCAGCAGGGCTGCTCTCAGCAAGGTTTAGGTTGGATATTAGGAAAAACTTCTTTCAATCAAGAGTAGTCAAGCCCTGGAACAGGCTGCCCAGGGAAGTGGTGGAGTCCTCATTCCTGGAAGGATTTCAAAGCCACGGAGTTGTGGCGCTGAGGTCCATGGCTTAGCGGTGACCTGGCAGTGCTGGGTTAATGCTTGGACTCGATGATCTTAAAGGTCTCTTCCAACCAAAGCTATTCTATGAGCAAAAGGAATCTCTGAGCAAATTCCTACCACTGCTCTGTGCTGGCTGTAGCCTCCAGCAGGGTCTGGTAAGCCAGCTCCATCAGCTTCTCCACCGAGGCGCTGATGCGGCACGTGGGCAGGGCAAAGGTGTGCTGGCTCAGCCTGGGCTCGGTCTCCAAGCTCACCACCCCAGCAGGAAGAGCCTCAGAAGCTTTCTGGGTGCTGAAGTGATCTCCTGCCTTTGGATCAGGAAGTTTTGGTAAGGGTAGGCAGGAATCAGGTGTGATCTTAGGGAGACAAGAGAAGAGGATTTCGGTTTTGGGCTCCTCCGCTTCAAGAAGGACATTGAGAGGCTAGGAGCAGGTCCAGAGGAGGGCAAGGAAGCTGGGGAAGGGTCTGGAGAACAGGGCTGGGGAAGAGCAGCTGAGGGGGCTGGGGGTGTTTTGTGTGGAAAAGAGACTGAGGAAAGATATGAAAGGGGGTTGCAGTGAGGTGGGAGTTGATCTCTTCTCCCTACTGTCAGGTGACAGAAAGAGAAGAACTGGCCTGAAATTGTGCCAGGGGAGGGTTAGGTTGGAGAGGAGGAAAAATTTCTGTGCTGCAAGAGTGGACAGGGATTGGCACAGGCTGCCCAGGGAGGTGGTGGAGTCCCCATCCCTGGAGGTGTTGCAGAAACCTGTGGGCATGGCACTTGGGGCTGTGGTTTGGTGGCCAGGGTGGTGTTGGGCTGCTGGCTGGACTGGAGGACCTTGGAGAGCTTTCCTCTATGACTTTATAATTCAGAGCCCACAGGAAGGAGGCTGTGCATGGCTGGAAAACACTGAACCACAGAGACTGAAGACCCAGGTTCAACACAAGGCTGCAGAAGACCTCTAAGACTGCTGGAGCTCTCCTGGCTGAACACCACAAAACTCTCTAAGTAGCCCTCTACCTTGCCTTGGACCTGGGACACAAACCAGCCCAGCCCAGGAAGGCAAACTCTTGAGTGTTTTAAGGCACATCTTGCTAGTGAAACAACCTGAGGCCCTTTAAAAATGGGGTTGAAACTGTTTGTTTGGGGCTTTTTTTTTTTTTTGGCCAAGATCCTACATAATCAAGAAAAATGGAGCAGCAGTGACTGTTCTGGGCAAGCTTTCTGCAGCAGCTGAGCTGTGGTTTCCCCCCACCACCACCAAAGCAAGCAGGGAGCTGCAGCAGGAGGCACCTTTACAGTGTTGTGGATCTCTGAGGTCATCAGGTTTCTGGCTGCCACGATGACATCCTGGCATTTCTTGTTGGCAAAGTGGGAGTTGACATTCCTGGCGTATTTCAGGAGGTCTGTCATGTCTCCCTTCAAAAACTTCATGTCCTTCAAGGCCTTCTCAAAGTCCTCTGTGGATTTAATCACCTGAGAAAAGCAGACACAGGTTCTGCACGAACACAGCTCAAGGGAAAAATGCAAGCAGCTGCAAGCAGAGGCTGAGCTTAGGGTTTGGTTTTGTTTTGTTTTGTTTTTTTTTTTATGAGGGCTAACCACCCAACAGCTTCTCTGCAATCCTGTCACAGAGGGGTAGGGACCTCTGAAGGTTGAGTCCAACACCCCCTTTGGAAAGAGCTGGCTCAGCTGGGAGCCACCAGCACACAATGACAGTGTCTGAACTGCAGGGTTGTGCCCCCTGGGCCTTGCTGCCAACCTCATTCAAAGACCAGAGGAGCAAGGGGTTCAGATTTCACTGCACTGGACCAAAGCTGGGGCAGAGGGGCTGGGAGATCTCTGCTGTGACTGCTGCTGTCTGAACCATTCCCCTCTCCAGGAAGAGCTTCTGGCCTTCTTTGCTGGCAGGAAGTTCTGGTTTCTGTTTGTGACCAAACAACTCAAGAGTGGCCTGTGCAAGAACCTCCTCTGATCACTAACCACAAACACAGCAGGCAGGCCTCAGGAAGCCAGCTGAGCAAGCAGCCTCCTCATCATCACCTTCAGCCTCTCACAGAGCCTCAGGCAAGGGACTTGCACAGCCTGGGAGTGTCCAGGTCTTGGTTAAGTGCAGCCTGAATTCCACAGGTCAGAGGCCTTGCAATGCTTTGCTAGGCAGGGAGAACCAACCCCAGCTTCCCTGGGAGACACAGACAGCTCCAGGTGAGCAAAGCTCAGCTTCCTCTGCAGCCTGCCCACCTGGCACTGCCACCAGGTGGATCTGAAAGGTTTGGAGGCCTACCTCTATGTACTGCTCCAGTTTGCTGCTGTTGGTTGGGATGGAATTCACCAGGCAGTTCTGAATGAGGCAGTCTGACAGCTCCTCCCAGATCAAGTCCCCCAGCAGCTCTGCCAGCGTGAGCCTGCCCTCCTCTGCCTGCTCCACAGGCTGCTCCAGGGGCACATCTGGAGGCAGAGAACAGAGAGGGGGGTGGATTCCCCTGAGCAGAGCCTTCAGCAGCTCACCCAGTGCCTCCTGCCACACAGCAGCTCCCCTCTGTTCTGGAGATGCTATCCTCAGCCAGGCTGGGGGCTGGGAATCACCCACCCCCCCCAAAGCCAGCTGAAGCTGTGTGAGCTGAGCCTGCTTGCCCAGCACCTCCATTCCATGCAATGCTCCAGCAGCTCAGCTTGCAGCCAGTGGAAGATCCTCCACGTGACCAGCCTGGACTGCAGCAGGACTTCCACCCTCCAGACCTGTGGCAGGCAAGGATTGGGTTTGTAAGATGACCTCCACCAGGAAATGGACTCCTTGATCCCTCACACCCAAAAGACTTTCCTCCTGCATGCTCCCAGCTCTGTGGCTGCTGGGTCAGGCTGCCAAGGTGCCAGGCTGTGCAAGAGCAATCAACACTGATTGCAGCTTAGACCTCTCACATCACACTGCTAAACAACCAGATCTGCTGGGAAGCTTCTGCTCCAACCCCATGAACAAAAACCTCAGCCCAACTCCAAGAGGCAGAAGCCACCTACTCAGCAGGTACTTGTGGAGCACTTCAAAGACAAGTTTGATCTTCTCAAAAACCTCCACAGGGGAGCAATGATCCAAGCCAGGCCCCTTGGACTTGAAATGTAGGATGAAGACATCTGACTGCTCCTCTGTGAGTGGCTGCAGAGAGGGGTATGAGACCAGAGGCTTCAGGATGTACTTCAGCAGCAGCTGACCTGAGAAACAGACAGACAGAAAGGTGTTTCCCATAGCAGGAGGCAGGCAGCTTGCTGCAGTGAGGCCCAGCTCTGACTGCTTTGGGTGCATCTCCTTGGCATGGAGTAGAATGAAAGCAGGAATAAAGTGGCCTTTAGTGAAACCACTTCCTCATGTGAAGCACAGCTGGAGGCCTAAGTAAGAGCAGTTTGTTTAATCTAAAGTGAAAAGCAAACATCTGGAAGCATAAAATCCTGTCCTAGCACCTGCCACACTTCCCAGCTTCTCCACAGCCAGGAATGCTGAAGGTCAGTGGCTACCTGAAACCAACAGTCTTGCTCTTGGTAGGTGAGGAGGCTGGAACTGGAGCAACTCTTTAAATACCAGGCCATGAAATCACACAGGCACAGAGGAAAAAAGATGCTAAATGAAGAGGAAAGGATAAATAGGATAAATAAAGTATAGAGCTTCCTGTTAACAGGAACCAGAGATTCGCCTCGTGCTCAGAGGTGCCCAAGCAGTCTCCCAGGGCACTGACTTTGATATCCACCTTACAACAAGAATGAACTTTGGGGCTCCCCCAGCTGCTTTTATCTGGATCTGTGCTCTCTTACCAAATATTTTCAGCTTGGCCTGCAGCTCCCCCAGGACAGCAAATGCCTGCAGCACAGAAGCAACAGGTGGGCCAGCAACCTCCTCCTCTCTGGGTGGCACCGTGTGGAGGTGCAGCTCTGAATGCATCACTGACTCCAGGCTGCTGCTCTCTGAAGGGGGAGAAGAAGCACCTCTGGGTCACAGTGAGCTCTGAGACCCAGCAGGTTTGAGAAGCTACTGCTAAGGCAATGTTCTGCCTCTCCCCAGGGCCACAGAGCAGCCACAGGGCATCAGCAGAGGGTTATGGAGTCCTCGAGCTGCAGTGCAGGACAACAGAGGGAGGCTTGGCCTCTTGCAATCAGAATTCTCATTTTGGACACTTTGCACTTCAAAGATTTAGTAATAATCTCCTTCCTTCTCCTCCTCCTCTCCCCATTTCAAGTCAAATCCAAAGGCAAAGATGTTTTCTTTTCCAGAGGAAACGTTTGTTTCAATGAAGACAGCAAGAGAGAGACTCCTGAGCAGTTCTTGTAGTGCTAGGATGAGAGGGAATGGATTGAAGCTGGAGGAGGACAGATTGAGCCTGGAGATGAGGAAGAAATTCTTGAGACTGAGGGTGGGGAGACTCTGGCACAGGTTGCCCAGTGAGGCTGTGGATGTCACCTCCCTGGAGGTGTTCAAGGCCAGGCTGGATGAGGCCCTGAGCAGCCTGGGCTGGTGGGAGGTGTCCCTGTCCAGGCAGGGGGCTGGAACTGGATGATCTTTAAGATCCCTTCCACTCTAACCCATTCTATCACTCCAAGAACTCTTTTGAGTTCTGCTTCAACATTTTCTCAGAAGCACCACAAATGCAGCAGGTGAAGCTTCAAAGCTGTGTTTAAAATCCACCAATCCAGTGCAGTCAGTGGTGGTAGCACCCAAAGTGATCTCCAAAGAACACTGCCACCCACCACTGCAGAAAGAGCTCCTTAAACCAACCCCAACTCAGGGCTATCCCTACACTTCCCATCTGGAAACCAAGGCCCTCCAAAGAGTGAAGCCAAAGCAGTGAACCCCAGCCAGAACTCTGAGCACCTTTTGAAGGAGGAAGCTTCCACACAGCCAGCTTCTGCCACTCTTCTCCCAGATGGTAGAGCATGTTCTGTGTCTGCACTGTCAGCTCTGTGCTGAGGGCTTTCAGGATCTTCAGCTCAAAGCCCCTGCGGGATTCCAGCGTTCTCAGGCTGCTCCGTGCCTGGTGGGAAGGATCAGGCACAAAACACAGGTAAGAGCTGGTCCTGCAGAGACCAACAGTGTGGTCAGGCCAAACCTCAAGTACTGGGCTCAGTTCTGGGCCCCTCACTCCAGGAAGAACATTGAGGGGCTGGAGGAGTCCAGAGAAGGGCAACAAAGCTGGGGAAGGGTCTGGAGAACAGGGCTGGGGAGGAGCAGCTGAGGGAGCTGGGGGTGTGCAGTGTGGAGAAGAGGAGGCTGAGGGGAGACCTCATTGCTCTCTGAAAGGAGGCTGCAGTGAGGTGGAGGAAGGTCTCTTCTCCCTAGTCTCAGGTGATAGAAGGAGAGGAAATGGCCTGAAATTGTGCCAGGGGAGGGTTAGGTTGGAGAGGAGGAAAAATTTCTTTGCTGCAAGGGTGGTCAGGGATTGGCAGAGGCTGCCCAGGGAGGTGGTGGAGTCCCCATCCCTGGAGGTGTTCAAGAAACCTGTGGCCATGGTGGGGTTGGGTTGAAGGTTGGACTGGATGCTCTGGGAGGTGTTTTCCTGCCCAAACAATTCTCTGAGGCTAGCACTGTCAGACTCTTAAGAAGCCATTCCCACCTTCTCCAGCTGCTGAGCTGCCTCCACATACTTCTTTTCCAGCAAGGCAGTGTTGTACTCTTTAATAGCTGTATCAAACTGCAACACAAGCAGATGAGTTTGTGTTACTGCACAGCCACTCTCAGCCCATGGCTTTTAACCCCATGCCTAGAGACAGAGGAGCAGAGGATGACTCCTCCTGCTCTCCTCACCTCCTGCAGCTTCTTCAGGACACTCAGCACCAAGGTGTCTCTCTCCAGCTGCTGCTTCAGCTCAGTAAATTCAGCCACAGCAATGCTGAGATCTCGTTGAACCTAAAAGCACCAAAACTTTGCCCTTCATTTACAGCCAGCAAATGTCAGCAGGAACAAGAAGTGGTCACAAGAGGAGATTTAAAAGATTTCTGTTGTTAGAATCACTTAGTGAGGAGGGAAAAATGCTCCATCCAAAAGTAAGATCCTTATAGGCAATGGGAACACTTAGAAACTGGGTTCTCTTCTTTTTTTCTTTCTCATTCTTTTTCCTTTCTCTTCTCTTTTTTTGTTTGCTAGGTTGGTTGATTTAGGGTTGGTTGGTTGGTTTGGGGTTGGTTTTGTTTGTTTCTTTTGGGTTTTTTTTTAAACATTGCAGCTTTGTTTAAAAGCACTGTGAGGAAATCCAGCCTCAAAAACACTGCAGTCTTCCTTTAACACAGTCATTTAAAATGCAAGAGTGCCCAAACTGACTCCCTGGAGTCAATTCTCCACACTGCTACACAGCCCCAGATGCTGAAAAATCAACCAAAGCAGCAAAAGCCAGAGGGTGGGTCTGAAGAAGAGCCTGCAGGAGCTGCTCCCATCCTTCTCAAAGACTTCAGTGAGGCTGCACAGCTATGATTTGGGCTCCCATTCTGCCCACAGCTGTGCCACACCTTACCACACCATACCAGGCTCATCTTTCTGTCTTTTTCCAGGATCTGTGCCACCCTTTTTGCAGCTCTACAACAGTGAGCAGCAAGCTCTGGCAAATCCCTTCATCCCAGTTCTCTCCTTCCAGCCCTGATGTGACACACACCACTGCAGCATGTGTCACCCAAAGCCATTTCTTGGGGGTGATATCATCCAGGGTTGGTAGTCTGGCATCCTCCTTCCCCACTCCTCTCCCAGCAGCCCATGGAGGGGGGAGGTAGAGGTTTGGGAGGAAGCTGAATGTAGCCAGCAGCAGCCGGCAGGGCAGGGCAGGGCAGGGCTGGCCTCACCTCGTTCTCGATGCCTGCTTTCAGCAGGTCGATGCTGATGGTCAGCCCTTCCACCTGCGACACCAGCTCCTCGGCGCTCTGCATGCTGGGCAGGAACTCGTTGTACTTCTTGTTAATCATGTTGCAGACTTCTCCCTGAAGAGGAGGAGCATTGGGGCACCGTCACTCTCGGGTGGCCCTTCGGCAGCAGCGATAAGAGGCCGTACCAGGGCTGCGCTGGGGGCACCCTGCTTCGGGTAACTGACAGGGACCCCAGCCAAGCGCGCCCGGGGCAGACTCTCCGCTCAGACCGGAGCGGAGTCAAAAGCAGCAGGGTCAGCCCCGCTGCCAGACGGCCACCTCGGGCCCACCGCCCCACCCCGGGCTCTCCCCGGTCCCTCGCAGCAAGCTCCCCGCTCCTGGCCTTGCCTTCAGGTCCTCCACGCGGCGGGACAGCCGCCCGATGCGAGTGCCCAGGTCCTCCTTGTCGAGACGGCCCGAATGGGCCAGCACAGCTGCCACCAGCGAGCCGCCCCGCGCCGCCATGCTCCCGGCTCTGCTCCCGCCCCGGCAGCGCCCGCCGCCGCCGCGCGGCACCACGGGACGGCCGCGGCCTGGACGGCTCTACGGCGGCCGGCGCGGGACAGGATTGCTCGGCGCGTTCCGCTCCGTCTGCGGGAGCTCCCGCTGCTGTGCGGTGGTACCTGCGGGTGCTGGAGGGCCGTGGGTGCTAGGGTGACACCCGTGGGTGCTAGGGGGGCTCCGTGGCTGTGAAGAGAGCGGTGGCTGCAGAGGGACCCGTGGGTGCTGGTGGTCCATGGCTGTGAGGAGACCAGTGGTTGCTGGCGGAACGCTGGATGCTGGAGGTTCTTCGGCGGCTGCTGCGGGTTGATAGCTGTGAGGAGACCCTTGGAGGCTGCATGGCTGTAGGGGGACCCGTGGGTGCTGTGGGGTTTCGTGGCTGCGAGAGCACCCTTGGCTGGGGGCAGACCATTAGATGCTGGGGGGGACCCTTGACTGCAGGGAGGCTGCTGGAGGACCCCCGACCTCAGCCCCTGCTGTCCTTGTCCTCCTCTGCCTTCCCGTGGGCGTTATGGCTGGGGCTGGGGCGAGAAGGCAGGGCTAAAGCACCCGAGGCATCACCCCGCTGCTGGGGAAGGGAGGGAGGCTCCAGCCCCCAGCATCCGGTACCCGACGGAGAGCTCGGGGTGGGTGGCGGTGAGGAGCTCTCTCCACCGAGCAGGGCGAAGAGCCGGCACCGCTTTGTGCCATGTGGAGGGGGAGAGCCGTGGGCACCTGGGTGCTCCTCGCCAGCCTGGCCGTGGCCAGCTGGGGTGTCCGAGGTAAGTCCCCGGGGTGCCAGTTGGTGTCGGCAGCCGTGCCCGGGGGGCACTCACCGTGGTCCCTGCACTACCACCGGTGTGGCTTACACCGCAGGTGTCTGCGTGGGGCTGGGGGTGGCTGGGAAGCATCTCCCGTGGCTTGGGGGGCTTGGAATGGTGGTACCTTGATGGAAGGTTTGTGTTGGTGATGGAACTTGAGTGGCTTGGTGCAGTGGTGCATGAGGACAGGATTGCTCTGCTGGCTTCACCTCTCCTAGCCCAGTGCTGTGGCAGTCTGGAGCTCTGTGTGCCACCAGTTGAGCACTGGGCTGCTTCTCTGCTGCCCACCCTGCTTTCTGGGCAGTTGTTTTGTGTGTGATGTCCTTTCCACTGCTCGGGGACAGCTTCCTGGGATGCTCTCTACAGCACTCATCCCCCTGAGTGGGACTCTCAGGATTGAGCACTCAGCTGTGAAGCTCTCTGCCCTCCTTTTTCTTGTCTTTCTTTTTACAGGACAGAAGGTAATTGTGAAAGAGATCAGTGGGAAGGTGTTCCTGGAGTGTGAAACAAAGAAAGGGAGTGAAATCACATGGCTGAAAGATCAGGAGAAGAAGGGGAATGAAACCCTGCTGGAGTTGGGGACGGCTCACAGCGACCCCAGAGGCAGATATGCCTGCGAAGCAAACGGCAAGAGAAGCCTCTACCTGCAACTGCACTACCGAAGTAAGTGCTGCAGAGCTGCTTCCCAGAGCCAGAACTGCTCAGAGCTTGGAGTTCCTCTCCTGTGAATCCAGGCTGGAAGAGTTGGGGCTGTTCAGCCTGCAGAGGAGATGGCTCCATGGAGATCTGAGAGGTGCATCGCAATATCTGAAGGAGACCTCCAGGAAGGCTGGGGAGGGACTGCTCAGAAGGGCTTGGAGTGATAGGAAGAGGAGCAGTGGTCTGAGACTGGAGCAGGACAGAGTTAGGCTGGACATCAGGAGGAAGTTCTGCACAGTGAGGGTGTGGAGACACTGGCACAGGCTGCCCAGGGCTGTGGTTGAGGTCCTGTCCCTGGAGACATTCAGGATCAGCCTTGCTGTGTCCCTGTGCAGCCTGCTCTGGCTGGAGCTGTCCCTGCTGCCTGCAGGGGGTTGGCCAAGATGCCCTTGGAGGCTCCCTCCCAGCCCAATGCCATCTGTGAGCTCTCCCTCTGGACTGGCAGAGCTGGCTGAGCACTTTGGGCTCAGAGTGGCCCTGCCTGCAGGGGGCAGGTGTCAGAGGGGCAGGGCCCTGCTTTCAGTGTCTTGCCTTGCCCCACTTTCAGTGTCTGTCTCCTTTTGGGCTTCCAGTGTGCCAGAACTGCATCGAGGTGGACGCTGCTACCATCTCTGGGATCGTGGTGGCAGATGTTGTGGCCACCCTCTTCCTGGCAGTCGCTGTGTATTGCATCTCTGGCCAGGACAGGAGGCTTGTGTCTCGAGGTGAGAGCCCTGCTCGCTGCCCAGGGCTGGGGATGGCAGATGCCTGGGTGCCTGGGGAGGAGCAGGAGGCACCAGTACAGGCCAGGGGTCTTCCTGCTGGGAATAAAGAAATATCTGAGGGGTGGCTGTCAGGATGGTGGTGCCCAGTAATAGGACAAGGAAAAAGGGATGCAAGCTGGAGCCCAGGAGGTTCCACCTCAACATGAGGAGAAACTTCTTTGGTGTGAGGGTGCTGGAGCCCTGGAACAGGCTGTCCAGAGAGGTTGTGGAGTCTGCTTCTCTGGAGACTTTCAAGCTCCACCTGGATGTGATCCTGTGTGAACTGCCTTGGGTGCTCCTGCTCTGGCAGGGGGACTGGACTGGATGATCTCTGGAGGTCCCTTCCAACCCCTGCCATTCTAATTCTGTGTGGCACCTAGGGGCTTTCCATCCCTGCCCACACAGCCCAGTCACTGCAGGCAGCAGCCAGCACAGTGTGCCTGGGGTAGGTGACTGTGAGGACTCCCTGCACCCTTCCTGCCCCTAGCTCAGCTTCTCAGGGGAAGGCAGAGAATGCAAAAAGGTCACCAAAGCATCACCCCAAGGACAGCAGCTGGGCACACAGAGACATCTGAGGCCTTGCAAGGGCTTTCTCCCCTGAGCACTTGAAGGCAGGGGGCTGAAAGCAGTTCAGCTGCTTGGGTTGGATTGCAAACGTTCATAACACTGATCCTTGACCACCTTCTCCCTTCCTTTAGCTTCTGACAGGCAGAACCTGATTGCCAACGAGCAGCTGTACCAGGTGAGTGTGGGCACACAGGGGTGGGCACCTCTGGGGGGTGCTGGCTGGGTGTTGGGACCAGTATGGCCATGCTGACAGGGCTGCTGGGGGGCTACTCAGTGCCTTGTGGCACTGAGCTGCCTTGGGGACTGCAGGCTGCTGGGGTAGTCGCAGCATCTCCTGAGCCACCCAGGGGGTGGGCAAGCTCACCTGCCCCCTGCCTCTTATTCTGGGGGGTTGTTGAGCTCTGGGGTGAGGGGGAGGGAAGAAAAGCTTGGCAAAGAGAGGGCTGGGCCAGCTTCCCCTGCCCCCTCTCTCCAGGGCTGGCAGACCCAGCTGCAGCTCCTCTCCCCTCTGTTTCCTGCAGCCCCTTGGTGAGCGAGCTGAGGGACAGTACAGCCAGCTGGCATCTGCCAAGGCACGCAGGTGAGGTGTGAAGAGGCTGGGCCCTGGGACTCCTTCCCACCAGAATGCCCAGGAGCACCAGGACCCTGCCCTGGCACTGCTGTTGGAAGCTCACAGCTGGCAGCAGCACCTCTGCAAGCTCCTTGCCAGGATGTGCTGCCTGTAGCCCTCTGCTCTTCCCTCTCGCCCCTCTGTGTTCCTCTCATTAAAGATGAGCCTGTCCCATGCTCTCCCTGCCGGTGTCTTGAGGTCCAGGAGCTGTGCAGTTGCTGGGGAAGGTGCAGGCTGGATGCCACCTGCCTGGATGCCTGCAGAGCTGTAAGGCTCCCTCTGTCTGTGCCACCTCTCTGTGCCAGGATCTAAGTGGCACCCGGGTCCATTGCTGAAGCTGAGGATGGGGGAGCTTGTGAAGGGAGAGGGCTGCTGCCCCTGGCACTGCCAGAGTCTCATTTAACTCCTCTTCCAGAGTGGGGAGTGGGGTCTCCAGGGGTCTGGGTGCCTCATTGCCCTGGGCAGAGCTGGGGGGCTGGCAGGAAGGAGGGCAGGATGCTGCTTCCCCTGCTTGTGCAGGGCCTGGCATTGGGTTCCTCCCAGGAGCAGGACAGTGTCTGGGTGTTTTTTAATGCTCTAACCTGTTCCAGGGGAGGGTGAGCCTGCTATGGCCACTGCAGTAGGCATATGCCAGCATCTGGTCTCCAAAGCCACCTTGGGTAGGACCTGTCAATAAAAGTGGCCAGCAGCCTGCCAGCTTCATGGCACCTTTGTCACCATCAGATCTCAAAGCAATGAGCAAAGGTAGCTAACCACACCCAAAGGGCAGGAGAAACCAGGAGCCAGAGGGCTTGGGTCTGCCCTGCACAAATCAAAGAGCCTGCAGAGGCAACAACTCCTCTGTTTGTGAAGCTCCTCAGCACCTCCCCCTTGGGGGGCCAAAGGAGCTCCTGTAGGGCAGCCTAGCACAGAGGCAAAGAGCTGCTGCCACTGGGTGGGCACTGATGCCACTGAGATAAGGAGAGTGTGGGCTGGCACTGCTTGGGGCACACAGGAGGCAAACAAGCAGCCCCAGAGGTGGTGGCAGGAAGCATCAGGGTGTAGCTTGAAGTCAGGTTTAGATCAGAGTGAGCCAAGCTTCTCCCATCCCACTCGTGGCCCTGGGCTGTGAGCAGGCATCCCTGGAGCAGAGCTGCTCTGCAGAGGCTGAGAAGGTGACCCAGGGTGGGTTTAGAGCTGCTGGGGGTTGGCAGCCTTCAGAGCTGGCAAGCTGCTGGGTGCTTAGTGCCTTGTATGGCACTCCCAGCTGTGCTGCCTTTGAAACCACATCCTGCAGGGTAAGCAGAGCACTCTGAAGCCATGAACCTGCTGGGGCTTCAGCTCCCCATGTTGAAACTCAGGGGTGAAACCACCCCCAGCCCCCATCGCTGCTGCTGTTTCCTTTCTGCAGAGCTGTTGCTCTGAAACCCAACAGAACTGTGGCTCACTCAGCCCACGATGGGCCAGAAACCTTCCCAGGCAGCACAGCCTCTCTTGGACCTTTTGCAGATCCATTGCTGCTGCTTTGGAAACCAAAGCATTTAGGATCAGGCAGATTTAATCTCTAGCTGTTGAGTGCAGGGCACCTCAGCTCTTTCTCTTGCCCCCAGACCCACACCCAGCTCCTCTTGCCCCTACTCTCCTAGGCCTGGCAGTGCATTTTTGTGTCCCCCCAACCCTGGCACAGTCTGCTCCTGCCCCTCACTCCCCAGCTGGGCTGCTGCAAGGTGAGTCAGCACAGAGCTGCTGTGCCAGCTTCAGCTTCCACCAGACCCACAGAAGCTCTCCCCCTGTCTGAGACTGCTCCTGACCTGAGAACTTCACAAACCCAAAACTGTTTAAGAGACAAAACCACAGAGGAAATCATCTCCAGAGCAGAGCTGGGGGTGCTGGCTGTCATTTTATTACTGTTAGAGTCTTGAAATGTGTAGGAGAGACTCAAAGCAGACAAGTCAGAGATCAGAGGATGTTAGGGACCTCTGGAGATCGTCGAGTCCAACCCCCCTGCCAGAGCAGAAAATCTGCCACCTTGCTAGCAGAACTCACCCCCACATGCCTTCTGGCAGGGCATGCAGAGAGCCCCTGCTGAGCTGGGCAGCAGCTCCTGGCCCCTGGGTGCTGTTTGCCAGGTGTCCTGCGTGGGCAGCTCAGAAGCCCCTGGCCTGCAGCCCTGCGTACACCTCCCGCTGCCCCTTCCGGATGGGCTGTGGGAGCAGCACAGAGGTCAGCCTGGGAAGCCACACTTGGCCTTGCATCACACACAAACCCCAGGAGCAGACCACACCAGAGAGCTGGGGCAGGGCTGCAGGGCTGCATCCTGCTCCCCACCCCTGCAGCAGCACCAGGAGAGGAGGCTCCATCCCACCCTCACCACCCCTCTGGGCTCGGAGGGGAGCTGGGTGCTGCAGATTCCCAGCTCCTGCTTCTGCCTCCCCAGCCCCCCAAGGGAGAGGGGAAAAGTGCAGCTGTTCCTTACCTCATAGTCTGGGTTGGGGACAGGGGGAGGACGCTGCATCTTCTGACCTGCAAGACAGGCAGCCAGAGGTCACCCTTGGGGATGGCCCAAACAGCACAGCATGAGGGACTTCCACGGGGGGCATCCCCAAGTACTGCACACCAGGGGCTTGTGATGGGATGAGAGGCAATAGATTGAGGCTTGGGGAGGGCAGATTGAGACTGGAGATGAAGAAGAGATTCTTGACAGTTGGGAGACACTGGAACAGGTTGTGGCTACCCCCTCCCTGGAGGTGTTCAAGGCCAGGCTGGATGAGGTCTTGAGCAACCTGGGCTGGTGGGAGGTGTCCCTGCCCATGGCAAGGGGTTAGAACAGGATAATCTTCAAGGTCCCTTCCAACCCAAACCATTCTAGGGATCGATGGGGAGGTCTTGGAGGGAACAGAGGATGCTTCATCACTCAGCTGGGGCAGATGTTCAGTGTTTGGTGGACATCACAGGGAGCAGAGTCACCTGGGACAGCTCTTACCTCGTTGCCGGCTGCCAGCGCTGCTGCTGGTTCTCCCCTTCCTGTCTTTGCTGAAGTAATAGACCAGGATCAGCACTCCAAGAGTGATGAGGAGATCTGCAGTGATGATCCCTGTCACTGCCAAGGCATCCAGCTCCTCACAGTTGGTGCACACTGCCAGGAGGAGAGGTGGAGATGCTGAGAGGCAGGCACCCTTCCTTCCCAGCCTAGCAGAAGAGATGCAGCTGTGGGTGGGAAGGAGAAAACAGCAAACAGAAGGAAGGGAACAGCACAGACCCAGACAGGGGGCTGGGGTGTGCAGCCTCCTTCCCTACCTTCTGCTCTTTGCATGGTGCAAAACACCTCCCAGACCACCCCCTCCCACCCTCTGCCTGTGCTGAATGCAGGGCAGCTGCCAAAAGCTCAAAGGGTTCAGAGGCTTCAATCCCTCTGTCAGGGCTGGGGGAAACTCCTCCTGGCTGCTGGGTCACACAAAGCAGGCTGTGTGCTCCAGGTGTCCACTCTGCAAGGTAAGAAAAGCCTCTGGCCTTTGTGACAGACACTTGGAGCAGGGCAGAAGCTGTGCAAAACAAGAGGGAGATGGAGGAACCATTGACATGCAACCAGCAGGAGGGGGAGGGGGGGTTCCTTTTGCCAAAAACGTCCTCCTGGGCTCTTTGACTGCCCTCACAGAGCAGGAAGGACCTCAGCAGCCCAGCACCCTGAGAATCAGCTCTCAGCTCCTAATGTCTGTCCCTGAAGGTGTGCAGCCCATCAGCAGAGTGCTCTTCACTCACCTCTGGCATTCAGGTACATTGCATACTTCTGAGCACCTGAGGCACAAGTCACGTTGACAGGAGAGCTGTCATGGTTCTCTATGGTGTACTTCCCCCCAGTTACAGCTGCTTTTGTCCCAGATAGCTCCCAGCTTGTTGACTCTTCATCCAAGGGACAGGTGATTGTCACTGTGGTTCCAGAAATCTCCACCAGGAATTCCTCGTTGGAATCTGGGACAAGGAGAAGGGAAAGCAGCATCAGCAACAGCTTCTGAGCAGCCCTCCCTGCCCACCCTTCAACCCACCGTGGTGGTTTGCTCTGCAAAATCCTGGATTGCATTGAGTCATGGCTGCTACAGGGACAGGCTGAGGGAGCTGGGGATGTTCAGCCTGGAGAAAAGAAGGCTCCAGGGAGACCTCAGAGCAACCTTCCAGTACCTGAAGGGGCTCCAAGAAGGCTGCAGAGGGACTGCCCCCAAAGGCCTGCAGGGACAGGACCAGGGGCAATGGTTTGGAATGGGAGCAGAGCAGATTGAGATTGGATGTGAGGAGCAAGTTCTGCAGCAGGAGGCTGCTGGAACACTGCAACAGGTTGCCCAGGGAGGTGGTTGAGTTCCCATCCCTGCAGATATTCAAGGTGAGGCTGGACATGGCTCTGGGCAAGCTGATCCAGTGGAGGATGTCCCTGCTGCCTGCAGGGGGTTGGACTGGATGCCCTTTGGAGGTCCCTTCCAGCCCAGCCCATTCCAGGATCCTATGTAAATTCCCTCTGTCTGTGTGTCCTGCAGCCATCCTTTAGTTTTTCCTCACTGATTCTCTCCAAGTGCCCTCAGGGAGTGCTCAGCTCCGTGTCACAGAGCCTGGCTGCCTGCTAGTCACCCCTGTGCTTGCTGGGCCCTGCAAATGCAGACCACTAGCAGTAATCAGAGGCAAACTGTAGCTGTTTTTCCCCCTGATCCATGATGACAATAGCAACTAACAAACAGGAAAGTTTTTCCTCCTGAAATCCTGCTTGGGCTCCAAGATTTCTGTCTCCCCTGGGAGGCTGTTGCAGTCTTTATGTTGTGCTAAATAATGAAGAGTGCTGGCAAGTGGCACTTACCTTCCTGTGCTTCATTATCACCTGCAAAGGAGAGAGGGAGAAGTGTTAAGAAATCAGCTCACAGGTCCCTTCCTGCTGGTTGCTGTTGGACAAGGGCCAGCCCTGCTCAGGGAGCAGCAGCAATAATTAGGGACAATTGATGCCAGCTCAGTTTTATCAGTGGCAATTAATCAACAGCAACACTTTGCCCCTTGTAGAATTCAGATCTTTTCTGTCTGACTTGAAAAGGTTTGGTCCTTGGGGTCCCTTCCAACCTGGCACTCTGAGTGTCTTTAACTCCTCCTCTGTGAGGTTCTTTTTACCACACCAAAGGGTTAAGGATGCAGGTGAAATGCACTTACCCTCCTGAGCCATGCTGCCAGCTACAAAAGAAAGAATAATCAGTGTTAATTGATTTAATCAGTGTTAATTGATTTAGCCACTGGGCTGCACCAACAGGAGTGTGGACAGCAGGGGAAAAGAGGTGATTCTGCCCCCTCTGCTCTGGTGAGACCTCCCCTGGAGTGCTATGTTCACCTCTGGGGCCCCCAAAACAAGAGGGACAAGGAAAGGGTCCAGAGGAGGCCACAGAGATGATCAGAGGGCTGGAGAACCTCTCCAGTGGGGACAGGCTGGGAGAGTTGGGGTTGTTCAGCCTGGAGAAGAGAAGGCTCCAGGGAGACCTTAGAGCTGCATTTCAAGATCTGAAGGGGACCTGCAGAAGGCTGGGGAGGGACTGTTCAGAAGGGCTTGGAGTGATAGGACAAGGAGCAATGGTTTGAAAGTGGAGCAGGACAGAGTTAGGTTGGCCATCAGGAGGAAATTCTGCACAGTGAGGGTGGTGAGACACTGGCACAGGCTGCCCAGGGATGTGGTTGAGGTCCCATCCCTGGAGACATTCAGGATCAGCCTGGATGTGTCCCTGTGCAGCCTGCTCTGGTTGGAGCTGTCCCCTGCTGCCTGCAGGGGGGTGGCCAAGATGCCCTTGGAGGCTCCCTTCCAGCCCAATGCAACCTGTGAATCGTGAACTTTTCCCACTCCAAGGTTGTCTTTTCTGGCCTCAGCAGCTTGAAAGAGATGTTTAGATGCCTCTGGCTGTGCTGAAAGCATGAGAAGCATGCTGGTAGCTGGGACAGGATGTTGATTTCAAACAAAGCCCTGTCCTCTGGAAGCCATTTTTAAGAGAGAATGACATTTTCCCATCATTTCTGAGCCAGCTTAGCATAGGCAAGCTGCACACTCCACAACTGGGGTTTGTTGTCATGGGCCTAAGGCTGCTGGAAAACTCCTGCCTGGTGCCTGCAAGGTAAGGGTGCTGGAAAAATCATTCCTGGTGCCTGCAAGGTAAGGGTGCTGGAAAACTCCTGCCTGGTGCCTTCAAGCTAAGGGTCCTGGAAAACTCCTGCCTGGTGCCTGCAAGCTGAGCTCCCTGCAGCGTTTCTGGTTCCTTTGTTTATTCCCTCCTGTGTTTTAAGTTGGTTTGGACTTCAGAAGCACTCACTCTGGAAAGCTGTTGGATGGCAAATCCAAGCACCTGCCCTCTGCATGAGTGGATTCACTGGAGGACAGAGCCCTGGTGCTTGGTTTAGTTCCCTAAAGCAGTTTGTCTGAGTGATTTTTCTCTCTTGGAGGACACAAGGAGCTCTGCTGAAGTCTTTGGATCTGGGGTAGTACAGAAACAGTTCTCAGAGAAATCATTTGGATAGACAACTGTTAGAAACATGGAAAGCTTTCACAAAACCCAGTCTGAATCAGCCTTGTGATTGGCTTGAAAGACTTTTGTTGGTAGAAGCAAATAAAGGAAGGACCTCAGTGCTGTTGTCCCAGCCCAGGTGTCAGAATGCTCAGTTTGAAATTCCGCTTGGCTGGAGCAAAGGTGACCTGATCCTTGATGGGAGAGGGATTTAAATGTGGCTAACCCCAAGGTTTTCAACCTCCTCAAACCAACAGCAGTTGGTGTTTGCAGCACCTTGGCAGAGAAGCCTTCTGGAAGCATCTTTTCATTGCCTTTCAAGCTCATCTCTCATAGTTAGCAGCTCCTTGAGAGTCTTGACAGATAACTCTGCCCTTCATCCCCAACCAGCTCTCTAAATGCTGCTGCTCAGCTCAGCCTGCTGGGAACTGGCACCACTCCCACCCTGTTACAGTCAGGCTGAAGTTATTTCCCCACCATCACAAAATGAGGCAAGAAAAGTCCACAGCCAAAAAAAAAAAACCCACATGTGGAAGGACCATTATGGGCTGCAGAAAGCACTGCATCAGGTTCCAGCCCTGCTGCATGAAGCTTGGAGCCCAAGTGTCCTGGGGAAGCAGCTAGAGCACTAGGGAGCTTGGGGTTTTCTTTTTCTCTCTAGCCTGAGAGGGTTGGAGCAGCAGCTCCTCAGGCAGGTAGGTGCCAGCTGCAGGACCATGTGGCTTGCAGGTACTTTGCAAATCCAGCCCCACACACCCCTGGGTTTTGTCCTGGGGCAGCCACCCTCCTGCTCCCCTGCACTACTCACCCAGACACAGCAGGAGTCCCAGGAGAGGCAAGGACCTCTCCAGCCTCATCCTCACGTTGCTCCTTCTCTTGCTCTTCTCTACCACATCAGATTGGCACCACCAAGGGAAAGAGGAATGAAGATGTTGGCTCCTCAAGTTCTCACAAGAAAGAGGCCCAAGGCTTTCCCCCAGCACTGTGCAAAGCAGCACAGTGAGCAGTGCTGGGGAGACTCACTGCTCACTGTTTCCAGTGAAACCTGCAAGCAGCCAAGAAAGCCACAGAACACGTCTGACAAAGTGAGCACATGCCAGGAAGTGTGGAGGCTCTAAACCTCTTCATGGAACGTCACTCACAGCAAGTGGTGGCTGCTCTGCACCAGCCCAGCCCAGCTCGAGCCTCAGAAGATCTGCCCTAGGAGCAGCAGGAGAGCCTGGATTAGATTTGCTTTCCAACAGCTTCTCAAAGAGGCTTTGAAGTAGAAACTACTGCAAGCAATAGGAGGGAATGAACAAAGGAGCCAGAAATGGAACCAGCTGAGCTTCTAGAGGCACTGTAGAGCCAGCAGAGCTCAGCCTGCAAGTGCCAGGCTGTAAAGTCCACACTTTCAGTCAGCCTCTGCCCTGAAGGTGATGCTCTGCTCCCAACAGGCACTCCAGGACATGCTGTCCCACCACGCTGCCTACAAGAGCAATTCCACATTTTCACCAATTGCACCCACAATAAAACCTCCTTTATTTCTTCCTAGCAGCCCTCCAAAAAGGTAAAGGTTTGGGGAAGGCTGAGGCTGTTTTTGGAGAGAGCTGCCAAAAGCAGGAGGGAGCAGAGTGTAGCAAAGAGATCCCGAAAACCTGAGCCATGCAGAGCCAGGGGGAGTCCAGAGCCCCTTCTGGACTCAGAGCTCAGCCCCCTCTGCCCCTGGCCCGCTTTGGGCTGGCAGTGCCTTTTTCGAAAGGGTCCCAAGGCTTTGCCGCCCGTCGAGCCGCCGGCAGGCGTGGAGCTGGCCTGGCCCCGCTAGAGGGCGCTCCTGCCCCTTGCAGCCTGCTCTGCTCCCACCGCCGCCCACCCGGAGCCCTCCCGCCCCTAACCTGAGCCTGATGCAGGCGAAGACCCCCACGGGAGTGGGGCAGGAGCCTGTCCAAGATGTGCTTCCAGCGTGGGCAGAGTGGGAGCTCACGGTCCTGCCGTATACCTCTGCCTGGAGCCGACAGAGCTGTCAGAGCTGCCCGTAAGGCTGTGAGAGCAGAGGGGATTTGAGAGCACACTTCGTAGATTCACAGTCACAGAATGGTAGGGGTTGGAAGGGACCTCTGGAGATCATCAAGTTCAACCTCCCTGCCAGAGCAGGGTCATCCAGGGCAGGTCACGCAGTAACACATCCAGGTGGGCTTTGAAAGTCTCCAGAGATGGAGATTCCACCATCTACCTGGGCAGCCTGCTCCAGGGCTCCAGCACCCTCAAGGTAAGGAAATTCCTCCTCATGTTTAGAAGGAACTTAAGTTGATGCCCGTTACCTCTTGTCCTGTCACTGGGGACCACTGGGCAGAGTCTGGTCCCATCTTCCTGACACCCACCCCTTAGATATTTGTTAAGTATTAATGAGATTCCCCTCTCAGCCTCCTCTTCTCCAGGCTAACCAGCACCAGCTCACCAGATCAGTGATCCCTGCAAGGTATCTGTTTCAGGAGGGAATTTCCATCCTCTGGCTGCATTCCCACATCGCTGCTATTGGCTGCATGGTCTGGGTTGCCTCTTTTTTTTTTTTTTTTTTTTTTTTTTTGGGAGGTTGGGGGGTGGGTTGCAGGCTTTTGTCAAACGATTGCCCCTCGTTCCTTCGGGCTATCACTAAACACCTTCACCCTTTCTTCCAGGAACAAAAATTACCTCCCCCAAGAGGGGAGTGGTTTCAGGTGGAAGTTGGGAGGAGGGATGATTGCAACACAAAAGAGCAAAGGAATATGGGAGGCAGAAGAAATTAAACTTGCCTTGAAAAGCCACCTCTTTCACACCCAGAGGTGAGCTGGGCTGGCCGCACCTTGCCTTTGGGAGCCGGGGCAGGGAGTGCTCCGAGTAAGGAATCTGCTCTACGCTGCTGGGAAGACTTGGAGGGAAACTCAACTTTCGTCGGGGTAGTGAGAACCTGATACGAGTGCCTGGTGCGGCTCAGCCTGCGCAGTCCAACCTTCTGCTCCCAATGCTTGGCCCCAGCTGGCTGAGGGCTGTGCTCTTCCTGGGAGTGCAGCTGCGAGGTAAGGACACCTGGAGCCGCCCGGCCTCTGTTGCCATTTCGCCTTTCCTCTTCTGATCCCTTAATTATCATCCTGATCGAGCAGCGGCTTTGCAGGAGTCGCAGGCGCGGGGGTTGGAGGGGGGCTGCGGCTCTCTGGGTCCGGGGCTGGCTGCGAGCGGCACGAAGTGATTGAGTTGGGTGGACAAACAGGTTTAGGTGTGTTCAGGAGGAAAGTGAACACTGAGCTCATTCTGAGCTCCGGTTACACATCTTCTCTCCCTCCAGGAAGATGGACTTTAGTCCTAGATATCTTTTTGTTCGCTATCTTTGTTACTAGACAGTTAGAGATTATTCAAGAGCGGCGGCTTGAGATCGTTCCCACCGCAGCAATCCCGGGCGGGCCGAGATCGTTCCCACCGCAGCGATCCCAAGCAGGCAGCAAAGCTGCTTTTTAGGCTGTCAGGTAGTGATAGGACTGGGGGGAATGGAGCAAAACTAGAAATGGGGAGATTCAGATTGGATGTTGGGAAGAATTCTTCCCCATGAGGGTGGTGAGACACTGGCACAGGTTGCCCAGGGAGGTGGTGGAAGCCTCATCCCTGGAGGTTTTTGCAGCCAGGCTGGATGTGGCTGTGAGCAACCTGCTGTGGTGTGAGGTGTCCCTGCCCATGGCAGGGGGGTTGGGACTGGATGAGCCTTGAGGTCCCTTCCAACCCTGACAATTCTGTGATTCTATGAATTTCCTGTGGCAAATAAAGATGGAATCGAGGAAGACCATCTTTTGAGTAGGGTTATCGGTTGGACTCGGTGATCCCGAGGGTCTTTTCCAATCTGAATGTTTCCGTGATTCTGTGATCTCCTCCTTTCCCAAACCCATCAGCACATGGATACCCTGGGCAGGGGTTGGAAGCAACCTCTGGAAATCATCGATTCCACCACTACCATCCTCCCTGCCCCCACCAAAGCAGGATCACCTCGGGCAGGTCTCATTTCCCACCGCTTTTTATTATTAATTTTTTTTTTCCTTCTAAAGGAGTTAAAAATGAAAAGATTTGGCTCTGAATCTTCGATGGCTGCCAAGGAAGTTTTTTTTTTTATTTGTGAACACCTTCAGTGTTGTGGCGTTCCAAAGGTTCATTTATTTATTTATTTTCCGTTGGGAAAAGAAATCTGGCCAGGAAGTCCTTGGCTGTAAATGATTTTCAAGCACAGGAAATGCAGCGATTGTCCTTTTACGGGGCCGCATTTTACAGCCCCGGATTGGTCGGGGTTGGCTTTGGGATTTTTTTGGGGGGTCGTTTTGGTTCGGTTGGGATTTTTTGGGGGGGGGAGTTTTGTTTGGATGAAGTTTTTTTGGAGTCGTTTTGGTTCGGTTGGAATTTTTGGGAGCTCGTTTTGGTTGGGTTGAGTGTGGGGGGGTTGGGCCAATTGGTTTGGGTTGAGGTTTTTTGAAGGTCGTTTTGGTTGGGTGAGGGGTTTTTTTGGGGGGGTCGTTTTGTTTGCTTGGGGTTCTTTGGGGTCTCCTTGTTTGGGATTTGTTTGTTTGGGATTTTTTTTTTTTTGGTGGGGGTGTTTGTTTAGTTTTGTTCTTTTTGTTTGTCGGGGTTTGGGGTGTTTTTTTAGGTTTTCTTTAGGAGGTTTTGGGGTTTGTTTTGTTTGGATGGGGTCTTGGGGGTCTGTTTGTATTTTTTTTTGGTGGGGTTTGGGTTGTTCGAGTTTTTTTGAATTAAAGTGGGATGAGTTAATTCCTCTCCCCAAGAGCCAGGAATTTATTAACGCCTTCTTTTTCTGCTGGGTTAATTTGACCACTGAAGAAAAGGAAACTCCAAGGGAGCACAGGATTGAGAACAAGGAAGAATGTCCCTAGCAGCAGTAAAATGTTTAGCACAGCCCTGCTCGGTGGAAACCAACCCAGTGAGAGTTGAAGTGGACAGAGAACCAACACAGTGACAGCAGAGGCGGGGAGGGGAAGTGGGAAATTGAAGCATCACCGTTCTGGTTTTCATATTTTTCACTTTAATTCCTCTTCTGTCCTGCTGGTTGTCTCCCTTCCAAGCCAGCACCGAGTCAGTGATGCTAACTTTTTTTTTTTTTTTTTTTTAAGTGGCAGCTGTGGTGGTTTGGTTAACAGAAGCTGCTTCTTTGATAAACAAATTCTTAAATTTACCTTGAGGATTTCCTGTGCAGCTCCTCTGTGTGATTCTATTTCACCAGAGCTGTCTAGCTGGGCTCTTGACCTCCTAATGGGTGCTTCTTATATCAATGAGAGCAGTTTGCATGGCACTCAGGCTACTAATACAAAGTGCCTCAAGGAAAGCTCTAGCAAGGGAAACAGCAATTGGTTAATGGGGCTCAGCAGTTCCTCTGGAAGCTGCTTTGCTGAAGAAATCTGCTCCGGGGAACTGAGTGCAGTCCCCTGGCACTTGTGAGAATGTGACCAGCACAAGCACATGAAAAGTGGTCTGGGATCTTCAGTGCCAGTCAGCAGCAAGGGTGTGTTTAAAGGGGGGTGGTGTTCACAGCAGCGTTGCACCCGCTAGGTGTCACATTTCATAGATTCATGGAATGGTTTGGGTTGGAAGGGGCCTTAAAGGTCATCCAGTTCCAATCCCATGCCATGGGCAGGGACACCTTCCACTAGAGCAGTTTGCTCAAGGCTCCATTCAAGGCCTTGAACACTTCCAGCTCCACAACCTCCCTGGGCAGCCTGTTCCAGTGTCTCCCCACCCTCATTGTCAAGAATTTCTTCCTAATCTCCAATCTACATCTGCCCTTCTCAAGCTTCAACCCATTCCCTCATCCTATCACTCCCAGCCCTTGTCAAAGTCCCTCCTCAGCTCTCCTGTAGCCTCTTCAGGTACTGGAAGGCTGCTCTGAGGTCTCCCTGGAGCCTTCTCTTCTCCAGGCTGAACAGCCCCAGCTCTCCCAGCCTGTTCCCACGAGGGAGGTTGTCCTCATCCCATAGGGGCCTTTGCTCATGCCCTCCTCCCCCCGTCTAACTCTATTGTTCCTTTAGACAATTCCTCCCCAGTGGTCCTTTCCCAAGCAGTTATCAGATCTGTCAGTGTTTAACTGTGAAGCCACAAACCCACAGCTGCTGTAGCAGCAGCTCAGGTGAATGCAAGCTTTAAAAGCAGCATTGTGTAGCTTGCACAGCACCTGGCAGCAGCCACGAAGCACAGGGGGGGAACCTCTTGGATCCTGCATACCCAGGATCATCTCCCTCACTATCTGTGTGCTTCTCACTGTCAGGTTAAGCATTGACAGGGATAGATAAAGCAGGCAGCCCTGCAGTCTACTAGCAGATAAGAAGTGATGAGCTTACTCCTGGGCAGGATTCATCACCTCTAACCTCTTTTCTTTCCCCCCTGCAGTGCTGTGGCCTGCAGCAGCCGTGGAGGTTTACACTGCCAAGGAGGTGAACGCTGTGAATGGCACCAACCTGAGGTTAAAATGTACCTTTTCCAGTACCAGCCCCATTAGCCCAAACCTGGCAGTCACCTGGAACTTCCAGCCAGAGGACCAGAGCTCTCATGAGCCTGTAAGTGAAGCCTTTATGCTGCATTTCATCACTGCATGCTTACTCAAGTAAAGCAGTCCCAAGACTCAGCACTGGGTCAGCTCTGTGACTGCCCAGATTCCAGGTGTGGGCTTGGGCAAGCACACAGCACAAGGAACTGTCTTTAGAAACAGCCTCCTGGGAGCAGCTGGGTCTAGGCAGCTCTGCTGCCCCACTTCCATGTGCTGCTCCTACCACAGACTGCCTGGTGTCCAGCACTGACAGCTCCATAGAGTGCCAGGTTGGAAGGGACCCCAAGGATCATCTGCTCCAACCTTTCCAGGTGACAGCAGAGTTGCAATGAGCTGGCCCAGAACCCTGTGAGCTGAGTCTGAAAACTGTCCAATGGAGGGGAATCCACAGCTGCCCTTGGGAGACGATTCCAATGTCCAACTGTTCTGACAGGGAAATATTTTCTTCTGGATTGCAATGGGAGTGTCCCCAGCAGTACCTTGTCCCCATCACCCCTTGTCTTCTCCATAGGACTCTTTGTCAGAAGGGAGTCTCCATCCTCTTGCTAGCCTCCCTTTATGCACTGCTCCATGGTGATGAGGTCTCCCCTCAGCCTTCTCTTCTCCAGGCTGAACACACCAAGCTCTCTCAAGCTTTTCCTCCGGTCCTCAGATCATTATCCTGGCCCTTCTCTGGACAGCACAAGGCACTGTCTTCAGAAACAGCCTTGGAGTTGCCCTGGGATCAGCTGGGCCAAGGCAGCTCTGCTGCCATACTTCCAGGTGCTGCTCCCACCCTCTCCAATAGATCATAGAATTGTTAGGGTTGAAAGGGACCTCAAGGATCATCCAGTTCCAACCTCCTGCCATGGGCAGGGACACCTCACACTAGAGCAGGTTGCTCAGAGCCACGTTCAGCCTGGCCTTAAAATCCTCCAGGGCTGAGGCTTCCACCACCTCCCTGGGCAACCTGTTCCACTGTCTCACCCCCACGGGGGGAAGAACTTCTTCCTGACATCCAATCTGAATCTGCCCACTTCTATTTTTGCTCCATTCCCCCAGTCCTCTCACACCCTCAGCAGTGCCTGTCTGGGCTGCCTGGTGTCCAGCACTGACAGCTCCTCTCTTCCAGGTGTTTCGCTACCTGAAGGAGCCCTACGAGCCCCCAGCAGGGCGCTTCAAGGAGAGGGTCACCTGGGACGGCAACATCGAGCGGCAGGACGCCTCCATTGTCATCTGGAACCTGCAGCCCACGGACAATGGGACCTTCACCTGCCAGGTGAACAACCCCCCAGACTTCTACGGCACCATCGGGGAAGTGCGGCTCAGAGTGGTGCAGAAAGGTGAGAGGCCAAGAACCCAGCACAGAGCCACGGATGGCATCGGGCTGGAAGGGAGCCTCCAAGGGCATCTTGGCCAACCCCCTGCAGGCAGCAGGGACAGCTCCAGCCAGAGCAGGCTGCACAGGGACACAGCAAGGCTGATCCTGAATGTCTCCAGGGATAGGACTTCAACTGTCCTGGGCAGCCTGTGCCAGTGTCTCCCCACCCTCACTGTACAGAACTTCCTCCTGATGCCCAACCTAAATCTGTCTCCTGATGTCCAGCCTAACTCTGCCCTGCTCCACTTTCAAACCATCACTCCTTATCCTATCACTCCAAACCCTTCTGAGCAGTCCCTCCCCAGCCTTCCTGCAGCCCCTTCAGATACTGATACAGCTCTAAGGTCTCCCTGGAGCCTTCTCTTCTCCAGGTTGTGCATCCCCAACTCTCCCAACCTGTCTTCACAGGGGAGGTTCTCCAGCCCTCTGATCATCTTTGAGGCTTCCTCTGGACCCTCTCCAGCAGCTCCATGTCCCTCTTGTGTTGGGGAGGTCAATGTGGTTTTGCCAGTGTGAAACACTGGATGGTCTTCCATGTTTGGGAAGAATATATGGAAGAAAAGGATGTATAAAGAGAAAGCCTGAGGGCTGTTGATGGATACAAGGAAAATGGAGCCTGAGGAAAAGTGATGTTCGTGGGGGTGTGCTCCCAGGCTCATAGCAAGAGCCCCTCTGTGCGTCCTCCATGCCCATGTCTCTGCTTCTCTCCACACAGTGCAGCTCTCAGAAATCCACTTCCTGGCAGTGGCCATCGGGTCTGCCTGTGTCCTGATGGTGGTGGTGGTGACAGCTGTGATCATCTGCCGGCACCGGCGCAAGAAAGCGGAGGAGAAGGGCATCGAGGTGGCAGACACCGAACTGTAAGGACAGAGGAGAAAGGCTCCTGAGGAAGCTCCTCAAGTATCTTTGCAGCTAGCCTGACTCATTGGCTTGGACTAGACACTGAGCGTCTGCAATGCAAAGCTGCCGGCGTAATTAGCGCTAATTGGCTGCTGAGTTGCAGTCAGAACAGAGCCCTGGGATGGGTGAGCTTTAGGAGACCTCATTCTGCTCTTGCTCTTCAGTCTCCTCACCTGGAGAAGGATTCAGTCACAGATTCATAGAATGAATCGAAGTTTAAATTTGAAGGGACCTTAAAGCTCATCCAGTCCCAGCCCCCCTGCAGGAACACCTCCCACCAGCCCAGGTTGCTCACAGCCACATCCAGCCTGGCTGCAAAAACCTCCAGGGATGAGGCTTCCACCACCTCCCTGGGCAACCTGTGCCAGTGTCTCACCACCCTCATGAGGAAGAATTTCTTCCTAATCTCCAGTCTCAATCTGCCCTCCTCAAGCTTCAATCCTCAAGCTTCTCATCCTGTCACTCCCAGGAGTCAAAAGTCCCTCCTCAGATCTCCTGTAGCCCCTTCAGGTACTGGAAGGCTGCTCTAAGGTCTTCCCAGAGCCTTCTTCAGGCTGAATAGCCCCAGCTTTCCCAGCCTGTCCCCATGGGGGAAGCTCTCCAGCCCTCTGATCATCTTCATGGCCTCCTCTGGCCCCTCTCCAGCAGCTGTGGTGGCAGTGGGCAGATGATCACTTTATGAACCTGACACGGGGGTCTCCATGCATGCTTGGTATCTTATCTGACCATGTGTGCCAGATGTAACTCAGAAGGTGTCTCTGCTGCTTGAAATATATGATGCTGACTTGGCCTTTTTCTAACTTTCCCCTTCGCCCCCCCCCTTTTTTTTTTTTTTTTTTTTTTTTTTTTTAATAACAGTACAGAAAAGGAGAATCTGAAGGTCCGAGAAGAGAAAGAAGCTGCTCCCTTAGAAGAGTAGAGATCTTTGATGGTATGTACAGTGCAGGTGTTCACTCAAATATTTACTAATTCATATCTTAGAATCATAGAATTGTTAGGGTTGGGAAGGGACCTCAAGGCTCATCCAGTTCCAACCCCCCTGCCATGGGCAGGGACACCTCACACCACAGCAGGTTGCTCACAGCCACATCCAGCCTGGCTGCAAAAACCTCCAGGGATGAGGCTTCCACCACCTCCCTGGGCAACCTGTGCCAGTCTCTCACCACCCTTATGGGGAAGAATTTTTTCCTAAACATCCAATCTGAATTTCCCCATTTCTAGTTTTGCTCCATTCCCCCCAGTCCTATCACTCCCTGACACCCTAAAAAGTCCCTCCCCAGCTTTCTTGTGGCCCCCATCAGACACTGGAAGGCCACAAGAAGGTCTGTTCAGAGCCTTCTCTTCTCCAGACTTTTCTGACCAATCTTTCAGACTTTCCAGACTAATCTTGCTGTTACTGCAGACTTTTAAAGGCAGTTTTAGTTGGGTATTTATTTTCTGGAGCCATGGGAGCCACAAACAAACATCTGAGACCACAGCCACACTTTGTTCCTGAGGAGCCTTCAGAGAGACAGAAATGAACAGGCAGTGGTGGAGACTTTTTTTCCCCTCTCTCTTAACAGTGAAGGTTTCTCCACCCTAGTTGTTGTTGCTGCTTTCCCTGATGGGTGCCTGCCTTGTGGAGCAAGAGGGGTGAATTACTCTCACCAGTTCTGAACCTGATTTTTCCATTCATTTGATCTCAGTTGTTTTCAAATCGCCACAAGAAGACCAAAATTCCTTCCAGATTTGCTGACTCTGCTGGAAGGTTTCAGCATCTTTTTTTTTTTTTCCTCCTCCCTCACTCCATTTGTGAGGTCAGCAGTTGCCTCTAACTATTTCTGTTTTCAACAATAACCCTGAGTAATGAGGTCTGGTTTGTTTTCCCTTCTGCTCTTTCTTCTCAGGTCCTTCTAAAGCAGATGGTGAGAGGTTGTAATTTGGAATGTTGGAACAAAGCTGAATTACAGACGCCTCGTGCTGCCAGTGTGGTATCCCTGCTCAACCTGAAAGTCCTGCAAGGAAGGAGGGTGACAGTACCACAAGATGTAAATTTCCTTCGTTGAAGGAAAGCAGGGAGGACCTTGACCCATGAACAAAGAACTTTCCTTTCATCTTCACACCGGCAGAGTGTGGAGAAAGCTGCTCTGAAGACAAAAAAGAATAATGCCAGGATAGCTGAGTGAGCAGAGATTATTCAGTGGCTGAGCAGACAACTCTTGCACCTTAAGTGCTGCAAGGTGCTTTATGTGTTGCCCTGTGTTTTTTCCTCCCTCAAGTTTCCCTTTGACATCACGAGAAGGGAGATGGACTGAGAGGGATCACAGGAGCAGCCTGTGGCTACAACAGGCTTTCAGTCCCTTTGCTGCTGTAAAGGGCAACTCTTACAGCTAGGGAATTTATGCTGCTTTGTATTAGGGGGTGCTTTTCATGCTGATCTCATGCAGCTTTGCAACCACAGTAGCTGAGGTCGGTGCCTTCTGTGCAGCCACACACTTCAGCAGCTCTTCCCAGGAGTGGGAAAAGCTCTGCTGGCACTACCCCACGCTGACCTCCTTTCTGCTCAGCTCTCCACTTCCCACCGCCATGCAGGACGCTGCTTTCCCCTGCTCAGCAGCCTCCTGAGCGCCCTTGCAGACACTCCAACCCTGTAGCTGGCTGCAGTTCCAGCTCAGAGCCTGCCCTGTGCAAGTGCTGCTGGCCATGCTGAGGCAACCTCCTGCTGCTCTTTGGGGTGTCAGCAGCTGGCAAGCATCAGCCTTCCAGCAACAACAGCAACACCCCTGCCTGTGGGTGCTGTTTGTTGCCCAGGTGCCCCCCAGCACATCTTGCCTGATGATAGATTGGTTCTCCTTCACATCTCTGAAACAAAGGGAGCCCCTTGATCTAGTTCAATATGGCAAAGCCTACCTGATCCCTGCTTGCTGCAGGCTTCTCTCCCACCCCAAATCATTCACTTTGGTCAGGGATTGGCACAGGCTGCCCAGGGAGGTGGTGGAGTCCTCATCCCCGGAGGTGTTCCAGAAACCTGTGGCCACGGCACTTGGGGATGTGGTTCAGTGGCCATGGTGGTGTCGAGTTGAATGTCAGGCTGCAGGATCTGAGAGGCCCTTTCCAACTCAAACAATTCCACGATAAATGAAACCACAGCACTGTTACGGTGTTTAACCAGCACCAAACCAACACAACCCCCCCCCGCCTCCTTCCCCAGCCTGTTTGTTTAAAGACTATCTTTATGGCTTTATAACTCTCCTCTGTGTCGCGCCGGCCACGTTGTCTGTGGCGATGTTTTTGTTTTCAATTGTGTGCCATAAATAAAGGAGCCACGTGGAGAGCAGCGGCGGTGAGCTCAGCGCTGCGACGCAGGGATGTGCGGCGCCGGCCGGAGCTTTGCTCTGAATGCGGCCCCCGGAACCGGGGTTTTCGGGGTGCCCGGCTGGGAGGGCAGGGGCTCCCTGCTCCCTCAGAGGGCAGAGAGAGCCCGCCGCCGGAGGGTCGGGTCCTGCATCCCAAACCGGCGCCACCCCTCTAGGGCCGGGGTACAGGGCTGGGGCCGCTCCAGGGCCCGGGGAACGGAGCTGGGATCGCTCCCGGAGGCGCCGACCGCGGCTAGGACCGGTCCCGGGGCCGCGGAACAGGGCTGGGGCTGCTCCCAGAGGCGCCGACCGCGGCTAGGACCGTTCCAGGGGCCGCGGAACGGGGCTGGGACTGCTCCCGGAGGCGCCGACCGCGGCCAGAACCGCTCCAGGGGCCGCGGAACGGTGCTGGGACCGCTCCCGGAGGCGCCGACCGCGGCTGGGGCCGCTCCCGGGGCACTTCACGGCCAGGCCCTTCGCGGCGGCCCCAGGTAGGCGCCGGCCGTTGCCATGGCGACGCGGGGCGGCCATCTTGCGGCTTGTCCCCGCCCTCACCTGCGCCGCCCGCGCGCAGGTGAGCCGCCATGTTGCGGCCGTGAGCCCAGCCGGGATGCGGTGTGGCGGCGGCGCGGTGGCGGTCGGCGGCGGCTCCCCCTCATCCCTCTTCCTTCTTCCGCGAGGGTTCCTCCTTCTGCTCGGTAACGGGGCCTTCCATCTCCGGGGAGTGCCGCGGCGGCGGGAAGCCTCGCACGGAAGGCGGTTGCGGAGGTGGCGGTGTCCCGGCGGGCTGGAAGCTCCGGGAAGCGCCGAGCAGGAGTGCGGCGGCGGCGGCCGGCCGGGCCCCCGCGGGGCTGTGCGGTCGGTTGCCGGTGCGGGGAGTGCTGGCAGCGGCAGGAAAAGCCATGGGGTGCCGTGGGGCGAGCGAAGCCCCCCGGCAGGGCAGGGCAGGCGGCTGGCTGCGTTCGTTTGCTGTCTACAACTCCCTGAAGGGAGGTTGTAGCCGGGTGGGAGTTGATCTCTTCCCTCAGGCAACCAGTGACGGAAGGAGAGGACACAGTCTCAAGGTTTGGGCTGGATGTTAGGAAGAAATTCTCCCCAGAAAGCGAGATTGGCCATTGGAATGAGCTGCCCAGGGAGGTGGTGCAGTCACCGGCCCTGGAAGCCTTTAAAACCGGACTGGATGAGGCACTTGGTGCCATGGTTTAGTTGATTAGCTGCTGTTGGGGGATAGGTTGGACTGGGTGACCTCGGAGGTCTTTTCCAACCTCCTTAATCCTGTGATTGTGTTACCCGCTCTGCTCGCTGCCCGGCACTTGGCTCCCGCTGGCTTTGCTGAGGTCCAGCTGCTGCCCTCGGGCTCTCGGTGCTCTCGGTCGGGAGCAGAAGGAGGTGTGTTTGGTAAGACCCCTGTTTGATACTGGTGGTGGTGGAAACAGGGTGTGCAACGCCGGAAAGTCACCCTGGGACTGGCAGGTGTGAGTAGGAGCAGCAGAGGAGTCAGCTGGAGCAGGTAGAGCAGAACTTGCTGCAGAGCATCCCCGGGATGGGGTCCAGGAGGATGGGGCCAGGCTTTTGTCAGCGGTGCACAGTGCCAGGACAAGGGGTAACAGGCACAGGTGGAACGTCAGAAGCTCCATCTGAACATCAGGAGGAGCTTCTGTAATTTAAGGGTGGCAGAGCACTGGAGCAGGCTGCCCAGAGAGGTGGTAGAGTCTCCATCCACTGGAGATGTTCGAAACCCACCTAGATGTGTTCCTGTGACCTTGCCTTGGAGATCAGCTCTGATCTCCAGAGGTCCCTTCCAACCCAACCCATGGTGAGGAGGCAGTCAGCATTGTGCTGCTGTCTTTGGGCTTGCACCTTTGGGTTATCAGCACCCCAGTGCCTCACAGCTAACTGGAATCTAATCCTTGTCTTCTGTGCTTGTTCCATCAGGTGCCTGCAATGTCCTTTCCCTGGAAATCACAACCAGTCCTAAAGTGAGAGCCTTCATTGGGGAACAAGTCTTGCTGAAATGCTCCTTCAAATCCACTTCTCCCATCACTGAGAGCCTGATGGTGGACTGGACATACAGGCCCCTCACAGGTGGTCAGATTGAGACAGTAAGTGACACAAGGACTTTTCTTCTGGTGGAGGTTTCTGTGCATGCAGAGGATCTGATGGGGCTTTTCATGTCTGCATTGCTGTGCTGCTTCATCTCTTCAGGTTTGGGACTCTCATCATCACCACCACCTTTCCCATGTGATTTTTTTCGAGTGTTTCTTAGGCAAAAAAAAAATGATGGTGATGTTAAAGGAGATGAAGTTTGGGTTTGGGTACCAGGGCTGCACTGGGTGCTGGAGCTTTGTGTAGAATGACCTTAAAGCAGTTGTTTGGTGGCTTGCTTGAAGGCAGCTGTACCTGAGGAGCTTTGTGGTGCAAGTCTGCAGCTGAAATATCTTGGTGTGAGAAGATGTGTGCAGGGACAGTCTGAAGATGATGATGGCAGCCTCTGAGGGTTATGGGCTGCTGCTTGCTGGTTTGTTGGCAGTGTTTTGACAACCAAGCATAAATGCTTCAGTCTGAAAGCCCTCTGGAAGTGGCCCATTCAGAGTGGGAACAGAAATGCACATCTACTGTGAAGGTGAGGATACACCCAGGTTGCCCAGGGAGGTCATGGATTACCTCCCTGGAGGTGTTCAGAGCCAGGCTGGATGAGGCCTTGAGCAACCTGGGCTGGTGGGAAGTGTCCCTGCCCATGGCCCCTTCCAACCCAAGCCATTCTATGAATCTTCATGGCCTGTCAGCAGCTTCTGCTGCCCAAAAAACTTTGAATTCTTAGAGGAGTGTCCTCATATCTGGCACAGAAGGGTGGTGCTTGTATGAAGTGAGGTCTGCTGAGTCTCTGCTCACAGGACAGCAAGAGCAAAAGCTGAGGAAGCACAAGGAGGCAGGGAGTCTGTTCTGCCCTGCTGCAGATCTGCAGAGGGGACCAGGCTGGTCAGAACGGTGATGATGGCGTCTGAGGGCTGAGGATGAGAGCCTGGGAGCTGTAATGAAGTGGAGCTGACTCAAGAGTTTTCAAAGTGGGACTTGAAAAGGCCTCCTGCATTAGCAGTGTTGTGACTGCTTAACCTGCATTCCTCTGCTTAGTACCCAAAAAGTGCTTTGCTTTGCTCCTTACTCAGCACTTGGAGTGTTTGATTGCTGCATTGGTTTTTTTTTTTTTTGTCTTTGCCTCCTTGTAGATTTTTCATTACCAGTCTGTTCCATACCCAACAACAGTGGGAAAGTTCAAAGACAGAATATCCTGGCTTGGGAATGTTGCCAGGGGTGATGCTTCCATTGCTATCCAAAACCCAGGGATGAGTGACAATGGAACCTTCATCTGCAGCGTGAAGAACCCTCCAGACATGTACCACAACATCCCCCTGACAACACTGGTGGTTACAGAGAGGGGTAAGCAGCTTTGGCAGGAGCTTAAATGAAGTTCCATGTTGGAATTTCAGCAGGAGTTACCTCAGGAAGGCTGCAGAGGGACTTTTCATGAGGGTGTCTGGAGACAGGACAAGGGGGAATGGTTTGAAGCTGAGGAGAGCTGGAGCTGAGGAAGAAGTTCTTCAGTAGGAGGGTGGTGAGACTCTGGAACAGGCTGAACAGGAGGGCTGTGGATGCCTCCTCCCTGGAGTTGTTGAAGGCCAGGCTGGATGAGGCCTTGAGCAACCAAATCTAGTTGAGAGATGTCCCTGCCCCATGGCAGGGGGGTTGGAGTAGGTGATCTCAGAAGTCCCTTCCAACCCAAACCATTTTGTGATTCTCTCTGAGTTAAATACACTGAAAACTGCTGAATTTATCTGGGGACAGGAAGGGACAAATGGAGGCTGTGCTGACAACAGCCATTCAAAGTGTGCACTTGCTCAGGAGTTCCAACCTCCACACATGAGAGCAGAAGAGCAAGTGAAATGTTTTGGAAAGAGTGAGCTAAAAATAACCTGCCCCACCACAAAGCTGCTCAGTGATGCTTCATCTCCTCCTCTGCCTCGTGTGCCAGGCCTGCCCCAGATCTGCAGCTCAGGCTGTGGTGGAGCTGTGTCATCAGCTGCCTGCCTTTGTAGGGTTTTTTTTTTTTTGCACATGCAGCACTCTGTGGTGCTGGGGCTGTGCTGGGAGTCCTACAGTCAAGCTGCCTCCCATGTGTCACCTCTGTGCTTTGTGTGACAAGGCCAGCAGGCTGTGGTCTGGGTGGGTGTTTGCCACAGGGGCTGACAGCTGGGCTTGGTTGTATTTTACACTTATTTGTGTCCAGTTCTGGGCTCCTCAGGTCAAGAAGGACCTCAGGGAACTGCTTAAAAGAGTCCAGCACAGAGCCACGAAGCTGCTGCAGGCAGTGGAACATCTCCTGTGAGGCCAGGCTGAGGGAGCTGGGGCTTGGAGCAGAGGAGCCTGAGGGTGACCTCATTGCTGGGGATAAAGATGTGCAGGGCTGGAGCCAGGCTCTGCTCAGGGATGGCCAAGGACAGGACATGGGGCACTGGATGTTCCTTGGGAACTGAAGGGAGGGTTCCAGAACCCTGGAGCAGGCTGCCCAGAGAGGTTGTGGAGTCTCCTTCTCTGGAGACATCCAAAACCCCCCTGGCTGTGTTCCTGGGTGCCCTGCCCTGGGTGCCCCTGCTCTGGCAGGGGGGTTGGACTGGATGATCTCTGGAGGCCCCATCCAACCCCTACCCTTCTGTGACTGTGTGATTTTAGCAGTGGCAGAGCTGGGCTGTTCTTTGTCTTCCCTGCAGGCCTTTCCTTCCAGCTCACCTCAGCAGTGCTGCTGTCCATTTTAGTGTTCCTCCCTTCCATCTTCGTGGTGGTTCTGCTGTTGGTGAGGATGGGAAGGAAATTTGGAGTGCTGAAGGAGAAGAAAAAGTCTGGCTGTAAGAAGTCCTCCATTGAAGTGTCTGATGAGTAAGTTCTGGCTGGAAGCTAGAGCCTGTATTTCTTCTTTTGCCTGTTGGCACAAGCCAGAGGATGCTTCCTCCACTCTTACTCAGTTCACAGCTCTCAGCATCTGCAGCTCAGCCACTGAAATCTACTTCTCCATATGCATGATTTAGCCAGTGGTGAGAAAGCTTTGGAAAATCCCCATGGTGGAGCATAAGCTTAACTGCTGTAGATCCTCTTTTGCTTGGAGTGAAGCAGTTTAGGCTTAGAAAGTCTTTCACTTCTGTAATTGGATTTATTTCAGCCTCAATCAGGAAGATATTCTGCTGATGTGAGCTCTCTGGGTTGTGTTTTGCTCTGAAGGATCCCTAACAAGAAAACCAAACTGAATAATGGAACTACTACCCCTCTGGTGGCCTCAGCAGAGGTGCCAGGTACTGAAGGAGCCTTGGAGGCTGAATTCTCTTCTGAACTGGAGAGGATTCTGTTCAGGAGTGAGGATTTTGCTCTGCTGAGACCTTACCTGCAGTGCTGGAGCCCTCAACACAGGAGGGACAGGGACCTGATGGAGCAGGTCCAGAGGAGGCCACAAAGATGATCAGAGGCTGGAGCAGCTCTGCTGTGAGGACAGGCTGAAGGAGCTGGGGATGTTCAGCCTGGAGAAAAGAAGGCTCCAGGGAGACCTCAGAGCAACCTTCCAGTACCTGAAGGGGCTCCAAGAAGGCTGCAGAGGGACTGCTCCCAAAGGCCTGCAGGGACAGGACCAGGGGCAATGGTTTGGAATGGGAGCAGAGCAGATTGAGATTGGATGTGAGGAGCAAGTTCTGCAGCAGAAGGCTGCTGGAACACTGCAACAGGTTGCCCAGGGAGGTGGTTGAGTTCCCATCCCTGCAGATATTCAGGGTGAGGCTGGACAGGGCTGTGAGCAAGCAGGGCACTTCAGTGGAATGGCTGCCTTCAAAATGAAGGAGCTGACATTCTGTGTCCTGTTTGGTTTTGCTCTGCAGAACCAGGGCTTTTTCTCATGAAAGCATCAGCTCAGTGTGGCAGAACTAGAATGCAGAGGAGGTCTGTGGGGGGAGAAGTCCAACCTAACCCTGTGCTTTTCTGCAGGCCTGAACAGCCAGAGAGAGGCAACTGCTTGGGCAAGCTCAAAACCTGGTGCCTGAACTGTGTGGTAAGTGAAAGCTGCTGTCAGCAGGCTTGGCTCTGTCAGCTTGGGTGCTCAGAGGAGGTGCCAGGAGCAGCAGGTAGAGCTTGTCAGACACCCCTGGATGTCAAGGAAGGCTCTCAGGTGGCTTTGCTGTGTGAGGCTTTCCAGGTAGGGGCTGCAAGGGGTGAGAGCTGCCTGGGGGGGAAGCTGTGCTCAGATCCAGCAGCCTGCTTTTTTGTGTGACTTCACTGAAATCCAAGCTGGCATTTCAGGATGACAATTCAAGGGGGCAGAGGCAGCAATCCCTCAGTGCTTCTTGCAGCCTTGGCTCTCTCCTGGAGATCCTCCCTGCTTCCTCTGCTCTCAGCCCAGCAAGCTGCTGCCAAGCTCCCGTGCTTGGTTTGTTGCTGGCTTTGTGCCTGTTTGTTTTGTGGTGGAAGTGGTGGTGGTTGTCTTCTGGTCCTGCTTGCTGCCCTGTCAGCAAGCTCCTGTGTTGTGCTGGAAGGGCTGAATGCTTTTGCCACCTGCTGTGCTTGTTTCCTGCAGTGTGTTGGCACTGCTCTGGCACATTCCAGACTGAACTCGCTGAGATGCCTAATTTGAGAGGGTTTTCATCTTTCCCTGATGTGTCCTACAAAGCAGCCTTACCTCAGACACACCTTTTACACCTTGTCTAGAGGCTCAGGAAGTAACACTAAGGAGGATTTAAATATGTGTTGCTTGATTTCACTCTTCTCAAGGCAGTGATTGAGCATCTCCTGCACACAGGAGCCTTCAGACAGGTGTGTGCTGGTGGTTTCTGGGCTTCAGTAGGCACTGAGTGAAAAACAAGCAATTATTGCAAGCTGCATTTGAATGTTTACAGTTCTGCAGGAGCCACAGCAGTTAAAACACAGCAGAGCAAAGCTTCCAAGAGGTGCAGGCTGCAGAAAGTGCTTTATGCAAAGAGGGAGAGTTGCTGTGGGAGATGGAAAGGCTGGTGCAAGTGACATGCTAGAGGCACCACTTCTTTAGTGCTGGTGGAGAGAGAGAGAGAGAAGGCTTAGCCAAGCCCAGAGGTGTTCTGGAAAGCATGTAAGCTGCTGTCAGAAGCATGGGAGACTCAAATTCCTAGAATGGGTTGGCTTGGAAGGGATCTCCAAAGCCAGCAGGGACATCCTCCACTAGATCAGGTTGCTCAGAGCCTTGTCCAGCCTCACCTGGAATGGGTCCAGGCATGGGGCCCCAACCACCTCCCTGGGCAACCTGTTGCAGTGTTCCAGCAGCCTCCTGCTGCAGAACTTGCTCCTCACATCCAATCTCAATCTGCTCTGCTCCCATTCCAAACCATTGCCCCTGGTCCTGTCCCTGCAGGCCTTTGGGAGCAGTCCCTCTGCAGCCTTCTTGGAGCCCCTTCAGGTACTGGAAGGCTGCTCTGAGGTTTCCCTGGAGCCTTCTCTTCTCCAGGCTGAACAGTCTCAGCTCCCTCAGCCTGTCCTTGTAGCAGAGCTGCTCCAGCCCTCTGGACCTGCTCCATCAAGGCCTGTGTGGAGGGCTCCAGAGCTGGCCCCAGCCCTGCAGGTGAGGTCTCCCCAGAGCAGAGCAGAGGGGCAGGATCCTCTCTCTCCAGCTCTGGCCACACTGCTTTGGATGCAGCCCAGGCTGCCATTGCCTTTCTGTGCTGCCAGTGCCCACTGCTGGCTCCTGTCCAGCTTCTCCCCCCCAGCACCCCCAAGTCCTTTTGTGCAGGGCTGCTCTCAAGTGTTGTTGAGTTGATGATGTGGTTCCTGTCTTGGTGCTCAGCCTCTGTTTGTCTCTCTGTCCTCCCTGTTTAGGACACGGATGAGGACGATCCCTACTGATGAAAGGTCAGAGCTGTGGATAGCAGAACAAAGCTCCAGCCATGGCTAGCTGGGTAGGAAGGCTGCTGGAGACCCAATGCTGACTTCAGGACCTGCTCTGGTCTTGGTAGATTGGAAGAAGAATGCTGATAGCATCATTCACTTTGATTGAAGCACAAAATAACCATTTGGGAAATCTTTCTAATAGACTGAGGGGGAAAAAAGGAATCTCTTAACCTCCCTTCTGCAGTGCCTCCAGAAGAAACCTCAGTGCCTGCAGCTGTGTTTGCTCCCAGCAGGCCCACAGGACATGGTTCTGAGTTGACTTGCAAACTCATTCCTTTGTGATTGGTGAATTCCCCCTTTGCTGTGCCCTTGGATTTGAATTGCCTGAAGCTGCAGAGCAGTGCCAGCTCCCAGCAGTGCTCAGCACTGGGCACTGCCAAGCTTCTCCTCTCTTTTTTTGGGTAGCAGCTCAGATCAAGTTGGTGTGTGGCATCCTTTGCCTTGGAGCAAAGAGAACCTCTCCTGCTTTTTCACTCCTCCTTGGTTTCCTCTGCCACTCGATTCCAAGACCACTGTGTTGTTCCTGCTGTCTTCTGCTCCTCAAGTCACAGTGGGGTCACCTCACATTGCCAAGGTTCATCTTTCCTTTTATGTTTCAGCTGTCCACCAGCTGCAGCACCAGGTCCAGCTCTTTCTCCTTGCAGAAGTGAAGCACAATTCACATCAAACTGGTTTGGTTTTGCAGTCAGAAATGGGGACTCTGTTCCTGGGGACACATAACCCCATCTACCTCAGCCACTGCCTCCCATAGTGTCCAAAGGAGCTTTCCAGGGGCAGCAGCCGTCCTGTTCCTCCTCTTTTCTTTTTGGATGTCTTTCTAGGGAAGAAGCTAAAGGTGCCTCAGTTCTGCCTGGGAACAAAGAGTATTTCCTCCTGCAGCAGCAGTGGACAGCAGAGAGCAGTGGGCTTCAAGCCCTACTCTAAGCAGCTGCTGTTTGCTGCTGACCAGCACTGCTCAGGCTCTCACATGTGGTCCAAGTTTACTGTTGGCTTTGATGTGCCCTTACCAATAAATTGCTTTGTTTCTTTCTGGGCCATGGCTTTTATTTAGCTAAGTCACAGAATCGTAGGATAGGTTGGGTTGGAAAAGGTCTCTGAGCTCATCCAGCCCAACCAACAACCCAACCCCACCATGGCCACCAAACCCTGGCCCCAGGTGCCATGGCCACAGGGTTCTGGAACACCTCCAGGGATGGGGACTCCACCACCTCCCTGGGCAGCCTGTGCCAATCCCTGACCACTCTTGCAGCAAAGACATTTTTCCTCCTCTCCAACCTAACCCTCTCCTGGCACAATTTCAGGCCATTTCTTCTCTTTCTATCACCTGAGACTAGGGAGAAGAGCTAAATCTGGCCCATTGTAGTTGAACTCAGAGCTGCCAGCCTGAGTGGCTGCTCAGCTATAGAAATTGTCATCTGCTGAGGGCTGAAGGTGCTTGGGGACAGATTTAACCCAAGAGGGAACAGGTCCCCAGAGGTCTTTAGCAGCTCTATGACTGCAGCTCGACTGAGCAGCCTGCTCTAGCTGGAGATATCCCTGCTGCCTGCAGAGGGGTTGGACAAGATGCCTTTGGAGGGTCCCTTCCCACCCAGTGCAATGTGAACTTGTCAGGGCTTCAACTGCACAGAACTTCAGCTGGAGGTGTGCTGAAGGTCCTGGCTGCAAGGCAAGTCAGCTCTGGGTCTCTATTTTGCTTCTGCGTGCAGCTCAGATTTCAGCAGCTGCTGCTCCCCCAGCCAGAACTTTCCTGAGAAAGGATGTTGGTGGGTTCTGCAGCCTGAGGAAGTGGCTTTGCTGCTCCCCTCTCAGTCCTAGCACATCACTTGGGTTCTTTGTGGAAGTGAAGGAGACTCTGTTGTCAGCATGGGGCTTTGCCTTCAGCCTGTGTGAACAGTGGGCTGCATCCTGGGCAAGTCCTTCTGCTGCACAGCTTAAATGTTCCCCTGGAAGCTAAGGGCATGCAGGTGTTGAGCTTCACTTCCCCTTCCTTTGCCAGCTGTGTGAAGATGCTGTGTGTGCCATCAGAACTGATCTGGGGTAGAGAAGAGTGGTTGGGGGATGGAGCAAAAATAGAAATTCAGATTGGATGTTAGGAAGAAATTCTTCCCCAGGGGGGTGGTGAGATGCTGGTAGAGGTTGCCCAGGGAGGTGGTGGAAGCCTCATCCCTGGAGGTTTTTGCAGCCAGGCTGGATGTGGCTGTGAGCAACCTGCTGTGGTGTGAGGTGTCCCTGCCCATGGCAGGGGGGTTGGAACTGGATGGTCCCTGAGGTCCCTTCCAACCCTGACAATTCTGTGATTGCTGTGGTACTCCAGAGGAAGAGGAAAGATGAAAATGAGCTTTCAAAGTGGCTGGGGTGGGCTGGGGGTTTGTGCCAGCTAAAAGCAGTCCCTGCTGTCTGGTCTGTGTTTCAGAAGGGGTGAAAAGCCCCTGGGGTGGCCCTTCTGCCAGGTAGGTGCCTGCTAACCTGTGGCCCCCAAGAGCATTGAGGGCAAGGCTCAGCAAAGAAAGAAACTCTGTGCTGTGAGGGTGGGGAGACACTGGAACAGGTTGTGGATGCCCCCTCCCTGGAGGTGTTCAAGGCCAGGTTGGATGAGGCCCTGAGCAAGCTGGGCTGGTGGGAGGTGCTCTGGCCATGGCAGGGGGTTCTGTACCAGCCCCTTCTCCATTCTGATGTGTCAGGACCTCCATCTAGCTTTTAACTTCCTCAGTGAAAGTGACCATCAAGCTGAACCTGAGATGTGACTTGAAACCAGAAGCTGATGAGATAAGTCTCAAGCAGACATCCTGAAGGAGGCTTTAGCAACTGGTTCAGAGACTCTGAATTTGTCACTGAAGAACCTTTTGCTCAAGAGGCAACTTGGCTGCCCCAAGCCACACTTGGGTGAGTGTCTTTTTTTGCCATCATATTTACTTTTTTAGCTGTGTATTTTCTGAAAGGAGAGTTAGGGAGGGTTCTGATGCCATAGGAAAATGTGGGGGCAGGATTCAGAGATTCAGAGAATGGTTTGAGTTGGAAAGGACCTTAAAGATCATCCAGTTCCAACCCCCTGCCATGGGCAGGGACACCTCCCACCAGCCCAGGTTGCTCAAGGTCTCCTCCAGCCTGGCCTTGAACACTTCCAGGATGGTATTTGTGTATTCCCTCCCCCCAGATCTGTTTAGCAAAGGCAATTACTCTGGGAAAGGATTTGGATGTGTCAGCACTGCAATAGACAGAACAGCCTGGCTGAGTGGGTGCTGTCTTCAGCTGCTGCATGGCACAGAGGGAAACCCTGCAAAAATCTGTTCCCAGACAGAGCAGAATTTATTCTGAGAAACAGCGTAAAAAGTCCAGGAAGGACCTGGTGGCAAATAAGGACCTCGGTAGCTCAGGGGCAGCAGCTCGGAGTGCAGCTACTCTGCTACACCGAGGCTCTGCGTGCTGAGGGCCTGCTTTGAAGCTGCTTCCTCTTCTAGGTCCTGCAGAGGAGTGGTCCTGGGTGGGTGCAGCTCTGCTCGAGTCTTAGAGCTTTGAACAAAGCAGGAGGCTGTGCCCTGCTGCAGTGCAGCAGCTGAGAGCTGTGGAGCTGAGCACAAATTGTGCTGTTTGTAGGTTACAGCAAAGTGTGGCATGGGAGAGCTGCAGGCAGCAGGCAAAGCACACAGCTCTCCCCTCCACATCCACCCCCACACAACCCAGCCCTCAAGCAGGTCATGGGTGATGAAAGGCAGATCTGAGAGGATTCTAAAAGTCCCTCCTTGCCACTCTTCAGGATCTTGTGCGTGAGAATGGGAGGGTGGTGAAAAATTGTTTCCCTACTAGGAACAATTTCTGTGCTGCAAGAGTGGTCAGGGACTGGAGCAGGCTGCATGGGGAGGTGGTGGAGTCCCCATCCCTGGAGGGGTTCAAGAAACCTGTGGCCATGGCACCTGGGGACATGGTTTGGTGGCCATGGTGGGGGTGGGTTGCTGGTTGGATTGGATGATCTCAGAGGCCTTTTCCAACCCAACCAATTCTGTGCTGTTCTGAAGGGCTGAGCTGCTCTGCCATTGCTGGCTGCAGGCCATGCACTGAGTGGAAAGCTGTGGGGACTGTTCCTCAGCCTGGAGCAGAACCATGGCTCCTCTAGCAGCTAATTCTGGGCCTGCAGTCCCTGTCTGAGCCTGTCTCAGGGTGCTTCTGAGAAAAATGCACTTGGAAAGAACAAGGAATTAGAGAACATGCCTGGCCCTGCAGAGAGAGGGAGGCTTTCCTGGGGGCTGAGCAGTGATGGCCAGGAGGAGCGGAGCCACTGTGGCTGTTCCTGCCGCTCCCTGGTGTGGGCATGGAGCTGGCATGGCCTCTGTCACCTCCCTGCTGCCCTCTGCACCTGGTGGCACTGTCACTGCCAGTTCTGCACTGAGTGCCAGAGCCAGAGGTGCTGCCCCAGGAAGTTTGGTGTCGCAGGAGCACAGATCCTGGAGCTGCTCCAGAGGATGGAAGGGACAGGAGCAGATGGACACCTTGCTTGTTCTTTCATACAGGCTCAGAGCATGGCTTGGGTTGGAAGGGGCCTTAAAGATCATCCAGTTCCAATTGGTGGCCAGGGATACCTTCTACTAGCCCAGGTTGCCCTCCTCCAACCTGGCCTTGAACAGCTCCAGGCAGGGGGCTCTGTCTTCTGTGGCTCTCTCCAGCACCCTGCAGCAAGGGCACTGATTTTGGTGTAAGGGCTCCATGTTTTCAGGGCCAAACTCCTCAGAGCAGGCAGCACAAGCAAACATCTCACTGCTTTCTGAGCTTGTCTGTGAACATCTCGGTTCAGATGCAAGAGACAACCCCCACAGGAAGGATTCATTACTTGGGGGGGAAAAGCAAAGGTGTTTCAGGCTGAGCCCTCCCCCAGCTCACTCTTCCTCCCCAGAGCGTTCTCAAACCAAGACCTACCTGACATCTGTGCTTCACTGAGTGTCAGGCTCCCAGCTGACAATGGCTGACCCAAGAGGCTGAACATCTGAACAGCAGAAGAACTGAAGGAAGCCTTCTCCTGACCTAGGGGTTCAGCTTGGTTGCCAGCTCTTGGTGTCCTGCCCCAGGGGAGCCTGACGCATGCCTCACCTCCCCTCTGCTCTTCTTTCTAGAGTAAGATGAAGGTGTTGCTGAGCCTGACTCTGGTGCTGACATGGCTGGGTAAGCTGTAAGTCATGCTGGTGGGTTTAGTGTCCCTGCCTGCTTTCCCCTCTGCTTTTGCTGCAGGTCCCACTGGTTCCTCTCTTCCCATGCTGAGAACCCCTCAGGGTTTGGCGTGGAGCTGGCAGCAGTAGTTGGGCTCCTGGGCACCAGGAACTCGCTGGGTGCTGCAAGGTCTTTCCCAAAGAGCTCACAGAGACAGGCTGCAGAATGCAGTGGCATCCCTGGATGGATCCTGTCCTTGTTCTGCCAGGCTGTAAGGCTCTGGAATTCCTTTGCCAGGTCTAAATACAGGGAGAGCTTTCCCAGGAATTGGTTCTGGCTCTGCTTGAGGCCATTGGCTCCTTCGATCTTCTCCACTGGCAAACATTTGTCATTTTCAGCTGCACAGCTGGTCAAGACCCAAAGAAACTAGTTTGGGAAGCTGTAGCACTTTGCATCTATAATTTACAGGGCACTGGACAAATAGTTGGTGCCTTGCCAGGGCCCAGCCCGCAGCGGCTGTGGACAGAGCGAGCAGAGCTGGGAGGCAGCACTAGCAGCAGACCTGTCGGAGCAGCTCCCTCTGAATCACCTCCCCCAGTTCCTGACAAACAACTGCCTGAGCTCAGCTTCTGTCAGTGCATGCAGAGTCTCTCTGGAGGAGCTCCAGGGACCTTTTCTCTCACTCATTTCCCCTTCCTGCTGCACACTCTGCAGCCCACCACAGCAGCCTGCTGCTGGCTCTGCCAGCTCCGTACCCTTTGATGCTGCTCTGCTGTCTTTGTTCCCCCGCTGCCCAGCTTCTCTAGCAACCCCTCAGCAGCACTGCAGAATCACAGAACGGTTTGGATTGGAAGGGACCTTAAAGATCATCCAGTTCCAACCCCCCGGGTTGCTCAAAGCCTCATCCAGCCTGGCCTTGAACACCTCCGGGGGGGGGGGGGGGGGGGGGAGGGGTGTCCACAGCCTCCCTGGGCAACCTGTGCCAGCCTCTTGCCACCCTCACTGTCCTAATCTCCAGTCTAAATTATGTGGCCAGACAAGTCCAATGCCAGGTCACAAGCCTGTGAGCAAGGGGTAAGGAAGCCAAATGGGCAGGTTGGGAAGGAGGAACTGAAGTTCATGTGGAGCAGCTGAATTGCCCTTGGCCTGGTGCAGATGAGCGCGGCGCAGGTTCTCCCAGCTGGTGACTCACAGGAACAACCCTGCAGGAGCTGCAGGCTGTGGCTGGGAGACGCAGAGGGCTGGGGTTGTGCTTTCCCACTCGCTGGTCGGGCGAGCGCAGCGGCCCCGGCTCGGGCGGCTGGGAGGATGAGCTGCCCCCCATGCCGGGCACGCCACGGGCAGGGCTCAGCCAGAGGCTTTGCCTGCACGGGCGGCAGGGCCTCCCCGCTCGGAGCCTCCCGCCCCAGCGTTATCCGCAGAGGAGACAGCCCATGGGCACGGGCAGGCTGCAGCTGGCCGTCCTGCCGGCGCTCATGCTGCTGTCCCTGTCCCCGGCAGAGCCGTGCCGCGCTGGGGCTGCCTGGGTGTTCACCCAGCCGCTGCTGCAGGCCGGCGCGGGAGACTCCGTCCTGCTCCAGTGCCGCCTCCTAGACTTCGTGTCCCGAGGCTGGACCATGGCCAAAGTGGACTGGCTGCGCCTGGCAGGAGATGGCACTAAGAAGGTGGGTTGAGCACCGGGGGCTGGCAGTGGAGCTGTGTGCTCCGGGGCAGGTGGAGGGCAGGGCGAGCCAGGCAGCCTTGGTGCCGTCGGAAGGCTGTGGGAGGTCTGTCAGCACAGCCCGGGCCAGGAGAGGAGAAAGGTTTCCTCGTCTAGCAGAGGAACACCTCCACCGTTTCCTGTGGCCCTGCACCGCGGGGGAAGCACTGTGCTGGGTTCTGCGTCCTGGGGCTTTCCGGGACAGCGTGGGAGGCAGCTGAGCTCTCCTGCGTGGGGAGGCCTCCCCGGGTAGCGGGGAAGAGTGTGGAGCAGGGAAGGCACCACACAGGGCACTGCCCTGCTACTGGGCTCCTTTCACCCGCTGCTGTCTGTGCCCTGGCAGGAGGAGATGGTGTTTTATTACTACAACAACCGGGGCATCCCTGTGGGCCGTTTCCAGGAGCGGGCACAGTGGCAAGGGGACATCTCCCGCTGGGATGGCTCCATCCAGCTGCAGGACCTGCGGGTGAATGACAGCGGCAGCTACGTGTGCGAGATCCGGCTGCGAAACCGCGGCAGCATCTTCAAGAACCACACCGTGCTGCACGTCAGCCCCGCGGGGCACAGAGGTGACTGCTCCCCCGCCCCGCTGCCCGCTTTGCCCTCCTGCAGAGCCTCTGGGAAGCTCTTGAACCTGCCGCCGTGAGTGCTGTGGAGTAGGGCTGGGGTCCCTGCGTGTACCATCCCCTGCCTTGCTGTCTCCCCAGCAGGACAAGGAGCAGCGGCAGGCGTCCAGGACTCCGCAGCCCCAGGAGACTCCAGGTTCTGGGCTGTGGCCGCGGGAGGCGGCGGCGTGGCTGTGGTGTTGGCTTTCCTGGCCGGACTCAGCCTGAGGAGGAGGTACCGACACTAGCTGTGGGGTTCTGGGGCCGGGCAAAGCACCTGCTGGCAGCTTTCCTGCGCTTTTCTGCCAGGCCAAGCAGGGCTGGAGCTGCCAGGAACCGGAGGGTTCACCCCCGCCGCGATGCCACTGCCGCCCTCTAGTGCCACCCTGCCCTGCCCTGTCCCCGCTGCGCTCCGACACCGCCTGAGCTTCCCTGTGCCACGTCCAAAGAAACCCATCCCAGCGTCCCAGGAGAGGGCGGGTTGGGGACAGGAGGAGCACGAGATGCTTCTTGCTGGAGGTGACGCTGCTGTTGCCTTCCCTCAAGGTCTGCAGCCAACACGGCTTTGGAAAGGACTGGAAACGATGGCAGCAAGAACAAAGCAGAGGTGAGAGCTGGGGCTGAGCTGAGTGGAGGGGACCTGCCCTAGGACATGGCCACAACCCGTGGGAGCCAAAGGGGGAGAGGAGAGGCAGGAGAAGGGGAGGGATGGAGAGGGGAGGGATGGAGTGTGCAGGGCTGCTGGGCAGCCATGGCCATGGCTCTTGGTGCTAGTCCTGAGAATGAGGTAAGGCAGCTCTTGTGTACTTGGGGTCTGCCTGGTGTCAAGTGTCCTGATCTGCCCCTCGTAGGAAGCACTTTACTCTTCCATCCCTGGCACTGAGGTACCCAAGGCTGAACAAGATGCAAAGAAGAAGAAGAAGAGAGCTGAGGAGACCTACATAACCATGGTGAGGGGAGGAGCAGTGGGGTGGGCTGGGCCGTGGCAGGCATGGGGCTGAGATGTGGGGCTGGTGAACCCCCTCCATCACACCTGCTCCTCAGGGGGATGGCATCCAGGGCCTGACCCCTCAGTCCCAACACCAGGCAGTGGTGTCCCTTGCCTTCTGCCTGCAGTCAGACTCATACCCTGCCCCTTCCTCCTCGCAGCATCCCTCTCCCTTCCGGGAGAACGGCGTCTACGTGGAGCTGGCCAGGAGGGTGATCCCGGCAGAATGGATGCAAGAGGGGCCACAGGGAGATGGACACAGAGAGGAACCCTGCAGCAGAGCAGAGGCAGCACTTCCCAGAGCTCCAGAGGGGGAGCAGTAGCCGTGCTGGGGGTGTGAAGCCATCTCTGCTCCTCCGAACAGCCAGCCCTCTGCTGCTGCCAGCCCTTCCTCAAGAGGTGGTGGCACTTCCCCGAGTGCTCCGTGCCACAGCCACTGCTGGGACGCTGCCCACCCCACGACTGCTGGCACGGGACCAGGGCAGACATGCCTCTTGCTTTTGTCTCCTGATTTCTGGAGAGAGGGCACAGTGGGCAGAGCCTCCATGCTCCAGCTTTTTCCTGGCCTGGGCAGCTCCAGACCCTGAGATCAGGCAAGGAGAGCCTGGCAGGGGGGGAAGTGGGACATGAAGCAGAAGCCATGCCAATGGCACCTGCTGAAGATAATAAAGCTCAGGGAGTCTCCCCTGTGCCTGGCTTCCTTTTACACCCTGCTTAAGGGTGTGATGTCCACGTGTGCCAAAACCTGCCTGGCCTAGGGCCTGGGAGTCCCTGCACCCACCTGCAGCCTGGTACCCAGTACCCATGCCTGCCTCGCTGCTTCCAGGGCACAGGGACCCCAAACAGGCCACTAGGGGCTTGAAGAGGCCCTCCTGGGCTGTCCTGAGCTTCGCTGCTGCCCTGGCTTGCAGGGGATAAGGGGCAGATCCCCGAGGCAGTGGAGTGTCCCACGTCACCCATGCACCAGCCCCTCGCTATGGCTGGGCACCTCTCCTAGCACTGGCTGCCCTGCCCGGGGGGAAGCCCAGCAGCCCTTCCGGGGCCCCCGGGGCAGCGTGGTGGCAGTGCCAGCTCTCCCGCTGCCCTATATTTAGCTGTGTGACAGCTGCAGGTGCAGCCCCTGCCCACCTCCCACCGGCCCCGGCGAGGGTGACTGCGGCGCAGCCTGCGCCGCCCGCACTGCTTCGTTTCACGTTGCCACCCTCCTCGCTTTTGCTGGCTGCTGCCGAGCCGAGGGACTCCAGCAGGGCTCTGCCAGCAGGGCTGGTTTTGGGGTGTCGCGGGAGTTAGGGGTGAGCTCCACAGTCCTTTGTAGGGTAGTTGGACCTACTCCAGCAGAGCAGAGCAGCTCTGCCTGCCCAGCGTGGCTGGGAAATGTCTGCAGGGAGTGTTCGCTATGCAAGCTGCCTGTGTTCACACTGCGGGCACCTCTCTGGTGCCTGCTCCCCTGGCTGCCCCCTTGCCCTCCTGGAGCTGGTTGGGCAGCAGAGCACCTCTCTGCCCCTCCTGCCTTCCCACTGCCCTATCCTGTCCTCCCCAGAGCTCAGGTGCACCGGCACTGAGAAGTGCTCTAGCTCTGGGACACACCTGGCCCTTCTCCTGACTGATCCTGCTGCATCATCCTGCATCAAACCCAATCATCCTGCATCCCTCTCCTGGTGCTGCTAGGACCATCCCAGGCCATCCATGGGCTTGCAGGAGTTTGGAGTCAGCCAGGGCAGTGACCTGAGGTGGCTCCAGGTGAATCCCATCCCACAAACGTCATGCTCAGTATAAAGAGGGGAGAGTTTGCTGAGGAGGAGGCTCCTTTCCTGGGCTCCTGCTGACCCTGCTCCTCTTCCTCCTCCCGAGGGCTGCCTTGCTTCTGGCTGTGACCACTGTGCACTCCCTGGGCTGAGTACCACTTTGTGCACTTTCTATTGGCATTGCTGCCACTTTGGTTGCTTCATTAAATCCATTTCTACCCATGGCTCACCTCTGCCCTCCTCTTCTGATCCCTTTTCTTGGGTGGGGAGGGGTCACTGTGTGATAAGAGCCAGATAAGGGCTAAATGCAGGCAGTTCTGCAGCCCAGGTCTGGATGGACAGGGCACTGTCCTGAGCTGCTGAGTGGTGGTGGCAGAGTTTGGTACCCCTGGGAGGTGAGGGCTCTGCTCTTGCATTAGCCTGGAAGTGGGCAGCATACTGGGGGTGTAGTGCCCACTGCAGGCTGCCTGCTCATGGCTGTGCCTCAGTCTGGGCACGCTGGAACCCTCTGTGGAACCCTCTGCCTTCCCCACGCCAGCTCAGTGCCTCTGCTCTCTGCCAGGCAACAGGAGGGCATTTCTGATGCTCTTGGGCTACTGCTGTTGCCACTGGTGTGAGCAGGGGTGGGTTGCCAGCCTCCAACCAGGCAGAGGTGGCACATCTGCATGTCCCCACTGATGCCAGGGTGTTGCAGGAGCCATGGGAACCCTCAGGGTCAGGCCTGTGCTGTGGGACAGTACCTGAGCCCTTTCTGGAGGGAAGAGATGCTCTAAGTGGTGCTTGGCAAATTTGACCGGCCAGAGGGACTCCCAGCAGGACCCAGCTCCTGGGCTGTCCTGGGCTCAGCAGGCTGCAGGAGCTGCTGTGTGCCACAGTCCAGGAGCAGACCCCGGGAGCAGCATTCCAGCGCCGGGCACCTTCTCCTCCTGCTCAGGGGAAAATTTTTCTGCCCTCCCACTTCCCTTGCTGAAATCCACCAACCATAGCATTTACTGCCTGCCTGCTCCAGCACCGCTCCAGCCATATTGGGCTGGGGAATAAAGCAGCTCCAATGTTTTATGTCACCGACACATAACCCGGGCGTTCGAAAAAACACCCAACCACCACCAACCAACTACCAAAATCCACACCAACACCAGGTCCTTCTCCATACATTAAAAAATCCTTCAAAATGAGCCCGGAAGCCTGGCTCCCGCAGCCCACCTTGTTCCTCACTGGCCTCAGCTTGCTCCTCTCGCTGGGTAAGTGTCAAACCTGACCCCTTGCATGCACAAGGCTGCCAGGGACCAGCACCCAGGCTGGGCAGAAGCAGCCTGTCTGGCTAGGATGTCCCCCCCGCAGCCCCTTCCCCACATGCCAGCCCCGAGGAGCCCCTCCTGTCCCCGGAGAAGCAGCGAGCGCCGCTGTGCCGCAAGGCTGGGGACGGAGGTGGTCCGCAAGGTGCCCTGCGGCAGCCTGCCAGTCGGGGGTGACCTCCTTTCGGGCAGGGTGGGGGGTACGGTGCCACTGCATCTTCCCTTCTAAGCGCCGTGTCCTGCTTGCTGGAGGGTTTGACTCAGCGCTGGGCTCTTTGCATGCCAGGCGGGGCTGCAGCGGGCACAGGGCGGGGGGAAGGCAGTTGTGGCTTTGCCTCGCTGGGGATGGCAGCGGCCGGTGGGCTGCGGGGGCCTTGTGGTGGTCCCTTGGCTTTCGGCTGGCTGCTGGGCTGGCCGACAAGGGGCTGGAGGCGCTGCATGGGGCGTGGGAGGGGGGGGATCTGCGGTCGCTGTGCTTCTGCCCTGCCCCGCAGCCGGCAGCGTTGTGTCAGCAGGACTGGGGCTGCATTGATTGGGATGAGGAAGGCCTTCCCGAAGGGATCCTCACACCGTCCTGCAGCTCCTGCCGGGCTGCTCCTGCTGTAGGAGAGAGGCTGGGAAATGGAGGAGGCAGAGCCCAGGCTTTGGAGGCTGTGGGTAATTTTACCCCCACCCCCCTCCAGCCCTGGGTGCAGGGTGTAGGGTGACAGAGAGCTTGGGAGGCTGCTCAGCACCCAAGGACACAGCCTGGACACTCTGACCCAGGGATTTTAGGGGTTTCTTTCCCCACCTCTTGTTGTGTGACACCCCACCTCACCCCGCCCCCCCCTCTCCCCCCCCGGGTGGCTATGGCAGTGGCAGAGTTTGGACCTGCACATGTAGGAGATGCCAGAGCATGTGTCCTCCATCTGCTGGCTGCCCATGAGGACTCTCAGCTGTGCCCTGCTGCTGCCCTGTCCAGGGCTGCCCCATTGCTGCAGAGACTGAGAGAGCCCCTGGTGGCATCTCAGCCCCCTCCAGAGCTCTGGGGCACCCCAAGGACACAGCACAAAGTGATGCCAGCCAACTGCAGGCACGCAGGGTGCAGCGCAAGGGTCCCCTCCAGCTGGGCCTGTAAAAGGGCCTTCTGGGATAGGCAGGGTCTTGCCCCTTACAAGGTTCTCTTGGAGGCATCTAAGAGGGTGGGCTGTGATGGGGCAGCAAGGCTGGGACACTGGCTTAGGCCTGGACACTTCATCCCTCCTTGGATGCTGCAACTTGTACCCAGGCACCAGCTCTCCCACCCCTGGCTCCCAGCACCCTGCACTGAGTGCTCACCACGGCTGCTCACAAGCAGGGAGCCATCTCCAGGGGCTTGGCCAGACCTGGTGGGCACCTCTGCCTCCAGAGAGCTGGCTTCAGGATGCTGTGGGCTCGAAGCAGCCCTCTTTGCAGCTTGGAAAAGCCTCTGTTCCCTGGCTACAGAGCCTGGCCCCTTTCCTGCCCTGCTTGCAGACGGAGCGGATTAGCCAGCGGAGCAGCCTTGACATGCATCCAGCTTGGCCACAGGGCTGGACTCAGGAGCACATCAGGAAGAAGGTTTGAGAGCAAAGAGCAGCAGCCAAAGGGGAGAGGTGAGGTGATGGGAAAGCACCTGCTGGCAGGGTCACTGTCCCAGCCCTGTGGGGTGCCACAGCCCCCCTCGTCCTTCCCAGCACCCTCCCAGGGCTCATCCCTCTGGTTCCTGGGGCTTAGCCTTCGAGGGTGCAGCTTGTTGGCTGCACAGGAGCCTGCCTGGGTGTGCACACCCCCCCTGTACAGGCTGGGCAGAACATGCAGGTGCTGGGTTTGGGGTGCCAGCAGACTAGGGGAGGTGCAGGAAAGGGGAGCAGGACACAGACCCCTCCTCCCTGCCCCTGCCCTGGGTGAGCCCTCCTGCCCTGCGAGCTGCACTGGGTAGCAACCTTTTTTCTCTGCCACAGCAAAATCAGGGCACAGGGACTAGCCTTGTCCCCCCAGGGGTGGCTGAGATCTTGACCTAGTCATTCCCAGCCAGAGAATCCTTCTGTGAGCAGCAGTGGGAGGGGGGAGCCTCTGCATTCCCCCTACAGCCACGAGGCTGCCCCCATTTGCTGCTGTGGTGCCAAGAGAGGCATCTGCTGAGCACAGGCATCAGCTCCTGCCTGGATGTGGCACTGAGCCCTGCCTGCTGATGCTGCAACCAGGAAAGCAGCAGGAAAACTCCTTCCAGGGCAGGCAGCAGAACTCATCAGGGCACAGTCAGAGCAGGTGTGGCACAGAGAGGGGTCATCAGCCCTTGCAGAGCAGGACCAAGGGATGTGGCTTCTCCTTTCTCATCCCCTGTCACTGCTGCACAGGGGAACCCTGGGCCTGGCTGGCCACAGCGTGGTCTGTGCCCTGAAGGCAATCCTAGGCCTGAAGGTGAGATCTGTGCTGCCAGCCAGGTGCAGGGTGGGAGATGGGCACAGCCCAGCAGCATGGCTGCTTGTGCCCCCTCTCTGAGTCACCTCCATCTCTGCACTTGCTCTCTGTGCCTGCGGCAGCACCCACAGGACTGGGCATGGAGGTCATGGCTCCTGCCACCATCAACGCTCTGAATGGCTCCTCTGTGAAGCTCTCCTGCACCTTCAACTCCTGCTACAAGGTGGAGAACAAGCAGTTCTCCCTCAACTGGACTTACCAGGAATGCTCAAACTGCTCTGAGGAGCTGGTGAGTCTCTCCAGGGGCTGGGGATCTGCTCAGAGGCTCTAGGACCAGCCTGTGTGCATAAAGAGCCAGCTGCCCCGATGTGGCAGGCCTGAGTGGGGAGGGGAGGGGACACCCTGTCCCTGGGTGCTGTGGTGGCCAGAGCTAAGCAGGGACCGTGCCACTCGTGGAGCTGAGTGGGTGCTGCCCAGCTCAGGGGTGAGCATGCAGTGTGGGCATGTGCCCAGGGCAGGACGTGCAGGGGAGGGGGATGGGGGTGGTGTTGGGGGGGTTGCCTGGTGGGGGCAGGTGAGCGGGTGGGGTGCCAAGCAGCGTCTCACCTCCCGTGCCACGGGGGCTGTCCAGTTCCTGCAGTTCCGGACGAAGATCATGAACAAGCAGCTGGACCGCTTCGGGAACCGGGTGGAGTTCACCGGCAACCCCACCAAGTACGACGTCTCCTTCACCCTCAAGAACGTGCAGCTGGAGGATGAGGGCACCTACAACTGCTACGTCCTGAACCCCCCCGACCGGCAGCGGGGCCACGCCAGCATCAGCCTCAAAGTGCTCACCAAAGGTAGGCGCTGGCGCTCTGCTGCCGGGCGCCCCCCCGGGCTCGCTGCTCCTTCACCCTGCCCCCTTCTGGTTACTGCCGCTGCCTGTCCCGGGTGAGGTCTCGTGCCCTGAGCCCCTACCCTGTCTCCCCAGAGCCCCCGAAGCACGACTCGACGGTGGCTGTCATCGTGGGTGCCTCTGTCGGGGGTTTCTTGGCCGTGGTGATCCTGGTGCTGATGGTAGTGAAATGTGTGCGCCGGAAAAAGCAGCAGAGGCTGAACACGGACGACCAGAAGACAGAGGAGGAAGGAAAGACAGATGGGGAAGGCAACCCGGACGAGGGCACCAAGTAACAACCCCCCCGGCTGCTCCTCCCTCTTCACCCCTGTACAGCGTGACCCCCTCGATGTGCTTCCCAGAGCAAGGATTTCTGTCTCCCCAGAGCATTCCTCCTTCCATCCAAGTACCCAACCCACCCGGAGCAGGGCACGGAGAGAAGGTGGCCCCCGGAGCCCGGCTGCAGCAGGCAGGGCTGGGGGAGGGTGGCTGCAACGCATCGAGGCTGCCCCTTGAGGCTGAGCTGGCACCAGTTTGTCCCAGTGGGGCCAGGCAGCCCCGTGCCCAGGTGCCCACACCCTGTCCCCGCTAGAAAAAGAGAGCCAGTGGCCAGCAGCTCCTGCCCTCGGGACCACGTCTCACCCCCGAGGTGGTCCTGCTGCGCCCAGAGTGTGGATGCTGCTGTGCCCATCCCCAGGGAATCCCCAAGAGCTGCCCTGTCTCCTCCTTGCCAATCCTGTCTGCCAGTGCTGAGGGTGCTGTGACAAGAAGCTCATGTTCCTCAGGGACTGTCCCAGCCAGCTTCGGAGCCACTGGCCAGGTGGTGGCCACCAGTCTGTGTGTGCTGGCTCTGAGCTTGGCTGGGTGCTGGAGCTGCTGGGGGCTTCTGGGGTGTGATGGATGTAGCCCTTTTGCCTCTTGGGCTGGTTTGGGCCTGAGCACCTCAGCCAAAGGTGCTGGGCTGACTTTTCTGTGCTCGTTTATCCTCTTGGAGAGGGTGATGGGAAATGTTCTTCTGTGCCAAACCCAGGCAGTGAGGTGCAGCTGCTAGGGATGAAGAGCTTCTGGAGGAAGAGGAGGTCCTGGGTACTAGCTGAGAAGAACTGGGCACAACTGAGGGTTCAGAGGCAGCTCTGTCACCTCTGCCAAGCCTGCCCCCTCCAGCCTCCCTGCAGAGCACTGCTCAGTCTGTAACTGCCATGCAACGCACTGCCAGCCTGCCCAGCCCCCTCAGACCCTGCCATGCCCCAGCCCCTGCCCTGCTCTGGCAGCTCCCCCAGTTCCTGGTGAGCAGTGGCCTGGACAGCTCATGGGGTACAGGTGTGAGCAAGCAGTGACCCCCAGCTGGTCCTACCACGCTGCAGTGCAGGGGGATGCAGTGAGCCCCAAGGCTGGCAACTGATGGTCCTGCCAGCACTGGGCTCGCTGCCTGCCCTTGGGCAAGCCCCTTTGCCTCCTGTGCCAGACCTGGCAGCCAGGCTGTGCTGGCTGGAGCATGCCAGGGGCTCACACTGGGGCCTCTTGCAGGTCAGACAGGGAAAATGACCCAGGGAAGTGCCCCCTGTCATGCTGTGCCTGGGCTTTTCCTCCCCCGTGGCAGGTGGGATGTGAGGCAGCGCATGGAGCCCCAGGGGACACCACCTGACGGAGGTCCCCTGTCACCCACGAGCAGCACTGCCAGGGGAGAAGGGAGACCTTCATCCCAGCAGTGCCACGAGTGATGCCATCAGGCCCCGGGGATGGAGGGACAGCCATGCACTCCCTGCTCTACCCCATTGCCTTGTGCCCAGCCCCACGTGCCCTCTGCACCCTGCTCCACCTCGCTGGGCTCTGTGCCGCTCCCCTTCCCGTCTGCCGCAGGAATGTACCATGTCTACCGGGCACTGCCCCCCCTCGCCCGCGGGCTCTGCTGCCCAGGGAGGGCTGGGCACAGGCTGCCTGCCCCCTGCACACTCCCCCACCCTCACGGATGGCTTTCCCCAGTCAGTGCCAACGGGGAGCTGGCCACAAGGCAGGTTCCCCAGGACCGTCTGCTGCTCGAAGCTGAGCCCTGCGCGGCTCCGCAGGGGCTGGGCTGGCACCTCCGTGGCCAGAGGCCTCTGGCTGCTGCCTGTGCCCAGCCCTGCATCTGCCTTTCATTTCTCTCATGCACTGTCCTTGGATTGCAACTTGCCAATGCCTCTGTACAGAGCTGTACCCAGCAGAGCCTACAAATACAGAGCTACCCACAGGAGGCTGCTCGGGTCTGACTCTGGCTTCGGGCTGCGCCTCCTGGGCACTTCACTTTGCCCAACACTCTGCCCAGGACAGGATGTTTGTATTGCTCTTTGTACAGTTCAACAAAACAACAACCAAACACAAAACTTTGCACTCGGTGCTTATGTGCTGCTGGAGGGGCAAAAGGAGGGTCCCTTCCCCCTGCTCTGCCCCCAGAGGGGGCAACAAGGCTCCTGCATGCCCAGAGCTGGCACCCACTGTGGCACCAGGGTGGTAAAGGAGGCCTGGGCAGCCTGGGCTTCCACAGCTCACCCACCAGGAGCTGACACAGAGCCAGCAATATGCAGAGCAGTGCATGAGAGCTCCCAGTGCTGCCTGAGTCTTCCTGCACTGAGATTTCAGGGGTGGTGGTACCCCCCATGTCTGCTCTCCAGCTTAGCAATCTGGCAGTGCTGCACTGAGGCACAGCTGGGGCACAGTTAATTGGCACATCCATCAATTACATACCACAGAGACAGGGGGCGAGGGGGCAGCTCTGCCAGCTGCCCTGCAGTTTGGGCTCCTGAATGCACACACATCCCAAGCCCCCACACAGGCAGGCACATTTCCCCTACCCCTGCCACTTTCCTGGGCTACAGCTGCCTGCCTGCCTGCCCCCCCTGCCTGCTCCCAGGGACCTCACCTTGCTCAGCCAGCTGGTCCTTGGGGTCCCTTTCAACCTGGCATCCTGTGATTCTCCTGCTCCCAGCAGCAGGGTGACACTGAGCAGCACCAGCAGTGCCTGGCCCGGGCACGGTGCCCTGCACACCTTGCTGTCTGCCTGTGGGGCTAACTCTGCAGAGCAGGCACCAAAATCACCTCCCATGCCCTCTGCTGACACAGCCCAACGGCGCTGGACGGCTGCTGGGGGCGCAGCCCAGCCAGGCTGCAGTCAGACCTGGCCCCTGGCAGGACACAGCTTTGCTGCTGCAGAGGAGCAGCTCTCAGGAAGGGGGCACACGGCTCTGCCCACCCACCCCGATGGAGGGGCAAGGACAGCCCTAGGCGAAGGGGTTGGGGACCCACGGGCTGGCAGTCTGGGGACACCTCTGGGAGAGTCACTGTCAAGAAGCTCGGGAGGAAGGCTGGCACGGTGGGATGCCAGAGGAGAGCCCACGGGACTCAAGGGTGAGTTTCCAGCACTGCAAGGGAGCAGGGGCAGTGGCTGCAAGCCCTCCCCCCCAGTGCCAGGGCTTCACAGATGCCCCCGAGCAGGGGACAGAGCATTCCATCTGCTTGGGTCAGGTGGGATGGGAAGTACTGAAGAGCAAGAGAGCAGAGCAGGTCAGGGCATGGCGGGCACCTTTGCTCCGTGCTGTGCAGAGAGCCTTGGTGGGAGCCCAGAGCCGCTGCCCCCACGGCGCCACTGCAGCCTGGCCACCCTCCTGGGGCTGGAAAGGAGGCAGCGAACTCTGGTTGCTGAGGGGTGAGAAGGGCAGTGCTGGAAAACCAGAGCTGGGGAACGTCCGGTGGAGGTGGCCTCGGGCAGTGCCAGCTCAGGAAGAAACTTTCTCCTGAGGCACAGGGTGGCTGCCTGAATGCTTCTTGCAGATGCCTCTGCAGTGGCTGCCTGGGGACGCTGCTCCCCTTTCCCTGCTTTTATTAAAGGGCACTTGAAAGGGGTGGAGGAAGCTGCTCACCCCGGGGGACAGCCAGCTCTGCCTGGAGGGGACGAAGCAGCAGCAGTCAGGACATCTAAGCACAGAGAGAAGGAGGCAGCGAGAGGGGAAAGCTCCGAGGGAGAGCTGCAGGCAAGGGAGGGCTGGGAATGACAAAGGCAGCCAAGCACTCACCCGCAGTCTGCGTGCCCGGGACCCCTCGCTCAGCTCCCAGCCTGGCCCAGCTGGGATGGTCCTGCAGTGTGTGCTCACTGCGAGCGTCTCCTCCCTGCTGCCAGCTCCCGGGCTGCCAGCTCCCGGGCTGCCAGGGCAATTGTCTTTTAAAGGTCACAGCCAGAGGACCTTGCAGTAAATAAAAGGTGCTGATGGGAAGCTCTGCTCCAGTGTTGCCACCTCCTCCATCGGCAGGAGGGCTCTGCCTGCTCCTGGCCGGGGAGCCCAGCGTCCCCTGGCTCTGGGAGCAGTGGAAGGGAGCCAGGGCTGTCCTCCCATTGCTGCTGGCAGTGGGGCTGGGGCTGCACCCAGCAGGATGCTCCAGGGCAGCTGGGGCCAGTGCTGTGCCTGCTGCACTGAACTGGGAGCCTGCAGCCCAGCTGCTCTGCCCAGCCCTGCCCTGCTGGCTCTGTACCCACGTGGAGGGAAGCAGGAGCCCTCCTTGGGGAGAGCCTGGCACTTTAACCCTCCCAGCTCTGTAAGTGCCAGGTGAGAGGGAGTGAGGGCTACACAGGGACCTGGCAGCCACTGTGACCCTCCTGGCAGGCTTCGAGCCAGCTGGCAGCACAGCTGAGCCCTTCTTCCTGTGCCCTGGGAGGTGACAGTGCCCGAGCAGAGGGTGGTCACCTTGCCTGAAACCAGACACAGCAGCCTTGTGCTGGGCTCAGCAGAACAAGTTTCCGCTGAGCCACAGAATCCCAGGTGCCATGCTGGGCATCACAGCATCATGGCACAAGCCTGAGGCCAGCTGCTGTGGGTGCCCTTCCCTTGCCAGGGCACACACAGCTCACCCAGGCTGGGCTATGGCAGAGCAGAGCAGCAGCAGATGTCTCACCAGAGCAGTCAGCCGAGGAAACCAGTCAGAGCTGCCAAGTGTGACAGCTCCATCAGGTCCCCGTGGCAAGCAGTGCCTGCTCCCAGCCTGGGGGCAGCAGGGCCAGGAGGGCAGGGCTGGCCCCGGGGGTTGGGGGGCAGCAGGAGCAGGCAGCACAACCTCTGCAGGGATGCTCAGCAGGGGGAGAGTGGCTGCGCCCAACTCCACTCACCTTTTTGGAAGCAAACTTGGCAGACACCTGAGCATCCCAGGAAGGAGTCCTCCACACGGCATGGCCTTTCCCTGCAGCAGGGCATGGGTGCCACTGTCTCAGGTCTCTCTGCTCCTGCTTGGTTGGATGCTGGAGGGTCCAGACTCGACCTTAGCCCCCTACTCACTTCAGCCCCTGTGACCGTGGCCCTAGCAGCCATCATGCTCTCTTGCATGACAGGCGTTCCTCCCTCCACCCCCTCCGGACCTCTCTGCTGAGCTGCAACTCAGAGGTGTGCCACCCCCACGCAATTAGCAAGGCTCCAGCAGAGGCAGCGCTCCTCCTCCTGCCTCAGCACACCTCCTGCCTGGCCGCCAGCACCTGCAGCTCTGCTCACCGAGCTGGAACCATCACCTGGCCGTGTCCATCACCCAGACACGTCCATCACCTTTCTGTATCCATTACCTGGCTATATCCATCCCCCAGCTGTATCCATCACAGCTGCTCCCCCCAGACACCTCCTGCTGCATCAGCAATACTCTCCCAGGCTGCTCCTGCAGCACTGGCTGCCAGCGCTGTCCAGCCTGCTCTGCCTGTACTTTTCCTGTCTCTGCTGCCAGCTCTGCAGCCCAAACTCCTCAGCCCACAGGCACTGCTGGCACCTTCTCAGGATCCCCTGGGATGTCCCTGTGCCCTGCAAAGCCTCCTGCTTTCCATCTTTCCTCCTGCTTCACTCTTCTGGCCAGGTGAGAAGACAAGCGAGCTGCAAAGGGAACTGGAGTGGGGGTGAGGATTGCTTCAAGGTGCCCTGGAGTGGGGTTGAGGAGTGCCTCAAGGTACCCTGGAGTGGGGGTGAGGAGTGCCTCAAGGTGCCCTGGAGCTGACAGGCAGTGGCACCCTGGACACAACATCCCTGTGGATTAGCTGCTCTCACACCCGAGAAGCAGCAGTCCTGTTTGGGAAGGCAATGCTGTAGTTCTGTACCAGCAAGGGAGGTGCAGCCTCTTCTGGCATGAGCTGTACTGGGATGTGTGCCTGGTGCCAGCCCAGAGGAAGGCTCAGTGCTGTTCCTGCCCCACGAGCAGGGCAGCAACCCCTCCCCCTTCCCGCCCAGCCTGTTCTGGGGATGCGTCACCTCCATCAAGCTGCTGCTCAGCACAGGAGCCTGGCTGCCTAATGGAGCTGGGCACAAGGGTACAGCTCTATCTTTGGCCACCACATCACCAGAGGCCTCCATTAGGAGGGCCCCTACCACCCAGCATTTGGGCTGTGGTCTGCTGAGCTCAGGGCTAATGGATGTGCTGGTGGGGAAAAGGTTGCTGAGATGTGAACTTGTGTGCAGCCAGCTGTCCCAGAACCATCTCACGGTGAGGAAATTCCAATTTCAGTGATGCCATTGGTGCCAGGTGCATCCTGCTGCAGCCCTGCCCATTACAGACATGCTCCGTGCCCCCCTGCCCACCTGCAGAACTGTCTGCTGGGGGAGGGAGGGGGCAGGGAGGTGCTGGGAGGGGGAGCAGGGAGCCTCGGGGGTCACCCTGCACAGTTACACTGAGCAGGATCCGATCCCCAGCTCTAGGACCTGCTGTTGTCCTTTGGGAAGCCACCAGCCTGTGCTCCCCCAGCCCACCCCGTGGCCCTCACCCCAGCACCTCCGCGATGTGGAGACAGAAAAAGCGGCACCCCCCGGGGCTGGGGGTGCGGGGGTGAGCGGAGCAGCTTGGAGGAAGGCGGAGGAGCGCGGAGCAGCGAGGGGGAGGGCGCAGCGCGGCCCCGCCCGGCACGGCCCCTCCCGGCACTGCTCGCCCTCGGCGGGGGCGGCCAGAGCCGGGCGGCTGCGGGCCAGCACGGAGCGGAGCGGACCGCAGCGCCCCGCAGCCATGGCCCCGGGCTCGCCCCCCGCCCGCCGCCGCCCCGCTCCGCGCCTGCTGGCCGCGCTGCTGGGTAAGGGGCGCGGTGGGGAGCACCGGACAGCCGGGGGGGCACCGGGGACCCGCTCTGCCCCGGGCACCGCTGCTGGCCTTCTGCCCATCCTCGGCTCTCCCGGCAGCCCGGCGTGCGGGGTGGTCGTGGGGCCGCCCCCGGCTTCCAGCACCCTCCCGCCCCGAGGCGCGGTGACCCCCGCTTGACGCTCGGCTGCTCCGCACCCCGCACCGCGGCGGCCCCGGGCAGCGCTCGGGGGGAGCTCCCGGCGCTGATGAGGCTCTCTCTGCTCTGCAGCCCCGAAGCACTGAGGATAAGTGACTTGTCCAAGGTGACTTCGAGCGGACTCCGAAGCGCTCTCCGGCCCCTGCCGTGCCCGCAGCGGTTCCGCCATCGCCCGAGCTGCCCTCCGGGAGCACTGCTGCGGCTGCACCCCCGCTTTGCCCGGCGCTGCGAGCGGGGACCGCGGCTGCCCGCGAAAGGGAAGCGGGGAGCAGGCGTGGGGCAGCCATGCACGGCTTCGGCGCAGCCGCCAGCACCCACAGGTCATCCTCGTTACGGCTCATTCCGTCCGGCAACCATCGCATGCGCTTCTTCCCGGGGACGAGCCCACGCTGCAGGGCTGATGCTTGCAGCATGACGCCCAGCCCTGTGCCCGGCCCTGCCTGAGACCCCCAGCTGCAGGGTGGAGGAAGGGGCTTGCGGCCATCCCGTCCCTCCTGCCACGCCTGGAGCTGGTTCCAGCCACCTGCATCAACCCTCACACACCTGCCACACTCCTGCTCGTGTTGATCGTCCTCGTGCCGGTGGGCACGGCGAGCCTGGAACCTGCTGCCTCTGCAGCTCTGGCTGTGAGGAAGCCCCCCCGGGACGTGCTTTAGAGGGCATAGTTCTTAAGTGTGTTTTAAGTGAGCTGGAGACACGAAAAGACATGTAAGTACCTGGCTCCCTGCAGGATCTGGCTGCTGCCACTTGGTTGCAAGTGTCTGCTCAGAACAATGCAGCGTGGGCTGCCTTTGGCATGGGGCTGGCACTGGGGTGGTAGGAGAGACCCAGAGGCACTGGAGGTCTGGGCTCCAGGCTGTGGAGGTGGGAACCTGAGGTGGGCTGGGAGCCTGGAGGTGGGAAAGTGCTGGGGCAGGTCTCTGCATCTTCCAGGGATGCTGTGCTTTCCAGGGAGTGGCACTGGGCTCCTGGCAGCACCAAGGAGCCACCACACAGCTTCTGCCGTTGGTACCCACAGGAGGGGCGAGGCCCACGTGTCCTGTCCTGGGGTACAGGGTAGCCAGGGAGCTCCTCTTGTCCAGCTTCAGGGGACAGGAACCCGGCCAGTCTGCCAGACATGGCTGGCTGGCTGTGCCAGGAGGTCGTGGTGGTGTTTCTGGGCAATGAGAGTTTGTGGAGAGAAGCTTCCTCACGGGTGGTGGAGGTGCCCTGTGCCTTTTGAGGTCGATCCTGTGCACCCTTTCATTAGGACACAGGTTCCCAGGCTGCAGCAAAAGCAGGGGGCGCCAGCACCCCATGGAGGAAAGTCTTGCTCTGGGCTGGCCTGGGGGTCTCTTGCTGCTGGGGCTGGGCTTGGATCCTGGGCTGCACACTCAGCACTGCTGCACGTTGAGCTGCTTGGCTCTGGGACCCCTCCTCGGGGAGCTCACTCTCTGCAAGAGCAAGGAGCAGGGCTCTGCAAGAGTGGCTGCTCCCAGTTCCCCAGTCTCTTGGGGAAACCTTGTGCCCCAGAGGGGCTTGCTTCGTGCCGTGGAGGTTGAGGCTCTGGGGGGTGCAAAGTGAGACAGCTTTGGGCATCCGGAAAAGTATCGGTGGCAGCTGGTGTGGCAGGTTCCGGCAGTCAGCTGCCAGTGTTATGTGTGCTCTGTTTAGTGCTAACTCAGCAGTTCTGCCTTCCTGAGCCCATGGCCTGGCAGGAGCCAGCTCAGCCCCCGTGCACCCCCCACGTTCAAGCCAGGCTACATCCTGAGCTTCTCCTGGTGGCAGACAGGATCAGAAGTGTTACAAACTGCAGGGGAAGGTCCCTGCTGGCAGTGGCTGTCCCCTCGCAGCTCTCTGCCTACTCAGCCATACCTGCAGGGCCAGGCATCCCTCTGCTTACTCCAGGTAGCAGCACAATTCCCCTGGGATACTCCTGCTTGTGTGAAGTCCCCTTTGTAAGCATCCCCAGCGCTGGCCTCCGAGCCTGACAAGCTGCAGCAGGAGACCTCCATCTGGTGGGGACCTGCTCCCATGACGTTAGCTCAAGCCTCTCAGGCAAATGGGAAGAGCTTCTTTGTGAAGTTAAATAACTCCTTCCCTGCAGTGCCTGCGATGCAGCACTGCAGCAGGGCCCAAAGCCCAGAATGCAGGGCTCTGGGCTTGGCTTGGGCTGCGACGTGCCTGGGGAGTTGTTAGCACTGGCTTGAGTGGGAGAATAAATCAGCAGCTGAGCAGGCTGCAGCCAGAGGAGAGCCCAGGGCAAGGAGTTTGAAGCTGTGTGGAAGAGCTGTGTGCCCTCTCTTTGGGGCTGCCAGAGGAAAGCTGTGTAGGGAGGGCTTAGGACCCTTTGGTGGAGGGGAGGACAGAGTGCTCAGCTGGGTTGTGTCATGTCTTGGGCTTGTGATAGGATGAGGGGGAATGGATTGAACCTTGAGGAGGGCAGATTGAGACTGGAGATGAGGAAGACACTCTTTCCAGTGAGGGTGGGGAGACACTGGAACAGGTTGCCCAGGGAAGTTGTAGATGCTCCCTCCCTGGAGGTCAGATCGGAGGAGGATTTGAGCAACCTGAGCTGGTGGGAGGTGTCCCTGCCCATGGCAGGGGCTTGGAACTGGATGATCTTGAAGGTCTCTTCTAACCCAAACCGTTCTGTGAATCTATACCACATGACAGGAGGCAGCACCCTGCAGTGGGGCTGCTGGGGCTGGCCTGGAGCAAAGCATTCCTGTGCCCCCCAAGAAGGGTTTGTGTGGGCACTGCTGGCCCAGCTTGGTGCACTGGGGTGCAGTGCCAGGCCCCAGTGTGGGACCTCAGGAGCTTTTAGGCATAGCCATGGCTCCTGCCACCAGGCTTGTACCTGCTCCCCCAGGCTTCTCTCCATGCTGCTGGGGAGGAGAGGAGCAGGAGAGCCACCTTCTGTGGTTTGAAGGTCATCTGTCAGCTACAGCAGGAGAGGAGCTCTCTGCCAGGCAGGCTGAGGGGTGCTGCTTCTCACACAGCTTCAAGGACCTTGGCTGGGCTGGGGGACAGTGGAGTGGCAGCCATCCAGGACAGCAGTGCTAATTAGTGCTCCAGCTCCCTGCTTGAAGAACAGAGAGCTCTGCTCTGCTTTGGGCTTTTTTCCTTCCCCCACCCCCTCTGCCCCATAAGGCTGAGCTGAAGGCCTTGTGGATAATATGCAAATCAGGGCTTTCATTTGCATACTTTAGCTGTAGTGATATTATGGCTCCCTTTGAATCCAAGCTGGCCCTGTGGGTGCCAGCCAGCCCCTGCCCTTCCTCCTGGAGTGGGTCCTTTGGCTCTGCCAAGCTGTCCTGGGCTTGGGGACCAGTGTGTGCCATGCCCAACGGGACAAGGGGTAACAAACCCCCAGGGTAGGGGAGCAAAGCTGAGCTCATGGTCCCTGGACTGAGGCTTTAAGGATGAGGATGCTGTGGGTCCTTGGTGGAGCCAGGAGCAGGAGCTGGAACATGCTCCCTGGGATGGGCTCCCCATGGCAGATGGTGCCCCAGGGGCATGGTACCTTGTACAGAAACTTCTCCTCCCTGCCCCATCAGCCCCAGGGGGTGCATGGCTGCAACAGAGCCCTGCAGCAGTCCTGGCTGCATCTCATCCCATGCCACCCCAGGAAGGACCAGGGTGGGCTGCATGCTGGGGCTGTGTCCTCACTCTCCTCCCCTCTCCCTGCCAGGTCTGCAGGTCGTTGCCATCGCCTTCGCCTTGGAGGTGTCTGTGGGGAAGACCAACACAGTGATGGCTCTGAACAGCTCCAATGTCCTGCTGCCCTGCACCTTCACCACCTGCATTGGCTTTCAGGACCTGGTCTTCACCTGGTATTTCAACTCCACAGAGCTGGTGGGTTGCTCTCTGGGCTTTGCCTGTTTTCCTGGCAGGTCCCTTTGTGTTTCCTGCTGCAAACCCTGTGGCTCTGGGAAGGAAGGTTCCCTTTCCCCTCTTGCAGAATTCCCTTTCCTCGAAGCAAGGGAATGGGGCTGTGCAAGCAGGAGGATTCCCTGGCATGTCTGTGCCTTTGGCATAAAGCTGGCCTGGATTTTCTGCTGCCCACAGGCTCATCTCTTTGCCTAAGTTGATCATAAAATGATCAGCTGCAAGTCTGCACTTTGGCCCAACTCTGGTTCATTTCCTGCTCCTGCTCTTGCTGCTCCATAGGTGCTGCATAGATTAGCTTCCTGCTGGGAATATTCTGCTCTTCAGCTCCTTAGCAGCAGGGCTGCTCTAGAGCAGGTCTGTCCCTACATTCTGGCCAGCCCTGGATGGCCCTAGAGCAAGGGACCCTTCCCTGCCCTGGGGTTCTCCTGTCTTTTGTGTGGTCTGTACCCTTGCTGCAGGGCATGGCAGCTGGCCCTGTTGCTTCAGATGCCCTTCCATGGCCATTCTGGCTTCACTGGGGCATGCTGGGACACTTGGCTGTATGTGCAGAGCTGGGGCAGGACACCTGGAAGCTTTCCCTCTCGTGGGGAGCCCAGCTGAGCCCACGTCCTGCATCTCTCCCTCTGCAGATTTACCAAGGCAAGATAAAGAGCAAAACCTCTGAGCCCACGGTGGTGACCAGCAACCCACGGGTGGAGTTCGTGGGCTCCACCACGGGGAAGGACAACAACATCTCCATCCTGCTGAACAGTGTGGAGTTCAGTGATGCTGGCAAGTACACCTGCCATGTCAAGAACCCCAAGGAGAAGAATGCCCAGCACAATGCCACCATCTTCCTCACCGTGGTCCAGAAGAGTAAGTGTGGGTGTGGTGGCACTGGGGGTGCAGACACTGATGACCCCTCCTTGGCTCCCAGGTGAGGCCATGAACTGAGTGCCCAGTGCTGAGGGCACTGGAACACCTCTGTGTGAGGAGAGGCTGAGAGCTGGGGATGGTTAGCTTGAGGAAGAGGAGGCTGAGGGGAGGCTCTTATGAATGCTTGCAAATGTCTAAGGGGTGGGTGTCAGGAAGGTGGGGCCAGACACTTCTCAGTGGTTCCCAGTGACAGGACAAGAGGTGATTGGCACAAACTTGAACACAGGAAGTTTCTTCCAAACATGAGGAGGAACTTCTGTGCTGTGAGGGTGGCAGAGCCCTGGAGCAGGCTGCCCAGAGAGGTGGTGGAGTCTCCATCTCTGCAGACTTTCAAGCCCCACCTGGAAGTGCCCCTGTGTGACCTGCCCTGGGTGATGCTGCTCTAGCAAGGGGTTGGACTGGATAATCTCCAGAGGTCCCTTCCAACCCCTCCCATTCTGTGATTCCTGGAGGTAGTTGGCATCTCAGAAGGGCAAGCGCTGGCCTCCTGCCCCTCTGTGCTGTGGGGCAGTGGCTGCTGGAAGGGGTCCCTGCTCTCCTGGAGGGGCCTTGCAGCTGCCCCCCTCCTGGGGCCCCTCAGCACCTTCTCTCCTGCAGTGGTGGAGACAGACAACACTGTGACCCTCATCATCGTGGGCGTGGTGGGGGGGCTCATCGGCCTCCTCATCCTCTTCATGCTCATCAAGAGGGTTGTGCTCTTCATCATCAAGAAGACCCAGGATGGGAAGTGAGTGCGGGCGGCAGCCCTGGCACCCTTTGGCGAGCGGTACCAGGGGGCCGGGGGGCGGCGGTGAGAGGGGCCGGGGGGTGTGGGGGTTGGGGTCTGTCAGCTGGCCCTGTGCTCCTCCCCCAGGAAGGAATGTCTCGTGAGCTCCTCGGGGAACGACAACACCGAGAACGGCTTGGCCGGCTCCAAGGCAGAGCAAAAAGCACCACCAAAGGCATGAAGCAGTGGCACCCCCTGTCCGTGCCTGCCCGGCGGCGGGGAGGCTGGGCAGGGGCACAAACCTTGCCCTTTTCGTTTCTTTCGGGACTGCCAACGCTTGAGACATGTTTCTATGACACACGTGCCTGCAACCTGCACTGCTTCTGGGGACAGGCTTCGGCTGCCGCGGGGACTGGGAGCTTTCTCCTGGGCTCGGACCGGGATGCTGCGGGCGCAGGGGGAGCTGCCTGCTCCGCTCTGAGCGGAGGCAAGAGGTGCTGAGAGGGCAGGAAGGGTGCTGGGGAGCGCCCTGGTCTGCAGCCAGGGGGGTGCTGTGCCGCGTGTGTGATGCTCCTGAGGGGGTGGGGCGTGGCTGGGGTGGTTTGGGGGTTAGAGGCTGTGAGGAGCTTGGGGAATCCTGTCTGGCTTTGGTGGTGCTGAGCTGGGGGCGGGCAGGAGCTGCCTGTCTGCTGCAGGAGGTTGGCGGGGCAGTGGAGCTCATAGCAGAGGTGGAGGCTGCTGCCCTGCTGTCATCCTCACGGCGTGGGAGGAAGGCAGGAAGCAGGGCTGCTGTGGTGGGGCTGGGTTTCAGCTCTCCTGTGAAGCACACCTGAGAACCAGGCCAGATGGTGTCAGTCAGGGCTGCCACCTTGTCCCAGCAGAGCTGGGTGCCACCCTCCTGTGGGCAGGCTGGCCCGGAGGTGCCCCAGTTCCCCCCATGCCAGGGCTGGCATGTCCTGGGATGGCTGCTAGCCCACGGCAGGGCGATGCTCTCTGCTTTACCTTCCCTTTGCCCCTGCACAGGGACAGGGGAGAGCTTCCCCCCTCAGCCAGCCCTCACGGGAGGTGCTCCCTGGGTTTGTGCTGCTGCTACTCCTGCTCCTCCTCCCCTCTGAGAGCCTGGCACTCAGAGCAGAGCTGCTGCCTGTGCCAACTCACCAAGGCTGAGCTCGCTGCACTGACATTTTTTACCTTGGGCTCCCATGGGAGATCTGCTCCCTGTGCTTCCCTTTACCCCAAGGAGAAGGGTGTCACCCACCCATGATGCAGGGAGGATGCATGGTTGAGCCCCAGGCAAAGGGAGCTGTGCCAGGGCAGTGCCAGCCTGCTCCCGGGACTGCTGCTGGCCTGCTGGGCGACCTTGGGCAAGTCGCTCTGCCTCTCCATGCCTCAGTTTCCCCATCTGTAAAAGGGGATAATAATTCTGCTCTACCTCACAGGGGGGGTGTGAGGCTGATGTCTGGAAAGTGCTTGGATGCCCTCGGATGAGGGGTGCCACAGGGAGCTGTAGGGGCTGTGTGAAGGGTGCTGCAGGGGGCACTGGGGCAGCCCAGGGCTGTAGCAGCACCTGAGCCATGAGCTGGTGTGTGACAGAGGTTGGTGATGTCCTTTACAATGAGATTCACTCCCTGATTCTGCTCTGTTTGTGTGTGTGTGGCAGTGAGGCTGCAGGGCAGGCAGCTCTCTGTCCCCACATGAGGCTGGGAGCCCAGGCTGAGCCCTGACCTCCCTCTTGCAGGGGCTCACACCCTGGCAAAGCTGCCAGAGCCAGAAGGTAGGCAAGGATTTGGAGGCCAAGGCAAAATAAGGTGAGATTCAGTGCTGCCTTCTGTGGAGGCTGTGGTGGGAGAGGTCAGAACCCACTTGCCCAGGATGGAGAGCACCTTGCCAAGGCTCAGGGGCACCAGCTGGAGCTCGGCCATGTGACTGGGCAGGAGATGGGTATGGGCACCTGGCTCCACACTGGTTTCCTTGGCTGCTGGGTAGATGGGCAAGCAGGAGCCAGGTCCTTGGGATCCTGGTCCCATCTCTGAGGATCCATGGGACCCTCACCTGGGGTCTCTGTGCCCCCATCTGCCCAATGGGGACAGCAAATCTGAGCTACCTCACAGGAGGTGTGAGGCTCCTTGCAGCGCTTGGCAAAGTCCTCCAAGGCCCTGGGGCACTCCAAAGTACCTCCTCTGTACCTGCAGAGTGTTGTGATGCCCCTGTCATGGTGAGACTGGGCCTCAGAGGACCCCCCCCAGCTCATCCTTTAGAGGAGACCTCCCGTGGGAGAGGACAGTGAGGGGAGGAAGGGACTTTTAAAGGACTCTTTTTAGCTGTCCTAACCCGTTGGCCTTTTTTAGATGGTATCTGGACATGAGTCCTCTTACCCCAGGATATGCAATGCTGCACTGTGCATGGATTACTCCTCAGGCTGCTGGAAGGAGTCACCATGAGCAGTTTCTGGAGCAGTAACCCCATGGCCACCTGTGTGTGGGTGCTGTGCAGAGTGCTGGGGGCTGACATGGGCACTTGTGACAGCAGGGAGCTGGCACAAGGGCTTTGGGAGGGGGGGTGGGGAGGGGTCTGAAGAGGTTTTCTGGGGTGTGCAGGGGGAGCAGGCCCTGTGGAGGTGTGTGGTGTGACAGACACGGCTGTGTGTGAGCATCTACTACCTGCACCTAGGAGACAACTGCAGCCAGGCACCGGGTGTGGGGCACTGGCTGTGCGCTGCCCTCCAGCACATCTTTGCACCGCAGAGGTTTCCTCAGCTTTGCCTTGGATCCAATAAAGTTGATGTTTACTAGAGACACTCTCTGGGGCTGTCTGCTCAGGCTCAGCATGGGCCCTGGCTCCGCACAGAGAAGCAGAGAATTGACTCCAAGATTTGAGTCCAACCAGCAGCCCAACCCCACCAAACCATGGCCCCAGCTTGCCATGGGGACAGGTTTCTGGACACCTCCTGGCATGGGGACTCCACCACCTCCCTGGGCAGCCTGGGCCAATCACTGACCACTCTTGCAGCAAAGAAATTTTTCCTCATCTCCAACCCAACCCTCCTCTGGCACAACTTCAGGCCATTTCCTCTTATCCTATCACCTGATAGTCGGGAGAAGAGACCAACCCCCCTTCTCCTGAGGCTGAGGCCATGGGAGGAAAAGTCAATTTCAGTCAATTTTAACATCCTGCCTAACATCCCTCTTTGTTTACAGTCCTTCAAACCGACCTCAGCAGACTGTCTGACTAAGTGCCTGAGGTCTGTGCAGCACTTTGGTGTGCAGAAGCTCCTTGTCCATGAGAGCCAGCAAGGGTCCCTGCCTCCTGCTGGGACAGCACCTCCACACAGGGTGGGGGTACAGTCACAAACACCTTCACAAGTAAGAGGAACAAAGCCTCCAGAGGCTGCCTGAAAAAAAAAATAACCAAACACATTGGTTTAATGAAAGCTCATTTCTGCCTGTGTGACAGCAGGGACCAAGCAGCAGCCCCCCAGGAGCCTTTCTGCCACTGCAGGGTCAGCACAGGACAATAAATTAATCTTTCTCCGGAAGGGAGCTGGAGCTGCTCAGCTTCCGTCCTGGTGTCAGTGGCCACCACCCCCAGCTGCCCTCTGCTGCACACAGTCCCAGCTGTCCAGGCAGGGTTCCCGAGGCACCACTCAACTTCCGTGGCTGGAGATCCATTCCCCAGCTGCTGCCAGAGCTGGGAGGGCCAAGTGCTTAGGGACAGGGAGGGAGCTCCAGGAGAGAGGAGGGACCTGTCCCAGCAGGCCTCAGAGCTCTGACTGGAAGGAAAGAGAGAGAAGAAATTGCAAACGTTGAGAGGGCAACCAAAGGCAGGGGGAGAGCAGAGTCATCTCCTGAAGGAGCCCACTCAAGGGGGCTGGCTGCCTGCAGGCCCCATCCCTGCAGCCGAGCTGGGTGCCACCAGTGGGATTTGCCCTCTGTATGGAGCTGCCAAGGGGGCCCCCAACCCTTTCCCACTGCCCCCCAAACCCTGTGAGGTAGAGCAGCCCTGGCGGTGCGGCACTGACCCTCCGGACGCTGTAGATCCAGTTGAGGTAGCCCTGGACGCTGGTGTAGACGCCAGGGGTGCTGGGGGTGCCACAGCCATGGCCCCAGCTGACAATGCCAACCACCTGCCAGTGCCTGCCCAGGTAGAGCAGGGGCCCACCGCTGTCCCCCTGCCAAGGACAGAGCCTCTGAGTGGGGGCTGAGGAGCCCCCAGCCCAGTGTCCACTGCCACAGCTTGCAGCTGTTCCCAGAGGCTCTTCTATGGAATCCCAGAATGGTTTGGGTTGGCAAAGCCCTCTGAGGGCATCCAGTCCAGCCAGTAACCCAGCACCACCATGGCCACCAAACCCTGGCCCCAAGTGCCATAGCCACAGGTTTCTGGAACACCTCCAGGGATGGGGACTCCACCGACTCCCTGGGCAGCCTGTGCCAGTCCCTGACCACCCTTGCAGCAAAGAAATTTTCCTCTCCAACCTAACCCTCTCCTGGCACAGTTTCAGGCCATTTCCTCTCCTTCTATCACCTGAGACTGGGGAGAAGAGACCAACCCCTACCTCAGCCTCTTCTCAGGGAGCTATAGAGAGCAATGAGGTCTCCCCTCACCCTCCTCTCCTCTCCTCCAGACTGAACACCCCCAGGTCCTTGAGCTGCTCCTCACCAGACTTGAGAGTCACTGATCAGTGGGCACCAGCCCAGCCCTCACCTGGCAAGTGTCCACCCCTCCCTGGGGCAGGCCAGCACACAGCATCTTCTGGGTGACAGCCCCGTGGTAGGCAGCCAGGTTGCAGCTCTCCTTATCGATCAGCCTCACCTCTGCCTGCTGCAGGGTGTCTGACAGTTTGCCTGCACAGATGTGGCTGCTCAGAGAGGCTCCCCAGCAGCCCTGGGCTAGCAGGGAGCCTATCCCCTCCTGCCAGCACAGCTGGAGGGCTCTGCCCTCACCTCACCCAGGCGTGGTGCCCACCTCTGTGCCATCCTACTCACCGTGCTCCTGCGTGTAGCCCCAGCCTATCACCCACAGGGATGTGCCTGGCACCAGCTCCTCGTCGAAGTAGGGCAAGCAGATGGGCCTGCAGCTGTCTGGAAGGCAGAGGTGAGGTGCAGGAGGTGCCTGGAGAGGCTGGCAGGGAAGGTGCCCCTAGCTGGGGCCGTGTGCCAGCTGGGCACCCAGCTCCCCACTGCACCTTTGGGAAGGCAGCTCAGGCATGGCCCTGTGCACCACGGCTTGGTGCCCACTGAGTGCTGGCACCTGGGGTGCAGCTCCCCTCACCCAGCTCTCTCTGCCAGCAGGAGGTCCTGCAGGGGGGAGGTTTGTGCCACAGCTCACCTGAGACCCGCAGGGGAGAGCGCAGCTTCACCAGGGCAATGTCATTGTCCTTGGGGGACGCAGGAGTCACCTCTGCCAGGAAAACCTTCTCCACAGCCAGGCTGGCAGTGCCCGAGAGCAGGTTGGAGCCAGCCTTCACACGCCAGCTCTGGATGATGAGGTTGTTCCTGTGCACAGACACCTCTGGCGCTGCTGCCCTCCCTCACCCTGCTGTGGTTGTGCCTGCAGCCTGCCCTGCTCAGCATCGGGCAGCAGAGGTGGCTTTGAGGGCTCACAGCTTCACAGATGGCACCAGGCTGGAAGGGAGCCTCCAAGGGCATCTTGGCCACCCCCCTGCAGGCAGCAGGGACAGCTCCAGCCAGAGCAGGCTGCACAGGGACACATCCAGGCTGATCCTGAATGTCTCCAGGGATGGGGCCTCAAGCACAGCCCTGGGCAGCCTGTGCCAGTGTCTCCCCACCCTCACTGTGCACCCACCTGATGCCCATCCTAACTCTGCCCTGCCCCAGTTTCAAACCACTCCCCCTCTTCCTATCACCCCAAGCCCTTCTGAGCAGGCCCTCCCCAGCCTTCCTGTAGGTCCCCTTCAGATATTGAAATGTAGCTCTCAGCTCTCTCTGCAGCCTCTCCTCTCCAGGCTGAACAACCCCAACTGCCCCAGCCTGTCTCCATGGCAGAGGTTCTCCAGCTCTCTGATCATCTTGGTGGCCTCCTCTGCACCCACTGCAGCAGGTCCACGTCCCTCTTGTGTTGGAGGTCCCATAGCTGGGCACAGTTCACTGGAGCAGAGCTGAGTGGCTTGCACCCAGAGGAGCTCAGGCTGGCCTGGAGGAACTGCGGCAGCCCTGGCACACAGGTGCCAGCCCAGCAGCAGAAGCAGGGAGGTGGCACTCACTTGAAGCAGTGTGCTGCTGTCAGCACCCAGCTGGGGTCGATGATGCTGCCTGCACAGATGTGCTCCTTCCTGTACTGCAGGCTGACCTGCCAGGGCCAGGCCTCGATGGCAGCCGGGGTGCCCCCCAGCACGCGTGGGGTCCTCACGCTCTCCCCGCAGCCTTCTGCCAGGCAGCAGCAAAGCAGCACATTAGCAACACAGCTCCTGCTCAGCCCTCCTCCAGCCTTGGGTGTGGGGGACAGAGGCTCCCACGTCTCCCAGGTGCCTCATGCCCCTCCCGGGACACTGCCCACATCACCTCTCCCTGGCACCCTTGGTACCCCCACTTCTGTTCTCTGTGTGCACAGGGTGGGTTGCAACTGGATGATCCTGAAGGTCCCTTCCAACCTAAACCATTCTCAACCTTGCTCAAAGTGGTTCACAGAATGGGTTGGGCTGGAAGGGACCTGAAAGATCATCCAGTTCCAGCCCCCTGCCATGGGCAGGGACACCTCCCACCAGCCCAGGTTGCTCAGGGCCTCATCCAGCCTGGCCTTGAACACCTCCAGGGAGGGAGCATCCACAGCCTCCCTGAGCAACCTGTTCCAGTGTCTCCTTGCCTTCTCCAGCCCACCAGGGCCACTAACAGGGGTCATTTATCAGCTAAATAAAACCCACCCAGGCAGCTGCTTGGGATAACTCTCTTGGGTGCCCCCTTTCTGGGAGGTTTGTGCTGCCTTAACAAGCAGCAGGGAAAGCCAATTGCTCTGATGCAAACAATGTGGAGAGGAGCAGGGCTTGGGGTAGGTCTGAGGTCCTGTAGGCATGGCACAGTCCCATGGGACCATGCCAGGAATGAGGACTGCAGCAGCATGAGACCCTCACAAGGTACAAGCAGCATCGTGGTACTTACTGGAGCAGAAGAGGGAAACAACCTTTCCAGAGAGGCATTTCCTGGAAGAGGGAGGAAAAGCTGTGGCTTCATGACCAGGTTTGGCAGGACTCAGGGCATGGTGAGCACCCTGCAGAGCCCCAGCACTCACCTGCCTGGCTCAGGCATCTGCAGGCTGCCATTGCTCAGCACAAGCTCTCGGGGAGGCAGGGGCTGCCCTGTGCCCACCTCCTCCTCCCGGAAAGCTGGGGTGCTGAAAGACAGGAGGGCACAGTCAGCAGGGCCACCCTGGCGTGCACAGTGCCAGGTGTGCTGCCAGCAGGGCACAGGTGCTGGGAGAGGACAGGCACTGGGGACTGAGCTCTGCCAAGAGCCTGGGAACTGGGTGGGTTTGGCTCAGATTGAGCCCAAGAGGATACAACCCAGTTCTGCAACTTTAGGGTCTGAAGCTTTGCAGGCAGGTCCCCAAGGCTTGGCTGTGGCCCCAGCACAGCTGCTGAGATGGGCAAGAAGCAGGAGCTCAGCAAGGGGATGCCAACCCTGCACCAGAGAGCAAGAGAAAGACCCCACAGGCAAAGGAGGCTCTATGGGACAGGGATGGCAGAAGAGGCTGGGGGCAGGATGGGGACACTGGCCACAGAACCCAGGACCAGGCACAGGATCTTACTGAGGGCAGGGAGGCTACCCCCTGCTCTTCAGGGAGCTGTGGGCACCCAGGGGACCTCAGGGGTGTCACTGCAGTGACCTCTTGTGATGTTTGAGGTTGGTGCTCAGAGCCTTTGTCCTTGAATTTTGGAGCTGGAAAATGCCACCTTGGGCTCTCTTGGGGTTCCAAGAGGGACTCAAACACCAGAGCCTTTCTTCTCCCTGGCACCTGCCCTGTCCAAGTGGCAGGAGCAGGCCAGGGTGCCCCTGGGCTGGGGACAGAGCAGTGGACAATAAGCACAGGCTGGGCTGACATGGGAGGCTGCCAGGGCTTCTAGCACCAAGAGCAGCCAGCTCCAAGGGACACAGAGTGCTCTGGGTGGTGGGGATGGAGCAAAACCATTAGTGCACAGCTCTGAGTGCTTTATAACTAACCAGAGCCCAGCTCAGAGAGAGCTCTGATGGGAGGGGGAGGGAGGGAAGGAGAAGGAGGGAGGGAGAGGGAGGGAGGGATGGAGAAGGAGGGAGGGAGAGGGAGGGAGGGAGAAGGAGGGAGGGAGAGGGAGGGAGGGATGGAGAAGGAGGGAGGGAGAGGGAGGGAGGGATGGAGAAGGAGGGAGAGGGAGGGAGGATGGAGAAGGAGGAAGGAGAGGGAGGGATGGAGAAGGAGGAAGGAAGAGGGAGGGATGGAGAAGGAGGGAGGGAGAGGGAGGGAGGGATGGAGAAGGAGGGAGGGAGAGGGAGGGAGGGATGGAGAAGGAGGGAGAGGGAGGGAGGGATGGAGAAGGAGGGAGAAGGAGGGAGAAGGAGGGAGGGATGGAGAAGGAGGGAGAAGGAGGGAGGGATGGAGAAGGAGGGAGAAGGAGGGAGGGATGGAGAAGGAGGGAGAAGGAGGGAGGGATGGAGAAGGAGGGAGAGGGAGGGAGGGATGGAGAAGGAGGGAGAGGGAGGGAGGGATGGATGGAGAAGGAGGGAGAGGGAGGGAGGGATGGATGGAGAAGGAGGGAGAGGGAGGGAGAGGGAGGGAGGGATGGATGGAGAAGGAGGGAGAGGGAGGGAGAGATGGATGGAGAAGGTGGGAGAAGGAGGAATGGATGGAGAAGGTGGGAGAGGGAGGGATGGATGAAGGGATTGAGAAGGTGGGAGAAGGAGGAATGGACGGAGAAGGTGGGAGAGGGATGGATGGATGGAGAAGGGGGGAGAGGTGTGGAGGAAGCAGCCATGTACCTCCTGTAGCCCATCTGCTCACAGGCTGCTTTTGCCAGCCCCAGGTTGAAGTAGTCATAGCAGATGCAGGCCCAGGCCCCTGTGTTCCTGTTGAGCACCTGCAGGATGGATCTGTCTTTGGAGACACGAGCTGGGGAGGGACACAAAGCCAGCACTGGCTTCAGCAGGCAGAGGCTTGCTGCAGCACCCAGCCCCTCCACAGCTCCAGCAGGGGGTCCTGGACTCACCCTCAGCTGGTGGCCCCTCAGGGACCCACTGGGGACAGTTGGCCTCATCCTCGCCCTGCAGGCAGTCCTGCTGCCCGTCACACACCTGCTGCAGCCTCACCAGCTTCAGGGGCTGCTTGCAGAAGAAGTAGTGGTAGTCCAGGTAGAGCTTGACTGGAGGGGATCACAGAATGGTAGGGGTTGGAAGGGACCTCCAGAGATCATCCAGTCCAAACCTCCTGCCAGAGCAGGAGCACCCAGGGCAGGACTCTCAGGAACACACCGGAAGGGGCTTGAAAGCCTCCACAGAAGGAGACTCCACACCCTCTCTGGGCAGCCTGCCCCAGGGCTCCTGCACTCTCACACAAAAGAAGTTTCTCCTCATGTTGAGGTGGAACCTCCTGGGGTCCAGTTTGTATCCACTGCCCCTTGTCCTATCACAGGACACCACTGCAAAGAGCCTGGCCCCTGCTTCTTGCCCCCCACCCCTCAGATATTTATAAACACTGATAGACCCCTCTGGGGCTGCTCTTCTCCTGGCTCAACAGCCCCAGGGTGCTCAGTCTCTCCTCCTCAGACATCTGTTCCAGTCCCTTCATCATCCTCATAGCCTCCACTGGACACTCTCTGGTATTTCTCTGTCTCTCTTGCACTGGGGAGCTCAGAACTGGACACAATCCTGCAGCTGTGGTCTCAGTGAGGCAGAGTAGAGGGGCAGGAGAACCTCCCTTGACCTGCTGGCCACGCTGGGAAAGGGGAGCCGGGCACTGAGCTCAGCTGGGCAGGCTCAGGGCTGGCTTTTGGGGGCTCAGCAAGGAGGTGGCTGAGCTCTGGGGGCCGGGAGGTGTTTGCGAAGCCGTGGAAGGAGCCGTACCCAGGAAGCCGACCATCAGCAGGCAGGCGAGGCTGAGAACCACCGCCAGGACGGGGATGCCGATGCGCTTGAAGGACTCCCGCGCCGTGGAGGCTTTGCGCCGTGTGCTGGGACCTGCAACACAGAGGAGCGTGGCCTCGCGTCGCCTGGCACAGCCTGGCAGCACCCCCGGCTCCCGCGGGCATTACCTCTGCCGTTCAGCCGCTCGGAGGCCAGATCCTACGAAGCAGAGGGGAGAGGCAGTTAGCCAGCTGCAAGCCCAGCCAGGAACGTGGCTGGCAGGTGAGAAAGGGGCTGTGGCAGCTTGGCCAGATGGTGATTCCTGATGCCAGTTCCCGTGCCCAGCACACTGCTGACATGACCACCCTGGGCAGGGCACCCCAGAGAAAGCAGGGGGAGCAGGGATGGAGGCTGCTCTCTCTTTGGTTTGCTTGAAGCCCACCAGGAACTCAGCTGCCCCAACCCACAGCTGAGATTGCTTGAGAGGTGCTGGGCATGGAGGTGGCAGCAGGGATTGGCATGTCCTGGTGTGACAGCACATGGGTTCCCTGGCTGGGTTGTTCCAGTGGGCACCCCCAGTGCTGCTCCAGGAACCGTTAGTGTTGAGCTGCTGGCTCTGACGCCCCAGAGGCTGGAGAAGTCGCAGGCATTATGAACGTGGCACTTCCCTTGGTGCCAAGGAGCCCTGAGCCCAGATGCCTGCAGGGCTGCACTGCTCAGGTCCTTCAGCTGGCTCAGCGTGGGGTCAGAAACCGAGCGGCAGAGCCTGAGCCCTCCTGGAGAGGCTGCTGCAGGAACCAGCCCAGCCCATGGGAAGGAGGCAGGGAGGGTTGGGCTGTGCTGCTGCTAGGACACGCAGCAAACACAGCCCTGCTGGCAGCCACGGCTGGATGAGGCACTGATCCCTCCTCATCGCCTCTGAACCGTTCTGCTGTCATCACCTCCCTCTGGGAGATGCCCACCTGCAGTGGGGAAGGTCCTGGGAGCTGCTCCAGCCACTGCTAAGGAGCTGCCCCTGTTGGTGTGGGAAAGGTTGGTGCTGGGCAGGGATCAGATCCCTGTTGGGGCTGGGATTGTCCCTTTCTGCTGCCCTGCTGTTCAGCTGTGCTTGTGCCATGCTGCTGAGCTGTCTCCTGGTAGTTTTCAGCTCCAAAGTCTTCTCCTGCCCTGCTGAGGTGGTGGAAAACATCACACTTCTCTTCCCTTGAGTGCCCTTCCAGACCTGAGCGAGCTCTTTCCTCTGCTGTTGCTTCTGGACTCCACCAGGAGAGGTAAGAGAAGCTTTTTTTGCAGGGCTTCTACCCAGCAGGAGCAGAGGTAAGGAAGAACTCAGGGATGCAGGTGCACAACTCAGAAGAATTTAGGGTTCAGAGGCCTCTTCTCCTCTGGCTGTGGAGCTCCAGGATTTGCTCTGGGCTGGAGGTGTTTGATGTCTCACATGAGAGCAGAGGCTCCTTGGGGCTCAGTCACTTGCCAAACAGCAGTGGGGTGAGGTCAGGAGGCTGTGGGGAGGCTGAGCTCCAGCTGCAGGGTGGGTAGGAGGGAGTGGTGGAGCCCTCCCTCTCCAGGTCACTGTGGTTGGGCAAGTTCAGCCAGGCACAAGGGCTCTGGCAGCAGGGTTTTGCCAAGTGATTGTTTGTGGGCTCACATCAGGAGCTCAGCCTCCACTGCCCCATCACAGCCTCCTGTGGCTTCTCAGCCTGGGAACAAGGAGGAGTGGTGCTGGCAGTGCTGTGGGCATGTGGCTGTGCCCACATGCTTCTCTGGGGAAGTGTTGGGGGTCTTTTGTCAAACAGCTGGGCTGAGCTGGCATCAGTGCCAAGCATGGGCAAGTTGTGACCAGTGCCCTCCATGGGCTCTGCACAGCCCCTTGGGTCTTCTTGGCTCCTGTGTGGACACTCCAGTGCTACCAGGACATGCCAGCTTCAGATCAGCTCCTGGCAGCATGGAGCCCAGCTCCTGGTGACAGGGAGTCTGGGACCTGCTGGGAGCAGGAGGGAAGGGTGGGAAGGGGAGGGTAGCTGCTGGACCTCCCATCTTGGCTGCCAGACCTTCTCCATGGCACCTGGTGCATGCAGGAGCCCTGGGAGTTTTGTCACACCAGGTCTGCTGCTCTCAAACACCACCCACGTCCTCCAGCACAGCCAGCTGAGGGCACCTGGGGCTGGTCCTTCCTCATGCTGACCTCTTGTGTCACCATGGGGCTGGACTGGGCATGACCTGGATAATGGGATCCTAACGGTTCCTGAAGGAATGGTGCCAGGGCCCTGGCCATGACAGCTCCTCCAGGCTCTGTGAGGGGCACTGCTGCTGCCCTGCCTGCCCATCACCTGCCTGCACCAGTGCCCATCATGTCTGCTGCCAGGTTCCTTTCTGGCAGCCCCATGCAGGTGTGGTGTGGATGTGGGTGGCAGTGATGATGCTGTGGTGCTGGCCACCAGCCCACACAGAGAAGCTGTTGCCCACTGTTGGGGGTTTGTTGGCACTTTCTTCAGTCCATGAACCCTCCCCCATTTCAAACAGAGCCACAGCTTGGAGCTGCCCCAGGGGTTGGCTGCCTCTCCATGGCTGCCCTCTTGCTCTCAAACCTCAAGCAAGAGCTGCTCTGGTTAAATTCTAACAAGGGCAGAGCTGTGCCAGCTCCTGTGCAGTGGCAGCACATGATCTGGAGAACTCAAGGCTACCCTAACTAATTGAGCTCTTTTGCTTTGCTGTTGGAAACACATTGATGTCATCATGGCCACTCTGCCCTCCAGATGCCAGCCCGTGAGCCACAGACTCCTGATGGAGTGCTGCACCAGTGCCAGCTGTGCAGGGTTGGGCACCTGGGGTGCACTTGGGCTCTCCCCTTTGCCCTCTGCAGTGGGTGGCTGAAAGGTGCTGTGGGGCACTGAACAGCTGTGCCAGCTGCTCCTGGAGGAGAGCAGGTGGGGTCATGGAATCACAGAATTGTTTGGGCTGGAAAAGCTCTTTAAGGTCATCTGAGCCCAACCAGCAACCCAACCCCACCATGGCCACCAAACCATGCCCCCAAGTGCCATAGCCACAGGTTTCTAGAACGCCTCCAGGGATGTTCCTGTGCAGAGCCCAGCCTCAGAGGGGGCAAGGTGCTCAGACCTGGGGCTCTTCCCCTGGCTGCAGGGCAGCAGGAGTTCCCCTGCATGCAGGAGGGTGAGGTCCCCACCCTGCAGGGGACGATGTCCCCATGGATCGCTGGGGGAGGGTTTTGCAGTGCCCAGCAAGATGTGCCATGTGTGGCTGCCCTCTGCCAAGGAAGCCTCTTCCTGCTAGGGAGGGACTGCATGCCAGGCTGGGGTTTGGTGGCCATGGCATTGCTTGCAAAAGGCACTGTGGGAAGCCGAGCGTGTCCCTTGTGCTGAGCAGAGGGACTGGCGGTGCCCCGCTGAGGGCAGGGGCACCAGGCTCTTGCCCAGGCATTGCCTGAGAACCAGCCCCTTCTTGGGGTGGATAAGACACTCCAGAAGGGCATCTTGTCCTTGGAGAGCACTCCTGTGAGGTGCTGCCTTGCTTGGCTGCTTTTAGTTCACGGAGAAGTGTGGGAGCAAGAGCTGATGGGCACAGCGGATGAGATAGGTGCAGTGGTTCTCTGCCTGGGTGCTGAGGGGGTCAGAGAACAGCAGCTCCTCTGAGCCTGGGCTGCCTCATGGCCCCGGCCCTGCTCCTGGCAGAGCTGGGCTGTGAGAGACCCCAGCCCGAGGCTGTGTGGGGTCCTGGCTGCCGGCTCCTGGGGCAAAGGGCTGGCGTGCAGGGATGGAGCAGAGCAGGTGGCAAAGCTGTCGGTAACTCACCATGTTCATCCAGCCCTGACGCGGTCTTCTGGCCTGCAGAAACCCAGAAAATATCCTCCGGTGGGTGCCCCGATGCCCAGGGAGCCCCGGGGCCGGCGACGGTCCTGGCACCCCTCTGGCTGTTCGGCTGCCGGCCGCGCTGCGCTGAGTGTGGGGCAGGAGCGGCCGAGAACGCCTTAAAACCCACCCCGGGAGTTGTGAAACAGGAGTTACGATTCCCTCTGTAACCCAACACCGGTCTGTCAGCAGCACCAGCCCCTGCACCAACCTCCCCAGCATCTGCCCCTGCAGGGTGACTCACCCGCGGCGCCGCTGGCACCCAAGGAGCTTATCAGGAGCGACCTGACTGACAGAGCAGGATTCTTCCTGCCCTGCTCCTCTCCCGGTGGCAAGAGGAGCCCACGGCCAGCCCCGCTGCGTGCCCGGCTCTTCCGCGTGGCACCCAGGGTGTTTTCAAGCAGAGGCTTTGGTAGGTGGAGGAGGAAAGCAGAAGAGTTTGCACAGGAGGCTGCAGGGCCGGGACGTGCTCGGGGCTCTGGGGTCACTCGGGCTGCGTGGCCCTGCCCAGCCCCGGATCGTGGCTGGCACTGGCTGCTGGCAGTGCCAGCGTGGGGCCATGGCAGGATACCTCTGGGGTTGTGGGCAGGAGTCCCACTCTGCCAAGTGGCTGCTGCCTTGGCCAGGCTGTGGGCAGTTGTTGCTCCACAGAGGGAGTGAGATGCCCATCCCTGCCCAGTGGCTGTGGCAGTGGGGGGTGCCCTGGCAAGCTGGGCAGAGGCTTGAGCAGGGCCTCCCAGGCCTTCCTCTGGGACAAACCTCCCTCTTTCTTCCCAGCTTTTGTCCCCAGTGCTGTAGTGACACTGACTGCCTGTTCCCACACACTGGGATGCTCCATGGGCCCTGGGCCTTGTGGATGCTCAGGGCTCAGTGCCCAGGCTGGCTCTGCACAGGGGGGGACCATGGTGTGAGCTCAGGCATGGCTGTGCCTCTCTCTCTCTGTCCCCTGACCCTGGCTTGGATGAGCTCAGTGAAGCTGCACCAGGTGGGGCTGGCAGGGCTGGAGGGGCAGAGGGGCTCTTGGCAGGCTCCACACCCTGCCCTGGCAAGGTGCTGTGCCCGTGGGCAGGCGCCAAAGCTGCCCGTGGAGCTGTGCACCTCGCTGATGCAAAGCTCTCCCAGAATCGCCCTGGGAGGAGCAGCAGCTGGCTGTGGCTGCAGGGTGGGCATCCCAGTTGGGGTGTGCTGGAGCCCCTGGCCCCAACTGAGCATAGTCAGATAGGGGCAGGGAGCAGGCTGGGGTCATGGAGGCTGCCGGCTGAAGCCAGCCCTGCTGGTGGCTGTCTGGAAGGGCTGGAAGTGGTGGGTGTGCAGGGTTTGCAGAGTTGCTAATTACCCTCTGCTCTAATCAAGCTTTCCCAACGGCCTGGAGAGCTGTTGCTGCTGCCAGGGCTGTGTGCTGTGCCAGCTGGGAGGCCGCAGAGCATCCCAGACCAGCAGCTTCTTGGCCAGGGAGCCCAAGATGGCACAGCCCTGACCAGGCATCCTGGCATCTATCTATTTGTGGGTCTGCAGGTAAGGGACACCCTCCTCACCCTCACCTCAGGAGGTGTGGGAACCTTGGCAGATTGCAGTCTCAGCTCCTGCCCACATGGCCCCTGTGGTGCCCCTTGACCATAGGATGGAGGGTGGGCAGTGGCAGCTGGCAGATCCAGCTGCACTCTGTGCAGGAGGGTTCCCAGAGCCTCTGTGGGAGCCTTCAGCTCACAAATTGGCCTAAGGGGCTGTGTGTGACCCTGGCATGGCACGGTGGGCGCTGGCACAGGCTGTGTGTGCACTCGATGCAGTGTGAGATGCACCATGGCAGAGTGAGCTCCTGCCCAGTCTGGGCATGCCTGGCCCTGCTGCCACGGCAGGGGGAGCAGCCTGGGAGCATCACTGGGGCAGGAGGTGGCACGGCCAGGAGCAGCTCTTCCCCTTTGAGGTTGAGGAAGGCTTTGAGGAAGCAGCTGAGGTTTGCAGAGGTTGTGTCACAGCTGCCCATGCCTTTGGGGCTCTGCTTCCTGGAGTGCGGCTGGGATCCTGCCCTGCACCCTGCCCTGGCCTCTCCTGCCCGCAGCCCTGGCATGACGCAGGCTTCCGGGCACCGCGGCTCTGACTGGGGTCAGGCAGGGGCCAGGCAGGGCTGGCCCAGGGTTCTGCGCAGCCTCCCAGAGCCCTGTGGGCATCCACCCTGTCCCCTGCTCTGCCCAGTGAGGACCAGTCCCAGCCTGCCCGAGCCAGGCACTGCCAGGGCCTTGGCATCTACAATGAGCATCATTCCCTCTGCCTCCCAGCCAACAGCCCAACTGGTGCCGGGCCGGGTGCCAGGCATTGCCCCTGGGACCTGGCACTGAGATGCTCCCAGGAATGCCTGCTCAGGGGCTTGGCTCCTGCCTTGGCCACCCTGTGCCAGTCGCATTGGGGCATGGTGCAATCTCAGGCTGTGCCAGGCAAAGCAAGCATGAAGTGGGGAGGAATTTCACCCCTGGCTGCCCAGTTTCCAGGCTGCTAATGGTTTTTTTTCCCTCTCTTTGTACCTTCCACCTGCAGCCACAGGAGATGCTTTCCCCTCTCTGCAAGCAGGTGGTGAGTGCCACCTAACCCTGGGGCTCAGGCTTCGAGGAGATGATGGAACACAGCCGTAAGTGCTTCTGGCTGGGGGCACTGGGTGAGGAACGGCCTCTTCACCCTGGGCTCCTGCCCTCCTCCTGGGTGCACAGAGCCATAACCTCCATGGGCATCCCTGAACTCCCCAGGCCTGTGCTCTGGCTGCCACCCTGCCACTCTCCTGGCTGCTGCTCTGTGCCAGGAGGTGGCCATTGGAGGACATAGCTACCTTGTCAGGGTGTCCCTGCCCCTTGGGCTCCCAGTCCAGCCTCTGGCAAGGTGCCTGTCTCTACCAGCATCAGGAGGGCACAACTCCCCACATGGTCAGGCATGGTGCCCACCCTGTGCTGGTGAGGAGGGTGGGCTGGACTGGGAGCTGTGCTCTCCATTGCACGAGGGGTGATGTCTGCTGGAGCTCCTCTGCTTTCTCCCCTGGAACCAGTTGAACCAGTGGGTGAGGACCAGTGCCCAGCCTTGCTGTGGCACTGCTGGTAAGGCAGCTGTGTCACCCAGAGAGGAGGGGACAGGCAGAACATGCCAGGCTCCAGCACACACCCAGCCCTGCTGCAGCCCCCACCCAGCCCGAGCTGGGAGCAGCTCCTCTGGCATTGCTCTGGGCACGGACCCCCGGGCAGGTGAGTTGGTGGTGGCTGCTTCCTCCCCTTAGAGAGCAGAGCTGGGCATATTCCGTGGCACAGGTGGTGGCCTGGTAACCCCTCTGTGGAGATGGAGCTTGACTGCTGTTGGGTTCTGCCTTGGAGGCATCTGGCTGGACATGAGGACATCTGCTCCTGAGGGTGTCGGGGCAGGGAGCACTACCCATGCCCGGCACGGGGCAGGCACTGGGCACGAAGCCATCATCCTCCCACCAGCGCCAGGCGTGGGGCCAGGGCAGTTTCGGCAGCAGGCTGATTCAGGGAGCCTCTTGCACCACGCTCCTGTGCCGCAGCTCCTGCCCTGACTCGCCCCTGCGGCACACTCCCTGACCTCTCCCTCCCGTGTTGCCCTCTCCTGGGGTCCCAGCAGACGCAGGGGGCATTGGCTGCCCGCATTTTGCTTCCTGAGCCCTGCCATGAGTCGCCCAGCAGGGGGAAGTGCAGGCTGGTCCCGCCGGGCTGGCGGCGGTGCCCGGCGGCTCGGGGTGCCCAGCAGGTGGAGCGAGGGCTGCGGGCAGCAGGAGGAGCAGGCAGGGCCCTGGCTGCCTGTGTAAACAGTGTGACCACAGGGGAAATTGCTCACCCCACAGGCATCTCGCTAAATTTAGCTGCTCTGAGCTCAACCCTTCTCTGCCGTCACCTCACTCCTGATTCTGCAGGGCACAGCACCAGGGATCCATGCCCAGCGCATGCCCTGAGCCCTCTGTGGGCATCATGGGGCTGACTGTGCCCCCAGCCCCTTGCAGAGAGGCACCGTGGGGCTGACCATGTGCCAGGGTGGTGGCAGACCCTGCTGTGCCTCCTGGGCACAGCTCTGGCTGCTGTGCCCACCACTACCATGCTGCTTGGTTTTGGTTGGAGGGCTGCACTGGCACTGCGTGGGCAGCTTACTGGTCAGGAAGGCCCTGTGGGGATACTGGGGTGCTGGTGGGTGTGCCAGGGGCTGTACCCTCTGCGAGGTGGGTCCATGCTGGTGCCCACTGTGTCAGCAGAGAAGGGTCTGAGATGGTGTTGGCTGAGGGGGTCTGGGGGAGCAGGAGCTGGCAGCAGCTGGAGAGGGGTGGTTGGCAGTGCTGGGTTAAGGAGCGGACTTGGTGATCTTAACCCAGCCAAACCTCTCCTGCAGCTCCTCTGGAGCCCATCCTGTGCTATGGGCTGTGTGGGATGGCTCTGTGCAGCACACAGCCTGGCATCACCAGAGAAATGGCCATTGTGCCAGGGCACCTTGCTGTCCCCTTGGCAATGCCAGGACTGTCAGCTGGCACTGGACTTCCCCAGCCCCTGCAGTGTGGGCAGGAGGGATGGAAGGGGTGCAGAGGTCCTGCATGGCCCTGTCGTTTCCCTGTGCCAGCTGCTTGCCCTGACAGTTGCAGCCTCTAGAGGGAACTGCCAGCCCAGAAATGAGGCTGGCAGGGACCAACTGGGGCACGGCACTGCGGGGGCGCTGCGACAGCCACAGCCTGGGCACCTAGCTGCCCTTCTCTGCTCAGAGTGTGCACGGACCAGGAGCAGGGGGAGCTGGCATCAGCAGGGTGCCCAGCTCCCCACCGCAGCACAATGTGATGGGCCCCGGGTGTGCCTAGGGCCTGGGTGAGCTCCCAGTGAGGCCAGGAGTGGGAACAACAGAGAATCCTGCTTCTGGGCTCCTGTTTCCCGCCATTCCTCTCCTGTCTAGGTTGAGAGACTGTGTGTTGCCCTCAGTCCTCTCTGGGTTCCCTTCCCAGGTCACCATCCCTCCTGCCAGCTCCGCTGGGGACAGCAGAGGTGGTGGCTGTGCAGCCAAGAGCACAAGAGCCCAGCACAGGGCTCTTGGGGTAGCAAATTTTTCTTTGCCACAGCGCTCAGCAGCCTGGTGGAGCACAGTCAGAGGGTGGAGGGCTGTGTCCCAGCCCCACAGCTGCTCTGTGCCCCCCAGGGGATGGTCAGAAGCCCCTGCTCCCAGAGGTGCTGGCCTGCAGAGCTCCTCCTTCTGCTTTCCAGGGCAAGAGTCCTTCGGTGCGCTTGGGATTGCCCTGGGCGTGGGGCTGGGCTTGCTGCTCCTGCTGCTTCTGGGCTACAGCTTCCTCCGGTGGTACCAGCGGGGGCAGTGCTGCCGTGGTGAGCGTGGGCAGGGCTGGGGGGCGGGCAGCCGTGGGCAGGGGGTGCTCAGAGACAAGGGCTGCGGGGCCTGGGATGTGGGAAGCAAGCCTGGTGCCTGCTGGTCCCTGAGGGATGGGGAAAGCCCCCCCAAGGATGGCTCTGGGACGACCTGGGGGTGAGCAGACGCCAAGGAGGGGGATGCAGGGGGATGTCCTGCTGTGGTTTCCTGCCCTGCCCATCCCCACAACCCTGCACAGCCCCTGGCAAAGGAAAGGTGAGTCCCTGGCACCACACAGCCCTGACCTCTCTCCTTCCCACCTCTCCAGGGCCCGACTTCGTCTTCAGCCTCTACCACACACGGTGAGTGGGGACCTGGGGTGGGCTGGGTGCTCTCTTCGCGCGGTGCCAAAGCGCTGCAAACCCCTACCAGTGCCAGGGCTGGCAAGGGCTGGAGCAGGGCAGGCAGCTCGCTGATGTCTCTGCCCTCCCTGCAGCGGGCTGGGATCGGTGGCAGTGGAGGTGATGCCTCCGTTCAGCATCAGCGCCGCGCTCAGCAGCGCCGACAGCGGCTACAAACCCTTCCCCAGCCGGGGGCGCTGAGGGAGGAGCCAGCCTGGCCTGGAGGTAGGACAGCACCCAGCTCCTCCCTGCCCCCTGCGGGGTGAGCAGGGCCCTGGCCATGCATGACTCCTGGCACAGCCCACGGGGCTGTGTGTGCCTCTGTGGGGAGCTGTGTCCCACAGCCTCATGCATCCTCCTCCTCACAGCTTTCCCTGGGGAAGCCCCAAGGTTTTTCCTGGAAAAGTCCCCCCTGTGGCTGTGGGGTACTGGGGGCTTTCCCTGGGCTCTGGTTTGATTTTACAGATTCACAGATTGCATTGGGTTGGAAGGGAGCCTCCAAGGGCATCTGGGCCAACCCCTTGCAGGCAGCAGGGACAGCTCCAGCCAGAGCAGGCTGCACAGGGACACATCCAGGCTGATCCTGAATGTCTCCAGGGATGGGATCTCAAGCACAGCCCTGGGCAGCCTGTTCCAGTGTCTCACCAGCCTCACTGTGCAGAGCTTCCTCCTGATGTCCAACCTAACTCTGCCCTGCTCCAGTTCCCCCCATGCAGGCTTTGGGTGGCATTTCCTTCTCCATGCCCTACTGCCCTTGGCCTGGTGCTGGATAAGTAGCTGATGGTGAAGGTGGCTCAGAGCTGGAGTGAGCTCCTGCAGCCCTTCCCTGTGCTGGTCACAGCCACCTTGGAGAAAGAAAGAGCAACCAAAACCAGCCCAGGGGAACTCCTCTGCTCTTGCTTCTGTAAAAAGTAGCCCCCAAAAATGATTGATTTCTACTGAAACTAACTCTGCAGTTTCTGGTTTGAAAAGAGCTTCTCCACCTGCTCCCTGCAGCTGCATTTCTCTTGCTGACCCTCCCTGGTGCCAGCTGCCATCCCTGTGCTGGTGCCCTGGCACAGCCTCCCCTTGTTTGAGCTGGGCAAGAGGGAGCTGCCTTACCCCAGGCTTCCTCAGCACGCATCCTGGAGAGAAAATTCACCTTCCCCACAGCTTGGAGACACTCCCTGGGACCAGCTGGCTGCATGCCCAGGAGACCTTGGGCCAGGCTCTTGGTGCCCAGGGCAGAGGGAGTGTGGACAAGCAGCTGGACACAGAGCCCCAGAACTGCAGGGCTGGTTGTGTGCAATAGGGGAGAATGCTGTAAGGAAGTGAGAGTGTTGCAGACTTCCCTCCTCAGGCAAGCATCTGGACCAATGTGGGAATTTGTGCTCTGCACTCACAGTGCAAGGAAACACCTCAGAAAACCCCTCTGGACTTTCTGGTGGCTTCCTCCTGCCCAGCAACCTTCACCCTTGGCAGAGCAAGTGGCCATGGAAGTGCCTGGAACATAAAATCAGCCCTGGAAAGTTGCTTTAGCCCTCAGAGAGCAGACAGGGATGGGAGAGGCAGTAGGGCTTGGGGTCTGCTTCTTTGCAAACTCAGAAGAAAAAGGAAGAGGAACTCAGGAGTCCACACCATGGCCTGCAGGGAACCCACAGAACCATGGAATGGGTTGGGTTGGAAGGGACCTTCAAGATCATCCAGTCCCAACCCCCTGCCGTGGGCTGGGACACCTCCCACCAGCCCAGCTTGCTCAAGGCCTCATCCAGCCTGGCCTTGACCACCTCCAGGGAAGGGGTAGAGAAGATGGGAGTGGAGAACCCCAATGTACACCCCAGCTTGCCAGGGAGCTGGTGGCCATTCACAAGCCCCTTCCCTTCTGCTTCCCCAGTGCTGCTCCTCACAGGGTCTGTGCCATGCTGGGGGCGCTGTGGCCCTGCGGTGGGAAATGCACAGCACCTGCAGAGGGTCCATGCTGGGGGCGGCGGAAACCTGTTTGCAGGGGTGCAGCCCCTCGCTGGGACAGCCAAGGTATGGTGATCCCTGCTGGAGGAGGAGCAGGAGGAGGCTGCTTGCAAGAGGACTCGGAGCCAAAGATCCTCCCAGCGCTGGGCTGTGGCTGAAGGCAGGAAATGTGAGCCCCTGGGATTTCCAGACCGGCCCTGCTCTCGTGTGTGGGCTGCGGCTTCTGACAAACTCATCTGCGTTCGCTCGAAAGGAGGAGAGCCCTGAGGAGGAGGAGGAGGGAAGTGTGGCCCCCCAGCTGCCCCTTGACTGCTGCCCCTGGAACCTTTGGCGCTGAGCAGAAGCCGGCAGCACCCAGCACTGCGCAGGATCCGGCCGCAGAGCTTGATGTCAGGGGGTTGAAAGGAGGAAAAAAATCCCCTCCTGCCTTTTGATCATTCTGCTTTTCAGAAGAAGTTGAAAAACAAAAAAAACCAACCCAAAAACAGAGAAAGGGAAAAATCCCCAATGCCCAAAATACCCAGAGGCAGAAGAGAGGGTGGAAGGGAGGGGCAGAAGGATGCTGACAGCTGGCATCGGTGGCACCACTGCAGTGGGCACCCAGAAAAGCAGCAAAGCACCATGAGTCCTCCTCCTGACTGTTCTGATTCCTGTTTTCAGCTCCAGACAAGCACTCCCCGAGCTGGTTTTCCACCAGCACTTCACTGGCACTGTCCTGCCATGAAGGTTCTTGGAAACCAACTGACTGCTGGAAAAAGTCTCTGGTGACCTGGCAGAGGCAGCTGATGGTAAGTCCTTCCCATCTCATGTTCTTTCCACTCTGACAGAAACTATTGCTGCACCTCCTCGTTGGGTTCTGCTCTGCCCTGCTCTGGAGGTGTTCCTGTCCTTGCCTGCTGCGTGGTCCCCGTGAGATGCTGCACACCAGTGCACCCCTCTGACATCACCCAGGTGCTTTCCCACAACACAACATCCACCTGGGACAACTGCCCTGGCCCTCAGCTGAGACTGAAACTCTCGGAGTGGGGAAGATTTGTTCTCCTTTTCTTTTTCCCAGCTGTGATGGGGCAATGTCCTTCCCCCTGTGAGGCAGAGCCACCTTACGTTGCCCTTTGCTGCAGGGGACAGCCCCTGCCTGAAAATGGAAAGCAGAGCTTGACCTTAGCAGAGGATGCACAAATGAGTGGACTAAAGGCAGAAGGCCACATCCTGTCTGTATTTACACATTAAATAGAATAAATAATGTCTGGCTGCAAGAGTTCAGAACGTGGACCACAGCGTGGGCAGGGCTGCCTTGATTCATATGGCAGCTGCTGAGCTTATCTTGCACCCCACCAGAGGCAGCCAGCACCCTAAGGTCCTTGCCATCAGGACTGAAGGCTGGAGGGTCTCTCTCTGGGTTCAGGAAGGTTCTTTGTTCCCTGCAAGTGAAGCCAGGCAGGGTGGGAGCTCCAGGCTCTCAGCAGCAGGAGGGCTGACGTCAGGCTGCTGCTTGCTTTCGGTGTCTGTTGTGAAAGGCTGGGATGGCATCACAGCACCCACGCCAGCTGGAGCCACTCACCACTCCCCCACGAAGGAGGGAAGCTCAGGGCTGTCCCCAGCCCCAAGGATGGCCCTGAGCCCAGAGCTTGCATGCTCTGCACTGGGCTGCTGGGAGGGCAGACAAAGCAGGTTCAGCCCTTGGGAACATCCCAGTTTCCTTGGGCTTGGTTGTCAGATGTGATGGGGACCCAAATATCCTTGGGTTTGGTGGTCAGGTAAGGTGGAGACAAGTCCCTCCAGCACAGCCTGGCCCCTTGTCTCATTAGCTTTACCCCACAGACTGGCTGGAGGGAAGGTGCAGGGTGTGCTGATGGTCCTGGGGCCAAAGCAGCCCCAGAAGGAGCTAAGCTGGCACTTCCTGGGCACCACTCAGCTCAAGGCAATGCCATCCAGGGGCTGACAGTAGCTAATCAGAGTAGCTGCTCCCCATGGGCAGCGGCTAGAAGAGGTAGTTGGGTTGGCATGCAGGGCTGGTGGGCACCTGCTCCCTGGCAGGGGCTGGCTCACAGGCGGCTGTCCTTGCTGCCCCTACTCAGCAGGCTCAGGGAACTCATCTGCTCCCCGAGCCACTTGCTGGTGTTGAGGCTGGAGATGAAGGGCAGTGTCCCCAGGAGGTCAGTGTTGAAGGTGCTCAGGTCAAAGGGAGACTTCAGGAGCTCAGGGCCAGCTTTGGAGGCCAAGGGAGCACCTGGAGCCTCGTAGCTCAGCAGTCTGGGGGCTTGGGGCCCCACTTGGCTGCACAAATCCCAGGCAGTGGGCTCCCAGGGGACTCTCCACGGAGCAAGGTCCTGTACGTGGCTGTGAAGGTGCTCAGGTGAGGACTGTTTCAAATACCCCTTGACCACAGCCGGCTCGGAGCTCTCCACATCCGGCACGATGTCACTGCTGCCCTGCAGGGGTCCTGCACAGCCCGCAGAGGACAGCCCCTTGGCTGGGTCCTGCCTTGGCTCCACCATGCCCTTGGACTGCTGCAGGTAGCCACGGAACTCCACGTTGTGCCCACAGTCCTGGCTGGCAGCAGGGCAGAGGCTGAGCTCCTGGCCGTGGGGCTGCCTGGCCTCTGTGGGGTTCCTCTTCCCACTGGCCCAGCAGTGTGTGGGGTGAGGGGTCCCCAAACCCACGCCGCTGTCGTCACTGGTGGGCTCCTGCTGCTTGTAGCCCTGGGGCTCAGTGCTGGAGGAGCAGCTGAGCTGGGAGGAAGAGGAGGAGGTGTGCAGGCAAATGCCACTGTCAGTGCTGGTGCAGCTGCTGTCTCCACTCCCCATGGCCCCCAGCCCCAGCAAGCACATCTGGTCCTCAGGCTGTGCTGGGAGCCTCCAACCCTCCTCCAGAGGCAGCTGGGCCATGCTGATGATGCTGATGGGGCCACAGTCCTGCTGGGGCTCCTTCTGGCACAGGAAGAGCTTCTGGATGGGGTCTGGGCTGCCTGAGGATGACTCCTCCAGCCAGAGTGAGCTCTGCTTTATGAAGGACTTCTGGGGAGAAAGACAGGAGGGGGTGAGCTGTGCTTCATCCCTGCTCATCACCTGCCTCTCCCAGCAGCTGCCTGAGCCTGCACCCTCCTGCCCAGATGCCTTACCAGGACAGATGGTGGCCTCACAGGTTTCTTGAGGTAGGTGCACACCAGAAGAACCCCCAGAAGACCCAAGAGCAAGAGAGTGATGAATAAGGAGCTGCTGATGATCAGGACAAGCTCTGAGCTCCCTGCAAGAGAGGAGGTGCCCGGGTGAGGAGGGAGAGACAGAGTGCTGGGTGCACATAGAACAGAGGCCCTGAGCAGGGGCACAGAGAGGAGTCCCCAGGGGCAGAAGGCTGAGGAGGGTTCAAGGCTGCAGCAGGGACCTTGTCACTTACTGTCCCTGGCGTGGGTGGTGATGCACTGCTCATGGGTGCGGGTGGCGTGGACGCTCCTGCTGGCCACCGCGGGCTCCACGCTGACACAGTACTGAGTGTCCCACTGCAGGCTGCTGATGTTGAACTCTGGGCTGGTCTCCAGCACTTTGTACTGCAATGAACAGAGCCTGGGCTGGTACCTGAGAGCCTCCCAGCCCCTCTGGGAGTTCTGGGCCCTGTGCTTTCCTTCCTTCTCCTCCTCTGGTGCCTTGGGGAAGTCCCCCACTGCTGGCAGCAGCTAGACCCAAAAGCCCCAGCAAAAGCTGGGAACCTACTACAATGGAATCAGAGAATCACAGAGTTGTTTGGGTTGGAAAAGGCCTCCAAGATCATCCAGTCCAACCTTCAACCCAACACCACCATGGCCACCAAACCCTGGCCCCAGGTGCCATGGCCAGAGGTTTCTGGAACACCTCCAGGGATGAGGACTCCACCACCTCCCCAGGCAGTCTGTTCCAATCCCTGACCACTCTGGCAGCAAAGAAATTTTTCCTCCTCTCCAACCCTGGCACAATTTCAGGCCATTTCCTCTCCTTCTATCACCTAATACCAGGGAGAAGAGACCCAACACCAAATTCACTCCAAGGAGTCATAGAGAGCAATGAGGTCTCCCCTCAAGCCTCCTGAGCGACCTCCCTGCCAGGCTGTGGCTCTGGGGAAGCTGAATGTGAAGCTTTACAGGAGGCTGTGCTTCCAAAATGTGCTTTTCAGCTCGAGCAGCCCTGAGAGTGACAGCTGGGGCCAGCAAGGGCCCAGGAGCTCCTCTCACCGTCCGGTTGTCCTGCGTCCTCCTGACGTGCACCCAGTACCTCCTCGTGTGCTGCTGGATGTCCTCGTACCTGATGCTGAGGTTGCCCACTCGGAGCAGCAGCTGCAGCTGCACGTGGATGATGTTGCCCCTCACAGAGAGGCTCTGGCCTGCCAGGCGCAGGCTGGCTGCAAGCAAAAGGGTTGGAGGAGCACATCAGAGGCTTCTGCTCCTGTGGCACCTCCTGGAGCCTTGGCAGCAGTGGACAGAGCTGCGACCATTCCTCACCGCTGGTGCCACCTGTGCCAGATTTGTCCCAGCCCACAGAGAGAGACATCCCCACTCTCCTCTGTCCCAAAGTCCTTCCCAATAGCTTGGCAGCCTGACCTCTGCCATCCCTCCTTGGCCATGGGGTGGAAGCAGATGCCTGACCCTACCTTCTCGGGGGGAGAAAGAGTTGGTCCTGTGCCACGGGGACGTGAGGCTGCCAGCCACAGCCCTGACCCGTGCATAGTAGCGGTGGGCAGGATCCAGGGTGTGGTAGGTGAGGTCACAGGAGTGCCCTGAGATGTTCATGCAGGTCGGGATGGGTGCCCAGGAGACATTGGTGCCATAGCTGCAGGGAGAAGCACCTGGCATGAGAGCAGTGTGGGCAGGTGCCAGGGGCTCAGTGGGCACTGCTGTTGATGCCAGGACCCGGGCAGGGCTGGAGTCCTGTTGCTGTACTCACACTTTGTGCTCCACTTGGTACTGGACATGCCCAGAGGCGTTGTGCCCAGGCCCCCAGCGCAGCAGGTGATGCCCAATCTCTGCCTCAAAGCGCACGTCCGTGGGTCTTGCCAGCTCCTCACCTGCGGGGCCGAGGGGAGGGCTGGGTGAGGCTGCTTGGCACGGAGCTGGGCACAGCTCTTCCCAGCTGCCTCCTCCACGACTCGCCTGGAACCTCACCCCCAGAGTTCAGCAGGGTCCGCAGAGATCTGCGGAGACCTGACCCCTTCCCGGGCCTCTGCTCGCTGCTGCCCCTCTGCCCCTTCCTCTCTGTTCTGGGCAGAGCCCAGGGCAGCCCAGCCGAGAGGCTCTCGCTGCTTTGCCGGCGCCGGAGTGGCTCCTGCTGCACTTGTAGCCCTGCCTGCCCCTGCCGCTTGTGTTTGGAGTCAGCTTTCCTGTTTTGCTTCTCTGCTGTCCGGAAGAAGCAGCCTTTGGCACACCTCCTGCTTGTCGCCTGGCAGCAGAGCATCACTCAATAACTTTTGGCACCCCTTCGGCCCTGGTTTCCTCAGCAGGCACCAAAGCTCCCCACTGCCCAGGCAGGATGGCTGGCAGCAGAGGACTGTGCCAGCAGCTAAGGCGTTTCACCCCAGTACGAGGCACCGTGGTCCATGTTGGAGGAGCTCAGCAAGGTTCATGCCCAAGGACTGATGGTCTCTAGGCTCCCAGGCAGCAAAGAAAGGTGGGTGGCAAGCAGGGAGCCCTGGCTGTGCCCTGCTCCAAGCAGGCAGGAGACTGCAGGCATGGCCAGCAAAGGTGCCCAAGCTGGGTGTCCCCAGCCCAGTGCCAGTATCTTGGGTGGGACTGGGGGTAGCAGAGCAGCCTGCCAGGAGCTGTGGGGTCCCACACAGCCGGCGGGGAGCTAGGGACCAGCAGGGTATGGCCAAAGGAGACTCACCGTCTGCCGACCGGGCAAGGAGCAGTGCCATGCAGAGCGCCAGGGCTGCGGTGGAGGGGGCCATGCCCTCTCAGCATCCTCTGGGGGCACCGAGCAGAGTGCCGTCTGTGCTTTGGCAGGGCGCCCAGCCCTCCTTTTTCCCCTGTGGGCTGGCTCTGGGTGACGTCTCGGAGGCGTTAGCGCAGCGGGACGAAAGTAGTTGCGTAGCCACTTCCACTTTTCTCTGCTGCCCACCCACGCAGCCTCCGCTGCCCTCCAGCCCCGGCTGGGCATTTCCTACCAGCAGCCCTGGAGGAAATGCTCTGGGGATTTCTCTGAGCTAAGCTCCCCTGCTGAGGAAAGGAAAATGGGAGTGAATGATGCGTGCTGTGCCTCACTGTCAAGTGGGATGAGAAAAGCCCAGCCCAGAGGGAGGGGGGAGCGAATGTTAGCAGCTAGGATGACGTGGGACAAGGATTTTGTGCTGCCCAGCAGTGTCCCCTTAGCCAATCCTGCCAGCAGCTGAAGCCAATCAGGTCCTGGCCAGCCCTGGAGACCCAGGAGGGGTTTCCCATTCTCCCTTCCTTTGGGCTCAGCCTGCACTGCTTCAGCTTTTCCCCATTTCTGGGGCCAAGTGACAGCCTCTGGGCTATTTGGTGTCCTACTCACACAGGCTCTGGCCCCACGGCCATGTCCTGCCTGCCTGATGCTGACCACGGGTGCTAGGACCTGAATTGCCACCAAGCAGGCTGCCAGTCCTCAGTGGTGGCTCTGAGGGGTGCCTGGCAGCAGGGAGAGGCTCTCACCCTGCTGAGGGATGGGCAAGGGAGCACAGCTCCAGCAGCTCCCTGACTTTACCCCCACCTCAGGTGAGTCGGACCTGGCAGTCAGTGAGTTTGGAGGCCCTGAGGTGAAGCACAGCTCACCCCACACAAAGCCACAGCTCCTGTTTTGTCTAAAGGTTTGAAACCCGAAAGCAACAGGACCAAAAAAAGGAGGAAGGAAAGAGCCTTGTGGAAAAGACCTCCTGGGGCTGGCCCTGCAGATGAGGTGGTTCAGAGGCTTGGGAGAAACAGCTGCAATTTAGGGGAACATGAAACAAGCTGAAGAAAATGTTCTGCTGCATGCTCAGACCAGGAGTGCTGCACTCGCTCCATGCTGCTTGTGCTGGCACCTGAGCTGCTGCACGAGTGTGGGCACTGCCAGGTGCCACGGGAAGGGCTGGTGGTGTTGGCACAGTGTGGCATTGCCCCCACATTTGCTGCCCACTCTGCAGATACTGCCCAGGGTCCCTCTCTTGTCTGTGCTTTCCCCTCATTCTCCCTGAAACACCTCCTGGCATCTCCTTCTCTAGAGACTTTCTGGACCCACCTGGGTGTGTTCCTGGTTGACCTGCCCTGGGTGACCCTGCTCTGGCAGGGGGTTTGAACTGGATGATCTTCAGAGGTCCCTTCCAACCCCTATCATTCTCTGATCCCTGGAGTGCAGGACTGGTGTCTCCTGCTGCCTTTGCCCTGCTGCAAGGGGCTCCACAAGGGACCTGCAGGGGGTAAGGAGGGCAGAGCCAGACCTGTCCTTGCAGCCTGGAGCAGGTGGGTGCAGCAGTTCCTGCCCAGCACACAGCCCTGGCACCAGCAGGGACCTGGTGCTCACCACAGCCCTGCTTTGCATCAGGTGTTGCTGAGCACCTGAAACCAAAACCCCAGGGGAAGGAGCAGCCCCATGTTTTCAGAAACAGAGGGAGAGGTTTGAGTTAAACCTCCAGAGCACTGCCAGCTTTCCTTTGCACCTTCACAGCCACTGAGTAATCTTTGAGTAGGAGCAGCTCTGTTTTGAATAACCTGGAAATCACCTGAGACAGAGCCAAGCAGCAGATCTTGGCCCAGAGCTTCTGCAGCTCCCCTTGGGTAAGGATGGAGTGGGGCTGGGATCTCAGTGCCCCCCCCAGGGATGTGAGTGACCCTGCAATGCCCCCTTGCAGGCCACTGTGCTGGGCAGGGTGGCACCACCGCAGAGAAACACATCCCATAGGACACCTGAGAGCTGGCCCAGTTCTTCCCTGGCCTCCACCACTGAGGACCCTGCCCAGGGTGGCAGGGAGGGTTGCCCAGCCCCAGAGGGGCAGGTATGGGCAGCGATGCTGGCTGGAAGGTGGTTCTGCTGCAGGATAAAGCATCCTGCCTGGCAAAGCAGGGTTGCCCTCTTCCCTTCCCAGTTCCCTCATGCCTGGAGGGACTGGAGGAGCTCCTGGGCTCTCCTGGCCTGGCTCTCTGTGCTACCAAGACCTTGGTTTGCTGGGTGGGAGGGAGCAGCAGGGCTGAGAGGAGCAGTTACCAGCAAGAAGCTGTGAGGATGTCGCCCAGGAGGTGTTGCACACACATGACATTTAACATCAGGTTTCTGAGGTCAAGGCCAGACACAGAGCTCTCTGTATCTTGCTTTCTGTAGGTGGCTTTGTAGAAACACCAGCAAGGAAACATTCCTGGAGCTGCCACCTGAAGCTGCTTTCTCAGAAGGCCTTTTCAGAAGAGGATGAGGGAGGCACAGGGGCAAGGCTGGCTCAGGGCTGTCTGGGGACACAGCTTGTCCATTGGAGAGAGGTAAGTGAGGGGCTTGGCAATGACCTGGCCAGAAGAAATCAGCAGCAAACACCAAGATCAGTATGGATCAGATGATATTTTGAGCTCCCTTCCAATCATTAACATTCTGTGCCCTGAGCATCAGTGATCTCCTCCAGGCAACCCTCCCTGGCTGCCCAGGTTTGGCCCCAGGCTGTGAGCAGGAGGACAGGAACTGACTCCTCTGGGAAGGGATGGGGTGGGGAGCCCCAGGACAGAGTGGAGATGACAGCAGGATCCATCCTGGGATTTTCAGCCTTGAAATCAAGGGAGCTTTGAAGAAGGTTTCCTCCAAGCTTGGATGGCCCTGATTGTCTCCTGCCCTTCTGATGAGCAGCTGTGGGTGGAGAGCTGGATGAATAAGGGACTTAATGCTATGAATAATGCCAGGAGATATATGCCTGGAAAATAGTGTTGGGATGGGGCTCACAGGGGGCTCCACAGCACCAGACAGAGCCTCCTGGTCCATCAGAGAGGTTGCAGGAGGAGGCCAGCTCTTGCCATGACCTCTTAGCCCAGAGGCTGCTCATCCACTGGCCAAAGCTGGGAGGAACCTGGGACACATGAAACACAAAATCACAGAAAGGGTTGGGTTGGAAGGGACCTTCAAGATCATCCACCCCCTGCCATGAGCAGGGACACCTCCCACCAGCCCAGGTTGCTTAAGGCCTCATCCAGCCTGGCCTTGAACACCTCCCGGGAGGAGGCATCCACAACCTCCCTAGGCAGCAATGAACAAACACCTGAAACTCTTTGGACATCAGAAAGCACACAGTGAGGCTGGGCCTCCTCCTTTTGATGTGGATATTTTATTGCCCATTTCTCCCAGCTGTGAGTTCTGGGTCATGCAAAGCATTCCCTAGCTCTTGCCCACAGGGGATGTGGGAGGCTGCTGCTTTCCCCTTGCACAACTCAAGAGCATCTCCCCGTTAGCAAGGCACTGAGAAAGGAACCAGAGGCTAACAGCAGTTCATTGCCCCCTGGAACTGGACTTTGTGGACTTCTCAGTCACCTGGGGCACACAAGAGGGTTTTCATGGGCATGGACAAGGCTGTGCCTCCCCTCTTCTCCATTCTCAGCTGGCACTGACAGCCTAGGCTCACAGATTGCATTGGGTTGGAAGGGAGCCTCCAAGGGCATCTTGGCCACCCCCCTGCAGGCAGCAGGGACAGCTCCAACCAGAGCAGGCTGCACAGGGACACAGCAAGGCTGATCCTGAATGTCTCCAGGGATGGGGCCTCAAGCACAGCCCTGGGCAGCCTGTTCCAGTGTCTCCCCACCCTCACTGTGCAGAACTTCCTCCTGATGGCCAACTTAACTCTGCCCTGCTCCACTTTCAAACCACTCCCCCTCATCCTATCATCCCAAGCCCTTCTGAACAGTCCCTCCCCAGCCTTCCTGCAGCCCCCTTCAGATATTGAAATGCGGTCACCTTGAATTGAAGGCTACGGTCACCCTGCAGCCTTCTCCTCTCCAGGCTGAGCAGCCCCAACTATCCCAGCCTGTCCCCGCAGCAGAGCTGCTGCTGCTGCTGCCGCTGCCCGGAGCTGGGTGGCCGGCAGCAAGGGGCAGGTGTTTTGCAGGCTGCGCCTGGAGCAGTTGGGAAAGAGGCAGCGGCGGAGCCGGGCAGGTCCGACTGGTTTCCCTCCGCGCCCGGCGCTGGCACTGACGTACGAGCCCCAGCTCGCCAAACACATCCTGCCCTGTCCCTGCGCTCCCGAGTGCCGGCTGCGCCGCCAGGGATGGCAGTGCCGCGGCGCTGACCCCAGCCCTGCCCTGCCCATGGACGGGAAAACCTCACCGGTAAGGCGGCAGCAGCTCCCCCCAGCTCCGGCCTGGCACGGGGGTACCCAGGGGGGCTTTCCTCGGGGCTTGGTGGGTGGCCGACTTCCCCCTCCGGCTCTCCGAGGTGTTGTCCTAGCAGCAGCCCTTGGCTGCCAGTGGGAGAAGGTTCTGGGGTGAGCTGCCTGTGGGGCGCTGCCTCTGGCATCCCTCGGTACATGGTGAGAGCAGCAGTGCCAGCAGCATCCCTGCTGGCAGGGGAGGTGTTGGGCCCCTGGATCTCTGAACCAGGGAGACCAGCTGGTGCCACTTGGCACCTGTGGGAGCTGAGTGTTCCTGAGCCCTCACAGCACGCTGCTGGCTTTGGTGCCCACTGCTGTCCCCTGCCCACTCTCCTGGCAGTTTTCTCCATCCCCTTTTCAGGCTGGGGTGACTGGGGCTTGCTCAGTCTCAGTTGTGGGGCCTTGCTGAGCATCCTGTCATGGGGCAAACATCCATCCTGGCTGGGCACTGGTGAGGGCAGCAGGTAATCACCGTGCCAGCACTGTCAGCAGCACCAGTAGCAGCTGGAATGGGCAAAACTGGCAGTGATGGGGTGGATGAAGCTCCAGGGGAGGCAGGACCAGCTCTAACAGCCACTCACTTCCTGCCCCTTTGGCATGTGGGTGCCTTGGAGGCAGCCAGGAGCAGGGGCAGAGTGGGCACATGCCAGATGCTGTCTGGGTCCCCAGCACTGCTCTGTAGTAGCAACATCCCAGCTCTGGGTGGCCCTGAAAGGAGGCAGTAGCACTGCCTCTCAGTGGGAGCAGGGCAGGAATTGGGGTGCCCGCCTGTGGAGACGATTACCCCATTCTGGGCATCCCCACTGGGCCACCTGGGCTTTGTCACTTGGCTTAAATGGGCCATTAGGAGTCCCAGGTGCCACCCTGGGCTTTGGAGCTGCAGGAGAAGTCACTTCATCTGTGGGTGCCTGGTGTGCCCATCTGTGGAATGGGCTGAGCAGGGATTACTCACCCCTGGAACATGGTCTGCCAGAAGGGCTGCTGGTGCTGGCAAGGGACAGCCCTTGGGCTGACTCAGTTGTCACCTGTGCTTGCAAAATGGCCCTCACCCGCTCTGGGAGGTCACTTCCCTGCTGCCCCCTGGCAGCATCCCCCTGCAGCTCCTGCCCTCTGTCCCCAGCACTGGGGGTCTGTCCCCTGGCAGGAGGCACAGCTCAGCTGCAGGCTGGGTGTCACTGGGGGGAAGGGGGAGGCAGGGAGGACAATGCTGCTGCTGTGTGCCCAGTGACCTGATCTGCTGCGGACAATGCAAGCAGGTGGAAGAGCCAAGTCCCTGCCCCTGCGAGGGCTGCGAGCAGCAGAGAGCAATGGGGAGGGGCAGGCTGCCCAGCTGGGCTGGGGAAGGGCAGCATCTCCTCAGGCAGCTCCTTCCAGCCTCCCTCCTCTCCGAGCTGCGGGCAGCTGCTGTGTCCTGCTGCTCCTCTGGGACACGGCTGGGCCCTGGGTCAGTTGCAACACTCAGGTGTTGCCTGGCTTCTTCCGCTCTCCCTCCCACTCCGAAACTGTGGCTGAATGCTGGCTGCCTTCCCTGCCTTCCCTCCACACCACCTGTGGGTCCTGAGCCCGGCCCATACTGTCCCCTGGTGACTGTCCTCTGCTGGGATGGATTTGGTGACCTCTCCTCTGCAGCACGGAGCTGAGCTGGAGGTCAGTGCACACAGCAGGTCGCTGTGTGGAGGGTTCTGTGGTGCTGCTCTCTGTGGTTTTGTTTCTTTTCCTCTACCTGCTCAAAGCCTGAGAGCAGAGCAAAGAAGGAGTGAGGTGGGGGCTGTGCTCATAGAATCAGAGAATTGTTTGGGTTGGAAGAGCCTTCTAAGACCTTTGAGTCCAGCATTGATCTAAGACCACCAGGGCCACCAAACCATGGCCCCAGGAGCCATGGCCACAGGTTTCTTGAACACCTCCAGGGATGGGGACTCCACCACCTCCCTGGGCAGCCTGTGCCAATCCCTGACCACTCTTGCAGCAAAGAAACTGTTCCTAATCTCCAACCTAACCCTCCCCTGGCACAATTTCAGGCCATTTCCTCTTGTCCTATCACCTGATATGTGGGAGAAGAGGTAAGCTTAAACAAAGAGCACATGCTGCAGGCAGGCACCCAGCCTGGGCTGGGTGTGAGGTGAGCAGGGCTGGCCCAAGCCCCCTTGTGTTCCCAGCATCCCTTGTCCCTCGCTATTTTGAAGCCAGCCCTGCCAGGGGAAGGAGCTGGTGGTGCTCCTCCTCCCTACAGCAACCCCCAGCAGTGCTGAAGGCCTTTGTGGCTGCCGGAACCTTTCAGAGAAGAGATCAGAGGAAGGGCTCTGACCGCAGCCAGGCGTGAGAGGAGGCATGGCTCTGGGTCTGGCTTTTACTGAAAAGCCAGCAAAGGATGAGTAAAGGTTTTGTGGGCAGCAGTCGCAGGGGCAAGGCACACTCCTGGCAGAAACAGCATCCTGGAGCTGCTGCTCTTTGTTCCCTGCTCCCCTGGCTAGAAAACTGCAACCAGTTCCGCTGGTTACTGGGAGCTGTGGTAAAGGTTCTTGTTTGTTAGCTGCTGGGACAGACCCGAAAAAAACCCTTGGACTTTGTACTCTGAAAGCAATAAAATAGGTGAGAGCTCAGCCAGGTGTGAAAAGGGACATAGGCTTCCTGCTGGGGGATAATAAGAGCAATTTAAAGTGTTGATTGGAGTTGATTGCACACTGGAGATGGGAGTGCTTCCCTACCCAGCATCTCTGGCTTGCTGGGGAAGCTGAGCTCTGTTCCTTGGTGTGATGGATTCACAGTGAGTGTGTGAGGCATTGGAACAGGTTGTCCAGGAAGGACATGGATAACCCTTCCCTGGAGGTGTTCGAGGCCTTGAGCAGCCTGGGCTGGTGGGAGATGTCCCTGCCCATGGCAGGGGCTTGGAACTGGATGGTCTTTGAGGTCCCTTCCATCCCAAACCATTCTGCGAATCTGTGGAGAAGTTTGTCCTTAGCAGCACTGGAGAGGATAACTGAAGGGTTCTGACTGCTGCAGGATGAGGTGTGTGAAGCATTGGATGTGTTGGAGGTAGCAGGCAAATATTTGCCCAGGTCTCTGGCACTGTTCTGGGCATTTGCAAAACTCTTGTGTGCACATGGGCAGGAGAAATTCTGCCCCTGGGGTCGCCTGATGCTTTGTCTCTGCAGAGCAGTGGAGCAAGACCTTGGTCTGGTGCAGGACTTACTGCAGCTCTGTCTCTCTTGCACATCACTTTCTAACAAGGGGCACTGAGATGCCCAGGGATGTCCACAGGGTGATACCTGCTGCAAGAGCTTGAACCCCACCAGTGAAGCTGCTCAGACTCCTGCTGGGAGGACACTGCTGGGGCAAGCTGGCTGCTGTGCCAGCCCAGGCCACCCACAGCACACACTGAGAGGCTCTCCTGGGCTCCCTGGCACCTCTGGGTGGGCCCATGGGGCACAGCTGCCTGGGGCTTGCCCTCACGGCTGCTGAGAAATTCAGGCATAGAGAAATGTGGCCCTGGGCTGCAGGCTGAGCAAATTCAGGCTTGCTCTGGCTGTCTGGGGGGAGGGGGTGAGAAGCGGGTGGGTGATGCTGTGAAACAGAAACTGCCTCTGCTCCTCCCTGAGCACACAAGAAGCCAGGGAGCTGCTTGCCTGCTGTGAGTGGGGACATGGTCCTTGACAGCCAGGAGACACCAGTGGTGCCTGGGCCAAGGGGCCCGCAGGCAGCAGGAGGAGATTTGTGCTGGGGGAGGCTCTTGGCACCTCGCTGCTGGCCAGGGCGGGTGGCCAGGCAGCCTCCCTGGGAGCCTGGGGTGCTGTGCCTGGGGTGCTGTGCCTGGGCTGGGAGCCGTTTTGGAGGCACAGCTCAGGAGCTGGCATGTCCCTGGTGATGCTCAGGCCAGAGGCAGACCCTGGCAGGAGCCTGCGTGGCCTCGCCAGGTGTGTGACTCAGGGGATAATGCCCAGGAAGTGACAGCACCGCCCGGAGAGGGCACAGCCTCTCACAAAGCACGAGCATGAGCAGGCTCCAGACCTGCTCATTAGGGCTCATGAGTCCCAGCAGGAAACAGGAGGGCAGAGAAAAATCCAGCTGGAAAGGGACGAGTTGGCAGTGGTGGCTCCTGCTCTGCCCAAGCTCCCTGTCCTCTGCCCCTTCCAGAGCCAGGCACCAGCCTGGGTGCTGCTTGCTGACTTGGCAGGGCAGGCCATGCTTCATGTCACCCCCATGTCACCTCCAGCAGCTGCAGGGCCAAAAATCAGAGACTGGATCCCAGAGGGATGTGTCTAGAGACCACCTCCTGGCCAGTGAGTGGTGCCAGGGTGGTGGGCTGGGGTGTGGGTGCCAAGGTGGCCACACTTCTGCCAAAGGATGGCAGCTCTGCTTCTCCCAGGGGTGCCCCTGCTGTGGGACTGTGTCTGCAGGGACAGACAGAGCCTGGACTGGCCTGGCTCCCCTTGAGCAGCCTGGTGTGGACGTGGTTGGTTGTGGCTGTGTGGTGCTGAGGGGCAGCGTGGTGAGGACCTGCTGAGAACATAGCCCAGGCTGGACTGGCAGTGCCCTGGGCTGGCTGGCAGCACCCTTGCTGGCCCTGTGAAGCACTCAGCCACTCCTTATTGCCAGAGATGTGACTGGGGTCTTACAGGTGGCAGAGGAAGCAGCATTTCTTGTGGGCTCCTCTCTGAAGGAGGAGGAGAGGCTCTGAGTTCTGATGGAGCACCTGGAAGAGGGTGTCTGGAGGAAAGGAAACAAAGCGAATGCATGGACCAAGGGTGACACAACTGCAGAGCAGCATTCCAGGGTGCAGGACGTTTCAGGGCTTGGAAAACACTGATTATTAAGTGTTACTAAATAACTGCTGGAAATTGCAGTGTATTTTTCAAATGGCTAATTAAGGCCAGATGCATAAATTGGGGCACTGGCCCCGTGGAACTGGGCCACAGCGTGGCTGACCCCATGCCAAACACCCAGCTGATTGCTCTGATCAAAGCCAGCAGCTGGGCAAATCTGGCCAGCAGCCACCTGCAGGGGACAAGGTCTGTGACAGAGAAGGCTTCAGCTGTGCCAGAAAGGGCACAGCTCAGGCTGGAGGGCACAGAAAGAGGCCCTGCAGCCGTAACTCTCCAAGTGGTTCATGGTACTGGGGAAGGATGACCACCAGTGGCAATGGATGGCCATGCTGGGGAGCTCAGTGTCATGCCAGGGACCTTGGTGCCATGCTGGGAAGCTTGGCTCCATGTCACCTGGGTGGCAGGGTGGCAGCTGTGGGGGCAGTCCGGTGGGCAGTGGTCGTTGGCAGTAACAGTGTCCCCTGCTCACAGACCAGCAGTGTCCCTGCCAGCCTCCATGCCTCCACAGTCAGCAACATCTTCAGTGCCCGAGCTCCACAGCCCCGAGAGAGTGTCCTTGGCATCAGCTTCAAGCCCTACAGCCCTGAGCCCAGCACAGCCTCTGCCACCTGCACGACCTGTGAGAGCCCACGTAAGAGGATGGTGCCAAGGGCAGGCTCTGGCAGCCCTGGCCCCTGTCCCACCTCAGCTGGGGAGGCATGGAGGGAGGCAGGGAGTGGGCACCTGTGCCCACCGCTGGCACAAGCCTTAGCCCCAGGCATGTGTTTCCATGGGGGTGTGAGGGGTGCTGGGGGGCAGGAGAGGTGATGGCATGGGACAGTGTGGGCTGTGCGTGGCCCTGCTCACCCACATCTTGTGGGCACTCTGGGAAGCCAGGGTGCCAGTGGACAGCAGGATCTGGGCATTCTGGAGAAGCAGTCTGCTCCCCCTCAGCCCTGTCTGTGCCCTGCTGCCAGGATCCTCCATGTTCAGAGCTCCCTGCATGAGTCAGCGACGCCTTGCCCTCATCTTCTGCGTCTCCATCCTCATCGTGCTGCTCATCGCCCTCATCCTGCTCTGTGAGTGGGCTCCCAGCTGGCACTAAGGGGGAGATCCGGAGGGACTGGGGGTCAGCAGAGGCTGGGGACAGCTCGGAGAGGCTGGGGGTCAGCAGACGCTGGGGAGTGCCCCAGGGAAAGCCCCGGGCCCGGAGGGAGCAGGAGAGTTGTGCTCTTCCCATTTCCTGGCTGTTCCTGACATCTGGTGGACAGGCAGGAGGAGATTGCCAGGGAATGGAGATCTGCTGCAGGGGCTGCTGTGGTGCCTGGGGGATTGGGGGCTGCAGGATGCTTCCCTTCTCCCCGGCTTGCTTTGGCAGAGCACCTCCAGCAGCACCCATGCCTGCCCTCTCTGAGGGCAGGGTTAGGGGCCAGGAACCAGCACACACGGAGCAGCCTGTGGGTGGAGAACAGGCACAGGCCCAGGGAAGTCAGTGGGGCTGGTGGGCTTGAAGCACTGTGCAGGCTGGATGCATCCAAAGTGTGGCCAGCAGGCCTCCAGTTCTGGGGCCCCCAGCATAAGAAAGACCTGGAGCTGCTGGAGAGGGTCCAGGGGAGGCCACGAAGATGATCAGAGGGCTGGAGAACCTCCCCTGTGGGGACAGGCTGGGAGAGTTAGGGCTGTTCAGGGAAGAGAAGGCTCCAGGGAGACCTTAGAGCAGCCTTCCAGTACCTGAAGGGACTACAGGAGAGCTGGGGAGGGACTTCTGATAAGGGCTGGGGGTGATAGGATGAGGGACAATGGCTTTGAGCTGGGAGAGGGGAGACTGAGACTGGAGATCAGGAGGAAATTCTTTCCAGTGACGGTGGGGAGACACTGGCACAGGTTACCCAGGGAGGTCGTGGATGCCTCCTCCCTGGAGGTGTTCAAGGCCCTGCCAGCAGCCCTCGTCTCACAGTGCCCTTCTCTTGCTCCCAGTTATGTTCTGGAGGTCCCAGACTGGCATCATCTACAAGGAGCCTGCTGAGAGCTGCAGGGACAGCCCTGTGCGCTGCGACGGAGTCGTGGACTGCTCCCAGCGCAGCGATGAGCTGGGCTGTGGTGAGCCCCCAGGGGTGCAGGGGCTGAGGGGACCCTGGGGGTGCTGGGTGCTGCTGACCCCCTGCTCCCTGCCCGCAGTGCGCTTCGCCTCCGACCAGTCCTTGCTCCATGTCTACTCCAGCGAGGAGAGCCAGTGGCTGCCGGTGTGCAGCAGTGCCTGGAATGAGTCCTTCTCCAGAAAGACCTGCAGGCAGCTGGGCTTCCAGAAGTAAGTTGGGTTGGGTTGGAAGAGACCATCCAAGGGCATCCTGGCCAACCCCCCTGCCCACATCAGGGTCACCTCCAACCAGAGCAGGCTGCACAGGGACACAACAAGGCTGATCCTGAATGTCTCCAGGGATCCATGGGGCCTCAACCACCTCCCTGGGCAGCCTGTGCCAGTGTCTCACCAGCCTCACTGTGCATAGCTTCCTCCTG